>NW_026061815.1:0-710766 GCF_023897955.1 Schistocerca gregaria | reverse complement strand
CGATTATTGACTTTTTAGCTGGCTTTGGTGCCTTGGACATGAGCTAGGACCCTAAGATTCTGCATGAAAGGAGGACTAGCAGCCGAGTTGCACGGGAGGATGTGAAAAGTGTTCATATGTAGTAAAAACCTGAGAAATGCGACCGTTTTCGTAATTTATTATCGAATCGACTTAAAGCAGTGCGTCACATTGGCCGCTCTTCTCTCTGAAACGGTTGTACTTATCGTCTGCAAAGCTATGTCGCGTGCTGCGGTATGCGGAGACACTAAAAGCACTATAGTAGAACACAGATTAAGCCTTTAAGTTGATGAAATAGCCAGTAAGAAGTAGTACAATTCAAGTTTTAGGTATCGATTATGGACTTTTTGCTGGCTTTGGAGCCTTGGACACAGGCTAGGACCTTAAGATTCTGCATGAAAGGAGGACTAGCAGCCGAATTGCAAGGGAGAATGTGAAAAGTGTTCATATGAAGTAAAAACGTGAGGAATCCGTCCGTTTTCGTAATTTATTATCGAATCGACTTCAAGCAGCGCGTCACATTGGCCGCTCTTCTCTCTGAAACGGTTGTACTTATCGTCTGCAGAGCTATGTCGCGTGCTGCGGTATGCGGAGACACTAAAAGCACCATAGTAGAACACAGATTAAGCTTTAAAGTTGATGTAGTAGCCAGTAAGAAGTAGTACAATTCAAGTTTTAGGTATCGATTATGGACTTTTTAGCTGGCTTTGGTGCCTTGGACATGAGCTAGGACCTTAAGATTCTGCATGAAAGGAGGACTAGCAGCCGCGTTGCATGGGAGTATGTGAAAAGAGTTTATATGTAGTAAAAACCTGAGAAATCCGTCCATTTTCGTCATTTGTTATCGAATCGACTTAAAGCCAGATCGTCACATTGGCCGCTCCTCTATCTGAAACGGTTGAACTTATCGTCTGCAAAGCTATGTCGCGTGCTGCGGTATGCGGAGGCACTAAAATCACCATAGTGGAACACAGATGAAGCTTCTAAGTTGATGTAATAGCCAGTAAGAAGTAGTACAAATCAAGTTTTAGGTATCGATTATTGACTTTGTAGCTGGCTTTGGTGCCTTGGACATGAGCTAGGACCTTAAGATTCTGCATGAAAAGAGGACTAGCAGCCGAGTTGAACGGGAGAATGCGAAAAGTGTTCATGTGTAGTAAAAACCTGAGAAATCCGTTCGTTTTCGTAATTTATTATCGAATCGACATAAGCCAGACCGTCACATTGGCCGCTCTTCTCTCTGAAACGGTTGTACTTATCGTCTGCAAAGCTATGTCGCGCGCTGCGGTATGCGGAGACACTAAAAGCACCATAGTAGAACACAGATGAAGCTTCTAAGTTGATGTAATAGCCAGTAAGGAGTAGTACAATTCAAGTTTTAGGTATCGATTATTGACTTTTTAGCTTGCTTTGGTGCCTTGGACCTGAGCTAGGACCTTAAGATTCTGCATGAAAGGAGGACTAGCAGCCGAGTTGATCGGGAGTATGTGAAAAGTGTTCATATGTAGTAAAAACCTGAGAAATCCGTTCGTTTTCGTCATTTGTTATCGATTCGACTTAAAGCCAGATCGTCACATTGCCCGCTCTTCTCTCTGAAACGGTTGTACTTATCGTCTGCAAAGCTATGTCGCGTGCTGCGTTATGCGGAGACACTAAAAGCTCCATAGTAGAACACAGATGAAGCTTCTAAGTTGATGTGATAGCCAGTAAGGAGTAGTACAATTTAAGTTTTAGGTATCGAATATTGATTTTTTAGCTGGCTTTGGTGCCTTGGACATGAGCTAGGACCTTAAGATTCTGCATGAAAGGAGGACTAGCAGCCGAGTTGCACGGGAGAATGCGAAAAGTGTTCATATGTAGTAAAAACCTGAGAAATCCGTCCGTTTTCGTAATTTATTATCGAATCGACTTAAAGCAGTGCGTCACAGTAGCCGCTCTTCTCTCTGAAACGGTTGTACTTATCGTCTGCAAAGCTATGTCGCGTGCTGCGGTATGCGGAGACACTAAAAGCACCATAGTAGAACAAAGATGAAGCTTCTAAGTTGATGTAATAGCCAGTAAGAAGTAGTACAATTCAAGTTTTAGGTATCGATTATTGACATTTTAGCTGGCTTTGGTGCCTTGGACATGAGCTAGGACCTTAAGATTCTGCATGAAAGGAGGACTAGCAGTCGAGTTGAACGGGAGAATGCGAAAAGTGTTCATGTGTAGTTAAATCCTGAGAAATCCGTCCGTTTACGTAATTTATTATCGAATCGACTTAAAGCCAGATCGTCACATTGGCCGCTCTTCTCTCTCAAACGTTTGTACTTATCGTCTGCAAAGCTATGTCGCGTGCTGCGGTATGCGGAGACACTAAAATCACCATAGTGGAACACAGATGAAGCTTCTAAGTTGATGTAATAGCCAGTAAGAAGTAGTACAATTCAAGTTTTAGGTAACGATTATTGACTTTGTAGCTGGATTTGGTGCCTTGGACATGAGCTAGGACCTTAAGATTCTGCATGAAAAGAGGACTAGCAGCCGAGTTGAACGGGAGAATGCGAAAAGTGTTCATGTGTAGTAAAAACCTGAGAAATACGTTCGTTTTCGTAATTTATTATCGAATCGACATAAGCCAGACCGTCACATTGGCCGCTCTTCTCTCTGAAACGGTTGTACTTATCGTCTGCAAAGCTATGTCGCGCGCTGCGGTATGCGGAGACACTAAAAGTACCATAGTAGAACACAGATGAAGCTTCTAAGTTGATGTAATAGCCAGTAAGAAGTAGTACAATTCAAGTTTTAGGTATCGATTATTGACTTTTTAGCTTGCTTTGGTGCCTTGGACCTGAGCTAGGACCTTAAGATTCTGCATGAAAGGAGGACTAGCAGCCGAGTTGATCGGGAGTATGTGAAAAGTGTTCATATGTAGTAAAAACCTGAGAAATCCGTTCGTTATCGTCATTTGTTATCGAATCGACTTAAAGCCAGATTGTCACATTGGACGCTCTTCTCTCTAAAACGGTTGTACTTATCGTCTGCAAAGCTATGTCGCGTGCTGCGGTATGCGGAGACACTAAAAGCACTATAGTAGAACACAGATGATGCTTCTAAGTTGATGTAATAGCCAGTAAGGAGTAGTACAATTCAAGTTTTAGGTATCGATTATTGACATTTTAGCCGGTTTTGGTGCCTTGAACATGAGCTAGGAACTTAAGATTCTGCATGAAAGGAGGACTAGCAGCCGAGTTGCAAGGGAGAATGTGAAAAGTGTTCATATGTAGTAAAAACCTGAGAAATCCGTCCGTTTTCATCATTTGTTATAGAATCGACTTAAATCCAGATCGTCACATTGGAAGCAGTTCTGTCTGAAACGGCTGTACTTATCGTCTGCAAAGCTATGTCGCGTGCTGCGGTATGCGGAGACACTAAAAGCACCATAGTAGAACATAGATGAAGCTTCTAAGTTGATGTAATAGCCAGTAAGAAGTTGTACAATTTACGTTTTAGGTATCGATTTTTGACTTTTTAGCTGGCTTTGGAGCCTTGGACATGAGGTAGGACCTTAAGACTCTGCATGAAAGGAGGACTAGCAGCCGCGTTGCACGGGAGTATTGTGAAAAGTGTTCATATGTAGTAAAAACCTGCGAAATCCGTCCGTTTTCGTCATTTGTTATCGAATCAACTTGAAGCCAGATCGTCACATTGGCCGTTCTTCTCTCTGAAACGGTTGTACTTATCGTCTGCAAAGCTGTGTCGCGTGATGCGGTATGCGGAGACACTAAAAGCACCATAGTAGAACACAGATGAAGCTTCTAAGTTGATGTAATAGCCAGTAAGAAGTAGTGAAATTCAAGTTTTAGGTATCGATTACTGACTATTTTGCTGGCTTTGGTGCCTTGGACATGAGCTAGGACCTTAAGATTCTGCATGAAAGGAGAACTAGCAGCCGCGTTGCACGGGAGTATGTGAAAAGTGTTCATGTGTAGTAAAAACCTCAGAAATCCGTCCGTTTTCGTCATTTGTTATCGAATCGACTTAAAGCCAGATCGTCACATTGGCCGCTCTTCTCTCTGAAACGGTAGTACTTATCGTCTGCAAAGCTATGTCGCGTGCTGCGGTATGCGGAGACACTAAAAGCACCATAGTGGAACACAGATGAGGCTTGTAAGTTGATGTAATAATCAGTAAGAAGTAGTACAGTTCAAGTTTTAGGTATCGATTATTGACTATTTTGCTGGCTTTTGTGCCTTGGACATGAGCTAGGAGCTTAAGATTATGCATGAAAGGAGGACTAGCAGCCGCGTTGCACGGGAGTATGTGAAAAGTGTTCATATGTAGTAAAAACCTGAGAAATCCGTCCGTTTTCGTCATTTGTTATCGAAACGACTTAAAGCCAGATCGTCACATTGGCCGCTCTTCTCTCTGAAACGGTTGTACTTATCGTCTGCAAAGCTATGTCGCGTGCTGCAGTATGCGGAGACACTAAAAGCACCATAGTAGAACACACATGAAGCTTCTAAGTTGATGTAATAGCAAGTAAGAAGAAGTACAATTCAAGTTTTAGGTATCGATTATTGACTTTTTAGCTGGCTTTGGTACATTGGACATGAGCTAGGAGCTTAAGATTCTGCATGAAAGGAGGACTAGCAGCCGAGTTGCACGGGTGAATGCGAAAAGTGTTCATATGTAGTAAAAACCTGAGAAACCCGTCCGTTTTCGTCATTTGTTATCGAATCGACTTAAAGCTAGATCGTCACATTGGTCGGTCTTCTCTCTGAAACGGTTGTACTTATCGTCTGCAAAGGTATGTCGAGTGCTGCGGTATGTGGATACACTAAAAGCACCATAGTAGAACACAGATGAAGCTTCTAAGTTGATTTAATAGCAAGTAAGAAGTAGTACAAATCAAGTTTTAGGTATCGATTATTGACTTTTTAGCCGGCTTTGGTGCCTTGAACATGAGCTAGGACCTTAAGATTCTGCATGAAATGAGGACTAGCAGCCGAGTTGCATGGGAGAATGTGAAAAGTGTTCATATGTAGTAAAAACCTGAGAAATCCGTCCGTTTTCGTCATTTGTTATCGAATCGTCTTAAACCCAGATTGACATATTGGCCCCTCTTCTCTCAAACGGTTGTACTTATCGTCTGCAAAGCTATGTCGCGTGCTGCGGTATACGGAGACACTAAAAGCACCATAGTAGAACACAGGTGAAGCTTCTAAGTTGATGTAATAGCCAGTAAGAAGTAGTACAGTTCAAGTTTTAGTTATCGATTATTGACTATTTTGCTGGCTTTTGTGCCTTTGTACATGAGCTAGGAGCTTACGATTCTGCATGAAAATAGGACTAGCAGCCGCATTGCACGGGAGTATGTGAAAAGTGTTCATATGTAGTAAAAACCAGAGAAATCCGTCCGTTTTCGTCATTAGTTATCGAATCGACTTAAAGCCAGATTTTCACATTGGCCGCTCTTCTCTCTGAAACGGTAGTACTTATCGTCTGCAAAGCTATGTCGCGTGCTGCGGTATACGGAGACACTAAAAGCACCATAGTAGAACACAGATGAAGCTTCTAAGTTGATGTAATAGCTAGTAAGAAGTAGTACAGTTCAAGATTTAGGTATCGATTATTAACTATTTAGCTGGCTTTGGTGCCTTGGACATGAGCTAGGAGCTTAAGATTCTGCATGAAAGGAGGACTAGCAGCCGCGTTGCACGGGAGTATTGTGAAAAGTGTTCATATGTAGTAAAAAAGTGAGAAATCCGTCCGTTTTCTTCATATGTTATCGAATCAACTTGAAGCCAGATCGTCACATTGTACTTATCGTCTGCAAAGGTATGTCGCGTGATGCGGTATGCGGGGACACAAAAGCACCATAGTAGAACACAGATGAAGCTTCTAAGTTGATGTAATAGCCAGTAAGAAGTAGTAAAATTCAAGTTTTAGGTATCGATTACTGACTATTTTGCTGGCTTTGGTGCCTTGGACATGAGCTAGGACCTTAAGATTCTGCATGAAAAGAGAACTAGCAGCCGCGTTGCACGGGAGTATGTGAAAAGTGTTCATATGTAGTAAAAACTGAGAAATCCGTAAGTTTTTGTCATTTGTTATCGAATCGACTTAAAGCCAGATCGTCACATTGGCAGCTCTTCTCTCTGAAACGGTTGTACTTATCGTCTGCAAAGCTATGTCGCGTGCTGCAGTATGCGGAGACACTAAGAGCACCATAGTAGAACACACATGAAGCTTCTAAGTTAATGTAATAGCAAGTAAGAAGTAGTACAATTCAAGTTTTAGTTATCGATTATTCACTTTTTAGCTGGCTTTGGTACATTAGACATGATCTAGGACCTAAAGATTCTGCATGAAAGGAGGACTAGCAGCCGAGTTGCACGGGTGAATGCGAAAAGTGTTCATATGTAGTAAAAACCTGAGAAACCCGTCTGTTTTCGTCATTTGTTATCGCATCGACTTAAAGCCAGATCGTCACATTGGCCGGTCTTCTCTCTGAAACGGTTGTACTTATCGTCTGCAAAGCTATGTCGCGTGCTGCGGTATGCGGAGACACTTAAATCACCATTGTAGAACACAGATGAAGCTTCTAAGTTGAAGTAATATGCAGTTAAAAGTAGTACAATTCAAGACTTAGGTTCGATTATTGACTTTTTACCATATTTTGGTGCCTTGGACATGAGCTAGGACCTTAAGATTCTGCATGAAAGGAGGACTAGCAGCCGAGTTGCATGTGAGAATGTGATAAGTTTTCATATGTAGTAAAAACCTGAGAAATCCGTCCGTTTTCGTCATTTGTTATCGAGTCGACTTAAACCCAGATTGTCACATTGGCCCCTCTTCTCTGAAACGGTTGTACTTATCGTCTGCAAAGCTATGTCGCGTGCTGCGGTATACGGAGACACTAAAAGCACCATAGTAGAACACAGATGAAGCTTCTAAGTTGATGTAATAGCCAGTAAGAAGTAGTACAGTTCAAGTTTTAGGTATCGATTATTGACTATTTTGCTGGCTTTTGTGCCTTTTTACATGAGCTAGGAGCTTAAGAATCTGCATGAAAAGAGGACTAGCAGCCGCGTTGCACGGGAGTATGTGAAAAGTGTTCATATGTAGTAACAACCTGAGAAATCCGTCCGTTTTCGTCATTTGTTATGGAATCGACTAAAAGCCAGATCGTCACATTGGCCGCTCTTCTCACTGTAAAGGTTGTACTTATCGTCTGCAAAGCTATGTCGCGTGCTGCGGTATGCGGAGACACTAAAAGCACCATAGTAGAACACAGATGAAGCTTCTAAGTTGATGTAATAGCTAGTAAGAAGTAGTACTGTTCAAGTTTTAGGTATCGATTATTGACTATTTAGCTGGCTTTGGTGCCTTGGACATGAGCTAGGAGCTTAAGATTCTGCATGAAAGAAGGACTAGCAGCCGCGTTGCACGGGAGTATGTGGAAAGTGTTCATATGTAATAAAAACCTGAGAATCCGTCCGTTTTCGTCATTTGTTATGGAATCGACTTAAAGCCAGGTCGTCACATTGGCCGCTCTTCTCACTGAACGGTTGTACTTATCGTCTGCAAAGCTATGTCGCGTGCTGCGTTATGCGGAGACACTAAAAGCACCATAAATGAACACAGATGAAGCTTTTAAGTTGATGTAATAGCCAGTAAGAAGTAGTGCAGTTCAAGTTTTAGTTATCGATTATTGACTATTTTGCTGGCTTTTGTGCCTTTGTACATGAGCTAGGAGCTTACGATTCTGCATGAAAGGAGGACTAGCAGCCGCGTTGCACGGGAGTATGTGAAAAGTGTTCATATGTAGTAAAAACCAGAGAAATCCGTCCGTTTTCGTCATTTGTTATCGAATCGACTTATAGCCAGATCGTCACATTGGCCGCTCTTCTCTCTGAAACGGTTGTACTTATAGTCTGCAAAGCTATGTCGCGTGCTGCGGTATGCGGAGACACTAAAAGCACCATAGTGGAACACAGATGAGGCTTGTAAGTTGATGTAATAGCCAGTAAGAAGTAGTACAGTTGAAGTTTTAGGTATCGATTATTGACTATTTTGCTGGCTTTTGTGCCTTGGACATGAGCTAGGAGCTTAAGATTATGCATGAAAGGAGGACTAGCAGCCGCGTTGCACGGGAGTATGTGAAAAGTGTTCATATGTAGTAAAAACCTGAGAAATCCGTCCGTTTTCGTCATTTGTTATCGAAACGACTTAAAGCCAGATCGTCACATTGGCCGCTCTTCTCTCTGAAACGGTTGTACTTATCGTCTGCAAAGCTATGTCGCGTGCTGCAGTATGCGGAGACACTAAAAGCACCATAGTAGAACACACATGAAGCTTCTAAGTTGATGTAATAGCAAGTAAGAAGAAGTACAATTCAAGTTTTAGGTATCGATTATTGACTTTTTAGCTGGCTTTGGTACATTGGACATGAGCTAGGAGCTTAAAATTCTGCATGAAAGGAGGACTAGCAGCCGAGTTGCACGGGTGAATGCGAAAAGTGTTCATATGTAGTAAAAACCTGAGAAATCCGTCCGTTTTTGTCATTTGTTATCGAATCGTCTTAAACCCAGATTGACATATTGGCCCCTCTTCTCTCAAACGGTTGTACTTATCGTCTGCAAAGCTATGTCGCGTGCTGCGGTATACGGAGACACTAAAAGCACCATAGTAGAACACAGGTGAAGCTTCTAAGTTGATGTAATAGCCAGTAAGAAGTAGTACAGTTCAAGTTTTAGTTATCGATTATTGACTATTTTGCTGGCTTTTGTGCCTTTGTACATGAGCTAGGAGCTTACGATTCTGCATGAAAATAGGACTAGCAGCCGCATTGCACGGGAGTATGTGAAAAGTGTTCATATGTAGTAAAAACCAGAGAAATCCGTCCGTTTTCGTCATTTGTTATCGAATCGACTTAAAGCCAGATTTTCACATTGGCCGCTCTTCTCTCTGAAACGGTAGTACTTATCGTCTGCAAAGCTATGTCGCGTGCTGCGGTATACGGAGACACTAAAAGCACCATAGTAGAACACAGATGAAGCTTCTAAGTTGATGTAATAGCTAGTAAGAAGTAGTACAGATCAAGATTTAGGTATCGATTATTGTCTTTTTTGCTGGCTTTGGTGCCTTGGACATGAGCTAGGAGCTTAAGATTCTGCATGAAAGGAGGACTAGCAGCCGCGTTGCACGGGAGTATTGTGAAAAGTGTTCATATGTAGTAAAAAAGTGAGAAATCCGTCCGTTTTCGTCATATGTTATCGAATCAACTTGAAGCCAGATCATCACATTGTACTTATCGTCTGCAAAGGTATGTCGCGTGATGCGGTATGCGGAGACACAAAAGCACCATAGTAGAACACAGATGAAGCTTCTAAGTTGATGTAATAGCCAGTAAGAAGTAGTAAAATTCAAGTTTTAGGTATCGATTACTGACTATTTTGCTGGCTTTGGTGCCTTGGACATGAGCTAGGACCTTAAGATTCTGCATGAAAAGAGAACTAGCAGCCGCGTTGCACGGGAGTATGTGAAAAGTGTTCATATGTAGTAAAAACTGAGAAATCCGTAAGTTTTTGTCATTTGTTATCGAATCGACTTAAAGCCAGATCGTCACATTGGCAGCTCTTCTCTCTGAAACGGTTGTACTTATCGTCTGCAAAGCTATGTCGCGTGCTGCAGTATGCGGAGACACTAAAAGCACCATAGTAGAACACGCATGAAGCTTCTAAGTTGATGTAATAGCAAGTAAGAAGTAGTACAATTCAAGTTTTAGTTATCGATTATTCACTTTTTAGCTGGCTTTGGTACATTAGACATGATCTAGGACCTTAAGATTCTGCATGAAAGGAGGACTAGCAGCCGAGTTGCACGGGTGAATGCGAAAAGTGTTCATATGTAGTAAAAACCTGAGAAACCCGTCTGTTTTCGTCATTTGTTATCGCATCGACTTAAAGCCAGATCGTCACATTGGCCGGTCTTCTCTCTGAAACGGTTGTACTTATCGTCTGCAAAGGTATGTCGAGTGCTGCGGTATGTGGAGATACTAAAAGCACCATAGTAGAACACAGATGAAGCTTCTAAGTTGATTTAATAGCAAGTAAGAAGTAGTACAATTCAAGTTTTAGGTATCGATTATTGACTTTTTAGCCGGGTTTGGTGCCTTGAACATGAGCTAGGACCTTAAGATTCTGCATGAAAGGAGAACTAGCAGCCGAGTTGCACGGGAAAATGTGAAAAGTGTTCATATGTAGTAAAAACCTGAGAAATTCGTCCGTTATCATCATTTGTTACAGAATCGACTTAAATCCAGATCGTCACATTGGCCGCAGTTCTGTCTGAAACGGCTGTACTTATCGTCTGCAAAGCTATGTCGCGTGTTGCGGTATGCGGAGTCACTAAAAGCACCATAGTAGAACATAGATGAAGCTTCTAAGTTGATGTAATAGCCAGTAAGAAGTAGTACAATTTACGTTTTAGGATTCGATTTTTGACTTTTTACCTGGCTTTGGAGCCATGGACATGATGTAGGACCTTAAGATTCTGCATGAAAGGAGGACTAGCAGCCGCGTTGCACGGGAGTATGTGAAAAGTGTTCATATGTAGTAAAAACCAGAGAAATAAGTCCGTTTTAGTCATTTGTTATCGAATCGACTGAAAGCCAGATCGTCACATTGGCCGCTCTTCTCTCTGAAACGGTTGTACTTATCGTCTGCAAATCTATGTCGCGTGCTGCGGTATGAGGAGACACTTAAATCACCATTGTAGAACACAGATGAAGCTTCTAAGTTGAAGTAATATGCAGTTAAAAGTAGTACAATTCAAGACTTAGGTTCGATTATTGACTTTTTACCATATTTTGGTGCCTTGGACATGAGCTAGGACCTTAAGATTCTGCATGAAAGGAGGACTAGCAGCCGAGTTGCATGTGAGAATGTGATAAGTTTTCATATGTAGTAAAAACCTGAGAAATCCGTCCGTTTTCGTCATTTGTTATCGAATCGACTTAAACCCAGATTGTCACATTGGCCCCTCTTCTCTGAAACGGTTGTACTTATCGTCTGCAAAGCTATGTCGCGTGCTGCGGTATACGGAGACACTAAAAGCACCATAGTAGAACACAGATGAAGCTTCTAAGTTGATGTAATAGCCAGTAAGAAGTAGTACAGTTCAAGTTTTAAGTATCGATTATTGACTATTTTGCTGGCTTTTGTGCCTTTGTACATGAGCTAGGAGCTTAAGAATCTGCATGAAAAGAGGACTAGCAGCCGCGTTGCACGGGAGTATGTGAAAAGTGTTCATATGTAGTAACAACCTGAGATATCCGTCCGTTTTCGTCATTTGTTATGGAATCGACTAAAAGCCAGATCGTCACATTGGCCGCTCTTCTCACTGTAAAGGTTGTACTTATCGTCTGCAAAGCTATGTCGCGTGCTGCGGTATGCGGAGACACTAAAAGCACCATAGTAGAACACAGATGAAGCTTCTAAGTTGATGTAATAGCTAGTAAGAAGTAGTACAGTTCAAGTTTTAGGTATCGATTATTGACTATTTAGCTGGCTTTGGTGCCTTGGACATGAGCTAGGAGCTTAAGATTCTGCATGAAAGAAGGACTAGCAGCCGCGTTGCACGGGAGTATGTGCAAAGTGTTCATATGTAGTAAAAACCTGAGAATCCGTCCGTTTTCGTCATTTGTTATGGAATCGACTTAAAGCCAGGTCGTCACATTGGCCGCTCTTCTCACTGAACGGTTGTACTTATCGTCTGCAAAGCTATGTCGCGTGCTGCGTTATGCGGAGACACTAAAAGCACCATAAATGAACACAGATGAAGCTTTCAAGTTGATGTAATAGCCAGTAAGAAGTAGTGCAGTTCAAGTTTTAGTTATCGATTATTGACTATTTTGCTGGCTTTTGTGCCTTTGTACATGAGCTAGAAGCTTACGATTCTGCATGAAAGGAGGACTAGCAGCCGCGTTGCACGGGAGTATGTGAAAAGTGTTCATATGTAGTAAAAACCAGAGAAATCCGTCCGTTTTCGTCATTTGTTATCGAATCGACTTATAGCCAGATCGTCACATTGGCCGCTCTTCTCTCTGAAACGGTTGTACTTATAGTCTGCAAAGCTATGTCGCGTGCTGCGGTATGCGGAGACACTAAAAGCACCATAGTAGAACACAGATGAAGCTTCTAATTTGATGTAATAGCCAGTAAGAAGTAGTACAATTCAAGTTTTATGTATCGATTATTGACTTTTTAGCTGGCTTTGGTGCCTTGGACATGAGCTAGGACCTTAAGATTCTGCATGAAAGGAGGACTAGCAGCCGAGTTGCACGGGAGAATGTGAAAAGTGTTCATATGTAGTAAAAATATGAGAAATCCGTCCGTTTTCGTCGTTTGTTATCGAATCGACTAAAAGCCAGATCGTCACATTGACCGCTCTTCTCTCTGAAACGGTTGTACTTATCGTCTGCAAAGCTATGTCGCGTGCTGCGGTATGCGGAGACACTAATAGCACCACAGTAGAACACAGATGAAGCTTCTAAGTTGATGTAATAGCATGCAGGAAGTAGTACAATTCAAGTTTTAGGTATCGATTATTGATTTTTAGCTGGCTTTGGTGCCTTGGATATGAGATAGGACCTTAAGATTCTGAATGAAAGGTGGACTAGCAGTCGAGTTGCACGGGAGAATGTGAAAAGTGTTCATATGTAGGAAAAACCTAAAGAAACCCGTCCGTTTTCGTCATTTGTTATCGAATCGACTTAAAGCCAGATCGTCACATTGGCCCCTCTTCTCTGAAACGGTTGTACTTATCGTCTGCAAAGCTATGTCGCGTGCTGCGTTATGCGGAGACACTAAAAGCACCATAGTAGAACACAGATGAAGCTTCTAAGTTGATGTAATAACCAGTAAGAAGTAGTACAATTCAAGTTATAGGTATAGATTATTGACTTTTTAGCTGGCTTCGGTGCCTTGGACATGAGCTAGGACCTTAAGATTCTGCATTAAAGAAGGACTAGCAGCCGAGTTGCACGGGAGAATGTGACAAGTGTTCAAATGTAGTAAAAACCTGAGAAATCCGTCCGTTTTCGTCATTTGTTATCGAATCGACTTAAAGCCAGATCGTCACATTGGCCGATCTTCTCTCTGAAACGGTAGTACTTATCGTCTGCAAAGCTATGTCGCGTGCTGCGTTATGCGGAGACACTAAAAGCACCATAGTAGAACATAGATGAAGCTTCTAAGTTGATGTAATAGCCAGTAAGAAGTAGTACAATTTACGTTTTAGGTATTCGATTTTTGACTTTTTAGCTGGCTTTGGAGCCTTGGACATGAGCTAGGACCTTAAGATTCTGCATGAAAGGAGGACTAACAGCCGAGTTTCATGGGAGAATGCGAAAAGTGTTCATATGTAGTAAAAACCTGAGAAATCCGTCCGTTTTCGTCATTTGTTATCGAATCGACTTAAAGCAAGATCGTCACATTGGCCGCCCTTCTCTCTGAAACGGTTGTACTTATCGTCTGCAAAGCTATGTCGCGTACTGCGGTATGCGGAGACACTAAAAGCACCATAGTAGAACACAGATGAAGCTTCTAAGTTGATGTAATAGCCAGTAAGAAGTAGTACAATTCAAGTTTTAGGTATCGATTATTGACTATTTAGCAGGCTTTGGTGCCTTGGACATGAGCTAGGAGCTTAAGATTCTGCATGAAAGGAGGACTAGCAGCCGCGTTGCACGGGAGTATGTGAAAAGTGTTCATATGTAGTAAAAACCAGAGAAATCCGTCCGTTTTCGTCATTTGTTATCGAATCGACTGAAAGCCAGATCGTCACATTTGCCGCTCTTCTCTCTGAAACGGTTGTACTTATCGTCTGCAAAGCTATGTCGCGTGCTGCGGTATGCGGAGACACAAAAATCACCATTGTATAACACAGATGAAGCTTCTAAGTTGAAGTAATATCCAGTTAAATGTAGTACAATTCAAGACTTAGGTTCGATTATTGACTTTTTACCATTCTTTGGTGCCTTGGACATGAGCTAGGACCTTAAGAATCTGCATGAAAGGAGGACTAGCAGCCGAGTTGCATGGGCGAATGTGAAAAGTGTTCATATGTAGTTTTAACCTGAGAAATCCGTCCGTTTTCGTCATTTGTTATCGAATCGACTGAAAGCAAGATCGTCACATTGGCCGCTCTTCTCTCTGGACGGTTGTACTTATCGTCTGCAAAGCTATGTCGAGTGCTGCGGTATGCGGAGACACTAGAAGCACCATAGTAGAACACAGATGAAGCTTCTAAGTAATGTAATAGCCAGTAACAAGTAGTAGAGTTCAACTTTTAGGTATCGATTATTGACTTTTTAGCTATCTTTGGTGCCTTGGACATGCGCTCGGACCTTAAGATTCTGCATGAAAGGAGGACTAGCAGCCAAGTTGCATGGGAGTATGTGAAAAGTCTTCATATGTAGTAAAAACCTGAGAAATCCGTCCGTTTTCGTCATTTGTTATCGAATCGATTTAAAGCCAGATCGTCACATTGGCCGCCCTTCTCTCTGAAACGGTTGTACGTATCGCCTGCAAAGCTATGTCGCGTGCTGCGGTATGCGGAGATACTAAAAGCACCATAGTAGAACACAGATGAAGCTTCTAAGTTGATGTAACAGCCAGTAAGAAGTAGTACAATTCAAGTTTTAGGTATCGATTATTGACTTTTTTGCAGGCTTTGGTGCCTTGGACATGAGCTGGGACCTTAAGATTCTGCATGAAAGGAGGACTAGCAGCCGAGTTGCACGGGAGAATGTGAAAAGTGTTCATATGTAGGAAAAACCTGAGAAATCCGTCCGTTTTCGTCATTTGTTATCGAATCGACTTAAAGCCAGATCGTCACATTGGCCCCTCTTCTGTGAAACGGTTGTACTTATCGTCTGCAAAGCTATGTCGCGTGCTGCGTTATGCGGAGACACTAAAAGCACCATAGTAGAACACAGATGAAGCTTCTAAGTTGATGTAATAACCAGTAAGAAGGAGTACAATTCAAGTTTTAATTATAGATTATTGACTTTTTAGCTGGCTTTGGTGCCTTGGGCATGAGCTAGGACCTTAAGATTCTGCATGAAAGAAGGACTAGCAGCCGAGTTGCACGGGAGAATTTGACAAGTGTTCAAATGTAGTAAAAACCTGAGAAATACGTCCGTTTTCATAATTTGTTATAGAATCGACTTAAATCAGGATCGTCACATTGGCGGCAGTTCTGTCTGAAACGGTTGTACTTATCGTCTGCACAGCTATGTCGCGTGCTGCAGTATGCGGAGACACTAAAAGCACCATAGTAGAACATAGATGAAGCTTCTATGTTGATGTAATAGCCTGTTAGAAGTAGTACAATTTACGATTTAGGTATGGATTTTTGACTTTTTAGCTGGCTTTGGTGCCTTGGACATGAGCTAGGACCTTAAGATTCTGCATGAAAGGAGGACTAGCAGCCGAGTTTCATGGGAGAATGCGAAAAGTGTTCATATGTAGTAAAAACATGAGAAATCCGTCCGTTTTCGTCATTTGTTATCGAATCGACTTGAAGCAAGATCGTCACATTGTCCGCTCTTCTCTCTGAAACGGTTGTACTAATCGTCTGCAAAGATATGTCGCGTGCTGCGGTATGCGGAGACACTAAAAGCACCATAGTAGAACACAGATGAAGCTTCTAAGTTGATGTAATAGCCAGTAAGAAGTAGTACAATTCAAGTTTTATGTATCTATTATTGACTTTTTAGCTGGCTTTGGTGCCTTGGACATGAGCTAGGACCTTAAGATTCTGCATGAAAGGAGGACTAGCAGCCGAGTTACATGGAAGAATGTGAAAAGTGTTTATATGTAGTAAAAATATGAGAAATCCGTCCGTGTTCGTCATTTGTTATCGAATCACTAAAAGCCAGATCGTCACATTGACCGCTCTTCTCTCTGAAACGGTTGTACTTATCATCTGCAAAGCTATGTCGCGTGCTGCGGTATGCGGAGACACTAATAGCACCATAGTAGAACACAGATGAAGCTTCTAAGTTGATGTAATAGCATGCAGGAAGTAGTACAATTCAAGTTTTAGGTATCGATTATTGATTTTTAGCTGGCTTTGGTGCCTTGGATATGAGATAGGACCTTAAGATTCTGCATGAAAGGAGGACTAGCAGTCGAGTTGCACGGGAGAATGTGAAAAGTGTTCATATGTAGTAAAAACCTAAAGAAATCTGTCCGTTTTCGTCATTTGTTATCGAATCGACTTAAAGCCAGATCGTCACATTGGCCCCTCTTCTCTCTGGACGGTTGTACTTATCGTCTGCAAAGCTATGTCGAGTGCTGCGGTATGCGGAGACACTAGAAGCACCATAGTAGAACACAGATGAAGCTTCTAAGTAATGTAATAGCCAGTAACAAGTAGTAGAGTTCAACTTTTAGGTATCGATTATTGACTTTTTAGCTATCTTTGGTGCCTTGGACATGCGCTCGGACCTTAAGATTCTGCATGAAAGGAGGACTAGCAGCCAAGTTGCATGGGAGTATGTGAAAAGTCTTCATATGTAGTAAAAACCTGAGAAATCCGTCCGTTTTCGTCATTTGTTATCGAATCGATTTAAAGCCAGATCGTCACATTGGCCGCCCTTCTCTCTGAAACGGTTGTACGTATCGCCTGCAAAGCTATGTCGCGTGCTGCGGTATGCGGAGATACTAAAAGCACCATAGTAGAACACAGATGAAGCTTCTAAGTTGATGTAACAGCCAGTAAGAAGTAGTACAATTCAAGTTTTAGGTATCGATTATTGACTTTTTTGCAGGCTTTGGTGCCTTGGACATGAGCTGGGACCTTAAGATTCTGCATGAAAGGAGGACTAGCAGCCGAGTTGCACGGGAGAATGTGAAAAGTGTTCATATGTAGGAAAAACCTGAGAAATCCGTCCGTTTTCGTCATTTGTTATCGAATCGACTTAAAGCCAGATCGTCACATTGGCCCCTCTTCTGTGAAACGGTTGTACTTATCGTCTGCAAAGCTATGTCGCGTGCTGCGTTATGCGGAGACACTAAAAGCACCATAGTAGAACACAGATGAAGCTTCTAAGTTGATGTAATAACCAGTAAGAAGGAGTACAATTCAAGTTTTAATTATAGATTATTGACTTTTTAGCTGGCTTTGGTGCCTTGGGCATGAGCTAGGACCTTAAGATTCTGCATGAAAGAAGGACTAGCAGCCGAGTTGCACGGGAGAATTTGACAAGTGTTCAAATGTAGTAAAAACCTGAGAAATACGTCCGTTTTCATAATTTGTTATAGAATCGACTTAAATCAGGATCGTCACATTGGCGGCAGTTCTGTCTGAAACGGTTGTACTTATCGTCTGCACAGCTATGTCGCGTGCTGCGGTATGCGGAGACACTAAAAGCACCATAGTAGAACATAGATGAAGCTTCTATGTTGATGTAATAGCCTGTTAGAAGTAGTACAATTTACGATTTAGGTATGGATTTTTGACTTTTTAGCTGGCTTTGGTGCCTTGGACATGAGCTAGGACCTTAAGATTCTGCATGAAAGGAGGACTAGCAGCCGAGTTTCATGGGAGAATGCGAAAAGTGTTCATATGTAGTAAAAACATGAGAAATCCGTCCGTTTTCGTCATTTGTTATCGAATCGACTTGAAGCAAGATCGTCACATTGTCCGCTCTTCTCTCTGAAACGGTTGTACTAATCGTCTGCAAAGATATGTCGCGTGCTGCGGTATGCGGAGACACTAAAAGCACCATAGTAGAACACAGATGAAGCTTCTAAGTTGATGTAATAGCCAGTAAGAAGTAGTACAATTCAAGTTTTATGTATCTATTATTGACTTTTTAGCTGGCTTTGGTGCCTTGGACATGAGCTAGGACCTTAAGATTCTGCATGAAAGGAGGACTAGCAGCCGAGTTGCATGGAAGAATGTGAAAAGTGTTTATATGTAGTAAAAATATGAGAAATCCGTCCGTGTTCGTCATTTGTTATCGAATCACTAAAAGCCAGATCGTCACATTGACCGCTCTTCTCTCTGAAACGGTTGTACTTATCATCTGCAAAGCTATGTCGCGTGCTGCGGTATGCGGAGACACTAATAGCACCATAGTAGAACACAGATGAAGCTTCTAAGTTGATGTAATAGCATGCAGGAAGTAGTACAATTCAAGTTTTAGGTATCGATTATTGATTTTTAGCTGGCTTTGGTGCCTTGGATATGAGATAGGACCTTAAGATTCTGCATGAAAGGAGGACTAGCAGTCGAGTTGCACGGGAGAATGTGAAAAGTGTTCATATGTAGTAAAAACCTAAAGAAATCTGTCCGTTTTCGTCATTTGTTATCGAATCGACTTAAAGCCAGATCGTCACATTGGCCCCTCTTCTCTGAAACGGTTGTACTTATCGTCTGCAAAGCTATGTCGCGTGCTGCGTTATGCGGAGACACTAAAAGCACCATAGTAGAGCACAGATGAAGCTTCTAAGTTGATGTAATAACCAGTAAAAAGTAGTACAATTCAAGTTTTAGGTATAGATTATTGACTTTTTAGCTGGCTTTGGTGCCTTGGACATGAGCTAGGACCTTAAGATTCTGCATGAAAGAAGGACTAGCAGCCGAGTTGCACGGGAGAATGTCAAAAGTGTTCATATGCAGTAAAAACCTGAGAAATCCGTCCGTTTTCATAATTTGTTATAGAATCTACTTAAATCAGGATCATCACATTGGCTGCAGTTCTGTCTGAAACGGTTGTACTTATCGTCTGCAAAGCTATGCCGCGTGCTGCGGTGTGCGGAGACACTAAAAGCACCATAGTAGAACATAGATGAAGCTTCTAAGTTGATGTAATAGCCAGTAAGAAGTAGTACAATTTACGTTTTAGGTATCGATTTTTGACTTTTTAGCTGGCTTTGGTGCCTTGGACATGAGCTAGGACCTTAAGATTCTGCATGAAAGGAGGACTAGCAGCCGAGTTTCATGGGAGAATGCGAAAAGTGTTCATATGTAGTAAAAACCTGAGAAATCCGTCCGTTTTCATCATTTGTTATCGAATCGACTTAAAGCAAGATCGTCACATTGGCCGCTCTTCTCTCTGAAACGGTTGTACTTATCGTCTGCAAAGCTATGTCGCGTGCTGCGGTATGCGGAGACACTAAAAGCACCATAGTAGAACACAGGTGAAGCTTCTAAGTTGATGTAATAGCGAGTGAGAAGTAGAACAATTCAAGTCTTAGGTATCGATTATTGACTTTTTAGCTGGCTTTGGTGCCTTGGACATGAGCTAGGACCTTAAGATTCTGCATGAAAGGAGAACTAGCAGCCGCGTTGCACGGCTGTATGTGAAAAGTGTTCATATGTAGTAAAAACCTGAGAAATCCGTCCGTTTTCGTCATTTGTTGTCGAATCGACTTAAAGCAAGATCGTCACATTGGCCCCACTTCTGTGAAACGGTTGTACTTATCGTCTGCAAAGCTATGTCGCGTGCTGCGTTATGCGGAGACACTAAAAGCACCATAGTAGAACACAGATGAAGCTTCTAAGTTGATGTAATAACCAGTAAGAAGTAGTACAATTCAAGTTTTAATTATAGATTATTGACTTTTTAGCTGGCTTTGGTGCCTTGGACATGAGCTAGGACCTTAAGATTCTGCATGAAAGAAGGACTAGCAGCCGAGTTGCACGGGAGAAATTGACAAGTGTTCAAATGTAGTAAAAACCTGAGAAATACGTCCGTTTTCATAATTTGTTATAGAATCGACTTAAATCAGGATCGTCACATTGGCGGCAGTTCTGTCTGAAACGGTTGTACTTATCGTCTGCACAGCTATGTCGCGTGCTGCGGTATGCGGAGACACTAAAAGCACCATAGTAGAACATAGATGAAGCTTCTATGTTGATGTAATAGCCTGTAAGAAGTAGTACAATTTACGATTTAGGTATCGATTTTTGAGTTTTTAGCTGGCTTTGGTGCCTTGGACATGAGCTAGGACCTTAAGATTCTGCATGAAAGGAGGACTAACAGCCGAGTTTCATGGGAGAATGCGAAAAGTGTTCATATGTAGTAAAAACCTGAGAAATCCGTCCGTTTTCGTCATTTGTTATCGAATCGACTTAAAGCAAGATCGTCACATTGGCCGCCCTTCTCTCTGAAACGGTTGTACTTATCGTCTGCAAAGCTATGTCGCGTGCTGCGGTATGCGGAGACACTAAAAGCACCATAGTAGAACACAGATGAAGCTTCTAAGTTGATGTAATAGCCAGTAAGAAGTAGTACAATTCAAGTTTTAGGTATCGATTATTGACTATTTAGCAGGCTTTGGTGCCTTGGACATGAGCTAGGAGCTTAAGATTCTGCATGAAAGGAGGACTAGCAGCCGCGTTGCACGGGAGTATGTGAAAAGTGTTCATATGTAGTAAAAACCAGAGAAATCCGTCCGTTTTCGTCATTTGTTATCGAATCGACTGAAAGCCAGATCGTCACATTTGCCGCTCTTCTCTCTGAAACGGTTGTACTTATCGTCTGCAAAGCTATGTCGCGTGCTGCGGTATGCGGAGACACAAAAATCACCATTGTATAACACAGATGAAGCTTCTAAGTTGAAGTAATATCCAGTTAAATGTAGTACAATTCAAGACTTAGGTTCGATTATTGACTTTTTACCATTCTTTGGTGCCTTGGACATGAGCTAGGACCTTAAGAATCTGCATGAAAGGAGGACTAGCAGCCGAGTTGCATGGGCGAATGTGAAAAGTGTTCATATGTAGTTTTAACCTGAGAAATCCGTCCGTTTTCGTCATTTGTTATCGAATCGACTGAAAGCAAGATCGTCACATTGGCCGCTCTTCTCTCTGGACGGTTGTACTTATCGTCTGCAAAGCTATGTCGAGTGCTGCGGTATGCGGAGACACTAGAAGCACCATAGTAGAACACAGATGAAGCTTCTAAGTAATGTAATAGCCAGTAACAAGTAGTAGAGTTCAACTTTTAGGTATCGATTATTGACTTTTTAGCTATCTTTGGTGCCTTGGACATGCGCTCGGACCTTAAGATTCTGCATGAAAGGAGGACTAGCAGCCAAGTTGCATGGGAGTATGTGAAAAGTCTTCATATGTAGTAAAAACCTGAGAAATCCGTCCGTTTTCGTCATTTGTTATCGAATCGATTTAAAGCCAGATCGTCACATTGGCCGCCCTTCTCTCTGAAACGGTTGTACGTATCGCCTGCAAAGCTATGTCGCGTGCTGCGGTATGCGGAGATACTAAAAGCACCATAGTAGAACACAGATGAAGCTTCTAAGTTGATGTAACAGCCAGTAAGAAGTAGTACAATTCAAGTTTTAGGTATCGATTATTGACTTTTTTGCAGGCTTTGGTGCCTTGGACATGAGCTGGGACCTTAAGATTCTGCATGAAAGGAGGACTAGCAGCCGAGTTGCACGGGAGAATGTGAAAAGTGTTCATATGTAGGAAAAACCTGAGAAATCCGTCCGTTTTCGTCATTTGTTATCGAATCGACTTAAAGCCAGATCGTCACATTGGCCCCTCTTCTGTGAAACGGTTGTACTTATCGTCTGCAAAGCTATGTCGCGTGCTGCGTTATGCGGAGACACTAAAAGCACCATAGTAGAACACAGATGAAGCTTCTAAGTTGATGTAATAACCAGTAAGAAGGAGTACAATTCAAGTTTTAATTATAGATTATTGACTTTTTAGCTGGCTTTGGTGCCTTGGACATGAGCTAGGACCTTAAGATTCTGCATGAAAGAAGGACTAGCAGCCGAGTTGCACGGGAGAATTTGACAAGTGTTCAAATGTAGTAAAAACCTGAGAAATACGTCCGTTTTCTAAATTTGTTATAGAATCGACTTAAATCAGGATCGTCACATTGGCGGCAGTTCTGTCTGAAACGGTTGTACTTATCGTCTGCACAGCTATGTCGCGTGCTGCGGTATGCGGAGACACTAAAAGCACCATAGTAGAACATAGATGAAGCTTCTATGTTGATGTAATAGCCGGTTAGAAGTAGTACAATTTACGATTTAGGTATGGATTTTTGACTTTTTAGCTGGCTTTGGTGCCTTGGACATGAGCTAGGACCTTAAGATTCTGCATGAAAGGAGGACTAGCAGCCGAGTTTCATGGGAGAATGCGAAAAGTGTTCATATGTAGTAAAAACATGAGAAATCCGTCCGTTTTCGTCATTTGTTATCGAATCGACTTGAAGCAAGATCGTCACATTGTCCGCTCTTCTCTCTGAAACGGTTGTACTAATCGTCTGCAAAGCTATGTCGCGTGCTGCGGTATGCGGAGACACTAAAAGCACCATAGTAGAACACAGATGAAGCTTCTAAGTTGATGTAATAGCCAGTAAGAAGTAGTACAATTCAAGTTTTATGTATCTATTATTGACTTTTTAGCTGGCTTTGGTGCCTTGGACATGAGCTAGGACCTTAAGATTCTGCATGAAAGGAGGACTAGCAGCCGAGTTGCATGGAAGAATGTGAAAAGTGTTTATATGTAGTAAAAATATGAGAAATCCGTCCGTGTTCGTCATTTGTTATCGAATCACTAAAAGCCAGATCGTCACATTGACCGCTCTTCTCTCTGAAACGGTTGTACTTATCATCTGCAAAGCTATGTCGCGTGCTGCGGTATGCGGAGACACTAATAGCACCATAGTAGAACACAGATGAAGCTTCTAAGTTGATGTAATAGCATGCAGGAAGTAGTACAATTCAAGTTTTAGGTATCGATTATTGATTTTTAGCTGGCTTTGGTGCCTTGGATATGAGATAGGACCTTAAGATTCTGCATGAAAGGAGGACTAGCAGTCGAGTTGCACGGGAGAATGTGAAAAGTGTTCATATGTAGTAAAAACCTAAAGAAATCTGTCCGTTTTCGTCATTTGTTATCGAATCGACTTAAAGCCAGATCGTCACATTGGCCCCTCTTCTCTGAAACGGTTGTACTTATCGTCTGCAAAGCTATGTCGCGTGCTGCGTTATGCGGAGACACTAAAAGCACCATAGTAGAGCACAGATGAAGCTTCTAAGTTGATGTAATAACCAGTAAAAAGTAGTACAATTCAAGTTTTAATTATAGATTATTGACTTTTTAGCTGGCTTTGGTGCCTTGGACATGAGCTAGGACCTTAAGATTCTGCATGAAAGAAGGACTAGCAGCCGAGTTGCACGGGAGAATTTGACAAGTGTTCAAATGTAGTAAAAACCTGAGAAATACGTCCGTTTTCATAATTTGTTATAGAATCGACTTAAATCAGGATCGTCACATTGGCGGCAGTTCTGTCTGAAACGGTTGTACTTATCGTCTGCACAGCTATGTCGCGTGCTGCGGTATGCGGAGACACTAAAAGCACCATAGTAGAACATAGATGAAGCTTCTATGTTGATGTAATAGCCTGTAAGAAGTAGTACAATTTACGATTTAGGTATCGATTTTTGAGTTTTTAGCTGGCTTTGGTGCCTTGGACATGAGCTAGGACCTTAAGATTCTGCATGAAAGGAGGACTAGCAGCCGAGTTTCATGGGAGAATGCGAAAAGTGTTCATATGTAGTAAAAACATGAGAAATCCGTCCGTTTTCGTCATTTGTTATCGAATCGACTTAAAGCAAGATCGTCACATTGGCCGCTCTTCTCTCTGAAACGGTTGTACTAATCGTCTGCAAAGCTATGTCGCGTGCTGCGGTATGCGGAGACACTATAAGCACCATAGTAGAACACAGATGAAGCTTCTAAGTTGATGTAATAGCCAGTAAGAAGTAGTACAATTCAAGTTTTATGTATCGATTATTGACTTTTTAGCTGGCTTTGGTGCCTTGGACATGAACTAGGACCTTAAGATTCTGCATGAAAGGAGGACTAGCAGCCGAGTTGCATGGTAGAATGTGAAAAGTGTTCATATGTAGTAAAAATATGAGAAATCCGTCCGTTTTCGTCATTTGTTATCGAATCGACTAAAAGCCAGATCGTCACATTGACCGCTCTTCTCTCTGAAACGGTTGTACTTATCGTCTGCAAAGCTATGTCGCGTGCTGCGTTATGCGGAGACACTAAAAGTACCATAGTAGAGCACAGATGAAGCTTCTAAGTTGATGTAATAACAAGTAAAAAGTAGTACAATTCAAGTTTTAGTTAACGATTATTGACTTTTTAGCTGGCTTTGGTGCCTTGGACATGAGCTAGGACCTTAAGATTCTGCATGAAAGAAGGACTAGCAGCCGAGTTGCACGGGAGAATGTGACAAGTGTTCAAATGTAGTAAAAACCTGAGAAATCCGTCATTTTTCGTCATTTGTTATCGAATCGACTTAAAGCCAGATCGTCACATTGGCCGATCTTCTCTCTGAAACGGTAGTACTTATCGTCTGCAAAGCTATGTCGCGTGATGCGGTATGCGGAGACACTAAAAGCACCATAGTAGAACACAGATGAAGCTTCTAAGTTGATGTAATAGCCAGTAAGAAGTAGTAAAATTCAAGTTTTAGGTATCGATTACTGACTATTTTGCTGGCTTTGGTGCCTTGGACATGAGCTAGGACCTCAAGATTCTGCATGAAAGGAGAACTAGCAGCCGCGTTGCACGGGAGTATGTGAAAAGTGTTCATATGTAGTAAAAACCTGAGAAATCCGTCCATTTTCGTCATTTGTTATCGAATCGACTTAAAGCCAGATCGTCACATTGGCCCCTCTTCTCTGAAACGGTTGTACTTATCGTCTGCAAAGCTATGTCGCGTGCTGCGGTGTACGGAGACACTAAAAGCACCATAGTAGAACACAGGTGAAGCTTCTAAGTTGATGTAATAGCGAGTGAGAAGTAGAACAATTCAAGTCTTAGGTATCGATTATTGACTTTTTGGCTGGCTTTGGTGCCTTGGACATGAGCTAGGACCTTAAGATTGTGCATGAAAGGAGAACTAGCTGCCGCGTTGCACGGCTGTATGTGAAAAGTGTTCATATGTAGTAAAAACCCGAGAAATCCGTCCGTTTTCGTCATTTGTTGTCGAATCGACTTAAAGCAAGATCGTCTCATTGGCCGCTCTTCTCTCTGAAACGGTTGTACTTAACGTCTGCAAAGCTATGTCGCGTGCTGCGGTATGCGGAGACACTAAAAGCACCATAGTAGAACACAGATGAAGCTTCTAAGTTGATGTAATAGCCAGTAAGAAGTAGTACAATTCAAGTTTTATGTATCGATTATTGACTTTTTAGCTGGATTTGGTGCCTTGGACATGAGCTAGGACCTTAAGATTCTGCATGAAAGGTGGACTAGCAGCCGAGTTGCATGGGAGAATGTGAAAAGTGTTCATATGTAGTAAAAATATGAGAAATCCGTCCGTTTTCGTCATTTGTTATCGAATCGACTTAAAGCCAGATCGTCACATTATCCCCTCTTCTCTGAAACGGTTGTACTTATCGTCTGCAAAGCTATGTCGCGTGCTGCGTTATGCGGAGACACTAAAAGCACCATAGTAGAACACAGATGAAGCTTCTAAGTTGATGTAATAACCAGTAAGAAGTAGTACAATTCAAGTTTTAGGTATAGATTATTGACTTTTTAACTGGCTTTGGTGCCTTGGACATGAGCTAGGACCTTAAGATTCTGCATGAAAGAAGGACTAGCAGCCGAGTTGCACGGGAGGATGTGACAAGTGTTCATATGTAGTAAAAACCTGAGAAATCCGTCCGTTTTCGTCATTTGTTATCGAATCGATTTAAAGCCAGATCGTCACATTGGCCGCTCTCCTCTCTGAAACGGTTGTACTTATCGTCTGCAAAGCTATGTCGCGTGCTGCGTTATGCGGAGACACTAAAAGCACCATGATTGAACACAGATGAAGCTTCTAAGTTGATGTAATAGCAAGCAAGAAGTAGTACAATTCAAGTTTTAGGTATCGATTATTGACTTTTTAGCCGCCTTTGGTGCCTTGGACATGAGCTAGGACCTTATGATTCTGCATGAAAGGAGAACTAGCAGCCGCGTTGCACGGCTGTATGTGAAAAGTGTTCATATGTAGTAAAAACCTGAGAAATCCGTCCGTTTTCGTCATTTGTTATCGAATCGACTTAAAGCAAGATCGTCACATTGGCCGCTCTTCTCTCTGAAACGGTTGTACTTATCGTCTGCAAAGCTATGTCGCGTGCTGCGGTATGCGGAGACACTAAAAGCACCATAGTAGAACACAGATGAAGCTTCTAAGTTGATGTAATAGCCAGTAAGAAGTAGTACAATTCAAGTTTTATGTATCGATTATTGACTTTTTAGCTGGCTTTGGTGCCTTGGACATGAGCTAGGACCTTAAGATTCTGCATGAAAGGAGGACTAGCAGCCGAGTTGCATGGGAGAATGTGAAAAGTGTTCATATGTAGTAAAAATATGAGAAATCCGTCCGTTTTCGTCATTTGTTATCGAATCGACTTAAAGCCAGATCGTCACTTTATTCCCTCTTCTCTGAAACGGTTGTACTTATCGTCTGCAAAGCTATGTCGCGTGCTGCGTTATGCGGAGACACTAAAAGCACCATAGTAGAACACAGATGAAGCTTCTAAGTTGATGTAATAACCAGTAAGAAGTAGTACAATTCAAGTTTTAGGTATAGATTATTGACTTTTTAACTGGCTTTGGTGCCTTGGACATGAACTAGGACCTTAAGATTCTGCATGAAAGAAGGACTAGCAGCCGAGTTGCACGGGAGAATGTGACAAGTGTTCATATGTAGTAAAAACCTGAGAAATCCGTCCGTTTTCGTCATTTGTTATCGAATCGATTTAAAGCCAGATCGTCACATTGGCCGCTCTCCTCTCTGAAACGGTTGTACTTATCGTCTGCAAAGCTACGCGTGCTGCGTTATGCGGAGACACTAAAAGCACCATGATTGAACACAGATGAAGCTTCTAAGTTGATGTAATAGCAAGCAAGAAGTAGTACAATTCAAGTTTTAGGTATCGATTATTGACTTTTTAGCCGGCTTTGGTGCCTTGGACATGAGCTAGGACCTTACGATTCTGCATGAAAGGAGGACTAGCAGCCGAGTTGCACGGGAGAATGTGAAAAGTGTTCATATGTAGTAAAAAACTGAGAAATCCGTCCGTTTTCGTCATTTGTTATGGAATCGACTTAAAGCCAGATCGTCGCATTGGCCGCTCTTCTCTCTGAAACGGTTGTACTTATCGTCTGCACAGCTATGTCGCGTGCTGCGGTATGCGGAGACACTAAAAGCACCATAGTAGAACACAGATGAAGCTTCTAAGTTGATGTAATAGCCAGTAAGAAGTAGTACAATTCAAGTTTTGGGTACTGATTATTTACTTTTTAGCTGGCTTTGGTGCCTTGGCCATGAGCTAGGACCTTAAGATTCTGCATTAAAGGAGGACTAGCAGCCAAGTTGCATGGGAGAATGCGAAAAGTGTTCATATGTAGTAAAAACCTGAGAAATCCGTCCGTTTTCGTCATTTGTTATCGAATCGACTTAAAGCCAGATCGTCACATTGGCCGCTCTTCTCTCTGAAACGGTTGTACTTATCGTCTGCAAAGCTATGTCGCGTGCTGCGGTATGCGGAGACACTAAAAGCACCATAGTAGAACACAGATGAAGCTTCTAAGTTGATGTAATAGCCAGTAAGAGGTAGTACAATTCAAGTTTTACCTATCGATTATTGACATTTTAGCTGGCTTTGGTGCCTTGGACCTGAGCTAGGACCTTAAGATTCTGCAAGAAAGAAGGACTAGCAACCGAGTTGCACGGGAGAATGTGAAAAGTGTTCATATGTAGTAAAAACCTGAGAAATCCGTCCGTTTTCGTCATTTGTTATGGAATCGACTTAAAGACAGATCGTCACATTGCCGCTCTTCTCTCTGAAACGGTTGTACTTATCGTCTGCAAAGCTATGTCGCGTGCTGCGTTATGCGGAGACACTAAAATCACCACAGTGGAACACAGATGAAGCTTCTAAGTTGATGTAATAGCCAGTATAAGTAGTACAATTCAAGTTTTAGGTATCGATTATTGACTTTTTAGGTGGCTTTGATGCCTTGGACATGAGCTAGGACCTTAAGCTTCTGCATGAAAGGAGGACTAGCAGCCGAGTTGCACGGGAGAATGTGACAAGTGTTCATATGTAGTAAAAACCTGAGAAATCCGTCCATTTTCGTCATTTGTATTCGAATCGATTTAAAGCCAGATCGTCAGATTGGCCGCTCTCCTCTCTGAAACGGTTGTACTTATCGTCTGCAAAGCTATGTCGCGTGCTGCGGTATGCGGAGACTCTAAAAGCACCATGATTGAACACAGATGAAGCTACTAAGTTGATGTAATAGCAAGCAAGAAGTAGTACAATTCAAGTTTTAGGTATCGATTATTGACTTTTTAGCCGGCTTTGGTGCCTTGGACATGAGCTAGGACCTTAAGATTCTGCATGAAAGGAGGACTAGCGGGCGAGTTGAACGGGAGAATGTGAGAAGTGATCATATGTAGTAAAAACCTGAGAAATCCGTCCGTTTTCGTCATTTGTTATCGAATCGACTTAAAGCCAGATCGTCACATTGGCCGCTCTTCTCTCTGAAACGGTTGTACTTATCGTCGGCAAAGCTATGTCGAATGCTGCGGTATGCGGAGACACTAAAAGCACCATAGTAGGACACAGATGAAGCTTCTAAGTTGATGTAATAGCCAGTAAGAGGTAGTACAATTCAAGTTTTACCTATCGATTATTGACATTTTAGCTGGCTTTGGTGCCTTGGACATGAGCTAGGACCTTAAGATTCTGCAAGAAAGAAGGACTAGCAACCGAGTTGCACGGGAGAATGTGAAAAGTGTTCATATGTAGTAAAAACCTGAGAAATCCGTCCGTTTTCGTCATTTGTTATCGAATCGACTTAAAGCCAGATCGTCACATTTTCCGCTCTTTTCCCTGAAACGGTTGTACTTAACGTCTGCAAAGCTATGTCGCGTGCTGCGGTATGCGGAGACACTAAAAGCACCATAGTAGAACACAGATGAAGCTTCTAAGTTGATGTAATACCCAGTAAGAAGTAATACAATTCACGTTTTAGGTATCGATTATTGACTTTTTAGCTGGCTTTGGTGCCTTGGACATGAGCTAGGACCTTAAGATTCTGCATGAAAGGAGGACTAGCAGCCGAGTTGCACGGGAGAATGTGAAAAGTGTTCATATGTAGTATAAACCTGAGAAATACGTCCGTTTTCGTCATTTGTTATCGAATCGACATAAAGCCAGATCGTCACATTGGCCGCTCTTCTCTCTGAAACGGTTGTACTTATCGTCTGCAAAGCTATGTCGCGTGCTGCGTTATACGGAGACACTAACATCAGCACAGTGGAACACAGATGAAGCTTCTAAGTTGATGTAATAGCCAGTAAGAAGTAGTACAATTCAAATTTTAGGTATCGATTATTGACTTTTTAGCTGGCTTTGATGCCTTGGACATGAGCTAGGACCTTAAGATTCAGTATGAAAAGAGGACTAGCAGCCGAGTTGCATGGGAGAATGTGAAAAGTGTTCAAATGTAGTAAAAACCTGAGAAATCCGTCCGTTTTCGTCATTTGTTATGGAATCAACTTAAAGCCAGATCGTCACATTGGCCGCTCTTCTCTCTGAAACGGTTGTACTTATCGTCTGCAAAGCTATGTCGCGTGCTGCGTTACGCGGAGACACTAAAATCACCACAGTGGAACACAGATGAAGCTTCTAAGTTGATGTAATAGCCAGTAAGAAGTAGTACAATTCAAGTTTTAGGTATCGACTATTGACTTTTTAGCTGGCTTTGATGCCTTGGACATGAGCTAGGACCTTAAGATTCTGCATGAAAGGAGGACTAGCAGCCGAGTTGCACGGGAGAATGTGAAAAGTGTTCATATGTAGTAAAAACCTTAGACATCCGTCCGTTTTCGTCATTTGTTATCGAATCGACTTAAAGCCAGATCGTCACATTGGCCGCTCTTCTCTCTGAAACGGTTGTACTTATCGTCTGCAAAGCTATGTCGCGTGCTGCGGTATGCGGAGACACTAAAAGCACCATAGCAGAACACAGATGAAGCTTCTAAGTTGATGTAATAGCCAGTAAGAAGTAGTACAATTCAAGTTTTAGGTATCGATTATTGATATTTTAGCTGGCTTTGGTGCCTTGGACATAAGCTAGGACCTTAAGATTCTGCATGAAAGGAGGATTTGCAGCCGAGTTGTACGGGAGAATGTGAAAAGTCTTCATATGTAGTAATAACCTGAGAAATCCGTCCGTTTTCGTCATTTGTTAAGGAATCGACTTAAAGCCAGATCGTCATATTGCCGCTCTTCTCTCTGAAACGGTTGTACTTATCGTCTGCAAAGCTATGTCGCGTGCTGCGTTATGCGGAGACACTAAAAGCACCATAGTAGAACACAGATGAAGCTTCTAAGTTGAAGTAATAGCCAGTAAGAAGTAGTACAATTCAAGTTTTAGGTTCTCATTAATTACTTTTTAGCTGGCTTTGGTGCCTTGGACATGAGCTGGGACCTTAAGATTCTGCATGAAAGGAGGACTAGCAGGCGAGTTGTAAGGGAGAAAGTGAGAAGTGTTGATATGTAGTAAAAACCTGAGAAATCCGTCCGTTTTCGTCATTTGTTATCGTATCGACTTAAGGCCAGATCGTCACATTGGCCACTCTTCTCTCTGAAACGGTTGTACTTATCGTCTGCAAAGCTATGTCGCGTGCTGCGGTATGCGGAGACACTAAAAGCACCATAGTAGAACACAGATGAAGCTTCTAAGTTGATGTAATAGCCAGTAAGAAGTAGTACAATTCAAGTTTTAGGTATCGATTATTGACATTTTAGCTGGGTTTGGTGCCTTGGACATGAGCTAGGACCTTAAGATTCTGCATGAAAGGATGACTAGCAGTCGAGTTTCACGAAAGAATGTGAAAGGTGTTCATATGTAGGAAAAATCTGAGAAATACGTCCGTTTTCGTCATTTGTTATCGAATCGACTTAAAGCCAGATGGTCACATTGGCCGCTCTTCTCTCTGAAACGGTTGTACTTATAATCTGCAAAGCTATGCCGCGTGCTGCGTTATGCGGAGACACTAAAGTCACCATAGTGGAACACAGATGAAGCTTCTAAGTTGTGTAATAGCCAGTAAGAATTTGTACAATTTACGTTTTAGGTATCGATTATTGACTTTTTAGCTGGCTTTGATGCCTTGGACATGAGCTAGGACCTTAAGCTTCTGCATGAAAGGAGGCCTAGCAGCCGAGTTGCACGGGAGAATGTGACAAGTGTTCATATGTAGTAAAAACCTGAGAAATCCGTCCATTTTCGTCATTTGTATTCGAATCGATTTAAAGCCAGATCGTCAGATTGGCCGCTCTCCTCTCTGAAACGGTTGTACTTATCGTCTGCAAAGCTATGTCGCGTGCTGCGGTATGCGGAGACTCTAAAAGCACCATGATTGAACACAGATGAAGCTACTAAGTTGATGTAATAGCAAGCAAGAAGTAGTACAATTCAAGTTTTAGGTATCGATTATTGACTTTTTAGCCGGTTTGGTGCCTTGGACATGCGCTAGGACCTTAAGATTCTGCATGAAAGGAGGACTAGCGGGCGAGTTGAACGGGAGAATGTGAGAAGTGTTCATATGTAGTAAAAACCTGAGAAATCCGTCCGTTTTCATCATTTGTTATCGAATCGCTTTAAAGCCAGATCGTCACATTGGCCGCTCTTCTCTCTGAAACGGTTGTACTTATCGTCTGCAAAGCTATGTCGCGTGCTGCGGTGTGCGGAGACACTAAAAGCACCATAGTAGAACACAGATGAAGCTTCTAAGTTGATGTAATAGCCAGTAAGAAGTAGTACAATTCAAGTTTTAGGTATCGATTATTGACATTTTAGCTGGCTTTGGTGCCTTGGACATAAGCTAGGACCTTAAGATTCTGCATGAAAGGAGGATTAGCAGCCGAGTTGTACGGGAGAATGTGAAAAGTCTTCATATGTAGTAAAAACCTGAGAAATCCGTCCGTTTTCGTCATTTGTTATGGAATCGACTTAAAGCCAGATCGTCACATTGCCGCTCTTCTCTCTGAAACGGTTGTACTTATCGTCTGCAAAGCTATGTCGCGTGCTGCGGTATGCGGAGACACTAAAAGCACCATAGTAGAACACTGATCAAACTTCTAAGGTAATGTAATAGCCAGTAAGAAGTAGTACAATTCAAGTTTTGGCTACTGATTATTTACTTTTTAGCTGGCTTTGGTGCCTTGGACATGAGCTAGGACCTTAAGATTCTGCATGAAAGGAGGACTAGCGGGCGAGTTGAACGGGAGAATGTGAGAAGTGTTCATATGTAGTAAAAACCTGAGAAATCCGTCCGTTTTCGTCAATTTGTTATCGAATCGACTTAAAGCCAGATCGTCACATTTTCCGCTCTTTTCCCTGAAACGGTTGTACTTAACGTCTGCAAAGCTATGTCGCGTGCTGCGGTATGCGGAGACACTAAAAGCACCATAGTAGAACACAGATGAAGCTTCTAAGTTGATGTAATAGCCAGTAAGAAGTAATACAATTCACGTTTTAGGTATCGATTATTGACTTTTTAGCTGGCTTTGGTGCCTTGGACATGAGCTAGGACCTTAAGATTCTGCATGAAAGGAGGACTAGCAGCCGAGTTGCACGGGAGAATGTGAAAAGTGTTCATATGTAGTATAAACCTGAGAAATACGTCCGTTTTCGTCATTTGTTATCGAATCGACTTAAAGCCAGATCGTCACATTGGCCGCTCTTCTCTCTGAAACGGTTGTACTTATCGTCTGCAAAGCTATGTCGCGTGCTGCGTTATACGGAGACACTAACATCAGCACAGTGGAACACAGATGAAGCTTCTAAGTTGATGTAATAGCCAGTAAGAAGTAGTACAATTCAAATTTTAGGTATCGATTATTGACTTTTTAGCTGGCTTTGATGCCTTGGACATGAGCTAGGACCTTAAGATTCAGTATGAAAAGAGGACTAGCAGCCGAGTTGCATGGGAGAATGTGAAAAGTGTTCAAATGTAGTAAAAACTTGAGAAATCCGTCCGTTTTCGTCATTTGTTATTTAATCAACTTAAAGCCAGATCGTCACATTGGCCGCTCTTCTCTCTGAAACGGTTGTACTTATCGTCTGCAAAGCTATGTCGCGTGCTGCGTTACGCGGAGACACTAAAATCACCACAGTGGAACACAGATGAAGCTTCTAAGTTGATGTAATAGCCAGTAAGAAGTAGTACAATTCAAGTTTTAGATATCGACTATTGATTTTTAGCTGGCTTTGATGCCTTGGACATGAGCTAGGACCTTAAGATTCTGCATGAAAGGAGGACTAGCAGCCGAGTTGCACGGGAGAATGTGAAAAGTGTTCATATGTAGTAAAAACCTTAGACATCCGTCCGTTTTCGTCATTTGTTATCGAATCGACTTAAAGCCAGATCGTCACATTGGCCGCTCTTCTCTCTGAAACGGTTGTACTTATCGTCTGCAAAGCTATGTCGCGTGCTGCGGTATGCGGAGACACTAAAAGCACCATAGCAGAACACAGATGAAGCTTCTAAGTTGATGTAATAGCCAGTAAGAAGTAGTACAATTCATTTTTAGGTATCGATTATTGATATTTTAGCTGGCTTTGGTGCCTTGGACATAAGCTAGGACCTTAAGATTCTGCATGAAAGGAGGATTTGCAGCCGAGTTGTACGGGAGAATGTGAAAAGTCTTCATTATGTAGTAAAAACCTGAGAAATCCGTCCGTTTTCGTCATTTGTTAAGGAATCGACTTAAAGCCAGATCGTCATATTGCCGCTCTTCTCTCTGAAACAGTTGTACTTATCGTCTGCAAAGCTATGTCGCGTGCTGCGTTATGCGGAGACACTAAAAGCACCATAGTAGAACACAGATGAAGCTTCTAAGTTGAAGTAATAGCCAGTAAGAAGTAGTACAATTCAAGTTTTAGGTTCTCATTAATTACTTTTTAGCTGGCTTTGGTGCCTTGGACATGAGCTGGGACCTTAAGATTCTGCATGAAAGGAGGACTAGCAGGCGAGTTGTACGGGAGAAAGTGAGAAGTGTTCATATGTAGTAAAAACCTGAGAAATCCGTCCGTTTTCGTCATTTGTTATCGAATCGACTTAAGGCCAGATCGTCACATTGGCCACTCTTCTCTCTGAAACGGTTGTACTTATAATCTGCAAAGCTATGCCGCGTGCTGCGTTATGCGGAGACACTAAAGTCACCATAGTGGAACACAGATGAAGCTTCTAAGTTGTGTAATAGCCAGTAAGAATTTGTACAATTTACGTTTTAGGTATCGATTATTGACTTTTTAGCTGGCTTTGATGCCTTGGACATGAGCTAGGACCTTAAGCTTCTGCATGAAAGGAGGCCTAGCAGCCGAGTTGCACGGGAGAATGTGACAAGTGTTCATATGTAGTAAAAACCTGAGAAATCCGTCCATTTTCGTCATTTGTATTCGAATCGATTTAAAGCCAGATCGTCAGATTGGCCGCTCTCCTCTCTGAAACGGTTGTACTTATCGTCTGCAAAGCTATGTCGCGTGCTGCGGTATGCGGAGACTCTAAAAGCACCATGATTGAACACAGATGAAGCTACTAAGTTGATGTAATAGCAAGCAAGAAGTAGTACAATTCAAGTTTTAGGTATCGATTATTGACTTTTTAGCCGGCTTTGGTGCCTTGGACATGCGCTAGGACCTTAAGATTCTGCATGAAAGGAGGACTAGCGGGCGAGTTGAACGGGAGAATGTGAGAAGTGTTCATATGTAGTAAAAACCTGAGAAATCCGTCCGTTTTCATCATTTGTTATCGAATCGCTTTAAAGCCAGATCGTCACATTGGCCGCTCTTCTCTCTGAAACGGTTGTACTTATCGTCTGCAAAGCTATGTCGCGTGCTGCGGTGTGCGGAGACACTAAAAGCACCATAGTAGAACACAGATGAAGCTTCTAAGTTGATGTAATAGCCAGTAAGAAGTAGTACAATTCAAGTTTTAGGTATCGATTATTGACATTTTAGCTGGCTTTGGTGCCTTGGACATAAGCTAGGACCTTAAGATTCTGCATGAAAGGAGGATTAGCAGCCGAGTTGTACGGGAGAATGTGAAAAGTCTTCATATGTAGTAAAAACCTGAGAAATCCGTCCGTTTTCGTCATTTGTTATGGAATCGACTTAAAGCCAGATCGTCACATTGCCGCTCTTCTCTCTGAAACGGTTGTACTTATCGTCTGCAAAGCTATGTCGCGTGCTGCGGTATGCGGAGACACTAAAAGCACCATAGTAGAACACTGATCAAACTTCTAAGGTAATGTAATAGCCAGTAAGAAGTAGTACAATTCAAGTTTTGGCTACTGATTATTTACTTTTTAGCTGGCTTTGGTGCCTTGGACATGAGCTAGGACCTTAAGATTCTGCATGAAAGGAGGACTAGCGGGCGAGTTGAACGGGAGAATGTGAGAAGTGTTCATATGTAGTAAAAACCTGAGAAATCCGTCCGTTTTCGTCAATTTGTTATCGAATCGACTTAAAGCCAGATCGTCACATTTTCCGCTCTTTTCCCTGAAACGGTTGTACTTAACGTCTGCAAAGCTATGTCGCGTGCTGCGGTATGCGGAGACACTAAAAGCACCATAGTAGAACACAGATGAAGCTTCTAAGTTGATGTAATAGCCAGTAAGAAGTAATACAATTCACGTTTTAGGTATCGATTATTGACTTTTTAGCTGGCTTTGGTGCCTTGGACATGAGCTAGGACCTTAAGATTCTGCATGAAAGGAGGACTAGCAGCCGAGTTGCACGGGAGAATGTGAAAAGTGTTCATATGTAGTATAAACCTGAGAAATACGTCCGTTTTCGTCATTTGTTATCGAATCGACTTAAAGCCAGATCGTCACATTGGCCGCTCTTCTCTCTGAAACGGTTGTACTTATCGTCTGCAAAGCTATGTCGCGTGCTGCGTTATACGGAGACACTAACATCAGCACAGTGGAACACAGATGAAGCTTCTAAGTTGATGTAATAGCCAGTAAGAAGTAGTACAATTCAAATTTTAGGTATCGATTATTGACTTTTTAGCTGGCTTTGATGCCTTGGACATGAGCTAGGACCTTAAGATTCAGTATGAAAAGAGGACTAGCAGCCGAGTTGCATGGGAGAATGTGAAAAGTGTTCAAATGTAGTAAAAACTTGAGAAATCCGTCCGTTTTCGTCATTTGTTATTTAATCAACTTAAAGCCAGATCGTCACATTGGCCGCTCTTCTCTCTGAAACGGTTGTACTTATCGTCTGCAAAGCTATGTCGCGTGCTGCGTTACGCGGAGACACTAAAATCACCACAGTGGAACACAGATGAAGCTTCTAAGTTGATGTAATAGCCAGTAAGAAGTAGTACAATTCAAGTTTTAGATATCGACTATTGATTTTTAGCTGGCTTTGATGCCTTGGACATGAGCTAGGACCTTAAGATTCTGCATGAAAGGAGGACTAGCAGCCGAGTTGCACGGGAGAATGTGAAAAGTGTTCATATGTAGTAAAAACCTTAGACATCCGTCCGTTTTCGTCATTTGTTATCGAATCGACTTAAAGCCAGATCGTCACATTGGCCGCTCTTCTCTCTGAAACGGTTGTACTTATCGTCTGCAAAGCTATGTCGCGTGCTGCGGTATGCGGAGACACTAAAAGCACCATAGCAGAACACAGATGAAGCTTCTAAGTTGATGTAATAGCCAGTAAGAAGTAGTACAATTCAAGTTTTAGGTATCGATTATTGATATTTTAGCTGGCTTTGGTGCCTTGGACATAAGCTAGGACCTTAAGATTCTGCATGAAAGGAGGATTTGCAGCCGAGTTGTACGGGAGAATGTGAAAAGTCTTCATTATGTAGTAAAAACCTGAGAAATCCGTCCGTTTTCGTCATTTGTTAAGGAATCGACTTAAAGCCAGATCGTCATATTGCCGCTCTTCTCTCTGAAACAGTTGTACTTATCGTCTGCAAAGCTATGTCGCGTGCTGCGTTATGCGGAGACACTAAAAGCACCATAGTAGAACACAGATGAAGCTTCTAAGTTGAAGTAATAGCCAGTAAGAAGTAGTACAATTCAAGTTTTAGGTTCTCATTAATTACATTTTAGCTGGCTTTGGTGCCTTGGACATGAGCTGGGACCTTAAGATTCTGCATGAAAGGAGGACTAGCAGGCGAGTTGTACGGGAGAAAGTGAGAAGTGTTCATATGTAGTAAAAACCTGAGAAATCCGTCCGTTTTCGTCATTTGTTATCGAATCGACTTAAGGCCAGATCGTCACATTGGCCACTCTTCTCTCTGAAACGGTTGTACTTATCGTCTGCAAAGCTATGTCGCGTGCTGCGGTATGCGGAGACACTAAAAGCACCATAGTAGAACACAGATGAAGCTTCTAAGTTGATGTAATAGCCAGTACGAAGTAGTACAATTCAAGTTTTAGGTATCGATTATTGACATTTTAGCTGGCTTTGGTGCCTTGGACATGAGCTAGGACCTTAAGATTCTGCATGAAAGGATGACTAGCAACCGAGTTTCACGAAAGAATGTGAAAGGTGTTCATATGTAGGAAAAATCTGAGAAATACGTCCGTTTTCGTCATTTGTTATCGAATCGACTTAAAGCCAGATGGTCACATTGGCCGCTCTTCTCTCTGAAACGGTTGTACTTATCGTCTGCAAAGCTATGCCGCGTGCTGCGATATGCGGAGACACTAAAGTCACCATAGTGGAACACAGATGAAGCTTCTAAGTTGTGTAATAGCCAGTAAGAAGTTGTACAATTTACGTTTTAGGTATCGATTATTGACTTTTTAGCTGGCTTTGGTGCCTTGGACATGAGCTAGGACCTTAAGATTCTGCATGAAACGAGGACCAGCAGCGGAGTTCCACGGTAGAATGTGAAAAGTTTTCATATGTAGGAAAAACCTGAGAAATCCGTTCGTTTTCGACATTTGTTATCGAATCGACTTAAAGCCAGATCGTCACATTGACCGCTCTTCTCTCTGAAACGGTTGTACTTATCGTCAGCAAAGCTATGTCGCGTGCGACGGTATGCGGAGACACTAAAAGCACCATAGTAGAACACAGATCAAGCTTCTAAGTTGATGTAATAGCCAGTAAGAAGTAGTACAATTCAAGTTTTGGGTACTGATTATTTACTTTTTAGCTGGCTTTGGTGCCTTGGCCATGAGCTAGGACCTTAAGATTCTGCATTAAAGGAGGACTAGCAGCCAAGTTGCATGGGAGAATGCGAAAAGTGTTCATATGTAGTAAAAACCTGAGAAATCCGTCCGTTTTCGTCATTTGTTATCGAATCGACTTAAAGCCAGATCGTCACATTGCCGCTCTTCTCTCTGAAACGGTTGTACTTATCGTCTGCAAAGCTATGTCGCGTGCTGCGTTATGCGGAGACACTAAAATCACCACAGTGGAACACAGATGAAGCTTCTAAGTTGATGTAATAGCCAGTATAAGTAGTACAATTCAAGTTTTAGGTATCGATTTTTGACTTTTTAGCTGGCTTTAATGCCTTGTACATGAGCTAGGACCTTAAGATTCTGCATGAAAGGAGGACTAGCGGCCGAGTTGCACGGGAGAATGTGACAAGTGTTCATATGTAGTAAAAACCTGAGAAATCCGTCCATTTTCGTCATTTGTTATCGAATCGATTTAAAGCCAGATCGTCACATTGGCCGCTCTCCTCTCTGAAACGGTTTTACTTATCGTCTGCAAAGCTATGTCGCGTGCTGCGGTATGCGGAGACTCTAAAATCACCATGATTGAACACAGATGAAGCTACTATGTTGATGTAATAGCAGCAAGATGTAGTACAATTCAAGTTTTAGGTATCGATTATTGACTTTTTAGCCGGCTTTGGTGCCTTGGACATGAGCTAGGACCTTAAGATTCTGCATGAAAGGAGGGCTAGCGGACGAGTTGAACGGGAGAATGTGAGAAGTGTTCATATGTAGTAAAAACCTGAGAAATCCGTCCGTTTTCGCCATTTGTTATCGAATCGACTTAAAGCCAGATCGTCACATTGGCCGCTCTTCTCTCTGAAACGGTTGTACTTATCGTCTGCAAAGCTATGTCGCGTGCTGCGGTATGCGGAGACACTAAAAGCACCATAGTAGAACACAGATGAAACTTCTAAGTTAATGTAATAGACAGTAAGAAGTAGTACAATTCAAGTTTTGGGTACTGATTATTTACTTTTTAGCTGGCTTTGGTGCCTTGGACATGAGCTAGGACCTTAATATTCTGCATGAAAGGAGGTCTACCGAGCGAGTTGAACGGGAGAATGTGAGAAGTGTTCATATGTAGTAAAAACCTGAGAAATCCGTCCGTTTTCGTCATTTGTTATCGAATCGACTTAAAGCCAGATCGTCACATTTTCCGCTCTTTTCCCTGAAACGGTTGTACTTAACGTCTGCAAAGCTATGTCGCGTGCTGCGTTATGCGGAGACACTAAAAGCACCATAGTAGAACACAGATGAAGCTTCTAAGTTGATGTAATAGCCAGTAAGAAGTAATACAATTCACGTTTTAGGTATCGATTATTGACTTATTAGCTGGCTTTGGTGCCTTGGACATGAGCTAGGACCTTAAGATTCTGCATGAAAGGAGGACTAGCAGCCGAGTTGCACGGGAGAATGTGAAAAGTGTTCAAATGTAGTATAAACCTGAGAAATCCGTCCGATTTCGTCATTTGTTATCGAATCGACTTAAAGCCAGATTGTCACATTGGCCGCTCTTCTCTCTGAAACGGTTGTACTTATCGTCTGCAAAGCTATGTCGCGTGCTGCGTTATACGGAGACACTAAAATCAGCACAGTGGAACACAGATGAAGCTTCTAAGTTGATGTAATAGCCAGTAAGAAGTAGTACAATTCAAATGTTAGGTATCGATTATTGACTTTTTAGCTGGCTTTGATGCCTTGGACATGAGCTAGGACCTTAAGATTCAGTATGAACGGAGGACTAGCAGCCGAGTTGCATGGAAGAATGTGAAAAGTGTTCAAATGTAGTTAAAACCTGAGAAATCCGTCCGTTTTCGTCATTTGTTATGGAATCAACTTAAAGCCAGATCGTCACATTGGCCGCTCTTCTCTCTGAAACGGTTGTACTTATCGTCTGCAAAGCTATGTCGCGTGCTGCGTTACGCGGAGACACTAAAATCACCACAGTGGAACACAGATGAAGCTTCTAAGTTGATGTAATAGCCAGTAAGAAGTAGTACAATTCAAGTTTTAGGTATCGACTATTGACTTTTTAGCTGGCTTTGATGCCTTGGACATGAGCTAGGACCTTAAGTTTCTGCATGAAAGGAGGACTAGCGGGCGAGTTGCATGGGAGAATGTGAAAAGTGTTCATATGTAGTAAAAACCTGAGAAATCCGTCCGTTTTCGTCATTTGCTGTGGAATCAACTTAAAGCCAGATCGTCATATTGGCCGCTCTTCTCTCTGAAACGTTTGTACTTATTGTCTGCAAAAATATGTCGCGTGCTGCGGTATGTGGAGACACTAAAAGCACCATAGTAGAACACAGATGAAGCTTCTAAGTTGATGTAATATCAAGTAAGAATTAGTACGATTCAAGTTTTAGGTATCGATTATTGACTTTTTAGCTGGCTTTTGTGCCTTGGACATGAGCTAGGACCATTAGATTCTGCATGAAAGGCGGACCAGCAGCGGAGTTCCACGGGAGAATGTGAAAAGTGTTCATATGTAGTAAAAACCTGAGAAATCCATCCGTTTTCGTCATTTGTTATCGAATCGACTTAAAGCCAGATCGTCACATTGGCCGCTCTTCTCTCTGAAACGGTTGTACTTATCGTCTGCAAAGCTATGTCGCGTGCTGCGGTATGCGGAGACACTAAAAGCACCATAGTAGAACACAGATGAAGCTTCTAAGTTGATGTAATAGCCAGTAAGAAGTAGTACAATTCAAGTTTTAGGTATCGATTATTGACATTTTAGCTGGCTTTGGTGCCTTGGACATAAGCTAGGACCTTAAGATTCTGCATGAAAGGAGGATTGGCAGCCGAGTTGTACGGGAGAATGTGAAAAGTCTTCATATGTAGTAAAAACCTGAGAAATCCGTCCGTTTTCGTCATTTGTTAAGGAATCGACTTAAAGCCAGATCGTCACATTGCCGCTCTTCTCTCTGAAACGGTTGTACTTATCGTCTGCAAAGCTATGTCGCGTGCTGCGTTATGCGGAGACACTAAAAGCACCATAGTAGAACACAGATGAAGCTTCTAAGTTGATGTAATAGCCAGTAAGAAGTAGTACAATTTAAGTTTTAGGTTCTCATTAATAACTTTTTAGCTGGCTTTGGTGCCTTGGACATGAGCTGGGACCTTAAGATTCTGCATGAAAGGAGGACTAGCAGGCGAGTTGTACGGGAGAAAGTGAGAAGTGTTCATATGTAGTAAAAACCTGAGAAATCCGTCCGTTTTCGTCATTTGTTATCGAATCGACTTAAGGCCAGATCGTCACATTGGCCACTCTTCTCTCTTAAACGGTTGTACTTATCGTCTGCAAAGCTATGTCTCGTGCTGCGGTATGCGGAGACAGTAAAAGCACCATAGTAGAACACAGATGAAGCTTCTAAGTTGATGTAATAGCCAGTAAGAAGTAGTACAATTCAAGTTTTAGGTATCGATTATTGACATTTTAGCAGGCTTTGGTGCCTTGGACATGAGCTAGGACCTTAAGATTCTGCATGAAAGGATGACTAGCAGCCGAGTTGCACGAAAGAATGTGAAAGGTGTTCATATGTAGCAAAAATCTGAGAAATACGTCCGTTTTCGTCATTTGTTATCGAATCGACTTAAAGCCAGATCGTCACATTGGCCGCTCTTCTCTCTGAAACGGTTGTACTTATCGTCTGCAAAGCTATGCCGCGTGCTGCGTTATGCGGAGACACTAAAGTCACCATAGTGGAACACAGATGAAGCTTCTAAGTTGTGTAATAGCCAGTAAGAAGTTGTACAATTTACGTTTTAGGTATCGATTATTGACTTTTTAGCTGGCTTTGGTGCCTTGGACATGAGCTAGGACCTTAAGATTCTGCATGAAACGAGGACCAGCAGCGGAGTTCCACGGTAGAATGTGAAAAGTGTTCATATGTAGGAAGAACCTGAGAAATCCGTTCGTTTTCGACATTTGTTATCGAATCGATTTAAAGCCAGATCGTCACATTGGCCGCTCTTCTCTCTGAAACGGTTGTACTTATCGTCTGCAAAGCTATGTTGCGTGCTGCGGTATGCGGCGACACTAAAAGCACCATAGTAGAACACAGATCAAGCTTCTAAGTTGATGTAATAGCCAGTAAGAAGTAGTACAATTCAGGTTTTAGGTATCGATTATTGACATTTTAGCTGGCTTTGGTGCCTTGGACATGAGCTAGGACCTTAAGATTCTGCATGAAAGGAGGATTAGCAGCCGAGTTGCACGGGAGAATGAGAAAAGTGTTCATATGTAGTAAAAACCTGAGAAATCCGTCCATTTTCGTCATTTGTTATGGAATCGACTTCAAGCCAGATCGTCACATTGCCGCTCTTCTCTCTGAAACAGTTGTACTTATCGTCTGCAAAGCTATGTCGCGTGTTGCGTTATGCGGAGTCAATAAAATCACCATAGTATAACACAGATGAAGCTTCTAAGTTGATGTAATAGCCAGTACGAAGTAGTACAATTCAAGTTTTAGGTATCAATTATTGCCTTTTTGCTGGCTTTGATGCCTTGGACGTGAGCTAGAACCTTAAGATTCTGCATGAAAGGAGGACTAGCAGCCGAGTTGTACGGGAGAATGTGAAAAGTCTTCATATGAAGTAAAAACCTGAGAAATCCGTCCGTTTTCGTCATTTGTTATGGAATCAACTTAAAGCCAGATCGTCACATTGGCCGCTCTTCTCTCTGAAACGGTTGTACTTATCGTCTGCAAAGCTATGTCGCGTGCTGCGTTACGCGGAGACACTAAAATCACCACAGTGGAACACAGATGAAGCTTCTAAGTTGATGTAATAGCCAGTAAGAAGTAGTACAATTCAAGTTTTAGGTATCGATTATTGACATTTTAGCTGGCTTTGGTGCCTTGGACATAAGCTAGGACCTTAAGATTCTGCATGAAAGGAGGATTGGCAGCCGAGTTGTACGGGAGAATGTGAAAAGTCTTCATATGAAGTAAAAACCTGAGAAATCCGTCCGTTTTCGTCATTTGTTAAGGAATCGACTTAAAGCCAGATCGTCACATTGCCGCTCTTCTCTCTGAAACGGTTGTACTTATCGTCTGCAAAGCTATGTCGCGTGCTGCGTTATGCGGAGACACTAAAAGCACCATAGTAGAACACAGATGAAGCTTCTAAGTTGATGTAATAGCCAGTAAGAAGTAGTACAATTTAAGTTTTAGGTTCTCATTAATAACTTTTTAGCTGGCTTTGGTGCCTTGGACATGAGCTGGGACCTTAAGATTCTGCATGAAAGGAGGACTAGCAGGCGAGTTGTACGGGAGAATGTGAGAAGTGTTCATATGTAGTAAAAACCTGAGAAATCCGTCCGTTTTCGTCATTTGTTATCGAATCGACTTAAGGCCAGATCGTCACATTGGCCACTCTTCTCTCTTAAACGGTTGTACTTATCGTCTGCAAAGCTATGTCGCGTGCTGCGGTATGCGGAGACAGTAAAAGCACCATAGTAGAACACAGATGAAGCTTCTAAGTTGATGTAATAGCCAGTAAGAAGTAGTACAATTCAAGTTTTAGGTATCGATTATTGACATTTTAGCTGGCTTTGGTGCCTTGGACATGAGCTAGAACCTTAAGATTCTGCATGAAAGGATGACTAGCAGCCGAGTTGCACGAAAGAATGTGAAAGGTGTTCATATGTAGCAAAAATCTGAGAAATACGTCCGTTTTCGTCATTTGTTATCGAATCGACTTAAAGCCAGATCGTCACATTGGCCGCTCTTCTCTCTGAAACGGTTGTACTTATCGTCTGCAAAGCTATGCCGCGTGCTGCGTTATGCGGAGACACTAAAGTCACCATAGTGGAACACAGATGAAGCTTCTAAGTTGTGTAATAGCCAGTAAGAAGTTGTACAATTTACGTTTTAGGTATCGATTATTGACTTTTTAGCTGGCTTTGGTGCCTTGGACATGAGCTAGGACCTTAAGATTCTGCATGAAACGAGGACCAGCAGCGGAGTTCCACGGTAGAATGTGAAAAGTGTTCATATGTAGGAAGAACCTGAGAAATCCGTTCGTTTTCGACATTTGTTATCGAATCGACTTAAAGCCAGATCGTCACATTGGCCGCTCTTCTCTCTGAAACGGTTGTACTTATCGTGTGCAAAGCTATGTTGCGTGCTGCGGTATGCGGCGACACTAAAAGCACCATAGTAGAACACAGATCAAGCTTCTAAGTTGATGTAATAGCCAGTAAGAAGTAGTACAATTCAGGTTTTAGGTATCGATTATTGACATTTTAGCTGGCTTTGGTGCCTTGGACATGAGCTAGGACCTTAAGATTCTGCATGAAAGGAGGATTAGCAGCCGAGTTGCACGGGAGAATGAGAAAAGTGTTCATATGTAGTAAAAACCTGAGAAATCCGTCCATTTTCGTCATTTGTTATGGAATCGACTTCAAGCCAGATCGTCACATTGCCGCTCTTCTCTCTGAAACGGTTGTACTTATCGTCTGCAAAGCTATGTCGCGTGTTGCGTTATGCGGAGTCAATAAAATCACCATAGTATAACACAGATGAAGCTTCTGAGTTGATGTAATAGCCAGTAAGAAGTAGTACAATTCAAGTTTTAGGTATCAATTATTGCCTTTTTGCTGGCTTTGATGCCTTGGACGTGAGCTAGAACCTTAAGATTCTGCATGAAAGGAGGACTAGCAGCCGAGTTGCACGGGAGAATGTGAAAAGTGTTCATATGTAGTAAAAACCTTAGAAATTCGTCCGTTTTCGTCAATTTGTTATCGAATCGACTTAAAGCCAGACCGTCACATTGGCCGCTCTTCTCTCTGAAACGGTTGTACTTATCGTCTGCAAAACTATGTCGCGTGCTGCGGTATGCGGAGACACAAAAACCACCATAGTAGAACACAGATGAAGCTTCTAAGTTGATGTAATAACCAGTAAGAAGTAGTACAATTCAAGTTTTACGTATCGAATATTGCCTTTTTGCTGGCTTTGATGCCTTGGACATGAGCTAGAACCTTAAGATTCTGCATGAAAGGAGGACTAGCAGCCGAGTTGCACGGGAGAATGTGAACAGTGTTCATATGTAGTAAAAACCTTAGAAATTCGTCCGTTTTCGTCAATTTGTTATCGAATCGACTTAAAGCCAGATCGTCACATTGGCCGCTCTTCTCTCTGAAACGGTTGTACTTATCGTCTGCAAAGCTATGTCGCGTTCTGCGTTATGCGGAGACACTAAAATCAGCACAGCGGAACACAGATGAAGCTTCTAAGTTGATGTAATAGCCAGTAAGAAGTAGTACAATTCAAGTTTTAGGTATCAATTATTGCTTTTTGCTGGCTTTGATGCCTTGGACGTGAGCTAGAACCTTAAGATTCTGCATGAAAGGAGGACTAGCAGCCGAGTTGCACGGGAGAATGTGAAAAGTGTTCATATGTAGTAAAAACCTTAGAAATTCGTCCGTTTTCGTCAATTTGTTATCGAATCGACTTAAAGCCAGATCGTCACATTGGCCGCTCTTCTCTCTGAAACGGTTGTACTTATCGTCTGCATAACTATGTCGCGTGCTGCGGTATGCGGAGACACAAAAACCACCATAGTAGAACACAGATGAAGCTTCTAAGTTGATGTAATAACCAGTAAGAAGTAGTACAATTCAAGTTTTACGTATCGAATATTGCCTTTTTGCTGGCTTTGATGCCTTGGACATGAGCTAGAACCTTAAGATTCTGCATGAAAGGAGGACTAGCAGCCGAGTTGCACGGGAGAATGTGAACAGTGTTCATATGTAGTAAAAACCTTAGAAATTCGTCCGTTTTCGTCAATTTGTTATCGAATCGACTTAAAGCCACATCGTCACATTGGCCGCTCTTCTCTCTGAAACGGTTGTACTTATCGTCTGCAAAGCTATGTCGCGTGCTGCGTTATGCGGAGACACTAAAATCAGCACAGCGGAACACAGATGAAGCTTCTAAGTTGATGTAATAGCCAGTAAGAAGTAGTACAATTCAAATTTTAGGTATCGATTATTGACTTTTAGCTGGCTTTGAAACCTAGGACATGAGCTAGGATCTTAAGATTCAGTATGAAAGGAGGACTAGCAGCCGAGTTGCATGGGAGAATGTGAAAAGTGTTCAAATGAAGTAAAAACCTGAGAGTCCCTTCCGTTTTCGTCATTTGTTATGGAATCAACTTAAAGCCAGATCGTCACATTGGCCGCTCTTCTCTCTGAAACGGTTGTACTTATCGTCTACAAAGCTATGTCGCGTGCTGCGTTACGCGGAGACACTAAAATCACCACAGTGGAACACAGATGAAGCTTCTAAGTTGATGTAATAGCCAGTAAGAAGTAGTACAATTCAAGTTTTAGGTATCGACTATTGACATTTTAAATGGCTTTGGTGCCTTGGACATAAGCTAGGACCTTAAGATTCTGCATGAAAGGAGGATTAGCAGCCGAATTGTACGGGAGAATGTGAAAAGTCTTCATATGTAGTAAAAACCTGAGAAATCCGTCCGTTTTCGTCATTTGTTATGGAATCGACTTAAAGCCAGATCGTCACATTGCCGCTCTTCTCTCTGAAACGGTTGTACTTATCGTCTGCAAACCTATGTCGCGTGCTGCGGTATGTGGAGACACTAGAAGCACCATAGTAGAACACAGATGAAGCTTCTAAGTTGATGTAATAGCCAGTAAGAATTAGTACGATTCAAGTTTTAGGTATCGATTATTGACATTTTAAATGGCTTTGGTGCCTTGGACTTAAGCTAGGACCTTAAGATTCTGCATGAAAGGAGGATTAGCAGCCGAATTGTACGGGAGAATGTGAAAAGTCTTCATATGTAGTAAAAACCTGAGAAATCCGTCCGTTTTCGTCATTTGTTATGGAATCGACTTAAAGCCAGATCGTCACATTGCCGCTCTTCTCTCTGAAACGGTTGTACTTATCGTCTGCAAAGCTATGTCGCGTGCTGCGTTATGCGGAGACACTAAAAGCATCATAGTAGAACACAGATGAAGCTTCTAAGTTGATGTAATAGCCAGTAAGAAGTAGTACAATTCAAGTTTTAGGTTCTGATTATTTACTTTTTAGCTGGCTTTGGTGCCTTGGACATGAGCTGGGACCTTAAGATTCTGCATGAAAGGAGGACTAGCAGGCGAGTTGTACGGGAGAAAATGAGAAGTGTTCATATGTAGTAAAAACCTGAGAAATCCGTCCGTTTTCGTCATTTGTTATCGAATCGAATTAAGGCCAGATCGTCACATTGGCCACTCTTCTCTCTGAAACGGTTGTACTTATCGTCTGCAAAGCTATGTCGCGTGCTGCGGTATGCGGAGACACTAAAAGCACCATAGTAGAACACAGATGAAGCTTCTAAGTTGATGTAATAGCCAGTAAGAAGTAGTACAATTCAAGTTTTAGGTATCGATTATTGACATTTTAGCTGGCTTAGGTGCCTTGGACATGAGCTAGGACCTTAAGATTCTGCATGAAAGGATGACTAGCAGCCGAGTTGCACGAAAGAATGTGAAAGGTGTTCATATGTAGTAAAAATCTGAGAAATACGTCCGTTTTCGTCATTTGTTATCGAATCGACTTAAAGCCAGATCGTCACATTGTCCGCTCTTCTCTCTGAAACGGTTGTACTTATCGTCTGCAAAGCTATGCCGCGTGCTGCGTTATGCGGAGACACTAAAGTCACCATAGTGGAACACAGATGAAGCTTCTAAGTTGTGTAATAGCCAGTAAGAAGTTGTACAATTCAAGTTTTAGGTATCGATTATTGACTTTTTAGCTGGCTTTGGTGCCTTGGACGTGAGCTAGAACCTTAAGATTCTGCATGAAAGGAGGACTAGCAGCCGAGTTGCACGGGAGAATGTGAAAAGTGTTCAAATGTACTAAAAACCTGAGAAATCCGTCCGTTTTCGTCATTTGTTATGGAATCGACTTAAAGCCAGATCGTCACATTGCCGCTCTTCTCTCTGAAACGATTGTACTTATCGTCTGCAAAGCTATGTCGCGTGCTGCGTTATGCGGAGACACTAAAAGCACCATAGTAGAACACAGATGAAGCTTCTAAGTTGATGTAATAGCCAGTAAGAAGTAGTACAATTCAAGTTTTAGGTTCTGATTATTTACTTTTTAGCTGGCTTTGGTGCCTTGGACATGAGCTGGGACCTTAAGATTCTGCATGAAAGGAGGACTAGCAGGCGAGTTGTACGGGAGAAAATAAGAAGTGTTCATATGTAGTAAAAACCTGAGAAATCCGTCCGTTTTCGTCATTTGTTATCGAATCGAATTAAGGCCAGATCGTCACATTGGCCACTCTTCTCTCTGAAACGGTTGTACTTATCGTCTGCAAAGCTATGTCGCGTGCTGCGGTATGCGGAGACACTAAAAGCACCATAGTAGAACACAGATGAAGCTTCTAAGTTGATGTAATAGCCAGTAAGAAGTAGTACAATTCAAGTTTTAGGTATCGATTATTGACATTTTAGCTGGCTTAGGTGCCTTGGACATGAGCTAGGACCTTAAGATTCTGCATGAAAGGATGACTAGCAGCCGAGTTGCACGAAAGAATGTGAAAGGTGTTCATATGTAGTAAAAATCTGAGAAATACGTCCGTTTTCGTCATTTGTTATCGAATCGACTTAAAGCCAGATCGTCACATTGTCCGCTCTTCTCTCTGAAACGGTTGTACTTATCGTCTGCAAAGCTATGCCGCGTGCTGCGTTATGCGGAGACACTAAAGTCACCATAGTGGAACACAGATGAAGCTTCTAAGTTGTGTAATAGCCAGTAAGAAGTTGTACAATTCAAGTTTTAGGTATCGATTATTGACTTTTTAGCTGGCTTTGGTGCCTTGGACGTGAGCTAGAACCTTAAGATTCTGCATGAAAGGACGAATAGCAGCCGAGTTGCACGGGAGAATGTGAAAAGTGTTCATATGTAGTAAAAACCTGAGAAATCCGTCCGTTTTCGTCATTTGTTATGGAATCGACTTAAAGCCAGATCGTCACATTGCCGCTCTTCTCTCTCAAACGGTTGTACTTATCGTCTGCAAAGCTATGTCGCGTGCTGCGTTATGCGGAGACACTAAAAGCACCATAGTAGAACACAGATGAAGTTTCTAAGTTGATGTAATAGCCAGTAAGAAGTAGTACAATTCAAGTTTTAGGTTCTGATTATTTACTTTTTAGCTGGCTTTGGTGCCTTGGACATGAGCTGGGACCTTAAGATTCTGCATGAAAGGATGACTAGCAGGCGAGTTGTACGGGAGAAAGTGAGAAGTGTTCATATGTAGTAAAAACCTGAGAAATCCGTCCGTTTTCGTCATTTGTTATCGAATCGACTTAAGGCCAGATCGTCACATTGGCCACTCTTCTCTCTGAAACGGTTGTACTTATCGTCTGCAAAGCTATGTCGCGTGCTGCGGTATGCGGAGACACTAAAAGCACCATAGTAGAACACAGATGAAGCTTCTAAGTTGATGTAATAGCCAGTAAGAAGTAGTACAATTCAAGTTTAAGGTATCGATTATTGATATTTTAGCTGGCTTTGGTGCCTTGGACATGAGCTAGGACCTTAAGATTCTGCATGAAAGGATGACTAGCAGCCGAGTTGCACGAAAGAATGTGAAAGGTGTTCATATGTAGTAAAAATCTGAGAAATACGTCCGTTTTCCTCATTTGTTATCGAATCGACTTAAAGCCAGATCGTCACATTGGCCGCTCTTCTCTCTGAAACGGTTGTACTTATCGTCTGCAAAGCTATGCCGCGTGATGCGTTATGCGGAGACACTAAAGTCACCATAGTGGAACACAGATGAAGCTTCTAAGTTGTGTAATAGCAAATAAGAAGTTGTACAAATTAAGTTTTAGTTATCGATTATTGACTTTTTAGCTGGCTTTGGTGCCTTGGACGTGAGCTAGAACCTTAAGATTCTGCATGAAAGGAGGACTAGCAGCCGAGTTGCACGGGAGAATGTGAAAAGTGTTCATATGTAGTAAAAACCTTAGAAATTCTTCCGCTTTCGTCAATTTGTTATCGAATCGACTTAAAGCCAGATCGTCACATTGGCCACTCTTCTCTCTGAAACGGTTGCACTTATCGTCTGCAAAAATATGTCGCGTGCTGCGGTATGCGGAGACACAAAAACCACCATAGTAGAATACAGATGAAGCTTCTAAGTTGATGTAATAACCAGTAAGAAGTAGTACAATTCAAGTTATTGGTATCGATTATTGACTTTTTAGCCGGCTTTGGTGCCTTGGACATGAGCTAGGACCATAAGATTCTGCATGAAAGGAGGACCAGCAGCGGAGTTCCACGGGAGAATGTGAAAAGTGTTCATATGTAGTAAAAACCTGAGAAATCCGTTCGTTTTCGTCATTTGTTATCGAATCGACTTAAAGCCAGATCGTCACATTGGCCGCTCTTCTCTCTGAAACGGTTGTACTTATCGTCTGCAAAGCTATGTCGCGTGCTGCGGTATGCGGAGACAGTAAAAGCACCATAGTAGAACACAGATGAAGCTTCTAAGTTGATGTAATAGCCAGTAAGAAGTAGTACAATTCAAGTTTTAGGTATCGATTATTGACATTTTAGCTGGCTTTGGTGCCTTGGACATGAGCTAGGACCTTAAGATTCTGCATGAAAGGAGGATTAGCAGCCGAGTTGTACGGGAGAATGTGAAAAGTCTTCATATGTAGTAAAAACCTGAGAAATCCGTCCGTTTTCGTCATTTGTTAAGGAATCGACTTAAAGCCAGATCGTCACATTGCCGCTCTTCTCTCTGAAACGGTTGTACTTATCGCCTGCAAAACTATGTCGCGTGCTGCGTTATGCGGAGACACTAAAATCAGCACAGTGGAACACAGATGAAGCTTCTAAGTTGATGTAATAGCCAGTAAGAAGTAGTACCATTCAAATTTTAGGTATCGATTATTGACTTTTTAGCTGGCTTTCATGCCTTGGACATGAGCTAGGATCTTAAGATTCAGTATGAAAGGTGGACTAGCAGCCGAGTTGCATGGGAGAATGTGAAAAGTGTTCAAATGTACTAAAAACCTGAGGAATCCGTCCGTTTTCGTCATTTGTTATGGAATCAACTTAAAGCCAGATCGTCACATTGGCCGCTCTTCTCTCTGAAACGGTTGTACTTATCGTCTGCAAAGCTATGTCGCGTGCTGCGTTACGCGGAAACACTAAAATCACCACAGTGGAACACAGATGAAGCTTCTAAGTTGATGTAATAGCCAGTAAGATGTAGTACAATTCAAGTTTTAGGTATCGACTATTGACTTTTTAGCTGGCTTTGATGCCTTGGACATGAGCTAGGACCTTAAGATTCAGTATGAAAGGAGGACTAGCAGCCGCGTTGCATGGGAGAATGTGAAAAGTGTTCATATGTAGTAAAAACCTTAGAAATTCTTCCGCTTTCGTCAATTTGTTATCGAATCGACTTAAAGCCAGATCGTCACATTGGCCACTCTTCTCTCTGAAACGGTTGCACTTATCGTCTGCAAAAATATGTCGCGTGCTGCGGTATGCGGAGACACAAAAACCACCATAGTAGAATACAGATGAAGCTTCTAAGTTGATGTAATAACCAGTAAGAAGTAGTACAATTCAAGTTATTGGTATCGATTATTGACTTTTTAGCCGGCTTTGGTGCCTTGGACATGAGCTAGGACCATAAGATTCTGCATGAAAGGAGGACCAGCAGCGGAGTTCCACGGGAGAATGTGAAAAGTGTTCATATGTAGTAAAAACCTGAGAAATCCGTTCGTTTTCGTCATTTGTTATCGAATCGACTTAAAGCCAGATCGTCACATTGGCCGCTCTTCTCTCTGAAACGGTTGTACTTATCGTCTGCAAAGCTATGTCGCGTGCTGCGGTATGCGGAGACAGTAAAAGCACCATAGTAGAACACAGATGAAGCTTCTAAGTTGATGTAATAGCCAGTAAGAAGTAGTACAATTCAAGTTTTAGGTATCGATTATTGACATTTTAGCTGGCTTTGGTGCCTTGGACATGAGCTAGGACCTTAAGATTCTGCATGAAAGGAGGATTAGCAGCCGAGTTGTACGGGAGAATGTGAAAAGTCTTCATATGTAGTAAAAACCTGAGAAATCCGTCCGTTTTCGTCATTTGTTAAGGAATCGACTTAAAGCCAGATCGTCACATTGCCGCTCTTCTCTCTGAAACGGTTGTACTTATCGCCTGCAAAACTATGTCGCGTGCTGCGTTATGCGGAGACACTAAAATCAGCACAGTGGAACACAGATGAAGCTTCTAAGTTGATGTAATAGCCAGTAAGAAGTAGTACCATTCAAATTTTAGGTATCGATTATTGACTTTTTAGCTGGCTTTCATGCCTTGGACATGAGCTAGGATCTTAAGATTCAGTATGAAAGGTGGACTAGCAGCCGAGTTGCATGGGAGAATGTGAAAAGTGTTCAAATGTACTAAAAACCTGAGGAATCCGTCCGTTTTCGTCATTTGTTATGGAATCAACTTAAAGCCAGATCGTCACATTGGCCGCTCTTCTCTCTGAAACGGTTGTACTTATCGTCTGCAAAGCTATGTCGCGTGCTGCGTTACGCGGAAACACTAAAATCACCACAGTGGAACACAGATGAAGCTTCTAAGTTGATGTAATAGCCAGTAAGATGTAGTACAATTCAAGTTTTAGGTATCGACTATTGACTTTTTAGCTGGCTTTGATGCCTTGGACATGAGCTAGGACCTTAAGATTCAGTATGAAAGGAGGACTAGCAGCCGCGTTGCATGGGAGAATGTGAAAAGTGTTCATATGTAGTAAAAACCTGAGAAATCCGTCCGTTTTCGTCATTTGGTATGGAATCAACTTAAAGCCAGATCGTCATATTGGCCGCTCTTCTCTCTGAAACGGTTGTACTTATGGTCTGCAAACCTATGTCGCGTGCTGCGGTATGTGGAGACACTAGAAGCACCATAGTAGAACACAGATGTAGCTTCTAAGATGATGTAATAGCCAGTAAGAATTAGTACGATTCAAGTTTTAGGTATCGATTATTGACATTTTAGCTGGCTTTGGTGCCTTGGACATGAGCTAGGACCTTAAGATTCTGCATGAAAGGATGACTAGCAGCCGAGTTGAACGAAAGAATGTGAAAGGTGTTCATATGTAGTAAAAATCTGAGAAATACGTCCGTTTTCGTCATTTGTTATCGAATCGACTTAAAGCCAGATCGTCACATTGGCCGCTCTTCTCTCTGAAACCGTTGTACTTATCGTCTGCAAAGCTATGCCGCGTGCTGCGTTATGCGGAGACACTAAAGTCACCATAGTGGAACACAGATGAAGCTTCTAAGTTGTGTAATAGCCAGTAAGAAGTTGTACAATTCAAGTTTTAGGTATCGATTATTGACTTTTTAGCTGGCTTTGGTGCCTTGGACCTGAGCTAGAACCTTAAGATTCTGCATGAAAGGAGGACTAGCAGCCGAGTTGCACGGGAGAATGTGAAAAGTGTTCATATGTAGTAAAAACCTGAGAAATCCGTCGGTTTTCGTCATTTGTTATCGAATCGACTTAAAGACAGATCGTCACATTGCCGCTCTTCTCTCTGAAACGGTTGTACTTATCGTCTGCAAACCTATGTCGCGTGCTGCGGTATGTGGAGACACTAAAAGCACCATAGTAGAACACAGATGAAGCTTCTAAGTTGATGTAATAGCCAGTAAGAATTAGTACGATTCAAGTTTTAGGTATCGATTATTGACTTTTTCGCTGGCTTTGGTGCCTTGGACATGAGCTAGGACCATAAGATTCTGCATGAAAGGAGGACCAGCAGCGGAGTTCCTTGGGAGAATGTGAAAAGTGTTCATATGTAGTAAAAACCTGAGAAATCCGTCCGTTTTCGTCATTTGTTATCGAATCGACTTAAGGCCAGATCGTCACATTGGCCACTCTTCTCTCTGAAACGGTTGTACTTATCGTCTGCAAAGCTATGTCGCGTGCTGCGGTATGCGGAGACAGTAAAAGCACCATAGTAGAACACAGATGAAGCTTCTAAGTTGATGTAATAGCCAGTAAGAAGTAGTACAATTCAAGTTTTAGGTATCGATTATTGACATTTTAGCTGGCTTTGGTGCCTTGGACATGAGCTAGGACCTTAAGATTCTGCATGAAAGGAGGATTAGCAGCCGATTTGCACGGGAGAATGTGAAAAGTGTTCATATGTAGTAAAAACCTGAGAAATCCGTCCGTTTTCGTCATTTGTTATGGAATCGACTTCAAGCCAGATCGTCACATTGCCGCTCTTCTCTCTGAAACGGTTGTACTTATCGTCTGCAAAGCTATGTCGCGTGCTGCGTTACGCGGAGACACTAAAATCACCACAGTGGAACACAGATGAAGCTTCTAAGTTGATGTAATAGCCAGTAAGAAGTAGTACAATTCAAGTTTTAGGTATCGACTATTGACTTTTTAGCTGGCTTTGATGCCTTGGACATGAGCTAGGACCTTAAGATTCTGCATGAAAGGAGGACTAGCGGGCGAGTTGCATGGGAGAATGTGAAAAGTGTTCATATGTAGTAAAAACCTGAGAAATCCGTCCGTTTTCGTCATTTGGTGTGGAATCAACTTAAAGCCAGATCGTCATATTGGCCGCTCTTCTCTCTGAAACGGTTGTACTTATCGTCTGCAAACCTATGTCGCGTGCTGCGGTATGTGGAGACACTAAAAGCACCATAGTAGAACACAGATGAAGCTTCTAAGTTGATGTAATATCCAGTAAGAATTAGTACGATTCAAGTTTTAGGTATCGATTATTGACTTTTTAGCTGGCTTTGGTGCCTTGGACATGAGCTAGGACCATAAGATTCTGCATGAAAGGAGGACCAGCAGCGGAGTTCCACGGGAGAATGTGAAAAGTGTTCATATGTAGTAAAAACCTGAGAAATCCATCCGTTTTCGTCATTTGTTATCGAATCGACTTAAAGCCAGATCGTCACATTGCCCGCTCTTCTCTCTGAAACGGTTGTACTTATCGTCTGCAAAGCTATGTCGCGTGCTGCGGTATGCGGAGACACTAAAAGCACCATAGTAGAACACAGATGAAGCTTCTAAGTTGATGTAATAGCCAGTAAGAAGTAGTACAATTCAAGTTTTAGGTATCGATTATTGACATTTTAGCTGGCTTTGGTGCCTTGGACATAAGCTAGGACCTTAAGATTCTGCATGAAAGGAGGATTGGCAGCCGAGTTGTACGGGAGAATGTGAAAAGTCTTCATATGTAGTAAAAACCTGAGAAATCCGTCCGTTTTCGTCATTTGTTAAGGAATCGACTTAAAGCCAGATCGTCACATTGCCGCTCTTCTCTCTGAAACGGTTGTACTTATCGTCTGCAAAGCTATGTCACGTGCTGCGTTATGCGGAGACACTAAAAGCACCATAGTAGAACACAGATGAAGCTTCTAAGTTGATGTAATAGCCAGTAAGAAGTAGTACAATTCAAGTTTTAGGTTCTCATTAATAACTTTTTAGCTGGCTTATATGCCTTGGACATGAGCTGGGACCTTAAGATTCTGCATGAAAGGAGGACTAGCAGGCGAGTTGTACGGGAGAAAGTGAGAAGTGTTCATATGTAGTAAAAACCTGAGAAATCCGTCCGTTTTCGTCATTTGTTATCGAATCGACTTAAGGCCAGATCGTCACATTGGCCACTCTTCTCTCTGAAACGGTTGTACTTATCGTCTGCAAAGCTATGTCGCGTGCTGCGGTATGCGGAGACACTAAAAGCACCATAGTAGAACACAGATGAAGCTTCTAAGTTGATGTAATAGCCAGTAAGAAGTAGTACAATTCAAGTTTAAGGTATCGATTATTGATATTTTAGCTGGCTTTGGTGCCTTGGACATGAGCTAGGACCTTAAGATTCTGCATGAAAGGATGACTAGCAGCCGAGTTGCACGAAAGAATGTGAAAGGTGTTCATATGTAGTAAAAATCTGAGAAATACGTCCGTTTTCGTCATTTGTTATCGAATCGACTTAAAGCCAGATCGTCACATTGGCCGCTCTTCTCTCTGAAACGGTTGTACTTATCGTCTGCAAAGCTATGCCGCGTGATGCGTTATGCGGAGACACTAAAGTCACCATAGTGGAACACAGATGAAGCTTCTAAGTTGTGTAATAGCAAATAAGAAGTTGTACAAATTAAGTTTTAGTTATCGATTATTGACTTTTTAGCTGGCTTTGGTGCCTTGGACGTGAGCTAGAACCTTAAGATTCTGCATGAAAGGAGGACTAGCAGCCGAGTTGCACGGGAGAATGTGAAAAGTGTTCATATGTAGTAAAAACCTTAGAAATTCTTCCGCTTTCGTCAATTTGTTATCGAATCGACTTAAAGCCAGATCGTCACATTGGCCACTCTTCTCTCTGAAACGGTTGCACTTATCGTCTGCAAAAATATGTCGCGTGCTGCGGTATGCGGAGACACAAAAACCACCATAGTAGAATACAGATGAAGCTTCTAAGTTGATGTAATAACCAGTAAGAAGTAGTACAATTCAAGTTATTGGTATCGATTATTGACTTTTTAGCCGGCTTTGGTGCCTTGGACATGAGCTAGGACCATAAGATTCTGCATGAAAGGAGGACCAGCAGCGGAGTTCCACGGGAGAATGTGAAAAGTGTTCATATGTAGTAAAAACCTGAGAAATCCGTTCGTTTTCGTCATTTGTTATCGAATCGACTTAAAGCCAGATCGTCACATTGGCCGCTCTTCTCTCTGAAACGGTTGTACTTATCGTCTGCAAAGCTATGTCGCGTGCTGCGGTATGCGGAGACAGTAAAAGCACCATAGTAGAACACAGATGAAGCTTCTAAGTTGATGTAATAGCCAGTAAGAAGTAGTACAATTCAAGTTTTAGGTATCGATTATTGACATTTTAGCTGGCTTTGGTGCCTTGGACATGAGCTAGGACCTTAAGATTCTGCATGAAAGGAGGATTAGCAGCCGAGTTGTACGGGAGAATGTGAAAAGTCTTCATATGTAGTAAAAACCTGAGAAATCCGTCCGTTTTCGTCATTTGTTAAGGAATCGACTTAAAGCCAGATCGTCACATTGCCGCTCTTCTCTCTGAAACGGTTGTACTTATCGCCTGCAAAACTATGTCGCGTGCTGCGTTATGCGGAGACACTAAAATCAGCACAGTGGAACACAGATGAAGCTTCTAAGTTGATGTAATAGCCAGTAAGAAGTAGTACCATTCAAATTTTAGGTATCGATTATTGACTTTTTAGCTGGCTTTCATGCCTTGGACATGAGCTAGGATCTTAAGATTCAGTATGAAAGGTGGACTAGCAGCCGAGTTGCATGGGAGAATGTGAAAAGTGTTCAAATGTACTAAAAACCTGAGGAATCCGTCCGTTTTCGTCATTTGTTATGGAATCAACTTAAAGCCAGATCGTCACATTGGCCGCTCTTCTCTCTGAAACGGTTGTACTTATCGTCTGCAAAGCTATGTCGCGTGCTGCGTTACGCGGAAACACTAAAATCACCACAGTGGAACACAGATGAAGCTTCTAAGTTGATGTAATAGCCAGTAAGATGTAGTACAATTCAAGTTTTAGGTATCGACTATTGACTTTTTAGCTGGCTTTGATGCCTTGGACATGAGCTAGGACCTTAAGATTCAGTATGAAAGGAGGACTAGCAGCCGCGTTGCATGGGAGAATGTGAAAAGTGTTCATATGTAGTAAAAACCTTAGAAATTCTTCCGCTTTCGTCAATTTGTTATCGAATCGACTTAAAGCCAGATCGTCACATTGGCCACTCTTCTCTCTGAAACGGTTGCACTTATCGTCTGCAAAAATATGTCGCGTGCTGCGGTATGCGGAGACACAAAAACCACCATAGTAGAATACAGATGAAGCTTCTAAGTTGATGTAATAACCAGTAAGAAGTAGTACAATTCAAGTTATTGGTATCGATTATTGACTTTTTAGCCGGCTTTGGTGCCTTGGACATGAGCTAGGACCATAAGATTCTGCATGAAAGGAGGACCAGCAGCGGAGTTCCACGGGAGAATGTGAAAAGTGTTCATATGTAGTAAAAACCTGAGAAATCCGTTCGTTTTCGTCATTTGTTATCGAATCGACTTAAAGCCAGATCGTCACATTGGCCGCTCTTCTCTCTGAAACGGTTGTACTTATCGTCTGCAAAGCTATGTCGCGTGCTGCGGTATGCGGAGACAGTAAAAGCACCATAGTAGAACACAGATGAAGCTTCTAAGTTGATGTAATAGCCAGTAAGAAGTAGTACAATTCAAGTTTTAGGTATCGATTATTGACATTTTAGCTGGCTTTGGTGCCTTGGACATGAGCTAGGACCTTAAGATTCTGCATGAAAGGAGGATTAGCAGCCGAGTTGTACGGGAGAATGTGAAAAGTCTTCATATGTAGTAAAAACCTGAGAAATCCGTCCGTTTTCGTCATTTGTTAAGGAATCGACTTAAAGCCAGATCGTCACATTGCCGCTCTTCTCTCTGAAACGGTTGTACTTATCGCCTGCAAAACTATGTCGCGTGCTGCGTTATGCGGAGACACTAAAATCAGCACAGTGGAACACAGATGAAGCTTCTAAGTTGATGTAATAGCCAGTAAGAAGTAGTACCATTCAAATTTTAGGTATCGATTATTGACTTTTTAGCTGGCTTTCATGCCTTGGACATGAGCTAGGATCTTAAGATTCAGTATGAAAGGTGGACTAGCAGCCGAGTTGCATGGGAGAATGTGAAAAGTGTTCAAATGTACTAAAAACCTGAGGAATCCGTCCGTTTTCGTCATTTGTTATGGAATCAACTTAAAGCCAGATCGTCACATTGGCCGCTCTTCTCTCTGAAACGGTTGTACTTATCGTCTGCAAAGCTATGTCGCGTGCTGCGTTACGCGGAAACACTAAAATCACCACAGTGGAACACAGATGAAGCTTCTAAGTTGATGTAATAGCCAGTAAGATGTAGTACAATTCAAGTTTTAGGTATCGACTATTGACTTTTTAGCTGGCTTTGATGCCTTGGACATGAGCTAGGACCTTAAGATTCAGTATGAAAGGAGGACTAGCAGCCGCGTTGCATGGGAGAATGTGAAAAGTGTTCATATGTAGTAAAAACCTGAGAAATCCGTCCGTTTTCGTCATTTGGTATGGAATCAACTTAAAGCCAGATCGTCATATTGGCCGCTCTTCTCTCTGAAACGGTTGTACTTATGGTCTGCAAACCTATGTCGCGTGCTGCGGTATGTGGAGACACTAGAAGCACCATAGTAGAACACAGATGTAGCTTCTAAGATGATGTAATAGCCAGTAAGAATTAGTACGATTCAAGTTTTAGGTATCGATTATTGACATTTTAGCTGGCTTTGGTGCCTTGGACATGAGCTAGGACCTTAAGATTCTGCATGAAAGGATGACTAGCAGCCGAGTTGAACGAAAGAATGTGAAAGGTGTTCATATGTAGTAAAAATCTGAGAAATACGTCCGTTTTCGTCATTTGTTATCGAATCGACTTAAAGCCAGATCGTCACATTGGCCGCTCTTCTCTCTGAAACCGTTGTACTTATCGTCTGCAAAGCTATGCCGCGTGCTGCGTTATGCGGAGACACTAAAGTCACCATAGTGGAACACAGATGAAGCTTCTAAGTTGTGTAATAGCCAGTAAGAAGTTGTACAATTCAAGTTTTAGGTATCGATTATTGACTTTTTAGCTGGCTTTGGTGCCTTGGACCTGAGCTAGAACCTTAAGATTCTGCATGAAAGGAGGACTAGCAGCCGAGTTGCACGGGAGAATGTGAAAAGTGTTCATATGTAGTAAAAACCTGAGAAATCCGTCGGTTTTCGTCATTTGTTATCGAATCGACTTAAAGACAGATCGTCACATTGCCGCTCTTCTCTCTGAAACGGTTGTACTTATCGTCTGCAAACCTATGTCGCGTGCTGCGGTATGTGGAGACACTAAAAGCACCATAGTAGAACACAGATGAAGCTTCTAAGTTGATGTAATAGCCAGTAAGAATTAGTACGATTCAAGTTTTAGGTATCGATTATTGACTTTTTCGCTGGCTTTGGTGCCTTGGACATGAGCTAGGACCATAAGATTCTGCATGAAAGGAGGACCAGCAGCGGAGTTCCTTGGGAGAATGTGAAAAGTGTTCATATGTAGTAAAAACCTGAGAAATCCGTCCGTTTTCGTCATTTGTTATCGAATCGACTTAAGGCCAGATCGTCACATTGGCCACTCTTCTCTCTGAAACGGTTGTACTTATCGTCTGCAAAGCTATGTCGCGTGCTGCGGTATGCGGAGACAGTAAAAGCACCATAGTAGAACACAGATGAAGCTTCTAAGTTGATGTAATAGCCAGTAAGAAGTAGTACAATTCAAGTTTTAGGTATCGATTATTGACATTTTAGCTGGCTTTGGTGCCTTGGACATGAGCTAGGACCTTAAGATTCTGCATGAAAGGAGGATTAGCAGCCGATTTGCACGGGAGAATGTGAAAAGTGTTCATATGTAGTAAAAACCTGAGAAATCCGTCCGTTTTCGTCATTTGTTATGGAATCGACTTCAAGCCAGATCGTCACATTGCCGCTCTTCTCTCTGAAACGGTTGTACTTATCGTCTGCAAAGCTATGTCGCGTGCTGCGTTACGCGGAGACACTAAAATCACCACAGTGGAACACAGATGAAGCTTCTAAGTTGATGTAATAGCCAGTAAGAAGTAGTACAATTCAAGTTTTAGGTATCGACTATTGACTTTTTAGCTGGCTTTGATGCCTTGGACATGAGCTAGGACCTTAAGATTCTGCATGAAAGGAGGACTAGCGGGCGAGTTGCATGGGAGAATGTGAAAAGTGTTCATATGTAGTAAAAACCTGAGAAATCCGTCCGTTTTCGTCATTTGGTGTGGAATCAACTTAAAGCCAGATCGTCATATTGGCCGCTCTTCTCTCTGAAACGGTTGTACTTATCGTCTGCAAACCTATGTCGCGTGCTGCGGTATGTGGAGACACTAAAAGCACCATAGTAGAACACAGATGAAGCTTCTAAGTTGATGTAATATCCAGTAAGAATTAGTACGATTCAAGTTTTAGGTATCGATTATTGACTTTTTAGCTGGCTTTGGTGCCTTGGACATGAGCTAGGACCATAAGATTCTGCATGAAAGGAGGACCAGCAGCGGAGTTCCACGGGAGAATGTGAAAAGTGTTCATATGTAGTAAAAACCTGAGAAATCCATCCGTTTTCGTCATTTGTTATCGAATCGACTTAAAGCCAGATCGTCACATTGCCCGCTCTTCTCTCTGAAACGGTTGTACTTATCGTCTGCAAAGCTATGTCGCGTGCTGCGGTATGCGGAGACACTAAAAGCACCATAGTAGAACACAGATGAAGCTTCTAAGTTGATGTAATAGCCAGTAAGAAGTAGTACAATTCAAGTTTTAGGTATCGATTATTGACATTTTAGCTGGCTTTGGTGCCTTGGACATAAGCTAGGACCTTAAGATTCTGCATGAAAGGAGGATTGGCAGCCGAGTTGTACGGGAGAATGTGAAAAGTCTTCATATGTAGTAAAAACCTGAGAAATCCGTCCGTTTTCGTCATTTGTTAAGGAATCGACTTAAAGCCAGATCGTCACATTGCCGCTCTTCTCTCTGAAACGGTTGTACTTATCGTCTGCAAAGCTATGTCACGTGCTGCGTTATGCGGAGACACTAAAAGCACCATAGTAGAACACAGATGAAGCTTCTAAGTTGATGTAATAGCCAGTAAGAAGTAGTACAATTCAAGTTTTAGGTTCTCATTAATAACTTTTTAGCTGGCTTATATGCCTTGGACATGAGCTGGGACCTTAAGATTCTGCATGAAAGGAGGACTAGCAGGCGAGTTGTACGGGAGAAAGTGAGAAGTGTTCATATGTAGTAAAAACCTGAGAAATCCGTCCGTTTTCGTCATTTGTTATCGAATCGACTTAAGGCCAGATCGTCACATTGGCCACTCTTCTCTCTTAAACGGTTGTACTTATCGTCTGCAAAGCTATGTCGCGTGCTGCGGTATGCGGAGACAGTAAAAGCACCGTAGTAGAACACAGATGAAGCTTCTAAGTTGATGTAATAGCCAGTAAGAAGTAGTACAATTCAAGTTTTAGGTATCGATTATGGACATTTTAGCTGGCTTTGGTGCCTTGGACATGAGCTAGGACCTTAAGATTCTGCATGAAAGGATGACTAGCAGCCGAGTTGCACGAAAGAATGTGAAAGGTGTTCATATGTAGCAAAAATCTGAGAAATACGTCCGTTTTCGTCATTTGTTATCGAATCGACTTAGAGCCAGATCGTCACATTGGCCGCTCTTCTCTCTGAAACGGTTGTACTTATCGTCTGCAAAGCTATGCCGCGTGCTGCGTTATGCGGAGACACTAAAGTCACCATAGTGGAACACAGATGAAGCTTCTAAGTTGTGTAATAGCCAGTAAGAAGTTGTACAATTTACGTTTTAGGTATCGATTATTGACTTTTTAGCTGGCTTTGGTGCCTTGGACATGAGCTAGGACCTTAAGATTCTGCATGAAACGAGGACCAGCAGCGGAGTTCCACGGTAGAATGTGAAAAGTGTTCATATGTAGGAAGAACCTGAGAAATCCGTTCGTTTTCGACATTTGTTATCGAATCGACTTAAAGCCAGATCGTCACATTGGCCGCTCTTCTCTCTGAAACGGTTGTACTTATCGTCTGCAAAGCTATGTTGCGTGCTGCGGTATGCGGCGACACTAAAAGCACCATAGTAGAACACAGATCAAGCTTCTAAGTTGATGTAATAGCCAGTAAGAAGTAGTACAATTCAAGTTTTAGGTATCGATTATTGACATTTTAGCTGGCTTTGGTGCCTTGGACATGAGCTAGGACCTTAAGATTCTGCATGAAAAGAGGATTAGCAGCCGAGTTGCACGGGAGAATGAGAAAAGTGTTCATATGTAGTAAAAACCTGAGAAATCCGTCCGTTTTCGTCATTTGTTATGGAATCGACTTCAAGCCAGATCGTCACATTGCCGCTCTTCTCTCTGAAACGGTTGTACTTACCGTCTGCAAAGCTATGTCGCGTGTTGCGTTATGCGGAGTCAATAAAATCACCATAGTATAACACAGATGAAGCTTCTAAGTTGATGTAATAGCCAGTAGGAAGTAGTACAATTCAAGTTTTAGGTATCAATTATTGCCTTTTTGCTGGCTTTGATGCCTTGGACGTGAGCTAGAACCTTAAGATTCTGCATGAAAGGAGGACTAGCAGCCGAGTTGCACGGGAGAATGTGAAAAGTGTTCATATGTAGTAAAAACCTTAGAAATTCGTCCGTTTTCGTCAATTTGTTATCGAATCGACTTAAAGCCAGATCGTCACATTGGCCGCTCTTCTCTCTGAAATGGTTGTACTTATCGTCTGCAAAACTATGTCGCGTGCTGCGGTATGCGGAGACACAAAAACCACCATTGTAGAACACAGATGAAGCTTCTAAGTTGATGTAATAACCAGTAAGAAGTAGTACAATTCAAGTTTTACGTATCGAATATTGCCTTTTTGCTGGCTTTGATGCCTTGGACATGAGCTAGAACCTTAAGATTCTGCATGAAAGGAGGACTAGCAGCCGAGTTGCACGGGAGAATGTGAACAGTTTTCATATGTAGTAAAAACCTTAGAAATTCGTCCGTTTTCGTCAATTTGTTATCGAATCGACTTAAAGCCAGATAGTCACATTGGCCGCTCTTCTCTCTGAAACGGTTGTACTTATCGTCTGCAAAGCTATGTCGCGTGCTGCGATATGCGGAGACACTAAAATCAGCACAGCGGAACACAGATGAAGCTTCTAAGTTGATGTAATAGCCAGTAAGAAGTAGTACAATTCAAATTTTAGGTATCGATTATTGACTTTTAGTTGCCTTTGATACCTTGGACATGAGCTAGGATCTTAAGATTCAGTATGAAAGGAGGACTAGCAGCCGAGTTGCATGGGAGAATGTGAAAAGTGTTCAAATGAAGTAAAAACCTGAGAAATCCGTCCGTTTTCGTCATTTGTTATGGAATCAACTTAAAGCCAGATCGTCACATTGGCCGCTCTTCTCTCTGAAACGGTTGTACTTATCGTCTGCAAAGCTATGTCGCGTGCTGCGTTACGCGGAGACACTAAAATCACCACAGTGGAACACAGATGAAGCTTCTAAGTTGATGTAATAGCCAGTAAGAAGTAGTACAATTCAAGTTTTAGGTTCTGATTATTTACTTTTTAGCTGTCTTTGGTGCCTTGGACATGAGCTGGGACCTTAAGATTCTGCATGAAAGGAGGACTAGCAGGCGAGTTGTACGGGAGAAAATGAGAAGTGTTCATATGTAGTAAAAACCTGAGAAATCCGTCCGTTTCCGTCATTTGTTATCGAATCGAATTAAGGCCAGATCGTCACATTGGCCACTCTTCTCTCTTAAACGGTTGTACTTATCGTCTGCAAAGCTATGTCGCGTGCTGCGGTATGCGGAGACAGTAAAAGCACCATAGTAGAACACAGATGAAGCTTCTAAGTTGATGTAATAGCCAGTAAGAAGTAGTACAATTCAAGTTTTAGGTATCGATTATGGACATTTTAGCTGGCTTTGGTGCCTTGGACATGAGCTAGGACCTTAAGATTCTGCATGAAAGGATGACTAGCAGCCGAGTTGCACGAAAGAATGTGAAAGGTGTTCATATGTAGCAAAAATCTGAGAAATACGTCCGTTTTCGTCATTTGTTATCGAATCGACTTAGAGCCAGATCGTCACATTGGCCGCTCTTCTCTCTGAAACGGTTGTACTTATCGTCTGCAAAGCTATGCCGCGTGCTGCGTTATGCGGAGACACTAAAGTCACCATAGTGGAACACAGATGAAGCTTCTAAGTTGTGTAATAGCCAGTAAGAAGTTGTACAATTTACGTTTTAGGTATCGATTATTGACTTTTTAGCTGGCTTTGGTGCCTTGGACATGAGCTAGGACCTTAAGATTCTGCATGAAACGAGGACCAGCAGCGGAGTTCCACGGTAGAATGTGAAAAGTGTTCATATGTAGGAAGAACCTGAGAAATCCGTTCGTTTTCGACATTTGTTATCGAATCGACTTAAAGCCAGATCGTCACATTGGCCGCTCTTCTCTCTGAAACGGTTGTACTTATCGTCTGCAAAGCTATGTTGCGTGCTGCGGTATGCGGCGACACTAAAAGCACCATAGTAGAACACAGATCAAGCTTCTAAGTTGATGTAATAGCCAGTAAGAAGTAGTACAATTCAAGTTTTAGGTATCGATTATTGACATTTTAGCTGGCTTTGGTGCCTTGGACATGAGCTAGGACCTTAAGATTCTGCATGAAAAGAGGATTAGCAGCCGAGTTGCACGGGAGAATGAGAAAAGTGTTCATATGTAGTAAAAACCTGAGAAATCCGTCCGTTTTCGTCATTTGTTATGGAATCGACTTCAAGCCAGATCGTCACATTGCCGCTCTTCTCTCTGAAACGGTTGTACTTACCGTCTGCAAAGCTATGTCGCGTGTTGCGTTATGCGGAGTCAATAAAATCACCATAGTATAACACAGATGAAGCTTCTAAGTTGATGTAATAGCCAGTAGGAAGTAGTACAATTCAAGTTTTAGGTATCAATTATTGCCTTTTTGCTGGCTTTGGTGCCTTGGACGTGAGCTGGAACCTTAAGATTCTGCATGAAAGGAGGACTAGCAGCCGAGTTGCACGGGAGAATGTGAAAAGTGTTCATATGTAGTAAAAACCTTAGAAATTCGTCCGTTTTCGTCAATTTGTTATCGAATCGACTTAAAGCCAGATCGTCACATTGGCCGCTCTTCTCTCTGAAACGGTTGTACTTATCGTCTGCAAAACTATGTCGCGTGCTGCGGTATGCGGAGACACAAAAACCACCATTGTAGAACACAGATGAAGCTTCTAAGTTGATGTAATAACCAGTAAGAAGTAGTACAATTCAAGTTTTACGTATCGAATATTGCCTTTTTGCTGGCTTTGATGCCTTGGACATGAGCTAGAACTTTAAGATTCTGCATGAAAGGAGGACTAGCAGCCGAGTTGCACGGGAGAATGTGAACAGTTTTCATATGTAGTAAAAACCTTAGAAATTCGTCCGTTTTCGTCAATTTGTTATCGAATCGACTTAAAGCCAGATAGTCACATTGGCCGCTCTTCTCTCTGAAACGGTTGTACTTATCGTCTGCAAAGCTATGTCGCGTGCTGCGATATGCGGAGACACTAAAATCAGCACAGCGGAACACAGATGAAGCTTCTAAGTTGATGTAATAGCCAGTAAGAAGTAGTACAATTCAAATTTTAGGTATCGATTATTGACTTTTAGCTGCCTTTGATACCTTGGACATGAGCTAGGATCTTAAGATTCAGTATGAAAGGAGGACTAGCAGCCGAGTTGCATGGGAGAATGTGAAAAGTGTTCAAATGAAGTAAAAACCTGAGAAATCCGTCCGTTTTCGTCATTTGTTATGGAATCAACTTAAAGCCAGATCGTCACATTGGCCGCTCTTCTCTCTGAAACGGTTGTACTTATCGTCTGCAAAGCTATGTCGCGTGCTGCGTTACGCGGAGACACTAAAATCACCACAGTGGAACACAGATGAAGCTTCTAAGTTGATGTAATAGCCAGTAAGAAGTAGTACAATTCAAGTTTTAGGTTCTGATTATTTACTTTTTAGCTGTCTTTGGTGCCTTGGACATGAGCTGGGACCTTAAGATTCTGCATGAAAGGAGGACTAGCAGGCGAGTTGTACGGGAGAAAATGAGAAGTGTTCATATGTAGTAAAAACCTGAGAAATCCGTCCGTTTCCGTCATTTGTTATCGAATCGAATTAAGGCCAGATCGTCACATTGGCCACTCTTCTCTCTGAAACGGTTGTACTTATCGTCTGCAAAGCTATGTCGCGTGCTGCGGTATGCGGAGACACTAAAAGCACCATAGTAGAACACAGATGAAGCTTCTAAGTTGATGTAATAGCCAGTAAGAAGTAGTACAAGTCAAGTTTTATGTATCGATTATTGACATTTTAGCTGGCTTAGGTGTCTTGGACATGAGCTAGGACCTTAAGATTCTGCATGAAAGGATGACTAGCAGCCGAGTTGCACGAAAGAATGTGAAAGGTGTTCATATGTAGTAAAAATCTGAGAAATACGTCCGTTTTCGTCATTTGTTATCGAATCGACTTAAAGCCAGATCGTCACATTGTCCGCTCTTCTCTCTGAAACGGTTGTACTTATCGTCTGCAAAGCAATGCCGCGTGCTGCGTTATGCGGAGACACTAAAGTCACCATAGTGGAACACAGATGAAGCTTCTAAGTTGTGTAATAGCCAGTAAGAAGTTGTACAATTCAAGTTTTAGGTATTGACTATTGACTTTTTAGCTGGCTTTGATGCCTTGGACATGAGCTAGGACCTTAAGATTCTGCATGAAAGGAGGAGTAGCAGGCGAGTTGTACGGGAGAAAGTGAGATGTGTTCATATGTAGTAAAAACCTGAGAAATCCGTCCGTTTTCGTCATTTGGTGTGGAATCAACTTAAAGCCAGATCGTCATATTGGCCACTCTTCTCTCTGAAACGGTTTTACTTATCGTCTGCAAACCTATGTCGCGTGCTGCGGTATGTGGAGACACTAAAAGCACCATAGTAGAACACAGATGAAGCTTCTAAGTTGATGTAATATCCAGTAAGAATTAGTACGATTCAAGTTTTAGGTATTGATTATTGACTTTTTAGCTGGCTTTGGTGCCTTGGACATGAGCTAGGACCATAAGATTCTGCATGGAAGGAGGACAGCAGCGGAGTTCCACGGGAGAATGTGAAAAGTGTTCATATGTAGTAAAAACCTGAGAAATCCATCCGTTTTCGTCATTTGTTATCGAATCGACTTAAAGCCAGATCGTCACATTGGCCGCTCTTCTCTCTGAAACGGTTGTACTTATCGTCTGCAAAGCTATGTCGCGTGCTGCGGTATGCGGAGACACTAAAAGCACGATAGTAGAACACAGATGAAGCTTCTAAGTTGATGTAATAGCCAGTAAGATGTAGTACAATTCAAGTTTTAGGTATCGATTATTGACATTTTAGCTGGCTTTGGTGCCTTGGACATAAGCTAGGACCTTAAGATTCTGCATGAAAGGAGGATTGGCAGCCGAGTTGTACGGGAGAATGTGAAAAGTCTTCATATGTAGTAAAAACCTGAGAAATCCGTCCGTTTTCGTCATTTGTTAAGGAATCGACTTAAAGCCAGATCGTCACATTGCCGCTCTTCTCTCTGAAACGGTTGTACTTATCGTCTGCAAAGCTATGTCGCGTGCTGCGTTATGCGGAGACACTAAAAGCACCATAGTAGAACACAGATGAAGCTTCTAAGTTGATGTAATAGCCAGTAAGAAGTAGTACAATTCAAGTTTTAGGTTCTCATTAATAACTTTTTAGCTGGCTTTGGTGCCTTGGACATGAGCTGGGACCTTAAGATTCTGCATGAAAGGAGGACTAGCAGGCGAGTTGTATGGGAGAAAGTGAGAAGTGTTCATATGTAGTAAAAACCTGAGAAATCCGTCCGTTTTCGTCATTTGTTATCGAATCGACTTAAGGCCAGATCGTCACATTGGCCGCTCTTCTCTCTGAAACGGTTGTACTTATCGTCTGCAAAGCTATGCCGCGTGCTGCGGTATGCGGAGACAGTAAAAGCACCATAGTAGAACACAGATGAAGCTTCTAAGTTGATGTAATAGCCAGTAAGAAGTAGTACAATTCAAGTTTTAGGTATCGATTATTGACATTTCAGCTGGCTTTGGTGCCTTGGACATGAGCTAGGACCTTAAGATTCTGCATGAAAGGAGGATTAGCAGCCGAGTTGCACGGGAGAATGTGAAAAGTGTTCATATGTAGTAAAAACCTGAGAAATCCGTCCGTTTTCGTCATTTGTTATGGAATCGACTTCAAGCCAGATCGTCACATTGCCGCTCTTCTCTCTGAAACGGTTGTACTTATCGTCTGCAAAGCTATGTCGCGTGTTGCGTTATGCGGAGTCACTAAAATCAGCACAGTGGAACACAGATGAAGCTTCTAAGTTGATGTAATAGCCAGTAAGAAGTAGTACAATTCAAATGTTAGGTATCGATTATTGACTTTTTAGCTGGCTTTGATGCCTTGGACATGGGCTAGGACCTTAAGATTCAGTATGAACGGAGGACTAGCAGCCGAGTTGCATGGAAGAATGTGAAAAGTGTTCAAATGTAGTAAAAACCTGAGAAATCCGTCCGTTTTCGTCATTTGTTATGGAATCAACTTAAAGCCAGATCGTCACATTGGCCGCTCTTCTCTCTGAAACGGTTGTACTTATCGTCTGCAAAGCTATGTCGCGTGCTGCGTTACGCGGAGACACTAAAATCACCACAGTGGAACACAGATGAAGCTTCTAAGTTGATGTAATAGCCAGTAAGAAGTAGTACAATTCAAGTTTTAGGTATCGACTATTGACTTTTTAGCTGGCTTTGATGCCTTGGACATGAGCTAGGACCTTAAGATTCTGCATGAAAGGAGGACTAGCGGGCGAGTTGCATGGGAGAATGTGAAAAGTGTTCATATGTAGTAAAAACCTGAGAAATCCATCCGTTTTCGTCATTTGTTATCGAATCGACTTAAAGCCAGATCGTCACATTGCCCGCTCTTCTCTCTGAAACGGTTGTACTTATCGTCTGCAAAGCTATGTCGCGTGCTGCGGTATGCGGAGACACTAAAAGCACCATAGTAGAACACAGATAAAGCTTCTAAGTTGATGTAATAGCCAGTAAGAAGTAGTAGAATTCAAGTTTTAGGTATCGATTATTGACATTTTAGCTGGCTTTGGTGCCTTGGACATAAGCTAGGACCTTAAGATTCTGCATGAAAGGAGGATTGGCAGCCGAGTTGTACGGGAGAATGTGAAAAGTCTTCATATGTAGTAAAAACCTGAGAAATCCGTCCGTTTTCGTCATTTGTTAAGGAATCGACTTAAAGCCAGATCGTCACATGGCCGCTCTTCTCTCTGAAACGGTTGTACTTATCGTCTGCAAAGCTATGTCACGTGCTGCGTTATGCGGAGACACTAAAAGCACCATAGTAGAACACAGATGAAGCTTCTAAGTTGATGTAATAGCCAGTAAGAAGTAGTACAATTCAAGTTTTAGGTTCTCATTAGTAACTTTTTAGCTGGCTTATATGCCTTGGACATGAGCTGGGACCTTAAGATTCTGCATGAAAGGAGGACTAGCAGGCGAGTTGTACGGGAGAAAGTGAGAAGTGTTCATATGTAGTAAAAACCTGAGAAATCCGTCCGTTTTCGTCATTTGTTATCGAATCGACTTAAGGCCAGATCGTCACATTGGCCACTCTTCTCTCTTAAACGGTTGTACTTATCGTCTGCAAAGCTATGTCGCGTGCTGCGGTATGCGGAGACAGTAAAATCACCATAGTAGAACACAGATGAAGCTTCTAAGTTGATGTAATAGCCAGTAAGAAGTAGTACAATTCAAGTTTTAGGTATCGATTATGGACATTTTAGCTGGCTTTGGTGCCTTGGACATGAGCTAGGACCTTAAGATTCTGCATGAAAGGATGACTAGCAGCCGAGTTGCACGAAAGAATGTGAAAGGTGTTCATATGTAGCAAAAATCTGAGAAATACGTCCGTTTTCGTCATTTGTTATCGAATCGACTTAGAGCCAGATCGTCACATTGGCCGCTCTTCTCTCTGAAACGGTTGTACTTATCGTCTGCAAAGCTATGCCGCGTGCTGCGTTATGCGGAGACACTAAAGTCACCATAGTGGAACACAGATGAAGCTTCTAAGTTGTGTAATAGCCAGTAAGAAGTTGTACAATTTACGTTTTAGGTATCGATTATTGACTCTTTAGCTGGCTTTGGTGCCTTGGACATGAGCTAGGACCTTAAGATTCTGCATGAAACGAGGACCAGCAGCGGAGTTCCACGGTAGAATGTGAAAAGTGTTCATATGTAGGAAGAACCTGAGAAATCCGTTCGTTTTCGACATTTGTTATCGAATCGACTTAAAGCCAGATCGTCACATTGGCCGCTCTTCTCTCTGAAACGGTTGTACTTATCGTCTGCAAAGCTATGTTGCGTGCTGCGGTATGCGGCGACACTAAAAGCACCATAGTAGAACACAGATCAAGCTTCTAAGTTGATGTAATAGCCAGTAAGAAGTAGTACAATTCAAGTTTTAGGTATCGATTATTGACATTTTAGCTGGCTTTGGTGCCTTGGACATGACCTAGGACCTTAAGATTCTGCATGAAAAGAGGATTAGCAGCCGAGTTGCACGGGAGAATGAGAAAAGTGTTCATATGTAGTAAAAACCTGAGAAATCCGTCCGTTTTCGTCATTTGTTATGGAATCGACTTCAAGCCAGATCGTCACATTGCCGCTCTTCTCTCTGAAACGGTTGTACTTATCGTCTGCAAAGCTATGTCGCGTGCTGCGTTATGCGGAGACACTAAAAGCACCATAGTAGAACACAGATGAAGCTTCTAAGTTGATGTAATTGCCAGTAAGAAGTAGTACAATTCAAGTTTTAGGTTCTCATTAATAACTTTTTAGCTGGCTTTGGTGCCTTGGACATGAGCTGGGACCTTAAGATTCTGCATGAAAGGAGGACTAGCAGGCGAGTTGTATGGGAGAAAGTGAGAAGTGTTCATATGTAGTAAAAACCTGAGAAATCCGTCCGTTTTCGTCATTTGTTATCGAATCGACTTAAGGCCAGATCGTCACATTGGCCACTCTTCTCTCTTAAACGGTTGTACTTATCGTCTGCAAAGCTATGTCGCGTGCTGCGGTATGCGGAGACAGTAAAAGCACCATAGTAGAACACAGATGAAGCTTCTAAGTTGATGTAATAGCCAGTAAGAAGTAGTACAATTCAAGTTTTAGGTATCGATTATTGACATTTTAGCTGGCTTTGGTGCCTTGGACATGAGCTAGGACCTTAAGATTCTGCATGAAAGGATGACTAGCAGCCGAGTTGCACGAAAGAATGTGAAAGGTGTTCATATGTAGTAAAAATCTGAGAAATACGTCCGTTTTCGTCATTTGTTATCGAATCGACTTAAAGCCAGATCGTCACATTGTCCGCTCTTCTCTCTGAAACGGTTGTACTTATCGTCTGCAAAGCTATGCCGCGTGCTGCGTTATGCGGAGACACTAAAGTCACCATAGTGGAACACAGATGAAGCTTCTAAGTTGTGTAATAGCCAGTAAGAAGTTGTACAATTCAAGTTTTAGGTATTGACTATTGACTTTTTAGCTGGCTTTGATGCCTTGGACATGAGCTAGGACCTTAAGATTCTGCATGAAAGGAGGACTAGCAGGCGAGTTGTACGGGAGAAAGTGAGAAGTGTTCATATGTAGTAAAAACCTGAGAAATCCGTCCGTTTTCGTCATTTGGTGTGGAATCAACTTAAAGCCAGATCGTCATATTGGCCGCTCTTCTCTCTGAAACGGTTGTACTTATCGTCTGCAAACCTATGTCGCGTGCTGCGGTATGTGGAGACACTAAAAGCACCATAGTAGAACACAGATGAAGCTTCTAAGTTGATGTAATATCCAGTAAGAATTAGTACGATTCAAGTTTTAGGTATCGATTATTGACTTTTTAGCTGGCTTTGGTGCCTTGGACATGAGCTAGGGCCATAAGATTCTGCATGAAAGGAGGACAGCAGCGGAGTTCCACGGTAGAATGTGAAAAGTGTTCATATGTAGGAAAAACCTGAGAAATCCTTTCGTTTTCGACATTTGTTATCGAATCGACTTAAAGCCAGATCGTCACATTGGCCGCTCTTCTCTCTGAAACGGTTGAACTTATCGTCTGCAAAGCTATGTTGCGTGCTGCGGTATGCGGCGACACTAAAAGCACCATAGTAGAACACAGATCAAGCTTCTAAGTTGATGTAATAGCCAGTAAGAAGTAGTACAATTCAGGTTTTAGGTATCCATTATTGACATTTTAGCTGGCTTTGGTGCCTTGGACATGAGCTAGGACCTTAAGATTCTGCATGAAAGGAGGATTAGCAGCCGAGTTGCACGGGAGAATGAGAAAAGTGTTCATATGTAGAAAAAACCTGAGAAATCCGTCCATTTTCGTCATTTGTTATGGAATCGACTTCAAGCCAGATCGTCACATTGCCGCTCTTCTCTCTGAAACGGTTGTACTTATCGTCTGCAAAGCTATGTCGCGTGTTGCGTTATGCGGAGTCAATAAAATCACCATAGTATAACACAGATGAGGCTTCTAAGTTGATGTAATAGCCAGTAAGAAGTAGTACAATTCAAGTTTTAGGTATCAATTATTGCCTTTTTGTTGGCTTTGATGTCTTGGACGTGAGCTAGAACCTTAAGATTCTGCATGAAAGGAGGACTAGCAGCCGAGTTGCACGGGAGAATGTGAAAAGTGTTCATATGTAGTAAAAACCTTAGAAATTCGTCCGTTTTCGTCAATTTGTTATCGAATCGACTTAAAGCCAGATCGTCACATTGGCCGCTCTTCTCTCTGAAACGGTTGTACTTATCGTCTGCAAAACTATGTCGCGTGCTGCGGTATGCGGAGACACAAAAACCACCATAGTAGAACACAGATGAAGCTTCTAAGTTGATGTAATAACCAGTAAGAAGTAGTACAATTCAAGTTTTACGTATCGAATATTGCCTTTTTGCTGGCTTTGAAACCTTGGACATGAGCTAGGATCTTAAGATTCAGTATGAAAGGAGGACTAGCAGCCGAGATGCATGGGAGAATGTGAAAAGTGTTCAAATGAAGTAAAAACCTGAGAAATCCGTCCGTTTTCGTCATTTGTTATGGAATCAACTTAAAGCCAGATCGTCATATTGGCCGCTCTTCTCTCTGAAACGGTTGTACTTATCGTCTGCAAAGCTATGTCGCGTGCTGCGTTACGCGGAGACACTAAAATCACCACAGTGGAACACAGATGAAGCTTCTAAGTTGATGTAATAGCCAGTAAGAAGTAGTACAATTCAAGTTTTAGGTATCGACTATTGACTTTTTAGCTGGCTTTGATGCCTTGGACATGAGCTAGGACCTTAAGATTCAGTATGAAAGGAGGACTAGCAGCCGCGTTGCATGAGAGAATGTGAAAAGTGTTCATATGTAGTAAAAACCTGAGAAATCCGTCCGTTTTCGTCATTTGTTATCGAATCGAATTAAGGCCAGATCGTCACATTGGCCACTCTTCTCTCTGAAACGGTTGTACTTATCGTCTGCAAAGCTATGTCGCGTGCTGCGGTATGCGGAGACACTAAAAGCACCATAGTAGAACACAGATGAAGCTTCTAAGTTGATGTAATAGCCAGTAAGAAGTAGTACAATTCAAGTTTTAGGTATCGATTATTGACATTTTAGCTGGCTTAGGTGCCTTGGACATGAGCTAGGACCTTAAGATTCTGCATGAAAGGATGACTAGCAGCCGAGTTGCACGAAAGAATGTGAAAGGTGTTCATATGTAGTAAAAATCTGAGAAATACGTCCGTTTTCGTCATTTGTTATCGAATCGACTTAAAGCCAGATCGTCACATTGTCCGCTCTTCTCTCTGAAACGGTTGTACTTATCGTCTGCAAAGCTATGCCGCGTGCTGCGTTATGCGGAGACACTAAAGTCACCATAGTGGAACACAGATGAAGCTTCTAAGTTGTGTAATAGCCAGTAAGAAGTTGTACAATTCAAGTTTTAGGTATCGATTATTGACTTTTTAGCTGGCTTTGGTGCCTTGGACGTGAGCTAGAACCTTAAGATTCTGCATGAAAGGAGGACTAGCAGCCGAGTTGCACCGGAGAATGTGAAAAGTGTTCATATGTAGTAAAAACCTGAGAAATCCGTCCGTTTTCGTCATTTGTTATGGAATCGACTTAAAGCCAGATCGTCACATTGCCGCTCTTCTCTCAGAAACGGTTGTACTTATCGTCTGCAAAGCTATGTCGCGTGCTGCGTTATGCGGAGACACTAAAAGCACCATAGTAGAACACAGATGAAGTTTCTAAGTTGATGTAATAGCCAGTAAGAAGTAGTACAATTCAAGTTTTAGGTTCTGATTATTTACTTTTTAGCTGGCTTTGGTGCCTTGGACATGAGCTGGGACCTTAAGATTCTGCATGAAAGGATGACTAGCAGGCGAGTTGTACGGGTGAAAGTGAGAAGTGTTCATATGTAGTAAAAACCTGAGAAATCCGTCCGTTTTCGTCATTTGTTATCGAATCGACTTAAGGCCAGATCGTCACATTGGCCACTCTTCTCTCTGAAACGGTTGTACTTATCGTCTGCAAAGCTATGTCGCGTGCTGCGGTATGCGGAGACACTAAAAGCACCATAGTAGAACACAGATGAAGCTTCTAAGTTGATGTAATAGCCAGTAAGAAGTAGTACAATTCAAGTTTAAGGTATCGATTATTGATATTTTAGCTGGCTTTGGTGCCTTGGACATGAGCTAGGACCTTAAGATTCTGCATGAAAGGATGACTAGCAGCCGAGGTGCACGAAAGAATGTGAAAGGTGTTCATATGTAGTAAAAATCTGAGAAATACGTCCGTTTTCGTCATTTGTTATCGAATCGACTTAAAGCCAGATCGTCACATTGGCCGCTCTTCTCTCTGAAACGGTTGTACTTATCGTCTGCAAAGCTATGTCGCGTGCTGCGGTATGCGGAGACACTAAAAGCACCATAGTAGAACACAGATGAAGCTTCTAAGTTGATGTAATAGCCAGTAAGAGGTAGTACAATTCAAGTTTAAGGTATCGATTATTGACTTTTTAGCCGGCTTTGGTGCCTTGGACATGAGCTAGGACCATAAGATTCTGCATGAAAGGAGGACCAGCAGCGGAGTTACACGGGAGAATGTGAAAAGTGTTCATATGTAGTAAAAACCTGAGAAATCCGTTCGTTTTCGTCATTTGTTATCGAATCGACTTAAAGCCAGATCGTCACATTGGCCGCTCTTCTCTCTGAAACGGTTGTACTTATCGTCTGCAAAGCTATGTCGCGTGCTGCGTTATGCGGAGACACTAAAAGCACCATAGTAGAACACAGATGAAGCTTCTAAGTTGATGTAATAGCCAGTAAGAAGTAGTACAATTCAAGTTTTAGGTATCAATTATTGCCTTTTTGCTGGCTTTGATGCCTTGGACGTGAGCTAGAACCTTAAGATTCTGCATGAAAGGAGGGCTAGCAGCCGAGTTGCACGGGAGAATGTGAAAAGTGTTCATATGTAGTAAAAACCTTAGAAATTAGTCCGTTTTCGTCAATTTGTTATCGAATCGACTTAAAGCCAGATCGTCACATTGGCCGCTCTTCTCTCTGAAACGGTTGTACTTATCGCCTGCAAAACTATGTCGCGTGCTGCGTTATGCGGAGACACTAAAATCAGCACAGTGGAACACAGATGAAGCTTCTAAGTTGATGTAATAGCCAGTAAGAAGTAGTACCATTCAAATTTTAGGTATCGATTATTGACTTTTTAGCTGGCTTTCATGCCTTGGACATGAGCTAGGATCTTAAGATTCAGTATGAAAGGAGGACTAGCAGCTGAGTTGCATGGGAGAATGTGAAAAGTGTTCAAATGTAGTAAAAACCTGAGGAATCCGTCCGTTTTCGTCATTTGTTATGGAATCAACTTAAAGCCAGATCGTCACATTTTCCGCTCTTCTCTCTGAAACGGTTGTACTTATCGTCTGCAAAGCTATGCCGCGTGCTGCGTTATGCGGAGACACTAAAGTCACCATAGTGGAACACAGATGAAGCTTCTAAGTTGTGTAATAGCCAGTAAGAAGTTGTACAATTCAAGTTTTAGGTATTGACTATTGACTTTTTAGCTGGCTTTGATGCCTTGGACATGAACTAGGACCTTAAGATTCTGCATGAAAGGAGGACTAGCAGGCGAGTTGTACGGGAGAAAGTGAGAAGTGTTCATATGTAGTAAAAACCTGAGAAATCCGTCCGTTTTCGTCATTTGGTGTGGAATCAACTTAAAGCCAGATCGTCATATTGGCCGCTCTTCTCTCTGAAACGGTTGTACTTATCGTCTGCAAACCTATGTCGCGTGCTGCGGTATGTGGAGACACTAAAAGCACCATAGTAGAACACAGATGAAGCTTCTAAGTTGATGTAATATCCAGTAAGAATTAGTACGATTCAAGTTTTAGGTATCGATTATTGACTTTTTAGCTGGCTTTGGTGCCTTGGACATGAGCTAGGGCCATAAGATTCTGCATGAAAGGAGGACAGCAGCGGAGTTCCACGGTAGAATGTGAAAAGTGTTCATATGTAGGAAAAACCTGAGAAATCCTTTCGTTTTCGACATTTGTTATCGAATCGACTTAAAGCCAGATCGTCACATTGGCCGCTCTTCTCTCTGAAACGGTTGAACTTATCGTCTGCAAAGCTATGTTGCGTGCTGCGGTATGCGGCGACACTAAAAGCACCATAGTAGAACACAGATCAAGCTTCTAAGTTGATGTAATAGCCAGTAAGAAGTAGTACAATTCAGGTTTTAGGTATCCATTATTGACATTTTAGCTGGCTTTGGTGCCTTGGACATGAGCTAGGACCTTAAGATTCTGCATGAAAGGAGGATTAGCAGCCGAGTTGCACGGGAGAATGAGAAAAGTGTTCATATGTAGAAAAAACCTGAGAAATCCGTCCATTTTCGTCATTTGTTATGGAATCGACTTCAAGCCAGATCGTCACATTGCCGCTCTTCTCTCTGAAACGGTTGTACTTATCGTCTGCAAAGCTATGTCGCGTGTTGCGTTATGCGGAGTCAATAAAATCACCATAGTATAACACAGATGAGGCTTCTAAGTTGATGTAATAGCCAGTAAGAAGTAGTACAATTCAAGTTTTAGGTATCAATTATTGCCTTTTTGTTGGCTTTGATGTCTTGGACGTGAGCTAGAACCTTAAGATTCTGCATGAAAGGAGGACTAGCAGCCGAGTTGCACGGGAGAATGTGAAAAGTGTTCATATGTAGTAAAAACCTTAGAAATTCGTCCGTTTTCGTCAATTTGTTATCGAATCGACTTAAAGCCAGATCGTCACATTGGCCGCTCTTCTCTCTGAAACGGTTGTACTTATCGTCTGCAAAACTATGTCGCGTGCTGCGGTATGCGGAGACACAAAAACCACCATAGTAGAACACAGATGAAGCTTCTAAGTTGATGTAATAACCAGTAAGAAGTAGTACAATTCAAGTTTTACGTATCGAATATTGCCTTTTTGCTGGCTTTGATGCCTTGGACATGAGCTAGAACCTTAAGATTCTGCATGAAAGGAGGACTAGCAGCCGAGTTGTACGGGAGAATGTGAACAGTGTTCATATGTAGTAAAAACCTTAGAAATTCGTCCGTTTTCGTCAATTTGTTATCGAATCGACTTAAAGCCAGATCGTCACATTGGCCGCTCTTCTCTCTGAAACGGTTGTACTTATCGTCTGCAAAGCTATGACGCGTGCTGCGTTATGCGGAGACACTAAAATCAGCACAGCGGAACACAGATGAAGCTTCTAAGTTGATGTAATAGCCAGTAAGAAGTAGTACAATTCAAATTTTAGGTATCGATTATTGACTTTTAGCTGGCTTTGAAACCTTGGACATGAGCTAGGATCTTAAGATTCAGTATGAAAGGAGGACTAGCAGCCGAGTTGCATGGGAGAATGTGAAAAGTGTTCAAATGAAGTAAAAACCTGAGAAATCCGTCCGTTTTCGTCATTTGTTATGGAATCAACTTAAAGCCAGATCGTCATATTGGCCGCTCTTCTCTCTGAAACGGTTGTACTTATCGTCTGCAAAGCTATGTCGCGTGCTGCGTTACGCGGAGACACTAAAATCACCACAGTGGAACACAGATGAAGCTTCTAAGTTGATGTAATAGCCAGTAAGAAGTAGTACAATTCAAGTTTTAGGTATCGACTATTGACTTTTTAGCTGGCTTTGATGCCTTGGACATGAGCTAGGACCTTAAGATTCAGTATGAAAGGAGGACTAGCAGCCGCGTTGCATGAGAGAATGTGAAAAGTGTTCATATGTAGTAAAAACCTGAGAAATCCGTCCGTTTTCGTCATTTGTTATCGAATCGAATTAAGGCCAGATCGTCACATTGGCCACTCTTCTCTCTGAAACGGTTGTACTTATCGTCTGCAAAGCTATGTCGCGTGCTGCGGTATGCGGAGACACTAAAAGCACCATAGTAGAACACAGATGAAGCTTCTAAGTTGATGTAATAGCCAGTAAGAAGTAGTACAATTCAAGTTTTAGGTATCGATTATTGACATTTTAGCTGGCTTAGGTGCCTTGGACATGAGCTAGGACCTTAAGATTCTGCATGAAAGGATGACTAGCAGCCGAGTTGCACGAAAGAATGTGAAAGGTGTTCATATGTAGTAAAAATCTGAGAAATACGTCCGTTTTCGTCATTTGTTATCGAATCGACTTAAAGCCAGGTCGTCACATTGTCCGCTCTTCTCTCTGAAACGGTTGTACTTATCGTCTGCAAAGCTATGCCGCGTGCTGCGTTATGCGGAGACACTAAAGTCACCATAGTGGAACACAGATGAAGCTTCTAAGTTGTGTAATAGCCAGTAAGAAGTTGTACAATTCAAGTTTTAGGTATCGATTATTGACTTTTTAGCTGGCTTTGGTGCCTTGGACGTGAGCTAGAACCTTAAGATTCTGCATGAAAGGAGGACTAGCAGCCGAGTTGCACCGGAGAATGTGAAAAGTGTTCATATGTAGTAAAAACCTGAGAAATCCGTCCGTTTTCGTCATTTGTTATGGAATCGACTTAAAGCCAGATCGTCACATTGCCGCTCTTCTCTCAGAAACGGTTGTACTTATCGTCTGCAAAGCTATGTCGCGTGCTGCGTTATGCGGAGACACTAAAAGCACCATAGTAGAACACAGATGAAGTTTCTAAGTTGATGTAATAGCCAGTAAGAAGTAGTACAATTCAAGTTTTAGGTTCTGATTATTTACTTTTTAGCTGGCTTTGGTGCCTTGGACATGAGCTGGGACCTTAAGATTCTGCATGAAAGGATGACTAGCAGGCGAGTTGTACGGGTGAAAGTGAGAAGTGTTCATATGTAGTAAAAACCTGAGAAATCCGTCCGTTTTCGTCATTTGTTATCGAATCGACTTAAGGCCAGATCGTCACATTGGCCACTCTTCTCTCTGAAACGGTTGTACTTATCGTCTGCAAAGCTATGTCGCGTGCTGCGGTATGCGGAGACACTAAAAGCACCATAGTAGAACACAGATGAAGCTTCTAAGTTGATATAATAGCCAGTAAGAAGTAGTACAATTCAAGTTTAAGGTATCGATTATTGATATTTTAGCTGGCTTTGGTGCCTTGGACATGAGCTAGGACCTTAAGATTCTGCATGAAAGGATGACTAGCAGCCGAGTTGCACGAAAGAATGTGAAAGGTGTTCATATGTAGTAAAAATCTGAGAAATACGTCCGTTTTCGTCATTTGTTATCGAATCGACTTAAAGCCAGATCGTCACATTGGCCGCTCTTCTCTCTGAAACGGTTGTACTTATCGTCTGCAAAGCTATGTCGCGTGCTGCGGTATGCGGAGACACTAAAAGCACCATAGTAGAACACAGATGAAGCTTCTAAGTTGATGTAATAGCCAGTAAGAAGTAGTACAATTCAAGTTTAAGGTATCGATTATTGACTTTTTAGCCGGCTTTGGTGCCTTGGACATGAGCTAGGACCATAAGATTCTGCATGAAAGGAGGACCAGCAGCGGAGTTACACGGGAGAATGTGAAAAGTGTTCATATGTAGTAAAAACCTGAGAAATCCGTTCGTTTTCGTCATTTGTTATCGAATCGACTTAAAGCCAGATCGTCACATTGGCCGCTCTTCTCTCTGAAACGGTTGTACTTATCGTCTGCAAAGCTATGTCGCGTGCTGCGTTATGCGGAGACACTAAAAGCACCATAGTAGAACACAGATGAAGCTTCTAAGTTGATGTAATAGCCAGTAAGAAGTAGTACAATTCAAGTTTTAGGTATCAATTATTGCCTTTTTGCTGGCTTTGATGCCTTGGACGTGAGCTAGAACCTTAAGATTCTGCATGAAAGGAGGGCTAGCAGCCGAGTTGCACGGGAGAATGTGAAAAGTGTTCATATGTAGTAAAAACCTTAGAAATTAGTCCGTTTTCGTCAATTTGTTATCGAATCGACTTAAAGCCAGATCGTCACATTGGCCGCTCTTCTCTCTGAAACGGTTGTACTTATCGCCTGCAAAACTATGTCGCGTGCTGCGTTATGCGGAGACACTAAAATCAGCACAGTGGAACACAGATGAAGCTTCTAAGTTGATGTAATAGCCAGTAAGAAGTAGTACCATTCAAATTTTAGGTATCGATTATTGACTTTTTAGCTGGCTTTCATGCCTTGGACATGAGCTAGGATCTTAAGATTCAGTATGAAAGGAGGACTAGCAGCTGAGTTGCATGGGAGAATGTGAAAAGTGTTCAAATGTAGTAAAAACCTGAGGAATCCGTCCGTTTTCGTCATTTGTTATGGAATCAACTTAAAGCCAGATCGTCACATTTTCCGCTCTTCTCTCTGAAACGGTTGTACTTATCGTCTGCAAACCTATGTCGCGTGCTGCGGTATGTGGAGACACTAGAAGCACCATAGTAGAACACAGATGAAGCTTCTAAGTTGATGTAATAGCCAGTAAGAATTAGTACGATTCAAGTTTTAGGTATCGATTATTGACATTTTAGCTGGCTTTGGTGCCTTGGACATGAGCTAGGACCTTAAGATTCTGCATGAAAGGATGACTAGCAGCCGAGTTGAACGAAAGAATGTGAAAGGTGTTCATATGTAGTAAAAATCTGAGAAATACGTCCGTTTTCGTCATTTGTTATCGAATCGACTTAAAGCCAGATCGTCACATTGGCCGCTCTTCTCTCTGAAACCGTTGTACTTATCGTCTGCAAAGCTATGGCGCGTGCTGCGTTATGCGGAGACACTAAAGTCACCATAGTGGAACACAGATGAAGCTTCTAAGTTGTGTAATAGCCAGTAAGAAGTTGTACAATTCAAGTTTTAGGTATCGATTATTGACTTTTTAGCTGGCTTTGGTGCCTTGGACGTGAGCTAGAACCTTAAGATTCTGCATGAAAGGAGGACTAGCAGCCGAGTTGCACGGGAGAATGTGAAAAGTGTTCATATGTAGTAAAAACCTAAGAAATCCGTCCGTTTTCGTCATTTGTTATCGAATCGACTTAAGGCCAGATCGTCACATTGGCCACTCTTCTCTCTGAAACGGTTGTACTTATCGTCTGCAAAGCTATGTCGCGTGCTGCGGTATGCGGAGACACTAAAAGCACCATAGTAGAACACAGATGAAGCTTCTAAGTTGATGTAATAGCCAGTAAGAAGTAGTACAATTCAAGTTTTAGGTATCGATTATTGACATTTTAGCTGGCTTTGGTGCCTTGGACATGAGCTAGGACCTTAAGATTCTGCATGAAAGGAGGATTAGCAGCCGAGTTGCACGGGAGAATGTGAAAAGTGTTCATATGTAGTAAAAACCTGAGAAATCCGTCCGTTTTCGTCATTTGTTATGGAATCAACTTAAAGCCAGATCGTCACATTGGCCGCTCTTCTCTCTGAAACGGTTGTACTTATCGTCTGCAAAGCTATGTCGCGTGCTGCGTTACGCGGAGACACTAAAATCACCACAGTGGAACACAGATGAAGCTTCTAAGTTGATGTAATAGCCAGTAAGATGTAGTACAATTCAAGTTTTAGGTATCGACTATTGACTTTTTAGCTGGCTTTGATGCCTTGGACATGAGCTAGGACTTTAAGATTCAGTATGAAAGGAGGACTAGCAGCCGCGTTGCATGGGAGAATGTGAAAAGTGTTCATATGTAGTAAAAACCTGAGAAATCCGTCCGTTTTCGTCATTTGGTATGGAATCAACTTAAAGCCAGATCGTCATATTGGCCGCTCTTCCCTCTGAAACGGTTGTACTTATCGTCTGCAAAGCTATGTCGCGTGTTGCGTTATGCGGAGTCACTAAAATCACCATAGTATAACACACATGAAGCTTCTAAGTTGATGTAATAGCCAGTAAGAAGTAGTACAATTCAAGTTTTAGGTATCGATTATTGACATTTTAGCTGCCTTTGGTGCCTTGGACATGAGCTAGGACCTTAAGATTCTGCATGAAAGGAGGATTAGCAGCCGAGTTGCACGGGAGAATGTGAAAAGTGTTCATATGTAGTAAAAACCTGAGAAATCCGTCCGTTTTCCTCATTTGTTATGGAATCGACTTCAAGCCAGATCGTCACATTGCCGCTCTTCTCTCTGAAACGGTTGTACTTATCGTCTGCAAACCTATGTCGCGTGTTGCGTTATGCGGAGTCACTAAAATCACCATAGTATAACACAGATGAAGCTTCTAAGTTGATGTAATAGCCAGTAAGAAGTAGTACAATTCAAGTTTTAGTTATCAATTATTGCCTTTCTGCTGGCTTTGATGCCTTGGACGTGAGCTAGAACCTTAAGATTCTGCATGAAAGGAGGACTAGCAGCCGAGTTGCACGGGAGAATGTGAAAAGTGTTCATATGTAGTAAAAACCTTAGAAATTCGTCCGTTTTCGTCAATTTGTTATCGAATCGACTTAAAGCCAGATCGTCACATTGGCCGCTCTTCTCTCTGGAAAGGTTGTACTCATCGCCTGCAAAACTATGTCGCGTGCTGCGTTATGCGGAGACACTAAAATCAGCACAGTGGAACACAGATGAAGCTTCTAAGTTGATGTAATAGCCAGTAAGAAGTAGTACCATTCAAATTTTAGGTATCGATTATTGACTTTTTAGCTGGCTTTCATGCCTTGGACATGAGCTAGGCTCTTAAGATTCAGTATGAAAGGAGGACTAGCAGCCGAGTTGCATGGGAGAATGTGAAAAGTGTTCAAATGTAGTAAAAACCTGAGGAATCCGTCCGTTTTCGTCATTTGTTATGGAATCAACTTAAAGCCAGATCGTCACATTGGCCGCTCTTCTCTCTGAAACGGTTGTGCTTATCGTCTGCAAAGCTATGTCGCGTGCTGCGTTACGCGGAGACACTAAAATCACCACAGTGGAACACAGATGAAGCTTCTAAGTTGATGTAATAGCCAGTAAGAAGTAGTACAATTCAAGTTTTAGGTATCGACTATTGACTTTTTAGCTGACTTTGATGCCTTGGACATGAGCTAGGACCTTAAGATTCAGTATGAAAGGAGAACTAGCAGCCGCGTTGCATGGGAGAATGTGAAAAGTGTTCATATGTAGTAAAAACCTGAGAAATCCGTCCGTTTTCGTCATTTGGTATTGAATCAACTTAAAGCCAGATCGTCATATTGGCCGCTCTTCTCTCTGAAACGGTTGTACTTATCGTCTGCAAACCTATGTCGCGTGCTGCGGTATGTGGAGACACTAGAAGCACCATAGTAGAACACAGATGAAGCTTCTAAGTTGATGTAATAGCCAGTAAGAATTAGTACGATTCAAGTTTTAGGTATCGATTATTGACATTTTAGCTGGCTTTGGTGCCTTGGACATAAGCTAGGACCTTAAGATTCTGCATGAAAGGAGGATTAGCAGCCGAGTTGTACGGGAGAATGTGAAAAGTCTTCATATGTAGTAAAAACCTGAGAAATCCGTCCGTTTTCGTCATTTGTTATGGAATCGACTTAAAGCCAGATCGTCACATTGCCGCTCTTCTCTCTGAAACGGTTGTACTTATCGTCTGCAAAGCTATGTCGCGTGCTGCGTTATGCGGAGACACTAAAAGCACCATAGTAGAACACAGATGAAGCTTCTAAGTTGATGTAATAGCCAGTAAGAAGTAGTACAATTCAAGTTTTAGGTTCTGATTATTTACTTTTTAGCTGGCTTTGGTGCCTTGGACATGAGCTGGGACCTCAAGATTCTGCATGAAAGGAGGACTAGCAGGCGAGGTGTACGGAAGAAAGTGAGAAGATTTCATATGTAGTAAAAACCTGAGAAATCCGTCCGTTTTCGTCATTTGTTATCGAATCGAATTAAGGCCAGATCGTCACATTGGCCACTCTTCTCTCTGAAACGGTTGTACTTATCGTCTGCAAAGCTATGTCGCGTGCTGCGGTATGCGGAGACACTAAAAGCACCATAGTAGAACACAGATGAAGCTTCTAAGTTGATGTAATAGCCAGTAAGAAGTAGTACAATTCAAGTTTTAGGTATCGATTATTGACATTTTAGCTGGCTTTGGTGCCTTGGACATGAGCTAGGACCTTAAGATTCTGCATGAAAGGATGACTAGCAGCCGAGTTGCACGAAAGAATGTGAAAGGTGTTCATATGTAGTAAAAATCAGAGAAATACGTCCGTTTTCGTCATTTGTTATCGAATCGACTTAAAGCCAGATCGTCACATTGGCCGCTCTTCTCTCTGAAACGGTTGTACTTATCGTCTGCAAAGCTATGCCGCGTGCTGCGTTATGCGGAGACACTAAAGTCACCATAGTGGAACACAGATGAAGCTTCTAAGTTGTGTAATAGCCAGTAAGAAGTTGTACTATTCAAGTTTTAGGTATCGATTATTGACTTTTTAGCTGGCTTTGGTGCCTTGGACGTGAGCTAGAACCTTAAGATTCGGCATGAAAGGAGGACTAGCAGCCGAGTTGCACGGGAAAATGTGAAAAGTGTTCATATGTAGTAAAAACCTGAGAAATCCGTCCGTTTTCGTCATTTGTTATCGAATCGACTTAAAGACAGATCGTCACATTGCCGCTCTTCTCTCTGAAACGGTTGTACTTATCGTCTGCAAACCTATGTCGCGTGCTGCGGTATGTGGAGACACTAAAAGCACCATAGTAGAACACAGATGAAGCTTCTAAGTTGATGTAATAGCCAGTAAGAATTAGTACGATTCAAGTTTTAGGTATCGATTATTGACTTTTTCGCTGGCTTTGGTGCCTTGGACATGAGCTAGGACCATAAGATTCTGCATGAAAGGAGGACCAGCAGCGGAGTTCCACGGGAGAATGTGAAAAGTGTTCATATGTAGTAAAAACCTGAGAAATCCATCCGTTTTCGTCATTTGTTATCGAATCGACTTAAGGCCAGATAGTCACATTGGCCACTCTTCTCTCTGAAACGGTTGTACTTATCGTCTGCAAAGCTATGTCGCGTGCTGCGGTATGCGGAGACACTAAAAGCACCATAGTTGAACACAGATGAAGCTTCTAAGTTGATGTAATAGCCAGTAAGAAGTAGTACAATTCAAGTTTTAGGTATCGATTATTGACATTTTAGCTGGCTTTGGTGCCTTGGACATGAGCTAGGACCTTAAGTTTCTGCATGAAAGGAGGATTAGCAGCCGAGTTGCACGGGAGAATGTGAAAAGTGTTCATATGTAGTAAAAACCTGAGAAATCCGTCCGTTTTCGTCATTTGTTATGGAATCGACTTCAAGCCATATCGTCACATTGCCGCTCTTCTCTCTGAAACGGTTGTACTTATCGTCTGCAAAGCTATGTCGCATGCTGCGTTATGCGGAGTCACTAAAATCACCATAGTATAACACAGATGAAGCTTCTAAGTTGATGTAATAGCCAGTAAGAAGTAGTACAATTCAAGTTTTAGGTACCAATTATTGCCTTTTTGCTGGCTTTGGTGCCTTGGACATGAGCTGGGACCTTAAGATTCTGCATGAAAGGAGGACTAGCAGCCGCGTTGCACGGGAGAATGTGAAATGTGTTCATATGTAGTAGAAACCTGAGAAATCCGTCCGTTTTCGTCATTTGTTATCGAATCGACTTAAAGCCCGATCGTCAAATTGGCCGCTCTTCTCTCTGAAACGGTTGTACTTATCGTCTGCAAAGCTAAGTCGCGTGCTGCGGTATGCGGAGACAATAAAATCACCATAGTAGAACACAGATGAAGCTTCTAAGTCGATGTAATAGCCAGTAAAAAGTAGTACAATTCTAGTTTTAGGTATCGATTATTGACTTCTTAGATGGATTTGGTGCCTTGACATGAGCTAGGACCTTAAGATTCTGCATGAAAGGAGGACTAGCAGCCGAGTTGCACGGGACAATATGAAAAGTGTTCATATGTAGTAAAAACCTGAGAAATCCGTCCGTTTTCGTCATTTGTTATCGAATCGCCTTAAAGCCAGATCGTCACTTGGCCGCTCTTCTCTCTGAAACGGCTGTACTTATCGTCTGCAAAGCTATGTGGCGTGCTGCGGTATGCGGAGACACTAAAAGCACCGTAGTAGAACACAGATTAAGCATCTAAGTTGATGTAATAGAAAGTAAGAAGTAGTACAATTCAAGTTTTAGGTACTGATTATTGACTTTTTAGCTGGCTTTGGTGCCTTGGACATGAGCTAGGACCTTAAGATTCTGCATGAAAGGAGGACTAGCAGCCGAGTTGCACGGGAGAATGTGAAAAGTGTTCATATGTAGTAAAAACCTGAGAAATCCGTCCGTTTTCGTCATTTGTTATCGAATTGACTTAAAGCCAGATCGTCACATTGGCCGCTCTTCTCTGTGAAACGGTTGTACTTATCGTCTGCAAAGCTATGTCGCGCGCTGCGGTATGCGGAGACACTAAAAGCACCATAGTAGAACACAGATGAAGCTTCTATGATGATGTAATAGCCAGTAAGTAGTAGTACAATTAAAGTTTTAGGTATCGATTATTGACTTTTTAGCTGGCTTTGATGCCTTGGACATGAGCTAGGACCTTACGATTCTGTATGAAAGGAGGACTAGCAGCCGTGTTGGATGGGAGAATGTGAAAAGTGTTCATATGTAGTAAAAACCTGAGAAATCCGTCCGTTTTTGTCATTTGTTATCGAATCGACTTAAAGCCAGATCGTCACATTGGCCGCTCTTCTCTCTGAAACGGTTGTACTTATCGCCAGCAAAGCTATGTCGCGTGATGCGGTATGCGGAGACACTAAAAGCACCATAGTAGAACACAGATGAAGCTTCTAAGTTGATGTAATAACCAGTAAGAGGTAGTACAATTCAAGTTTTAGGTATCGATTATTGACTTTTTAGCTGGCTTTGGTGCCTTGGACATGAGCTAGGACCTTAAGATTCTGCATGAAAGGAGGACTAGCAGCCGAGTTGCACGGGAGAATGTGAAAAGTGTTCATATGTAGTAAAAACCTGAGAAATCCGTCCGTTTTCGTCATTTGTTATCGAATCGACTTAAAGCCAGATCGTCACATTGGCCGCTCTTCTCTCTGAAACGGTTGTACTTATCGTCTGCAAAGCTATGTCGTATGCTGCGGTAGGCGGAGACACTGAAACCACCACAGTAGAACACAGATGAAGCTTCTAATTTGATGTAATAGCCAGTAAGAAATAGTACAATTCAAGTTTTAGGTATCGATTATTGACTTTTTAGCTGGCTTTGATGCCTTGGACATGAGCTAGGACCTTAAGAATCTGCATGAAAGGAGGACTAGCAGCCGAGTTGCAGGGAAGAATGTGAAAAGTGTTCATATGTAGTAAAAACCTGAGAAATCCGTCCGTTTTCGTCATTTGTTATGGAATCGACTTAAAGCCAGATCGTCACATTGCCGCTCTTCTCTCTGAAACGGTTGTACTTATCGTCTGCAAAACTATGTCGCGTGCTGCGGTATGCGGAGACACAAAAACCACCATAGTAGAACACAGATGAAACTTCTAAGTTGATGTAATAACCAGTAAGAAGTAGTACAATTCAAGTTATAGGTATCGATTATTGACTTTTTAGCTGGCTTTGGTGCCTTGGACATGAGCTAGGACCTTAAGATTCTGCATGAAGGGAGGACTAGCAGCCGAGTTGAACGGGAGAATGTGAAAAGTGTTCACATGTAGTAAAAGCCTGAGAAATCCGTCCGTTATCATCATTTGTTATCGTATCGACTTAAAGCCAGGTCGTCAAATTGGCCGCTCTTCTCTCAGAAACGGTTGTACTTATTGTCTGAAAGCTATGTCGCGTGCTGCGGTATGTGGGGACACTAAAAGCACCATAGTAGAACACAGATGAAGCTTCTAAGATGATGTAATAGCCAGTAAGAATTAATACAATACCAGTTTTAGGTATCGATTATTGACTTTTTAGCTGGCTTTGGTGCCTTGGACATGAGCTAGGACCTTAAGATTCTGCATGAAAGGAGGACTACCAGCCGAGTTGCATGTTAGAATATGAAAAGTGTTCATATGTAGTAAAAACCTGAGAAATCCGTCCGTTTTCGTCATTTGTTATCGAATCGACTTAAAGCCAGGTCGTCACATTGGCAGTTCTTCTCTCTGAAACGGTTGTACATATCGTCTGCAAAGCTATGTCGCGTGCTGCGGTATGCGGAGACACTAAAATCACCATAGTAGAACGCAGATGAAGCTTCTAAGTAGATGTAATAGCCAGTAAGAAGTAGTACAATTCAAGTTTTAGGCATCGATTATTGACTTTTAGCTGGCTTTGGTGCCTTGGACATGAGCTACGACCTTAAGATTCTGCATCAAAGGAGGACTAGCAGCCGAGTTGCACGGGAGAATGTGAAAAGTGTTCATATGTAGTAATAACCTGTGAAATCCGTCCGTTTTCGTCACTTGTTATCGATTCGACTTAAAGCCAGATCGTCACATTGGCCGCTCTTCTCTCTGAAACGGTTGTACTTATCGTCTGCAAACCTATGTCGCGTGCTGCGGTATGTGAAGACTCTAAAAGCACCATAGTAGAACACAGAAGAAGCTTCTAAGTTGATGTAATAGCCAGTAAGAAGTAGTACAACTCAAGTTTTAGGTATCGATTATTGACTTTTTAGCTGGCTTTGGTGCCTTGGACATGAGCTAGGACCTTAAGATTCTGCATGAAAGGAGGACTAGCAGCCGAGTTGCACGGGAGAATGTGAAAAGTGTTCATATGTAGTAAAAACCTGAGAAATCCGTCCGTTTTCGTCATTTGTTATCGAATCGACTTAAAGCCAGGTCGTCACATTGGCCGCTCTCCTCTCTCAAACGGTTGTACTTATCGTCTGCAAAGCTATGTCGCGTGCTGCGGTATGTAGAGACACTAAATGCACAATAGTAGAACACAGATGAAGCTTCTAAGTTGATGTAATAGCCAGTAAGAAGTAGTACAATTCAAGTTTAGGTATCGATTATTGACTTTTTATCTGGCTTTGGTGCCTTGGACATGATCTATGACCTTACGAATCTGCATGAGAGGAGGACTAGCAGAAAAGTTGCACGGGAGGATGTGAAATGTGTTAATATGTAGTTTTAACCTGAGAAATCCGTCCGTTTTCGTCATTTGTTATCGAATCGAATTAAAGCCAGATCGTCACATTGTCCGCCCTTCTCTCTGAAACGGTTGTACTTACCGTCTGCAAAGCTTTGTCGTGTGCTACGGTATGCGGAGACACTAAAAATACCATAGTAAAACATGGATGAAGCTTCTAAGTTGATGTAATAGCCAGTAAGAAATAGTACAATTCAAGTTTTACTTATCGATTATTGACTTTCAGCTGGCTTTGGTGCCTTGGACATGAGCTAGGACCTTAAGATTTTGCATGAAAGGAGGACTAGCAGCCGAGTTGCACGGGAGGATGTGAAAAGTTTTCATATGTAGTAAAAACCTGAGAAATCCGTCCATTTTCGTCATTTGTTATCGAATCGACTTAAAGACGGATCGTCACATTGGCCACTCTTCTCTCTGAAACGGTTGTACTTATCGTCTGCAAAGCTATATCGCGTGCTGCGGTATGCGGAGACACCAAAATAACCATAGTAGAACACAGATGAAGCTTCTAAGTTGATGTAATAGCCAGTAAGAAGTAGTACAATTCAAGTTTTAATCATCGATTATTGACTTTTAGCTGGCTTTGGTGCCTTGGACATGAGCTAGGACCTTATGATTCGGTATGAAAGGAGGACTAGCAGCCGAGTTGCACGGGAGAATGTGAAAAGTGTTCATATGTAGTAAAAACCTGAGAAATCCGTCCGTTTTCGTCATTTGTTATCGAATCGAATTAAAGCCAGATCGTCACATTGGCCGCTCTTCTCTCTGAAACGGTTGTACTTATCGTCTGCAAAGCTATGTCGCATGCTGCGGTATGCGGAGACACTAAAAGCACCATAGTAGAACACAGATGAAGCTTCTAAGATGATGTAATAGCCAGTAAGAAGTAGTACAATTCAAGTTTTAGGTATCGATTATTCACGTTTTAGCTGGCTTTGGTGCCTTGGACATGAGCTAGGACCTTAAGATTCTGCATGAAAGGAGGACTAGCAGCCGAGTTGCACGGGAGAATGTGAAAAGTGTACATATGTAGTAAAAACCTGAGAAATCCTTCCGTTTTCGTCATTTGTTAACGAATCGACTTAAAGCCAGATCGTCACATTGGCCGCTCTTCTCTCTGAAACGGTTGTACTTATCGTCTGCAAAGCTATGTCGTGTGCTGCGGTATGCGGAGACACTAAAAGCACCATAGTAGAACACAGATGAAGCTTCTAATATGATGTAATAGAGAGTAAGAAGTAGTACAATTCAAGTTTTAGGTATCGATTATTGACTTTTTAGCTGGCTTTGGTGCCTTGGACATGAGCTATGACCTTACGAATCTGCATGAGAGGAGGACTAGCAGAAAAGTTGCACGGGAGAATGTGAAATGTGTTAATATGTAGTTTTAAACTTGAGAAATCCGTCCGTTTTCGTCTTTTGTTATCGAATCGACTTAAAGCCAGATCGTCACATTGTCCGCCCTTCTCTCTGAAACGGTTGTACTTACCGTCTGCAAAGCTATGTCGTGTGCTACGGTATGCGGAGACACTAAAAATACCATAGTAAAACATGGATGAAGCTTCTAAGTTGATGTAATAGCCAGTAAGAAATAGTACAATTCAAGTTTTACTTACCGATTATTGACTTTCAGCTGGCTTTGGTGCCTTGGACATGAGCTAGGACCTTAAGATTTTGCATGAAAGGAGGACTAGCAGCCGAGTTGCACGGGAGATTGTGAAAAGTGTTCATATGTAGTAAAAACCTTAGAGATCCGTTCGCCATCGTCATCTGTTAACGAATCGACTTAAAGCCAGATCGTCACATTGGCCGCTCTCCTCTCTGAAACGGTTGTACTTATCGTCTGCAAAGCTATGTCGCGTGCTGCGGTATGTAGAGACACTAAATGCACCATAGTAGAACACAGATGAAGCTTCTAAGTTGATGTAATAGCCAATAAGAAGTAGTACAATTCAAGTTTTAGGTATCGATTATTGACTTTGTAGCTGGCTTTGATGCCTTGGACATGAGCTAGGACCTTAAGATTCTGCATGAAAGAAGGACTAGCAGCCGAGTTGTACGGGAGAATGTGAAAAGTGTTCATATGTAGTAAAAACCTGAGAAATCCATACGTTTTCGTCATTGGTTATCGATTCGTCTTAAAGCCAGATCGTCACATTGGCTGCTCTTCTCTCTGAAACGGTTGTACTTATCGTCTGCAAAGCTATGTCGCGTGCTGCTTCATGTGGAGACACTAAAAGCACCATAGTAGAACACAGATGAAGCTTCTAAGTTGATGTAATAGCTAGTAAGAGGTAGTACAATTCAAGTTTTAGGTATCGATTATTGACTATTTAGCTGGCTTTGGTGCCTTGGACATGAGCTAGGACCTTAAGATTCTGCATGAAAGGAGGACTAGCAGCCGAGTTGCACGGGAGGATGTGAAAAGTTTTCATATGTAGTAAAAACCTGAGAAATTCGTCCATTTTCGTCATTTGTTATCGAATCGACTTAAAGCCGGATCGTCACATTGGCCACTCTTCTCTCTCAAACGGTTGTACTTATCGTCTGCAAAGCTATGTCGCGTGCTGCGGTATGCGGAGACACCAAAATAACCATAGTAGAACACAGATGAAGCTTCTAAGTTGATGTAATAGCCAGTAAGAAGTAGTACAATTCAAGTTTTAATCATCGATTATTGACTTTTAGCTGGCTTTGGTGCCTTGGACATGAGCTAGGACCTTATGATTCGGCATGAAAGGAGGACTAGCAGCCGAGTTGCACGGGAGAATATGAAAAGTGTTCATATGTAGTAAAAACCTGAGAAATCCTTCCGTTTTCGTCATTTGTTAACGAATCGACTTAAAGCCAGATCGTCACATTGGCCGCTCTTCTCTCTGAAACGGTTGTACTTATCGTCTGCAAAGCTATGTCGTGTGCTGCGGTATGCGGAGACACTAAAAGCACCATAGTAGAACACAGATGAAGCTTCTAATATGATGTAATAGAGAGTAAGAAGTAGTACAATTCAAGTTTTAGGTATCGATTATTGACTTTTTAGCTGGCTTTGGTGCCTTGGACATGAGCTATGACCTTACGAATCTGCATGAGAGGAGGACTAGCAGAAAAGTTGCACGGGAGAATGTGAAATGTGTTAATATGTAGTTTTAAACTTGAGAAATCCGTCCGTTTTCGTCTTTTGTTATCGAATCGACTTAAAGCCAGATCGTCACATTGTCCGCCCTTCTCTCTGAAACGGTTGTACTTACCGTCTGCAAAGCTATGTCGTGTGCTACGGTATGCGGAGACACTAAAAATACCATAGTAAAACATGGATGAAGCTTCTAAGTTGATGTAATAGCCAGTAAGAAATAGTACAATTCAAGTTTTACTTATCGATTATTGACTTTCAGCTGGCTTTGGTGCCTTGGACATGAGCTAGGACCTTAAGATTTTGCATGAAAGGAGGACTAGCAGCCGAGTTGCACGGGAGATTGTGAAAAGTGTTCATATGTAGTAAAAACCTTAGAGATCCGTTCGCCATCGTCATTTGTTAACGAATCGACTTAAAGCCAGATCGTCACATTGGCCGCTCTCCTCTCTGAAACGGTTGTACTTATCGTCTGCAAAGCTATGTCGCGTGCTGCGGTATGTAGAGACACTAAATGCACCATAGTAGAACACAGATGAAGCTTCTAAGTTGATGTAATAGCCAATAAGAAGTAGTACAATTCAAGTTTTAGGTATCGATTATTGACTTTGTAGCTGGCTTTGATGCCTTGGACATGAGCTAGGACCTTAAGATTCTGCATGAAAGAAGGACTAGCAGCCGAGTTGTACGGGAGAATGTGAAAAGTGTTCATATGTAGTAAAAACCTGAGAAATCCATACGTTTTCGTCATTGGTTATCGATTCGTCTTAAAGCCAGATCGTCACATTGGCTGCTCTTCTCTCTGAAACGGTTGTACTTATCGTCTGCAAAGCTATGTCGCGTGCTGCTTCATGTGGAGACACTAAAAGCACCATAGTAGAACACAGATGAAGCTTCTAAGTTGATGTAATAGCTAGTAAGAGGTAGTACAATTCAAGTTTTAGGTATCGATTATTGACTATTTAGCTGGCTTTGGTGCCTTGGACATGAGCTAGGACCTTAAGATTCTGCATGAAAGGAGGACTAGCAGCCGAGTTGCACGGGAGGATGTGAAAAGTTTTCATATGTAGTAAAAACCTGAGAAATTCGTCCATTTTCGTCATTTGTTATCGAATCGACTTAAAGCCGGATCGTCACATTGGCCACTCTTCTCTCTCAAACGGTTGTACTTATCGTCTGCAAAGCTATGTCGCGTGCTGCGGTATGCGGAGACACCAAAATAACCATAGTAGAACACAGATGAAGCTTCTAAGTTGATGTAATAGCCAGTAAGAAGTAGTACAATTCAAGTTTTAATCATCGATTATTGACTTTTAGCCGGCTTTGGTGCCTTGGACATGAGCTAGGACCTTATGATTCGGCATGAAAGGAGGACTAGCAGCCGAGTTGCACGGGAGAATATGAAAAGTGTTCATATGTAGTAAAAACCTGAGAAATCCGTCCGTTTTCGTCATTTGTTATCGAATCGACTTAAAGCCAGATCGTCACATTGGCCGCTCTTCTCTCTGAAACGGTTGCACTTATCGTCTGCAAAGCTATGTCGCATGCTGCGGTATGCGGAGACACTAAAAGCACCATAGTAGAACACAGATGAAGCTTCTAAGATGATGTAATAGCCAGTAAGAAGTAGTACAATTCAAGTTTTAGTTATCGATTTTTCACGTTTTAGCTGGCTTTGGTGCCTTGGACATGAGCTAGGACCTTACGAATCTGCATGAGAGGAGGACTAGCAGAAAAGTTGCACGGGAGAATGTGAAATGTGTTAATATGTAGTTTTAACCTGAGAAATCCGTCCGTTTTCGTCTTTTGTTATCGAATCGACTTAAAGCCAGATCGTCACATTGTCCGCCCTTCTCTCTGAAACGGTTGTACTTACCGTCTGCAAAGCTATGTCGTGTGCTACGGTATGCGGAGACACTAAAAATACCATAGTAAAACATGGATGAAGCTTCTAAGTTGATGTAATAGCCAGTAAGAAATAGTACAATTCAAGTTTTACTTATCGATTATTGACTTTCAGCTGGCTTTGGTGCCTTGGACATGAGCTAGGACCTTAAGATTTTGCATGAAAGGAGGACTAGCAGCCGAGTTCCACGGGAGATTGTGAAAAGTGTTCATATGTAGTAAAAACCTTAGAGATCCGTTCGCCATCGTCATTTGTTAACGAATCGACTTAAAGCCAGATCGTCACATTGGCCGCTCTCCTCTCTGAAACGGTTGTACTTATCGTCTGCAAAGCTATGTCGCGTGCTGCGGTATGTAGAGACACTAAATGCACCATAGTAGAACACAGATGAAGCTTCTAAGTTGATGTAATAGCCAGTAAGAAGTAGTACAATTCAAGTTTTAGGTATCGATTATTGACTTTGTAGCTGGCTTTGCTGCCTTGGACATGAGCTAGGACCTTAAGATTCTGCATGAAAGAAGGACTAGCAGCCGAGTTGTACGGGAGAATGTGAAAAGTGTTCATATGTAGTAAAAACCTGAGAAATCCATACGTTTTCGTCATTGGTTATCGATTCGTCTTAAAGCCAGATCGTCACATTGGCTGCCCTTCTCTCTGAAACGGTTGTACTTATCGTCTGCAAAGCTATGTCGCGTGCTGCTTCATGTGGAGACACTAAAATCACCATAGTAGAACACAGATGAAACTTCTAAGTTGATGTAATAGCTAGTAAGAGGTAGTACAATTCAAGTTTTAGGTATCGATTATTGACTATTTAGCTGGCTTTGGTGCCTTGGACATGAGCTAGGACCTTAAGATTCTGCATGAAAGGAGGACTAGCAGCCGAGTTGCACGGGAGGATGTGAAAAGTTTTCATATGTAGTAAAAACCTGAGAAATTCGTCCATTTTCGTCATTTGTTATCGAATCGACTTAAAGCCGGATCGTCACATTGGCCACTCTTCTCTCTGAAACGGTTGTACTTATCGTCTGCAAAGCTATGTCGCGTGCTGCGGTATGCGGAGACACCAAAATAACCATAGTAGAACACAGATGAAGCTTCTAAGTTGATGTAATAGCCAGTAAGAAGTAGTACAATACAAGTTTTAATCATCGATTATTGACTTTTAGCTGGCTTTGGTGCCTTGGACATGAGCTAGGACCTTATGATTCGGCATGAAAGGAGGACTAGCAGCCGAGTTGCACGGGAGAATGTGAAAAGTGTTCTTATGTAGTAAAAACCTGAGAAATCCGTCCGTTTTCGTCATTTGTTATCGAATCGACTTAAAGCCAGATCGTCACATTGGCCGCTCTTCTCTCTGAAACGGTTGCACTTATCGTCTGCAAAGCTATGTCGCATGCTGCGGAATGCGGAGACACTAAAAGCACCATAGTAGAACACAGATGAAGCTTCTAAGATGATGTAATAGCCAGTAAGAAGTAGTACAATTCAAGTTTTAGGTATCGATTATTCACGTTTTAGCTGGCTTTGGTGCCTTGGACATGAGCTAGGACCTTAAGATTCTGCATGAAAGGAGGACTAGCAGCCGAGTTGCACGGGAGAATGTGAAAAGTGTACATATGTAGTAAAAACCTGAGAAATCCTTCCGTTTTCGTCATTTGTTAACGAATCGACTTAAAGCCAGATCGTCACATTGGCCGCTCTTCTCTCTGAAACGGTTGTACTTATCGTCTGCAAAGCTATGTCGCGTGCTGCGGTATGCGGAGAAACTAAAAGAACCATAGTAGAACACAGATGAAGCTTCTAATATGATGTAATAGAGAGTAAGAAGTAGTACAATTCAAGTTTTAGGTATAGATTATTGACTTTTTAGCTGGCTTTGGTGCCTTGGACATGAGCTATGACCTTACGAATCTGCATGAGAGGAGGACTAGCAGAAAAGTTGCACGGGAGAATGTGAAATGTGTTAATATGTAGTTTTAACCTGAGAATTCCGTCCGTTTTCGTCTTTTGTTATCGAATCGACTTAAAGCCAGATCGTCACATTGTCCGCCCTTCTCTCTGAAACGGTTGTACTTACCGTCTGCAAAGCTATGTCGTGTGCTACGGTATGCAGAGACACTAAAAATACCATAGTAAAACATGGATGAAGCTTCAAAGTTGATGTAATAGCCAGTAAGAAATAGTACAATTCAAGTTTTACTTATCGATTATTGACTTTCAGCTGGCTTTGGTGCCTTGGACATGAGCTAGGACCTTAAGATTCTGCATGAAAGGAGGACTAGCAGCCGAGTTGCACGGGAGATTGTGAAAAGTGTTCATATGTAGTAAATACCTTAGAGATCCGTTCGCCATCGTCATTTGTTAACGAATCGACTTAAAGCCAGATCGTCACATTGGCCGCTCTCCTCTCTGAAACGGTTGTACTTATCGTCTGCAAAGCTATGTCGCGTGCTGCGGTATGTAGAGACACTAAATGCACCATAGTAGAACACAGATGAAGCTTCTAAGTTGATGTAATAGCTAGTAAGAGGTAGTACAATTCAAGTTTTAGGTATCGATTATTGACTTTTTAGCTGGCTTTGGTGCCTTGGACATGAGCTAGGGCCTTAAGATTCTGCATGAAAGGAGGACTAGCAGCCGAGTTGCACGGGAGGATGTGAAAAGTTTTCATATGTGGTAAAAACCTGCGAAATCCGTCCATTTACGTAATATGTAATCGAATCGACTTAAAACCGGATCGTGACATTGGCCGCTCTTCTCTCTGAAACGGTTGTACTTATCGTCTGCAAAGCTATGTCGCGTGCTGCGGTATGCGGAGACACTAAAATCACCATAGTAGAACACAGATGAAGCTTCTAAGTTGATGTAATAGCTAGTAAGAAGTAGTACAATTGGAATTTTACATATCGATTATTGACTTTTTAGCTGGCTTTGGTGCCTTGGACATGAGCTAGGACCTTAAGATTCTGCATGAAAGGAGGACTAGCAGCCGAGTTGCACGGGAGAATGTGAAAAGTGTTCATATGTAGTAAAAACCTGAGAAGTCCGTCCGTTTTGTCATTTGTTATCGAATCGACTTAAAGCCAGATCGTCACATTGGCCGCTCTTCTCTCCGAAACGTTTGTACTTATCGTCTGAAAGCTATGTCGCGTGCTGCGGTATGCGGAGACACTAAAAGCACCATAGTAGAACACAGATGAAGCTTCTAAGATGATGTAATAGCCAGTAAGAATTAGTACAATACCAGTTTTGGGTATCGATTATTGCCTTATAGCTGGCTTTGGTGACTTGGACATGAGCTAGGACCTTAAGATTCTGCATGAAAGGAGGGTTAGCAGCCGAGTTGCACGGGAGAATGTGAAAAGTGTTCATATGTAGTAAAATCCTGAGAAATCCGTCCGTTTTCGTCATTTGTTATGGAATCGACTTAAAGCCAGATCGTCACATTGGCCGCTCTTCCCTCTCTGAAACGGTTGTACTTATCGTCTGCAAAGCTATGTCGCGTGCTGCAGTATGCGGAGACACTAAAAGCAGCATAGTAGAACACAGATGAAGCTTCTAAGTTGATGTAATAGCTAGTAAGAAGTAGTAAAATTGAAATTTTACATATCGATTATTGACTTTTTAGCTGGCTTTGGTGCCTTGGACATGAGCTAGGACCTTAAGATTCTGCATGAAAGGAGGACTAGCAGCCGAGTTGCACGGGAGAAAGTGAAATGTGTTCATATGTAGTAAAAACCTGAGAAATCCGTACGTTTACGTCATTGGTTATCGAATCGTCTTAAAGCCAGATCGTCACATTGGCCGCTCTTCTCTCTGAAACGGTTGTACTTATCGTCTGCAAAGCTATGTCGAGTGCTGCGGTATGTGGAGACACTAAAATCACCATAGTGGAACACAGATGAAGCTTCTAAGTTGATGTAATAGCCAGTAAGAGGTAGTACAATTCATGTTTAAGGTATCGATTATTGACGTTTTAGCTGGCTTTCGTGACTTGGACATGAGCTAGGACCTTAAGATTCTGTATGAAAGGAAGACTAGCAGCTGACTTGCCTGGGAGAATATGAAAAGTGTTCATATGTAGTAAAAACCTGAGAAATCCTTCCGTTTTCGTCATTTGTTATCGAATCGTCCTAAAGCCAGATCGTGACATTGGCCGCCCTTCTCTCTGAAACGGTTGTACTTATCGTCTGCAAAGCTATGTCGCATGCTGCGGTATATAGAGACACTAAATGCACCATAGTAGAACACAGATGAAGCTTCTAAGTTGATGTAATAGCCAGTAAGAAGTAGTACAATTCAAGTTTTAGGTATCGATTATTCACGTTTTAGCTGGCTTTGTTGCCTTGGACATGAGCTAGGACCTTAAGATTCTGCATGAAAAGAGGACTAGCAGCCGAGTTGCACGGGAGAATGTGAAAAGTGTACATATGTAGTAAAAACCTGTGAAATCCTTCCGTTTTCGTCATTTGTTAACGAATCGACTTAAAGCCAGATCGTCACATTTGCCGATCATCTCTCTGAAACGGTTGTACTTATCGTCTGCAAAGCTATGTCGCCTGCTGCGGTATGCGGAGACACTAAAAGCACCATAGTAGATCACAGATGAAGCTTCTAATATGATGTAATAGAGAGTAAGAAGTAGTACAATTCAAGTTTTAGGTATCGATTATTGACTTTTTAGCTGGCTTTGGTGCCTTGGACATGAGCTATGACCTTACGAATCTGCATGAGAGGAGGACTAGCAGAAAAGTTGCACGGGAGAATGTGAAATGTGATAATATGTAGTTTTAACTTGAGAAATAAGTCTGTTTTCGTCTTTTGTTATCGAATCGACTTAAAGCCAGATCGTCACATTGTCCGCCCTTCTCTCTGAAACGGTTGTACTTACCGTCTGCAAAGCTATGTCGTGTGCTACGGTATGCGGAGACACTAAAAATACCATAGTAAAACACGGATGAAGCTTCTAAGTTGATGTAATAGCCAGTAAGAAATAGTACAATTCAAGTTTTACTTATCGATTATTGACTTTCAGCTGGCTTTGGTGCCTTGGACATGAGCTAGGACCTTAAGATTCTGCATGAAAGGAGGACTAGCAGCCGAGTTGCACGGGAGATTGTGAAAAGTGTTCATATGTAGTAAAAACCTGAGAGATCCGTTCGCCATCGTCATTTGTTAACGAATCGACTTAAAGCCAGATCGTCACATTGGCCGCTCTCCTCTCTGAAACGGTTGTACTTATCGTCTGCAAAGCTATGTCGCGTGCTGCGGTATGTAGAGACACTAAATGCACCATAGTAGAACACAGATGAAGCTTCTAAGTTGATGTAATAGCCAGTAAGATGTAGTACAATTCAAGTTTTAGGTATCGATTATTGACTTTGTAGCTGGCTTTGGTGCCTTGGACATGAGCTAGGACCTTAAGATTCTGCATGAAAGAAGGACTAGCAGCCGAGTTGTACGGGGGAATGTGAAAAGTGTTCATATGTAGTAAAAACCTGAGAAATCCATACGTTTTCGTCATTGGTTATCGATTCGTCTTAAAGCCAGATCGTCACATTGGCTGCTCTTCTCTCTGAAACGTTTGTACTTATCGTCTGCAAAGCTATGTCGCGTGCTGCTTCATGTGGAGACACTAAAAGCACCATAGTAGAACACAGATGAAGCTTCTAAGTTGATGTAATAGCTAGTAAGAGGTAGTACAATTCAAGTTTTAGGTATCGATTATTGACTTTTTAGCTGGCTTTGGTGCCTTGGACATGAGCTAGGACCTTAAGACTCTGCATGAAAGGAGGACTAGCAGCCGAGTTGCACGGGAGGATGTGAAAAGTTTTCGTATGTAGTAAGAAACCTGAGAAATCCGTCCATTTACGTAATATGTAATCGATTCGACTTAAAACCGGATCGTGACATTGGCCGCTCTTCTCTCTGAAACGGTTGTACTTAGCGTCTGCAAAGCTATGTCGCGTGCTGCGGTATGCGGAGTCACTAAAATCACCATAGTAGAACACAGATGAAGCTTCTAAGTTGATGTAATAGCTAGTAAGAAGTAGTACAATTGGAATTTTAGATATTGATTATTGACTTTTTAGCTGGCTTTGGTGCCTTGGACATGAGCTAGGACCTTAAGATTCTGCATGAAAGGGGGACTAGCAGCCGAGTTGCACGGGAGAATGTGAAAAGTGTTCATATGTAGTAAAAACCTGAGAAGTCCGTCCGTTTTGTCATTTGTTATCGAATCGACTTAAAGCCAGATCGTCACATTGGCCGCTCTTCTCTCCGAAACGGTTGTACTTATCGTCTGAAAGCTATGTCGCGTGCTGCGGTATGCGGAGACACTAAAAGCACCATAGTAGAACACAGATGAAGCTTCTAAGATGATGTAATAGCCAGTAAGAATTAGTACAATACCAGTTTTGGGTATCAATTATTGACTTATAGCTGGCTTTGGTGACTTGGACATGAGCTAGGACCTTAAGATTCTGCATGAAAGGAGGGTTAGCAGCCGAGTTGCACGGGAGAATGTGAAAAGTGTTCATATGTAGTAAAACCCTGAGAAATCCGTCCGTTTTCGTCATTTGTTATGCAATCGACTTAAAGCCAGATCGTCACATTGGCCGCTCTTCCCTCTCTGAAACGATTGTATTTATCGTCTGCAAAGCTATGTCGCGTGCTGCGGTATGTGGAGACACTAAAAGCACCATAGTAGAACACAGATGAAGATTCTAAGTTGATGTAATAGCCAGTAAGAAGTAGTACAAGTCAAGTTTTAGGTATCGATTATAGACTTTTTAGCTGGCTTTGGTGCCTTGGACATGAGCTAGGACCTTAAGATTCTGCATGAAAGGAGGACTAACAGCCGCCTTGCACGTGAGAATGTGAAAAGTGTTCATATGTAGTAAAAACCTGAGAAATCCGACCGTTTTCGTCATTTGTTATCGAATCGACTTAAAGCCAGATCGTCACGTTGGCTGCTCTTCTCTCAGAAACGGTCGTACTTATCGTCTGCAAAGCTATGTCGAGTGCTGCGGTATGTGGAGATACTAAAAGCACCATAGTAGAACACAGATGAAGCTTATAAGTTGATGTAATAGCCAGTGAGAGGTAGTACAATTCAAGTTTAAGGTATCGATTATTAAATTTTTAGCTGGCTTTGGTGCCTTGGACATGCGCTAGGACCTTAAGATTCTGCATGAAAGGAGGACTAGCAGCCGAGATGCATGGGAGAATGTGAAAAGTGTTCATATGTAGTTAAAACCTGAGAAATCCGTCCGTTTTCGTAATTTTTTATGGAATCGACTTAAAGCCAGGTCGTCACATTGGCATCTCTTCTCTCTGAAACGGTTGTACATATCGTCTGCAAAGCTATGTCGCGTGCTGCGTTATGTGGAGACACTAAAAGCACCATACTAGAACACAGATGAAGCTTCTATGTTGATGTCATAGCTACTAAGAAGTAGTACAATTGAAATTTTAATATCGATTATTGACTTTTTAGCTGGCTTTGGTGCCTTGGACATGAGCTAGGACCTTAAGATTCTGCATGAAAGGAGGACTAGCAGCCGAGTTGCACGGGAGAATGTGAAAAGTGTTCATATGTAGTAAAAACCTGTGAAATCCGTCCGTTTTCGTCATTTGTTATCGATTTGACTTAAAGCCAGATCGTCACATTTGCCGCTCTTCTCTCTGAAACGGTTGTACTTATCGTCTGCAAAGCTATGTCGAGTGCTGCGGTATGTGGAGACACTAAAAGCACCATAGTAGAACACAGATGAAGCTTATAAGTTGATGTAATAGCCAGTAAGAGGTAGTAGAATTCAAGTTTAAGGTATCGATTATTAAATTTTTAGCTGGCTTTGGTGCCTTGGACATGAGCTAGCACCTTAAGATTCTGCATGAAAGGAGGACTAGCAGCCGAGATGCATGGGAGAATGTGAAAAGTGTTCATATGTAGTAAAAACCTGAGAAATCCGTTCGTTATCGTCATATATTACCGAATCGACTTAAAGCCGGATCGTCACATTGGCCGGTCTTCTCTCTGAAACGGTTGTACTTATCGTCTGCAAAGCTATGTCGCGTGCTGCGGTATGTGGAGACACTAAAATCACCTTAGTAGGACACAGATGAAGCTTCTAAGTTGATGTAATAGCCAGTAAGAAGTAGTACAAGTCAAGTTTTAGGTATCGATTATTGACTTTTTAGCTGGCTTTGGTGCCTTGGACATGAGCTAGGACCCTAAGAATCTGCATGAGAGGGAGACTAGCAGAAAAGTTGCACGGGAGAATGTGAAATGTGCACATATGTAGTATTAACCTGAGAAATCCGTCCGTTTTCGTCTTTTGTTATCGAGTCGACTAAAGGCCAGATCGTAACATTGTCCGCCCTTCTCTCTGAAACGGCTGTACTTATCGTCTGAAAGCTATGTCGCGTGCTGCGTTATGTGGAGACGCTAAAAGCACCATAGTAGAACACAGATGAAGCTTCTAAGTTGATGTAATAGCTAGTAAGAAGTAGTAGAATTCAAGTTTTAAGTATTGATTATTGACTTTTTAGCTGGCTTTGGTGCCTTGGACATGAGCTAGGACCTTAAGATTCTGCATGAAAGAAGGACTAGCAGCCGAGTTGTACGGGAGAATGTGAAAAGTGTTCATATGTAGTAAAAACCTGAGAAATGCATACGTTTTCGTCATTGGTTATCGATTCGTCTTAAAGCCAGATCGTCACATTGGCTGCTCTTCTCTCTGAAACGGTTGTACTTATCGTCTGCAAAGCTATGTCGCGTGCTGCGGTATGCGGAGACACCAAAATAACCATAGTAGAACACAGATGAAGCTTCTAAGTTGATGTAATAGCCAGTAAGAAGTAGTACAATTCAAGTTTTAATCATCGATTATTGACTTTTAGCTGGCTTTGGTGCCTTGGACATGAGCTAGCACCTTATGATTCGGCATGAAAGGAGGACTAGCAGCCGAGTTGCACGGGAGAATGTGAAAAGTGTTCATATGTAGTAAAAACCTGAGAAGTCCGTCCGTTTTGTCATTTGTTATCGAATCGACTTAAAGCCAGATCGTCACATTGGCCGCTCTTCTCTCCGAAACGGTTGTACTTATCGTCTGAAAGCTATGTCGCGTGCTGCGGTATGCGGAGACACTAAAAGCACCATAGTAGAACACAGATGAAGCTTCTAAGATGATGTAATAGCCAGTAAGAATTAGTACAATACCAGTTTTGGGTATCGATTATTGACTTATAGCTGGCTTTGGTGACTTGGACATGAGCTAGGACCTTAAGATTCTGCATGAAAGGAGGGTTAGCAGCCGAGTTGCACGGGAGAATGTGAAAAGTGTTCATATGTAGTAAAAACCTGATAATCCGTCCGTTTTCGTCATTTGTTATGGAATCGACTTAAAGCCAGATCGTCACATTGGCCGCTCTTCCCTCTCTGAAACGGTTGTACTTATCGTCTGCAAAGCTATGTCGCGTGCTGCAGTATGCGGAGACACTAAAAGCAGCATAGTAGAACACAGATGAAGCTTCTAAGTTGATGTAATAGCTAGTAAGAAGTAGTAAAATTGAAATTATACATATCGATTATTGACTTTTTAGCTGGCTTTGGTGCCTTGGACATGAGCTAGGACCTTAAGATTCTGCATGAAAGGAGGACTAGCAGCCGAGTTGCACGGGAGAAAGTGAAATGTGTTCATATGTAGTAAAAACCTGAGAAATCCGTACGTTTACGTCATTGGTTATCGAATCGTCTTAAGGCCAGATCGTCACATTGGCCGCTCTTCTCTCTGAAACGGTTGTACTTATCGTCTGCAAAGCTATGTCGAGTGCTGCGGTATGTGGAGACACTAAAATCACCATAGTAGAACACAGATGAAGCTTCTAAGTTGATGTAATAGCCAGTAAGAGGTAGTACAATTCATGTTTTAGGTATCGATTATTGACGTTTTAGCTGGCTTTCGTGACTTGGACATGAGCTAGGACCTTAAGATTCTGTATGAAAGGAAGACTAGCAGCTGACTTGCCTGGGAGAATATGAAAAGTGTACATATGTAGTAAAAACCTGAGAAATCCTTCCGTTTTCGTCATTTGTTATCGAATCGACCTAAAGCCAGATCGTGACATTGGCCGCCCTTCTCTCTGAAACGGTTGTACTTATCGTCTGCAAAGCTATGTCGCATGCTGCGGTATGTAGAGACACTAAATGCACCATAGTAGAACACAGATGAAGCTTCTAAGTTGATGTAATAGCCAGTAAGAAGTAGTACAATTCAAGTTTTTGGTATCGATTATTCACGTTTTAGCTGGCTTTGGTGCCTTGGACATGAGCTAGGACCTTAAGATTCTGCATGAAAGGAGGACTAGCAGCCGAGTTGCACGGGAGAGTGTGAAAAGTGTACATATGTAGTAAAAACCTGAGAAATCCTTCCGTTTTCGTCATTTGTTAACGAATCGACTTAAAGCCAGATCGTCACATTTGCCGCTCATCTCTCTGAAACGGTTGTAATTATCGTCTGCAAAGCTATGTCGCCTGCTGCGGTATGCGGAGACACTAAAAGCACCATAGTAGAACACAGATGAAGCTTCTAATATGATGTAATAGAGAGTAAGAAGTAGTACAATTCAAGTTTTAGGTATCGATTATTGACTTTTTAGCTGGCTTTGGTGCCTTGGACATGAGCTATGACCTTACGAATCTGCATGAGAGGAGGACTAGCAGAAAAGTTGCACGGGAGAATGTGAAATGTGATAATATGTAGTTTTAACCTGAGAAATCCGTCTGTTTTCGTCTTTTGTTATCGAATCGACTTAAAGCCAGATCGTCACATTGTCCGCCCTTCTCTCTGAAACGGTTGTACTTACCGTCTGCAAAGCTATGTCGTGTGCTACGGTATGCGGAGACACTAAAAATACCATAGTAAAACACGGATGAAGCTTCTAAGTTGATGTAATAGCCAGTAAGAAATAGTACAATTCAAGTTTTACTTATCGATTATTGACTTTCAGCTGGCTTTGGTGCCTTGGACATGAGCTAGGACCTTAAGATTCTGCATGAAAGGAGGACTAGCAGCCGAGTTGCACGGGAGATTGTGAAAAGTGTTCATATGTAGTAAAAACCTGAGAGATCCGTTCGCCATCGTCATTTGTTAACGAATCGACTTAAAGCCAGATCGTCACATTGGCCGCTCTCCTCTCTGAAACGGTTGTACTTATCGTCTGCAAAGCTATGTCGCGTGCTGCGGCATGTAGAGACACTAATTGCACCATAGTAGAACACAGATGAAGCTTCTAAGTTGATGTAATAGCCAGTAAGAAGTAGTACAATTCAAGTTTTAGGTATCGATTATTGACTTTGTAGCTGGCTTTGGTGCCTTGGACATGAGCTAGGACCTTAAGATTCTGCATGAAAGAAGGACTAGCAGCCGAGTTGTACGGGGGAATGTGAAAAGTGTTCACATGTAGTAAAAACCTGAGAAATCCATACGTTTTCGTCATTGGTTATCGATTCGTCTTAAAGCCAGATCGTCACATTGGCTGCTCTTCTCTCTGAAACGTTTGTACTTATCGTCTGCAAAGCTATGTCGCGTGCTGCTTCATGTGGAGACACTAAAAGCACCATAGTAGAACACAGATGAAGCTTCTAAGTTGATGTAATAGCTAGTAAGAGGTAGTACAATTCAAGTTTTAGGTATCGATTATTGACTTTTTAGCTGGCTTTGGTGCCTTGGACATGAGCTAGGACCTTATGATTCGGCAAGAAAGGAGGACTAGCAGCCGAGTTGCACGGGAGAATGTGAAAAGTGCTCATATGTAGTAAAAACCTGAGAAATCCCTCCGTTTTCGTCATTTGTTATCGAATCGACTTAAAGCCAGATCGTCACATTGGCCGCTCTTCTCTCTGAAACGGTTGCACTTATCGTCTGCAAAGCTATGTCGCATGCTGCGGTATGCGGAGACACTAAAAGCACCATAGTAGAACACAGATGAAGCTTCTAAGATGATGTAATAGCCAGTAAGAAGTAGTACAATTCAAGTTTTAGGTATCGATTATTCACGTTTTAGCTGGCTTTGGTGCCTTGGACATGAGCTAGGACCTTAAGATTCTGCATGAAAGGAGGACTAGCAGCCGAGTTGCACGGGAGAATGTGAAAAGTGTACATATGTAGTAAAAACCTGAGAAATCCTTCCGTTTTCGTCATTTGTTAACGAATCGACTTAAAGCCAGATCGTCACATTCGCCGCTCTTCTCTCTGAAACGGTTGTACTTATCGTCTGCAAAGCTATGTCGCGTGCTGCGGTATGCTGAGACACTAAAAGAACCATAGTAGAACACAGATGAAGCTTCTAATATGATGTAATAGAGAGTAAGAAGTAGTACAATTCAAGTTTTAGGTATCGATTATTGACTTTTTAGCTGGCTTTGGTGCCTTGGACATGAGCTATGACCTTACGAATCTGCATGAGAGGAGGACTAGCAGAAAAGTTGCACGGGAGAATGTGAAATGTGTTAATATGTAGTTTTAACCTGAGAAATCCGTCCGTTTTCGTCTTTTGTTATCGAATCGACTTAAAGCCAGATCGTCACATTGTCCGCCCTTCTCTCTGAAACGGTTGTACTTACCGTCTGCAAAGCTATGTCGTGTGCTACGGTATGCGGAGACACTAAAAATACCATAGTAAAACATGGATGAAGCTTCAAAGTTGATGTAATAGCCAGTAAGAAATAGTACAATTCAAGTTTTACTTATCGATTATAGACTTTCAGCTGGCTTTGGTGCCTTGGACATGAGCTAGGACCTTAAGATTCTGCATGAAAGGAGGACTAGCAGCCGAGTTGCACGGGAGATTGTGAAAAGTGTTCATATGTAGTAAATACCTTAGAGATCCGTTCGCCATCGTCATTTGTTAACGAATCGACTTAAAGCCAGATCGTCACATTGGCCGCTCTCCTCTCTGAAACGGTTGTACTTATCGTCTGCAAAGCTATGTCGCGTGCTGCGGTATGTAGAGACACTAAATGCACCATAGTAGAACACAGATGAAGCTTCTAAGTTGATGTAATAGCTAGTAAGAGGTAGTACAATTCAAGTTTTAGGTATCGATTATTGACTTTTTAGCTGGCTTTGGTGCCTTGGACATGAGCTAGGGCCTTAAGATTCTGCATGAAAGGTCGACTAGCAGCCGAGTTGCACGGGAGGATGTGAAAAGTTTTCATATGTAGTAAAAACCTGCGAAATCCGTCCATTTACGTAATATGTAATCGAATCGACTTAAAACCGGATCGTGACATTGGCCGCTCTTCTCTCTGAAACGGTTGTACTTATCGTCTGCAAAGCTATGTCGCGTGCTGCGGTATGCGGAGACACTAAAATCACCATAGTAGAACACAGATGAAGCTTCTAAGTTGATGTAATAGCTAGTAAGAAGTAGTACAATTGGAATTTTACATATCGATTATTGACTTTTTAGCTGGCTTTGGTGCCTTGGACATGAGCTAGGACCTTAAGATTCTGCATGAAAGGAGGACTAGCAGCCGAGTTGCACGGGAGAATGTGAAAAGTGTTCATATGTAGTAAAAACATGAGAAGTCCGTCCGTTTTGTCATTTGTTATCGAATCGACATAAAGCCAGATCGTCACATTGGCCGCTCTTCTCTCCGAAACGGTTGTACTTATCGTCTGAAAGCTATGTCGCGTGCTGTGGTATGCGGAGACACTAAAAGCACCATAGTAGAACACAGATGAAGCTTCTAAGATGATGTAATAGCCAGTAAGAATTAGTACAATACCAGTTTTGGGTATCGATTATTGACTTATAGCTGGCTTTGGTGACTTGGACATGAGCTAGGACCTTAAGATTCTGCATGAAAGGAGGGTTAGCAGCCGAGTTGCACGGGAGAATGTGAAAAGTGTTCATATGTAGTAAAAACCTGATAATCCGTCCGTTTTCGTCATTTGTTATGGAATCGACTTAAAGCCAGATCGTCACATTGGCCGCTCTTCCCTCTCTGAAACGGTTGTACTTATCGTCTGCAAAGCTATGTCGCGTGCTGCAGTATGCGGAGACACTAAAAGCAGCATAGTAGAACACAGATGAAGCTTCTAAGTTGATGTAATAGCTAGTAAGAAGTAGTAAAATTGAAATTATACATATCGATTATTGACTTTTTAGCTGGCTTTGGTGCCTTGGACATGAGCTAGGACCTTAAGATTCTGCATGAAAGGAGGACTAGCAGCCGAGTTGCACGGGAGAAAGTGAAATGTGTTCATATGTAGTAAAAACCTGAGAAATCCGTACGTTTACGTCATTGGTTATCGAATCGTCTTAAAGCCAGATCGTCACATTGGCCGCTCTTCTCTCTGAAACGGTTGTACTTATCGTCTGCAAAGCTATGTCGAGTGCTGCGGTATGTGGAGACACTAAAATCACCATAGTAGAACACAGATGAAGCTTCTAAGTTGATGTAATAGCCAGTAAGAGGTAGTACAATTCATGTTTTAGGTATCGATTATTGACGTTTTAGCTGGCTTTCGTGACTTGGACATGAGCTAGGACCTTAAGATTCTGTATGAAAGGAAGACTAGCAGCTGACTTGCCTGGGAGAATATGAAAAGTGTACATATGTAGTAAAAACCTGAGAAATCCTTCCGTTTTCGTCATTTGTTATCGAATCGACCTAAAGCCAGATCGTGACATTGGCCGCCCTTCTCTCTGAAACGGTTGTACTTATCGTCTGCAAAGCTATGTCGCATGCTGCGGTATGTAGAGACACTAAATGCACCATAGTAGAACACAGATGAAGCTTCTAAGTTGATGTAATAGCCAGTAAGAAGTAGTACAATTCAAGTTTTAGGTATCGATTATTCACGTTTTAGCTGGCTTTGGTGCCTTGGACATGAGCTAGGACCTTAAGATTCTGCATGAAAGGAGGACTAGCAGCCGAGTTGCACGGGAGAGTGTGAAAAGTGTACATATGTAGTAAAAACCTGAGAAATCCTTCCGTTTTCGTCATTTGTTAACGAATCGACTTAAAGCCAGATCGTCACAATTGCCGCTCATCTCTCTGAAACGGTTGTAATTATCGTCTGCAAAGCTATGTCGCCTGCTGCGGTATGCGGAGACACTAAAAGCACCATAGTAGAACACAGATGAAGCTTCTAATATAATGTAATAGAGAGTAAGAAGTAGTACAATTCAAGTTTTAGGTATCGATTATTGACTTTTTAGCTGGCTTTGAAGCCTTGGACATGAGCTACGACCTTACGAATCTGCATGAGAGGAGGACTAGCAGAAAAGTTGCACGGGAGAATGTGAAATGTGATAATATGTAGTTTTAACCTGAGAAATCCGTCTGTTTTCGTCTTTTGTTATCGAATCGACTTAAAGCCAGATCGTCACATTGTCCGCCCTTCTCTCTGAAACGGTTGTACTTACCGTCTGCAAAGCTATGTCGTGTGCTACGGTATGCGGAGACACTAAAAATACCATAGTAAAACACGGATGAAGCTTCTAAGTTGATGTAATAGCCAGTAAGAAATAGTACAATTCAAGTTTTACTTATCGATTATTGACTTTCAGCTGGCTTTGGTGCCTTGGACATGAGCTAGGACCTTAAGATTCTGCATGAAAGGAGGACTAGCAGCCGAGTTGCACGGGAGATTGTGAAAAGTGTTCATATGTAGTAAAAACCTGAGAGATCCGTTCGCCATCGTCATTTGTTAACGAATCGACTTAAAGCCAGATCGTCACATTGGCCGCTCTCCTCTCTGAAACGGTTGTACTTATCGTCTGCAAAGCTATGTCGCGTGCTGCGGCATGTAGAGACACTAAATGCACCATAGTAGAACACAGATGAAGCTTCTAAGTTGATGTAATAGCCAGTAAGAAGTAGTACAATTCAAGTTTTAGGTATCGATTATTGACTTTGTAGCTGGCTTTGGTGCCTTGGACATGAGCTAGGACCTTAAGATTCTGCATGAAAGAAGGACTAGCAGCCGAGTTGTACGGGGGAATGTGAAAAGTGTTCATATGTAGTAAAAACCTGAGAAATCCATACGTTTTCGTCATTGGTTATCGATTCGTCTTAAAGCCAGGTCGTCACATTGGCTGCTCTTCTCTCTGAAACGTTTGTACTTATCGTCTGCAAAGCTATGTCGCGTGCTGCTTCATGTGGAGACACTAAAAGCACCATAGTAGAACACAGATGAAGCTTCTAAGTTGATGTAATAGCTAGTAAGAGGTAGTACAATTCAAGTTTTAGGTATCGATTATTGACTTTTTAGCTGGCTTTGGTGCCTTGGACATGAGCTAGGACCTTAAGACTCTGCATGAAAGGAGGACTAGCAGCCGAGTTGCACGGGAGGATGTGAAAAGTTTTCGTATGTAGTAAGAAACCTGAGAAATCCGTCCATTTACGTAATATGTAATCGAATCGACTTAAAACCGGATCGTGACATTGGCCGCTCTTCTCTCTGAAACGGTTGTACTTAGCGTCTGCAAAGCTATGTCGCGTGCTGCGGTATGCGGAGTCACTAAAATCACCATAGTAGAACACAGATGAAGTTTCTAAGTTGATGTAATAGCTAGTAAGAAGTAGTACAATTGGAATTTTAGATATTGATTATTGACTTTTTAGCTGGCTTTGGTGCCTTGGACATGAGCTAGGACCTTAAGATTCTGCATGAAAGGGGGACTATCAGCCGAGTTGCACGGGAGAATGTGAAAAGTGTTCATATGTAGTAAAAACCTGAGAAGTCCGTCCGTTTTGTCATTTGTTATCGAATCGACTTAAAGCCAGATCGTCACATTGGCCGCTCTCCTCTCTGAAACGGTTGTACTTATCGTCTGCAAAGCTATGTCGCGTGCTGCGGCATGTAGAGACACTAAAAGCACCATAGTAGAACACAGATGAAGCTTCTAAGATGATGTAATAGCCAGTAAGAATTAGTACAATACCAGTTTTGGGTAACGATTATTGACTTATAGCTGGCTTTGGTGACTTGGACATGAGCTAGAACCTTAAGATTCTGCATGAAAGGAGGGTTAGCAGCCGAGTTGCACGGGAGAATGTGAAAAGTGTTCATATGTAGTAAAACCCTGAGAAATCCGTCCGTTCTCGTCATTTGTTATGGAATCGACTTAAAGCCAGATCGTCACATTGGCCGCTCTTCCCTCTCTGAAACGATTGTATTTATCCTCTGCAAAGCTATGTCGCGTGCTGCGGTATGTGGAGACACTAAAAGCACCATAGTAGAACACAGATGAAGATTCTAAGTTGATGTAATAGCCAGTAAGAAGTAGTACAAGTCAAGTTTTAGGTATCGATTATAGACTTTTTAGCTGGCTTTGGTGCCTTGGACATGAGCTAGGACCTTAAGATTCTGCATGAAAGGAGGACTAGCAGCCGAGATGCATGGGAGAATGTGAAAAGTGTTCATATGTAGTAAAAACCTGAGAAATCCGTTCGTTATCGTCATATATTACCGAATCGACTTAAAGCCGGATCGTCACATTGGCCGGTCTTCTCTCTGAAACGGTTGTACTTATCATCTGCAAAGCTATGTCGCGTGCTGCGGTATGTGGAGACACTAAAATCACCTTAGTAGGACACAGATGAAGCTTCTAAGTTGATGTAATAGCCAGTAAGAAGTAGTACAATTCAAGTTTTAGGTATCGATTATTGACTTTTTAGCTGGCTTTGGTGCCTTGGACATGAGCTAGGACCCTAAGAATCTGCATGAGAGGGAGACTAGCAGAAAAGTTGCACTGGAGAATGTGAAAAGTGTTCATATGTAGTAAAAACCTGAGAAACCCGTCCGTTTTCGTCATTTGTTATCGAATCGACTTAAAGCCAGATCGTCATATTGGCCGCTCTTCTCTCCGAAACGGTTGTACTTATCGTCTGAAAGGTATGTCGCGTGCTGCGGTATGCAGAGACACTAAAAGGACGTGCTGCAGTATGCGGAGACACTAAAAGCAGCATAGTAGAACACAGATGAAGCTTCTAAGATGATGTAATAGCCAGTAAGAATTAGTACAATACCAGTTTTAGGTATCGATTATTGACTTTTTAGCTGGCTTTGGTGCCTTGGACATGAGATAGGACCTTAAGATTCTGCATGAAAGGAGGACTAGAAGCCGAATTGCACGGGAGAATGTGAAAAGTGTTCATATGTAATAAAAACCTGAGAAATCCGTACGTTTTCGTCATTTGTTATCGAATCGACTTAAAGCCAGATCGTCACATTGGCCGCTCTTCTCTCTGAAACGGTTGTACTTATCGTCTGCAAAGCTATGTCGCGTGCTGCGGTATGCGGAGACACTAAAAGCACCATAGTAGAACACAGATGAAGCTTCTAAGATGATGTAATAGCCAGTAAGAATTAGTACAATACCAGTTTTAGGTATCGATTATTAAGTGTTTAGCTGGCTTTGGTGCCTTGCACATGAGCTAGGACCTTAAGATTCTGCATGAAAGGAGGACTGGCAGCCGAATTGCACGGGAGATTGTGAAAAGTGTTCATATGTAGTAAAAACCTGAGAAATCCGTCCGTTTTTGTAATTTTTTATGGAATCGACTTAAAGCCAGGTCGTCACATTGGCATCTCTTCTCTCTGAAACGGTTGTACATATCGTCTGCATAGCTATGTCGCGTGCTGCGGTATGTGGAGACACTAAAAGCACCATACTAGAACACAGATGAAGCTTCTAAGTTGATGTAATAGCCAGTAAGAAGTAGTACAATTCAAGTTTTAGGTATCGATTATTGACTTTTTAGCTGGCTTTGGTGCCTTGGACATGAGCTAGGACCCTAAGAATCTGCATGAGAGGGAGACTAGCAGAAAAGTTGCACGGGAGAATGTGAAATGTGCACATATGTAGTATTAACCTGAGAAATCCGTCCGTTTTCGTCTTTTGTTATCGAGTCGACTAAAGGCCAGATCGTAACATTGTCCGCCCTTCTCTCTGAAACGGCTGTACTTATCGTCTGAAAGCTATGTCGCGTGCTGCGGTATGTGAAGACGCTAAAAGCACCATAGTAGAACACAGATGAAGCTTCTAAGTTGATGTAATAGCCAGTAAGAAGTAGTAGAATTCAAGTTTTAAGTATTGATTATTGACTTTTTAGCTGGCTTTGGTGCCTTGGACATGAGCTAGGACCTTAAGATTCTGCATGAAAGCAGGACTAGCAGCCGAGTTGCACTGGAGAATGTGAAAAGTGTTCATATGTAGTAAAAACCTGAGAAATCCGTCCGTTTTCGTCGTTTGTTATCGAATCGACTTAAAGCCTGATCGTCACATTGGGCGCTCTTCTCTCTGAAACGGTTGCACTTATCGTCTGCAAAGCTATGTCGCGTGCTGCAGTATGCGGAGACACTAAAAGCAGCATAGTAGAACACAGATGCAGCTTCTAAGTTGATGTACTAGCTAGTAAGAAGTAGTACAATTGAAATTTTAGATATCGATTATTGACTTTTTGCTGGCTTTGGTGCCTTGGACATGAGCTATGTCCTTACGAATCTGCATGAGAGGAGGACTAGCAGAAAAGTTGCACGGGAGAATGTGAAAAGTGTTAATATGTAGTATTAACCTGAGAAATCCGTCCGTTTTCGTCTTTTGTTATCGAATCGACTTAAAGCCAGATCGTCACATTGGCCGCTCTTCTCTCTGAAACGGTTGTACTTATCGTCTGCAAAGCTATGTCGCGTGCTGCGGTATGCGGAGACACTAAAGGCACCATAGTAGAACACAGATGAAGCTTCTAAGTTGATGTAATAGCTAGTAAGAAATAGTACAATTTAAATTTTACATATCGATTATTGACTTTTTAGCCGGCTTTGGTGCCTTGGACATGAGCTAGGACCTTAAGAATCTGCATGAAAGGGGGACTAGCAGCCGAGTTGCACGGGAGAATGTGAAAAGTGTTCATATGCAGTAAAAACCTGAGAAACCCGTCCGTTTTCGTCATTTGTTATCGAATCGACTTAAAGCCAGATCGTCACATTGGCCGCTCTTCTCTCTGAAACTGTTGTACTTATCGTCTGCAAAGCTATGTCGCGTGCTGCGGTATGCGGAGACACTAAAAGCACCATAGTAGAACACAGATGAAGCTTCTAAGATGATGTAATAGCCAGTAAGAATTAGTACAATACCAGTTTTAGGTATCGATTATTAAGTGTTTAGCTGGCTTTGGTGCCTTGCACATGAGCTAGGACCTTAAGATTCTTCATGAAAGGAGGACTAACAGCCGCGTTGCACGGGAGAATGTGACAAGTGTTCATATGTAGTAAAAACCTGTGAAATTCGTCCGTTTTCGTCATTTGTTATCGAATCGACTTAAAGCCAGATCGCCACATTGGCCGCTCTTCTCTCTGAAACGGTTGTACTTATCGTCTGCAAAGCTATGTCGCAGTGCTGCGGTATGTGGAGACTCTAAAAGCACCATAGCAGAACACAGATGAAGCTTCTAAGTTGATGTAATAGCCAGTAAGAAGTAGTACAACTCAAGTTTTAGGTATCGATTATTGACTTTTTAGCTGGCTTTGGTGCCTTGGACATGAGCTAGGACCATACGACTCTGCATGAAAGGAGGACTAGCTGCCGAGTTGCACGGGAGAATGTGAAATGTGTTCATATGTAGTAAAAACCTGAGAAATCCGTCCGTTTTCGTCATTTGTTATCGAATCGACTTAAAGCCAGATCATCACATTGGCCGCTCTTCTCTCTGAAATGGTTGCACTTATCGTCTGAAAGCTATGTCGCGTGCTGCGGTATGCGGAGACACTAAAAGCACCATAGCAGAACACAGATGAAGCTTCTAAGATGATGTAATAGCCAGTAAGAATTAGTACAACTCAAGTTTTCGGTATCGATTATTGACTTTTTAGCTGGCTTTGGTGCCTTGGACATGAGCTAGGACCTTAAGATTCAGCATCAACGGAGGACTAGCAGCCGAGTAGCACGGGAGATTGTGAAAAGTGTACATATGTAGTAAAAACCTGAGAAATCCGTCCGTTTTCGTCATTTGTTATCGAATCGACGTACAGCCAGATCGTCACATTGGCCGCTCTTCTCTCTGAAACGGTTGTACTTATCGTCTGAAAGCTATGTCGCGTGCTGCGGTATGCGGAGACACTAAAAGCACCATAGTAGAACACAGATGAAGCTTCTAAGATGATGTAATAGCCAGTAAGAATTAGTACAATACCAGTTTTAGGTATCGATTATTGACTTTTTATCTGGCTTTGGTGCCTTGGACATGACCTAGGAGCATAAGATTCTGCATGAAAGGAGGACTAGCAGCCGAGTTGCACGGGAGAATGTGAAAAGTGTTCATATGTAGTAAAAACCTGAGAAATCCGTCCGTTTTCGTCATTTGTTATCGAATCGACTTAAAGCCAGATCATCACATTGGCCGCTCTTCTATATGAAACGGTTGTACTTATCGTCTGAAAGCTATGTCGCGTGCTGCGGTATGCGGAGACACTAAAAGCACCATAGTAGAACACAGATGAAGCTTCTAAAATGATGTAATAGCCAGTAAGAATTAGTACAACTCAAGTTTTAGGTATCGATTATTGACTATTTAGTTGGCTTTGGTGCCTTGGACATGAGATAGGACCTTAAGATTCTGCATGAAAGGAGGACTAGCAGCCGAATTGTACGGGAGAATGTGAAAAGTGTTCATATGTAGTAAAAACCTGAGAAATTCGTCCGTTTTCGTCATTTGTTATCGAATCGACTTAATGCCAGATCGTCACATTGGCCGCTCTTCTCTCTGAAACGGTTGTAAATCGTCTGCAAAGCTATGTCGCGTGCTGCGGTATGCGGAGACACTAAAAGCACCATAGTAGAACACAGATGAAGCTTCTAAGATGATGTAATAGCCAGTAAGAAGTAGTACAATTCAAATTTTAGGTATCGATTATTGACTTTTTAGCTGGCTTTGGTGCATTGGACGTTAGCTAGGACCTTAAGATTTTGCATGAAAGGAAGACTAGCAGCCGAGTTGCACGGGAGAATGTGAAAAGTGTACATATGTAGTAAAAACCTGAGAAATCCTTCCGTTTTCGTCATTTGTTATACGAATCGACTTAAAGCCTGATCGTCACATTGGCCGCTCTCCTCTCTGAAACGGTTGTACTTATCGTCTGCAAAGCTATGTCGCGTGCTGCGGTATGCAGAGACACTAAATGCACCATAGTAGAACACAGAAAAGCTTCTAAGTTGATGTAATAGCCAGTAAGAAGTAGTAAAATTCAAGTTTTAGGTATCGATTATTGACTTTGTAGCTGGCTTTGGTGCCTTGGACATGAGCTAGGACCTTAAGATTCTGCATGAAAGGAGGACTAGCAGCCGAGTTGCACGGGAGGATGTGAAAAGTTTTCATATGTAGTAAAAACCTGAGAAATTCGTCCGTTTTCGTCATTTGTTATCGAATCGACTTAATGCCAGATCGTCACATTGGCCGCTCTTCTCTCTGAAACGGTTGTACTTATCGTCTGCAAAGCTATGTCGCGTGCTGCGGTATGCGGAGACATTAAAATCACCATAGTAGAACACAGATGAAGATTCTAAGTTGACGTAATAGCCACTAAGAAGTAGTACAATTCAAGTTTTAGTTATCGATTATTGACTTTTTAGCTGACTTTGGTGCCTTGGACATGAGCTAGGACCTTAAGAATCTGCATGAAAGGAGGACTAGCAGCCGAGTTGCACGGGAGAATGTGAAAAGTGTTCATATGTAGTAAAAACCTGTGAATTCCGACCGTTTTCGTCATTTGTTATCGAATCGACTTAAAGCCATATCGTCACATTGGCCGCTCTTCTCTCTGAAACGGCTGTACTTATCGTCTGAAAGCTATGTCGCGTGCTGCGGTATGCGGAGACACTAAAAGCACCATAGTAGAACACAGATGAAGCTTCTAAGTTGATGTAATAGCTAGTAAGAAGTAGTACAATTGAAATTTTAGATATCGATTATTGAATTTTTAGCTGGCTTTGGTGCCTTGGACATGAGCTAGGACCTTAAGATTCTGCATGAAAGCAGGACTAGCAGCCGAGTTGCACGGGAGAATGTGAAAAGTGTTCATATGAAGTGAAAACCTGAGAAATCCGTCCGTTTTCGTCGTTTGTTATCAAATCGACTTAAAGCCTGATCGTCACATTGGGCGCTCTTCTCTCTGAAACGGTTGCACTTATCGTCTGCGAAGCTATGTCGCTTGCTGCAGTATGCGGAGACACTAAAAGCAGCATAGTAGAACACAGATGAAGCTTCTAAGTTGATGTAATAGCTAGTAAGAGGTAGTACAATTCAAGTTTTAGGTATCGATTATTGACTTTTTAGCTGGCTTTGGTGACTTGGACATGAGCTAGGACCTTATGATTCTGCATGAAAGGAGGACTAGCAGCCGAGTTGCATGGGAGAATGTGAAAAGTGTTCATATGTAGTAAAAACCCGAAAAATATGTACGTTTTCGTCATTAGTTATCGAATCGTCTTAAAGCCAGATCGTCACATTGGCCGCTCTTCTCTCTGAAACGGTTGTACTTATCGTCTGCAAAGCTATGTCGAGTGCTGCGGTGTGTGGAGAGACTAAAATCACCATAGTAGAACACAGATGAAGCTTGTAAGGTGATGTAATAGCCAGTAAGAGGTAGTACAAATCATGTTTTAGGTATCGATTATTTACTTTTTATTTGGCTTTCGTGACTTGGACATGAGCTAGGACCTTAAGATTCAGCATGAAAGGAGGACTAGCAGCTGACTTGCCTGGGAGAATATGAAAAGTGTTCATATGTAGTAAAAACCTAAGAAATCCTTCCGTTTTCGTCATTTGTTATCGAATCGACCTAAAGCCAGATCGTGACATTGGCCGCTCTTCTCTCTGAAACGGTTGTACTTATCGTCTGCAAAGCTATAACTCGTGCTGCGGTACGTGGAGACACTAAAAGCACCATAGCGGAACACAGATGAAGTTTCTAAGTTGATGTAATAGCCAGTAAGAAGTAGTACAACTCAAGTTTTAGGTATCGATTATTGACTTTTTAGCTGGCTTTGGTGCCTTGGACATGAGCTAGGACCTTAAGATTCTGCATGAAAGGAGGACTAGCAGCCGAGCTGCACGGGAGGATGTGAAATGTGTTCATATGTAGTAAAAACCTGAGAAATCCGTCCGTTTTCGTCATTTGTTATCGAACCGACTTAAAGCCAGATTGTCACATTGGCCGCTCTTCTCTCTGAAACGGTTGTACTTATCGTCTGCAAAGCTATGTCGCATGCTGTGGTATGCAGAGACACTTAAATCACCATAGTAGGACACAGACGAAGCTTCTAAGTTGATGTAATAGCCAGTAAGAAGTGGTACAATTCAAGTTTTAGGTATCGATTATTGACTTTTTAGCTGGCTTTGGTGCCTTGGACATGAGCTAGGACCTTACGAATCTGCATGAGAGGAGGACTAGCAGAAAAGTTGCACGGGAGAATGTGAAATGTGTTAATATGTAGTATTAACCTGAGAAATCCGTCCGTTTTCGTCATTTGTTATCGAATCGACTTAAAGCCAGATCGTCACATTGGCCGCTCTTCTCTCTGAAACGGTTGTACTTATCGTCTGAAAGCTATGTCGCGTGCTGCGGTTTGCGGAGACACTAAAAGCACCATAGTAGAACACAGATGAAGCTTCTAAGATGATGTAATAGCCAGTAAGAATTAGTACAATACCAGTTTTAGGTATCGATTATTGACTTTTTAGCTGGCTTTGGAGCCTTGCACATGAGCTAGGACCTTAAGATCCTGCATGAAAGGAGGGCTAGCAGCTGAGTTGCTCGGGAGAATGTGAAAAGTGTTCATATGTAGTAAAAACCTGAGAAATCCGTCCGTTTTCGTCGTTTGTTATCGAATCGACTTAAAAAGCCTGATCGTCACATTGGGCGCCCTTCTCTCTGAAACGGTTGCACTTATCGTCTGCAAAGCTATGTCGCTTGCTGCAGTATGCGGAGGCACTAAAAGCAGCATAGTAGAACACAGATGAAGCTTCTAAGTTGATGTAATAGCTAGTAAGAAGTAGTACAATTGAAATTTTAGATATCGATTATTGACTTTTTAGCTGGCTTTGGTGCCTTTGACATGATCTAGGACCTTAAGATTCTGCATGAAAGGAGGACTAGCAGCCGAGTTGCACGGGAGAATGTGAAAAGTGTTCATATGTAGTAAAAACCCAAGAAATCCGTACGTTTTCGTCATTGGTTATCGATCGTCTTAAAGCCAGATCGTCATAATTTTCGCTCTTCTCTCTGAAACGGTTGTACCTATCGTCTGCAAAGCTAGGTCGAGTGCTGCGGTATGTGGAGACACTAAAAGCACCATAGTAGAACACAGATGAAGCTTCTAAGTTTATGTAATAGCCAGTAAGAGGTAGTACAATTCAAGTTTTAGGTATCGATTATTGACTTTTTAGCTGGCTTTCGTGCCTTGGACATGAGCTAGGACCTTAAGATTCTGCACGAAAGGAGGACTAGCAGCTGACTTGCCTGGGAGAATATGAAAAGTGTTTATATGTAGTAAAAACCTGAGAAATCCTTCCGTTTTCGTCATTTGTTATCGAATCGACCTAAAGCCAGATAGTGACATTGGCCGCTCTTCTCTCTGAAACGGTTGTACTTATCGTCTGCAAAGCTATGTCTCGTGCTGCGGTATGTGCAGACACTAAAAGCACCATAGTGGAACACAGATGAAGCTTCTAAGTTGATGTAATAGCCAGTAAGAAGTAGTACAATTCAAGTTTTAGGTATCAATTATTGACTTTTTAGCTGGCTTTGGTGCCTTGGACATGAGCTAGGACCTTAAGATTCTGCATGAAAGCAGGACTAGCAGCCGAGTTGCACGGGAGGATGTGAAAAGTGTTCATATGTAGTATAAAACCTGAGAAATCCGTCCGTTTTCGTCATTTGTTATCGAATCGACTTAAAGCCAGATCGTCACATTGGCCGCTCTTCTCTCTGAAACGGTTGTACTTATCGTCTGCAAAGCTATGTCGCGTTCTGGGGTATGTGGAGACACTAAAAGCACCATTGTAGAACACAGATGAAGTTTCTAATTTGATGTAATAGCCAGTAAGAAGTAGTACAATTCAAGTTTTACTTATCGATTATTGACTTTTTAGCTGGCTGTGGTGCCCTGGACATGAGCTACGACCTTAAGATTCTGCATGAAAGGAGGACTAGCAGCCGAGTTGCACGGGAGAATGTGAAAAGTGTTCATATGTAGTAAAAACCTGAGAAATACGTCTGTTTTCGTCAGTTGTTATCGAATCGATTTAAAGCCAGATCGTCACATTTGCCGCTCTTCTCTCTGAAACGGTTGTACTTATAGTCTGCAAAGCTGTGTCGCGTGCTGCGGTATGCAGAGACACTAAAAGCACCATAGTAGAACACAGATGAAGCTTCTAAGTTGATGTAATAGCCAGTAAGATGTAGTACAATTCAAGTTTTAGGTATCGATTATTGACTTTGTAGCTGGCTTTGGTGCCTTGGACATGAGCTAGGACCTTAAGATTCTGCATGAAAGAAGGACTAGCAGCCGAGTTGTACGGGAGAATGTGAAAAGTGTTCGTATGTAGTAAAAACCTGAGAAATCCGTACGTTTTCGTCATTGGTTATCGATTCGTCTTAATGCCAGATCGTCACATTGGCTGCTCTTCTCTCTGAAACGGTTGTACTTATCGTCTGCATTGCTATGTCGCGTGCTGCGGTATGCGGAGACACTAAAAGCACCATAGTAGAACACAGATGAAGCTTCTAAGTTGATGTAATAGCCAGTAAGAAGTAGTACAATTCTAGTTTTAGGTATCGATTATCGACTTTTTAGCTGGCTGTGGTGCCTTGGACATGAGCTACGACCTTAAGATTCTGCATGAAAGGAGGACTAGCAGCCAAGTTGCACGGGAGAATGTGAAAAGTGTTCATATGTAGTAAAAACCTGAGAAATACGTCTGTTTTCGTCAGTTGTTATCGAATCGACTTAAAGACAGATCGTCACATTTGCCGCTCTTCTCTCTGAAACGGTTGTACTTATAGTCTGCAAAGCTATGTCGCGTGCTGCGGTATGCAGAGCCAGTGAAAGCACCATAGTAGAACACAGATGAAGCTTCTAAGTTGATGTAATAGCCAGTAAGATGTAGTACAATTCAAGTTTTAGGTATCGATTATTGACTTTGTAGCTGGCTTTGGTGCCTTGGACATGAGCTATGACCTTAAGATTCTGCATGAAAGAAGGACTAGCAGCCGAGTTGTACGGGAGAATGTGAAAAGTGTTCGATTGTAGTAAAAACGTGAGAAATCCGTACGTTTTCGTCATTGGTTACCGATTCGTCTTAAAACCAGATCGTCACATTGGCTGCACTTCTCTCTGAAACGGTTGTACTTATCGTCTGCAAAGCTATGTCGCGTGCTGCGGTATGTGGAGACACTAAAAGCACCATAGTAGAACACAGATGGAGCTTCTAAGTTGATGTAATAGCTAGTAAGAGGTAGTACAATTCAAGTTTTACGTATCGATTATTGACTTTTTAGCTGGCTTTGGTGCCTTGGACATGAGCTAGGACCTTAAGATTCTGCATGAAAGGAGGACTAGCAGCCAAGTTGCACGGGAGGATGTGAAAAGTTTTCATATGTAGTAAAAACCTGAGAAATCCGTCCATTTTCGTCATTTGTTATCGAATCGACTTAAAACCGGATCGTGACATTGGCCGCTCTTCTCTCTGAAACGGTTGTACTTATCGTCTGCAAAGCTATGACGCGTGCTGCGGTATGCGGAGACATTAAAAACACCATAGTAGAACACAGATGAAGCTTCTAAGTTGATGTAATAGCTAGTATGAAGTAGTACAATTGGAATTTTAGATATCGATTATTGACTTTTTAGCTGGCTTTGGTGCCTTGGACAAGAGCTAGGACCTTAAGATTCTGCATGTAAGGAGGAGTAGCAGCCTAGTTGCACGGGAGAATGTGAAAAGAGTCAATATGTAGTAAAACCCTGAGAAATACGTCCGTTTTCGTCATTTGTTATCGATTCGACTTAAAGCCTGATCGTCACATTGGGCGCTTTTCTCTCTGAAACGGTTGCACTTATCGTCTGCAAAGCTATGTCGCGTGCTGCGGTATGTGGAGACACTAAAAGCACCATAGTAGAACACAGATGAAGCTTCTAAGTTGATGTAATAGCTAGTAAGAAGTAGTACAATTTAAATTTTATATATCGATTATTGACTTTTTAGCTGGCTTTGGTGCCTTGGACATGAGCTAGGACCTTAAGAATCTGCATGAAAGGGGGACTTGCAGCCGAGTTGCACGGGAGAATGTGAAAAGTGTTCATATGTAGTAAAAACCTGAGAAATCCGTCCGTTTTTGTCATTTGTTATTGAATCGACTTAAAGCCCGATCGTCACATTGGCCGCTATTCTCTCTGAAACGGTTGTACTTATCGTCTGCAAATCTATGTCACGTGCTGCGGTATGATGAGACACTGAAAGCACCATAGTAGAACACAGATGAAGCTTCTAAGATGTTGTAATAGCCAGTAAGAAGTAGTACAATTCCAATTTTAGGTATCAATTATTGACTTTTTAGCTGGCTTTGGTGCCTTGGACATGAGCTAGGACCTTAAGATTCTGCATGAAAGGAGGACTAGCAGCCGAGTTGCACGGGAGAATGTGAAAAGTGTTAATATGTAGTATTAACCTGAGAAATCCGTCCGTTTTCGTCTTTTGTCATCGAGTCGACTTGAAGACAGATCGTAACATTGTCCGCCCTTCTCTCTGAAACGGTTGTACTTATCGTCTGCAAAGCTATGTCGCGTGCTCCTGTATGCGGGGACACTAAAAATACCATAGTAGAACACGGATGAAGCTTCTAAGTTGATGTAATAGCCAGTAAGAAGTAGTACAATTCAAGTTTTAATCATCGATTATTGACTTTTAGCTGGCTTTGGTGCCTTGGACATGAGGTAGGACCTTAAGATTCTGCATGAAAGGAGGACTAGCAGCCGAGTTGCACGGGAGAATGTGAAAAGTTTTCATATGCAGTAAAAACCTGAGAAATCCGTCCGTTTTTGTCATTTCTTATTGAATCGACTTAAAGCCAGATCGTCACATTGGCCGCTCTTCTCTCTGAAACGGTTGTACTTATCGTCTGAAAGCTATGTCGCGTGCTGCGGTATGCCGAGACACTAAAAATTCCATAGTAGAACACGGATGAAGCTTCTAAGTTGATGTAATAGCCAGTAAGAATTAGTACAATTCCACTTTTAGGTATCGATTATTGACTTTTAGCTGGCTTTCGTGCCTTGGACATGTACTAGGACCTTAAGATTCTGCATGAAAATAGGACTAGCAGCTGAGTTGCACGGGAGAATGTGAAAAGTGTTCATATGTAGTAAAAACCTAAGAAATCCGTTCGTTATCGTCATTTGTTATCGAATCGACTTAAAGCCAGATCGTGACATTGGCGCTCTTCTCTCTGAAACGGTTGTACTTATCGTCTGCAAAGCTATGTCGCGTGCTGCGGTATGTGGTGACACTAAAAGCACCATAGTAGAACACAGACAAAGCTTCTAAGTTGATGTAATAGCCAGTAAGAAGTAGTACAATTCCAGTTTTAGGTATCTATTATTGACTTTTTAGCTGGCTTTGGTTCCTTGGACATGAGCTAGGACCTCAAGGTTCTGCATGAAAGGAGGACTAGCAGCCGAGTTGCACGGGAGAATGTGAAAAGTGTTCATATGTAGTAGAAAAACGAGAAATCCGTCCGTTTTAGTCATTTGTTATCGAATCGACTTAAAGCCAGATCGTCACATTGTCCGCCCTTCTCTCTGAAACGGTTGTACTTATCGTCTGCAAAGCTATGTCGCGTGCTGCGGTATGCGGAGACACTAGAAATACCATAGTAGAACACGGATGAAGCTTCTACGTTGATGTAATAGCCAGTAAAAAGTAGTACAATTCAAGTTTTAATCATCGATTATTGACTTTTAGCTGGCTTTGGTGCCTTGGACATGAGCTAGGACCTTAAGATTCTGCATGAAAGGATAACTAGCAGCCGAGTTGCACGGGAGAATGTGAAAAGTGTTCATGTGTAGTAAAAACCTGAGAAATCCGTCCGTTTTCGTCATTTGTTATCGAATCGACTTAAAGCCAGATCGTCACATTGGCCGCTCTTCTCTCTGAAACGGTTGTACTTATCGTCTGCAAAGCTATGTCGCGTGCAGCGGTATGCGGAGACACTAAAATCACCATAGTAGGACACAGATGGAGCTTCTAAGTTGATGTAATAGCCAGTAAGAAGTAGTACAATTCAAGTTTTAATCATCGATTATTGACTTTTAGCTGGCTTTGGTGCCTTGGACATGAGCTAGGACCTTAAGATCCTGCATGAAAGCAGGACTAGCAGCCGAGTTGCACGGGAGAATGTGGAAAGTGTTCATATGTAGTAAAAACCTAAGAAATCCGTCCGTTTTCGTCATTTGTTATGGAATCGAGTTAAAGCCAGATCGTCACATTGGCCGCTCTTCTTTCTGAAACGGTTGTACTTATAGTCTGCAAAGCTATGTCGCGTGCTGCGGTATGCGGTGACACTAAAAGCACCATAGTAGAACCCAGATGAAGCTTCTAAGTTGATGTAATAGCCAGTAAGAAGTAGCAAATTTCAAGTTTTAGGTATCGATTATTGAATTTTTAGCTGGCTTTGGTGCCTTGGACAAGAGCTAGGACCTTAAGATTCTGCGTGAAAGGAGGACTAGCTGTCGAGTTGCACGGGAGAATGTGAAAAGTGTTCATATGTAGTAAAAACCTAAAAAATCCGTTCGTTATCGTCATTTGTTATCGAATCGACTTAAAGCCAGATCGTGACATTGGTCACTCTTCTCTCTGAAACGGTTGTACTTATCGTCTGCAAAGCTATGTCGCGTGCTGCGGTATGTGGAGACACTAAAAGCACCATAGTAGAACACATACAAAGCTTCTAAGTTGATGTAATAGCCAGTAAGAAGTAGTACAATTCCAGTTTTAGGTATCGATTATTGACTTTTTAGCTGGCTTTGGTGCCTTGGACATGAGCTAGGACCTCAAGATTCTGCATGAAAGGAGGACTAGCAGCCGAGTTGCACGGGAGAATGTGAAAAGTGTTCATATGTAGTAAAAACCCGAAATATCCGTCCGTTTTCGTCATTTGTTATCCAATCGACTTAAAGCCAGATCGTCACATTGTCCGCCCATCTCTCTGAAACGGTTGTACTTATCGTCTGCAAAGCTATGTCGCGTGCTGCGGTATGCCGAGACACTAAAAATACCATAGTAGAACACGGATGAAGCTTCTAAGTTGATGTAATAGCCAGTAAGAAGTAGTACAATTCAAGTTTTAATCATCGATTATTGCCTTTTAGCTGGCTTTGGTGCCTTGGACATGAGCTAGGACCTTAAGATTCTGCATGAAAGGAGGACTAGCAGCTGAGTTGCACGGGAGAATGTGAAAAGTGTTCATATGTACTAAAAACCCGAGAAATCCGTCCGTTTTCGCCCTAACCGCCGTCTGCTTCACGTCTGCTGTGCAGCGAGCTACCTTAATTTAAGTATTATCTATATTTTTCTTACTTGTCACTTTTTCTTCTGCGTGTTTTTGCTTTTAGGAAGCTTTAATAGTAGAGTGCTATTAAGTGTTCCATAGATCTCGTGTTTGTTTTGAATACAGTCAGAGAGAGTCCCTTTAGTCAGCCATAGTGCCAGTAGTGTCAGTGTCGCCCTAACCGCCGTCTGCTTCACGTCTGCTGTGCAGCGAGCTACCTTAATTTAAGTATTATCTGTATTTTTCTTACTTGTCACTTCTTCTTCTGCGTGTTTTTGCTTTTAGGAAGCTTTAATAGTAGAGTGCTATTAAGTGTTCCATAGATCTCGTGTGTGTTTCGAATACAGTCAGAGAGTCCCTTTAGTCAGCCATAGTGCTCGTAGTGCTAGTGTTTGTTTTCAATACCGTCCAGAGACAGGTAGTGCTATTTTCCTTGTTTCTACAAGTAGTGGTTAGCAATCACAGTTTAGTCAATAATCAACCGCCTTTAGTGAAATAGCAGTCTAGTTAAAAGCTGATTAACACTCTATAGTAAATTGATTTCTTAGGATGGCTAGGATGTGTGGCTGCTGTGTACGGACGCAGGAGGAGTTGGCCACTCTTCGCGAACAGCTGAGCGTGTTGATGGCCGCGGTCAGCCGTCTTCAGGCTGCTGCCTCGGAGTGTAGCGGCAGTGGGGAGTCTGGTGCGTCGCATGGTGCACCCCAGGTGTTAGATGCTTCACCCACTGTCCCTGCTGTCGAGACATCTTCGCGGGTACCGGGCGCGGTTGGGCCACCCTCTCCCCAAGGGGAGTGGCGGGTTCAGCGGCGTTCGCGGCGCACGAGGCGGAGGGTCAATGTGGAGGCTGGCCGTGTGGCATCGCCCGCTCTGCCTGTGAGTGGACATGTGGCTGCTCCTTCAGCAAGGTCCGAGCAGGCACACGGGGGGAGGGGTTTATTAGTTATTGGGAGCTCCAACGTTAGGCGGGTGATGGAGCCCCTTAGGGAAATAGCGGAAAGGTCGGGGAAGAAGGCCAGTGTTCACTCTGTCTGCTTGCCGGGGGGTCTCATCCGAGATGTGGAGGAGGCCCTACCGGCGGCGATAGAGAGCACTGGGTGCACCCGACTGCAAATTGTTGCTCATGTCGGCACCAATGACTCTTGCCGTCTGGGTTCAGAGGTCATCCTCAGTTCGTACAGGCGGTTGGCGGAGTTGGTGAAGGTGGAAAGCCTCGCTCGCGGGGTGGAATCAGAGCTAACTATTTGTAGTATCGTTCCGAGAACCGATCGCGGTCCTCTGGTTTGGAGCCGAGTGGAAGGCTTAAACCAGAGGCTCAGACGATTCTGCGGAGAGCTGGGGTGCAAATTTCTCGACCTCCGCTATCGGGTGGAGAAATGTAGGGTCCCCCTGAATAGGTCAGGCGTGCACTACACGCCGGAAGCGGCTACGAGGGTAGTGGAGTACGTGTGGAGTGCACATGGGGTTTTTTTAGGTTAGAGAATTCCCTCCCTAGGCCCGACAAGACGCCTCCTGAGACGCGGCAAGGCAGGAGTAGGCAAAATGCAACAAGGAATAACAATATTAATGTGCTAATAGTAAACTGCAGAAGCGTCTATAGAAAGGTCCCAGAACTGCTCTCATTAATAAACGGTCACAACGCCCATATAGTACTAGGAACAGAAAGTTGGCTGAAACCAGACGTAAACAGTAATGAAATCCTAAACTCTGATTGGAATGTATACCGCAGAGATAGGCTGGACAGTGAAGGGGGAGGCGTGTTTATAGCGATAAGAAGTGCAATAGTATCGAAGGAAATTGACGGAGATTCGAATTGTGAAATGATTTGGGTGAAGGTCACGGTTAAAGCAGGCTCAGACATGGTAATTGGATGTCTCTATAGGCCCCCGGGCTCAGCAGCTGTTGTGGCTCAGCACCTGAAGAATAATTTGGAAAATATTTCGAGTAGATTTCCCCACCATGTTATAGTTCTGGGTGGAGATTTTAATTTGCCGGATATAGACTGGGAGACTCAAACGTTCATAACGGGTGGCAGGGACAAAGAATCCAGTGAAATATTTTTAAGTGCTTTATCTGAAAACTACCTTGAGCAGTTAAACAGAAAACCGACTCGTGGCGATAATATATTAGACCTTCTGGTGACAAACAGACCCGAACTATTTGAATCAGTTAATGCAGAACAGGGAATCAGCGATCATAAAGCGGTTACTGCGTCGATGATTTCAGCCGTAAATAGAAATATTAAAAAAGGTAGGAAGATTTTTCTGTTTAGCAAAAGTGACAAAAAGCAGATTACAGAGTACCTGACGGCTCAACACAAAAGTTTTGTCTCAAGTGCAGATAGTGTTGAGGATCAGTGGACAAAGTTCAAAACCATGGTACAATATGCGTTAGATGAGTATGTGCCAAGCAAGATCGTAAGAGATGGAAAAGAGCCACCGTGGTACAACAACCGAGTTAGAAAACTGCTGCGGAAGCAAAGGGAACTTCACAGCAAACATAAACATAGCCAAAGCCTTGCAGACAAACAAAAATTACGCGAAGCGAAATGTAGTGTGAGGAGGGCTATGCGAGAGGCTTTCAATGAATTCGAAAGTAACGTTCTATGTACTGACTTGGCAGAAAATCCTAAGAAATTTTGGTCCTATGTCAAAGCGGTAGGTGGATCAAAACAAAATGTCCAGACACTCTGTGACCAAAATGGTACTGAAACAGAGGATGACAGACTAAAGGCCGAATTACTAAATGTCTTCTTCCAAAGCTGTTTCACAGAGGAAGACTGCACTGTGCTTCCTTCTCTAGATTGTCGCACAGTTGACAAAATGGTAGATATCGAAGTAGACGACAGAGGGATAGAGAAACAATTAAAATCGCTCAAAAGAGGAAAGGCCGCTGGTCCTGATGGGATACCAGTTCGATTTTACACAGAGTACGCGAAGGAACTTGCCCCCCTTCTTGCAGCGGTGTACCGTAGGTCTCTAGAAGAGCGAAGCGTTCCAAAGGATTGGAAAAGGGCACAGGTCATCCCCGTTCTCAAGAAGGGACGTCGAACAGATGTGCAGAACTATAGACCTATATCTCTAACGTCGATCAGTTGTAGAATTTTGGAACACGTATTATGTTCGAGTATAATGTCTTTCCTGGAGACTAGAAATCTACTCTGTAGGAATCAGCATGGGTTTCGAAAAAGACGATCGTGTGAAACCCAGCTCGCGCTATTCGTCCACGAGACTCAGAGGGCCTTAGACACGGGTTCACAGGTAGATGCCGTGTTTCTTGACTTCCGCAAGGCGTTTGACACAGTTCCCCATAGTCGTTTAATGAACAAAGTAAGAGCATACGGACTATCAGATCAATTGTGTGATTGGATTGAGGAGTTCCTAGATAACAGAACGCAGCACGTCATTCTCAATGGAGAGAAGTCTTCCGAAGTAAGAGTGATTTCAGGTGTGCCGCAGGGGAGTGTCATAGGACCGTTGCTATTCACAATATACATAAATGACCAGGTGGATGACATCGGACGTTCACTGAGGCTTTTTGCAGATGATGCTGTGGTGTATCGAGAGGTTGCAACAATGGAAAATTGTACTGAAATGCAGGAGGATCTGCAGCGAATTGACGCATGGTGCACGGAATGGCAATTGAATCTCAATGTAGCGAAGTGTAATGTGATGCGAATACATAGAAAGATAGGTCCCTTATCATTTAGCTACAAAATAGCAGGTCAGCAACTGGAAGCAGTTAATTCCATAAATTATCTGGGAGTACGCATTAGGAGTGATTTAAAATGGAATGATCATATAAAGTTGATCGTCGGTAAAGCAGATGCCAGACTGAGATTCATTGGAAGAATCCTAATGAAATGCAATCCGACAACAAAGGAAGTAGGTTACAGTACGCTTGTTCGCCCATTGCTTGAATACTGCTCAGCAGTGTGGGATCCGCACCAGGTAGGGTTGATAGAAGAGATAGAGAAGATCCAACGGAGAGCAGCGCGCTTCGTTACAGGATCATTTAGTAATTGCGAAAGCGTTACGGAGATGATAGATAAACTCCAGTGGAAGACTCTGCAGGAGAGACGCTCAGTAGCTCGGTACGGGCTTTTGTTGAAGTTTCGAGAACATACCTTCACCGAAGAGTCAAGCAGTATATTGCTCCCTCCTACGTATATCTCGCAAAGAGACCATGAGGATAAAATCAGAGAGATTAGAGCCCACACAGAAGCATACCGACAATCCTTCTTTCCACGTACAATACGAGACTGGAATAGAAGGGAGACCGATAGAGGTACTCAGGGTACCCTCCGCCACACACTGTCAGGTGGCTTGCGGAGAACGGATGTAGATGTAGATTTGTTATCGAATCGACTTAAAGCCAGATCGTCACACTGTCCGCATTTCTCTCTGAAACGGTTGTACTTATCGTCTGCAAAGCTATGTCGCGTGCTGCGGTATGCGGAGACACTAAAAATACCATAGTAGAACACGGATGAAGCTTCTAAGTTGATGTAATATCCAGTAAGAAGTAGTACAATTCAAGTTTTAGGCATCGATTATTGACTTTTAGCTGGCTTTGGTGCCTTGGACATGAGCTAGGACCTTAAGATTCTGCATGAAAGGAGGACTAGCAGCCGACTTGCACGGGAGAATGTGAAAAGTGTTCATATGTAGTAAAAACCTGAGAAATCCGTCCGTTTTTGTCATTTGTTATTGAATCGACTTAAAGCCCGATCGTCACATTGGCCGCTATTCTCTCTGAAACGGTTGTACTTATCGTCTGCAAATCTATGTCACGTGCTGCGGTATGTGGAGACACTGAAAGCACCATAGTAGAACACAGATGAAGCTTCTAAGATGTTGTAATAGCCAGTAAGAAGTAGTACAATTCCAATTTTAGGTATCAATTATTGACTTTTTAGCTGGCTTTGGTGCCTTGGACATGAGCTAGGACCTTAAGATTCTGCATGAAAGGAGGACTAGCAGCCGAGTTGCACGGGAGAATGTGAAAAGTGTTAATATGTAGTATTAGCCTGAGAAATCCGTCCGTTTTCGTCTTTTGTCATCGAGTCGACTTGAAGACAGATCGTAACATTGTCAGCCCTTCTCTCTGAAACGGTTGTACTTATCGTCTGCAAAGCTATGTCGCGTGCTCCTGTATGCGGGGACACTAAAAATACCATAGTAGAACACGGATGAAGCTTCTAAGTTGATGTAATAGCCAGTAAGAAGTAGTACAATTCAAGTTTTAATCATCGATTATTGACTTTTAGCTGGCTTTGGTGCCTTGGACATGAGGTAGGACCTTAAGATTCTGCATGAAAGGAGGACTAGCAGCCGAGTTGCACGGGAGAATGTGAAAAGTTTTCATATGCAGTAAAAACCTGAGAAATCCGTCCGTTTTTGTCATTTCTTATTGAATCGACTTAAAGCCAGATCGTCACATTGGCCGCTCTTCTCTCTGAAACGGTTGTACTTATCGTCTGAAAGCTATGTCGCGTGCTGCGGTATGCCGAGACACTAAAAATTCCATAGTAGAACACGGATGAAGCTTCTAAGTTGATGTAATAGCCAGTAAGAATTAGTACAATTCCACTTTTAGGTATCGATTATTGACTTTTAGCTGGCTTTCGTGCCTTGGACATGTACTAGGACCTTAAGATTCTGCATGAAAATAGGACTAGCAGCTGAGTTGCACGGGAGAATGTGAAAAGTGTTCATATGTAGTAAAAACCTAAGAAATCCGTTCGTTATCGTCATTTGTTATCGAATCGACTTAAAGCCAGATCGTGACATTGGCGCTCTTCTCTCTGAAACGGTTGTACTTATCGTCTGCAAAGCTATGTCGCGTGCTGCGGTATGTGGTGACACTAAAAGCACCATAGTAGAACACAGACAAAGCTTCTAAGTTGATGTAATAGCCAGTAAGAAGTAGTACAATTCCAGTTTTAGGTATCTATTATTGACTTTTTAGCTGGCTTTGGTTCCTTGGACATGAGCTAGGACCTCAAGGTTCTGCATGAAAGGAGGACTAGCAGCCGAGTTGCACGGGAGAATGTGAAAAGTGTTCATATGTAGTAGAAAAACGAGAAATCCGTCCGTTTTCGTCATTTGTTATCGAATCGACTTAAAGCCAGATCGTCACATTGTCCGCCCTTCTCTCTGAAACGGTTGTACTTATCGTCTGCAAAGCTATGTCGCGTGCTGCGGTATGCGGAGACACTAGAAATACCATAGTAGAACACGGATGAAGCTTCTACGTTGATGTAATAGCCAGTAAAAAGTAGTACAATTCAAGTTTTAATCATCGATTATTGACTTTTAGCTGGCTTTGGTGCCTTGGACATGAGCTAGGACCTTAAGATTCTGCATGAAAGGAGGACTAGCAGCCGAGTTGCACGGGAGAATGTGAAAAGTGTTCATATGTAGTAAAAACCTGAGAAATCCGTCCGTTTTCGTCATTTGTTCTCGAATCGACTTAAAGCCAGATCGTCACATTGCCCGCTCTTCTCTCCGAAACGGTTGTACTTATCGTCTGAAAGCTATGTCGCGTGCTGCGGTATGCGGAGACGCTAAAAGAACCATAGTAGAACACAGATGAAGCTTCTAAGATGAGGTAATAGCCAGTAAGAAGTAGTACAATTCAAGTTTTAGGTATCGATTATTGACTTTTTAGCTTGCTTTGGTGCCTTGGACATGAGCTAGGACCTTAAGATTCTGCATGAAAGGCGGACTTGCAGCCGAGTTGCACGGGAGAATGTGAAAAGAGTTCATATGTAGTAAAAACCTGTGAAATCCGATCGTTATCGTCATTTGTTATGGAATTGACTTAAAGAAAGATTGTCACATTGGCCGCTCTTCTCTCTGAATCGGTTGTACTTATCGTCTGCAAAGCTATGTCGCGTGCTGCGGTAGGCGGAGACACTAAAAATACCATAGTAGAACACGGATGAAGCTTCTAAGTTGATGTAATAGCCAGTAAGAAGTAGTACAATTCAAGTTTTAGGCATCGATTTTTGACTTTTAGCTGGCTTTGGTGCCTTGGACATGAGCTAGGACCTTAAGATTTTGCATGAAAGGAGGACTAGCAGCCGAGTTGCACGGGAGAATGTGAAAAGTGTTCATATGTAGTAAAAACCTGAGAAATCCGTCCGTTTTCGTCATTTGTTATCGAATCGACTTAAAGCCAGATCGTCACATTGCCCGCTCTTCTCTCCGAAACGGTTGTACTTATCGTCTGAAAGCTATGTCGCGTGCTGCGGTATGCGGAGACGCTAAAAGCACCATAGTAGAACACAGATGAAGCTTCTAAGATGATGTAATAGCCAGTAAGAAGTAGTACAATTTAAGTTTTAGGTATCGATTATTGACTTTTTAGCTGGCTTTGGTGCCTTGGACATTAGCTAGGACCTTAAGATTCAGCATGAAAGGCGGGCTTGCAGCCGAGTTGCACGGGAGAATGTGAAAAGTGTTCATATGTAGCAAAAACCTGAGAAATCCGTTCGTTATCGTCATTTGTTATGGAATTGACTTAAAGCCAGATTACCACATTGGCCGCTCTTCTCTCTGAATCGTTATACTTATCGTCTGCAAAGCTATGTCGCGTGCTGCGGTATGCGGAGACACTAAAAATACCATAGTAGAACACGGATGAAGCTTCTAAGTTGATGTAATAGCCAGTAAGAAGTAGTACAATTCCAATTTTAGGTATCAATAATTGACTTTTTAGCTGGCTTTAGTGCCTTGGACATGAGCTAGGACCTTAAGATTCTGCATGAAAGGAGGACTAGCAGCCGAGTTGCAGGGGAGAATGTGAAAAGTGTTAATATGTAGTATTAACCTGAGAAATCCGTCCGTTTTCGTCTTTTGTTATCGAGTCGACTTGAAGACAGATCGTAATATTGTCCGCCCTTCTCTCTGAAACGGTTGTACGTATAGTCTGCAAAGCTATGTCGCGTGCTGCGGTATGCGGTGACACTAAAAGCACCATAGTAAAACACAGATGAAGCTTCTAAGTTGATGTAATAGCCAGTAAGAAGTAGTACAATTCCAGTTTTAGTTATCTATAATTGACTTTTTAGCTGGCTTTGGTTCCTTGGACATGAGCTAGGACCTCAAGGTTCTGCATGAAAGGAGGACTAGCAGCCGAGTTGCACGGGAGAATGTGAAAAGTTTTCAAATGCAGTAAAAACCTGAGAAATCCGTCCGTTTTTGTCATTTGTTATTGAGTCGACTTAAAGCCAGATCGTCACATTGGCCGCTCTTCTCTCTGAAACGGTTGTACTTATCGTCTGAAAGCTATGTCGTGTGCTGCGGTATGCCGAGACACTAAAAATACCATAGTAGAACACAGATGAAGCTTCTAAGTTGATGTAATAGCCAGTTAGAATTAGTACAATTCCACTTTTAGGTATCGATTATTGACTTTTAGCTGGCTTTCGTGCCTTGGACATGAGCTACGACCTTAAGATTCTGCATGAAAGGAGGACTAGCAGCTGAGTTGCACGGGAGAATGTGAAAAGTGTTCATATGTAGTAAAAACCTGAGAAATCCGTCCGTTTTCGTCATTTGTTATCGAATCGACTTAAAGCCAGATCGTCACATTGGCCGCTCTTCTTTCTGAAACGGTTGTACGTATAGTCTGCAAAGCTATGTCGCGTGCTGCGGTATGCGGTGACACTAAAAGCACCATAGTAAAACACAGATGAAGCTTCTAAGTTGATGTAATAGCCAGTAAGAAGTAGTACAATTCCAGTTTTAGTTATCTATAATTGACTTTTTAGCTGGCTTTGGTTCCTTGGACATGAGCTAGGACCTCAAGGTTCTGCATGAAAGGAGGACTAGCAGCCGAGTTGCACGGGAGAATGTGAAAAGTGTTCATATGTAGTAGAAACCCGAGAAATCCGTCCGTTTTCGTCATTTGTTATCGAATCGACATAAAGCCAGATCGTCACATTGTCCGCCCTTTTCTCTGAAACGGTTGTACTTATCGTCTGCAAAGCTATGTCGCGTGCTGCGGTATGCGGAGACACTAAAATCACCATAGTGGAACACAGATGAAGCTTCTAAGTTGATGTAATAGCCAGTAAGAAGTAGTACAATTCAAGTTTTAGGTATCGATTATTGAATTTTTAGATGGCTTTGGTGCCTTGGACAAGAGCTATGTCCTTAAGATTCTGCATGAAAGGAGGACTAGCAGCCGAGTTGCATGGGAGAATGTGAAAGGTGTTCATATGTAGTAAAAACCTGAGAAATCCGTCCGTTTTCGTCATTTGTTATTGAATCGACTTAATGCCAGATCGTCACATTGGCCGCTCTTCTCTCTGAAACGGTTGTACTTATCGTCTGAAAGCTATGTCGCGTGCTGCGGTATGCCGAGACACTAAAAATACCATAGTAGAACACGGATGAAGCTTCTAAGTTGATGTAATAGCCAGTAAGAATTAGTACAATTCCACTTTTAGGTATCGATTATTGACTTTTAGATGGCTTTCGTGCCTTGGACATGAGCTAGGACCTTAGGATTCTGCATGAAAGCAGGACTAGCAGCCGAGTTGCACGTGAGTATGTGAAAAGTGTTCATCTGTAGTAAAAACCTGAGAAATCCGTCCGTTTCCGTCATTTTTTTATGGAATTGACTTAAAGCCAGATTGTCACATTGGCCGCTCTTCTCTCTGAATCGGTTGTACTTATCGTCTGCAAAGCTATGTCGCGTGCTGCGGTATGCGGAGACACTAAAAATACAATAGTAGAACACGGATGAAGCTTCTAAGTTGATGTAATAGCCAGTAAGAAGTAGTACAATTCAAGTTTTAGGCATCGATTATTGACTTTTAGCTGGCTTCGGTGCCTTGGACATGAGCTAGGACCTTAAGATTCTGCATGAAAGGAGGACCAGCAGCCGACTTGCACGGGAGAATGTGAAAAGTGTTCATATGTAGTAAAAACCTGAGAAATCCGTCCGTTTTTGTCATTTGTTATTGAATCGACTTTAAGCCCGATCGTCACATTGGCCGATCTTCCCTCTGAATCGGTTGTACTTATCGCCTGCAAAGCTATGTCGCGTGCTGCGGTATTCGGAGACACAAAAGCACCATAGTAGAACACAGATAAAGCTTCTAAGATGATGTAATAGCCAGTAAGAAGTAGTACAATTCAAGTTTTAGGTATCGATTATTGACTTTTTACCTGGGTTTGGTGCCTTGGACATGAGCTAGGACCTTAAGATTCTGCATGAATGGAGGACTAGCAGCCGAGTTGAACGGGAGAATGTGAAAAGTGTTCATATGTAGTAAAAACCTGACTAATCCATCCGTTTTCGTCATTTGTTATCGAATCGACTTAAAGCCAGATCGTCACATTGTCCGCCCTTCTCTCTGAAACGGTTGTACTTATCGTCTGCAAAGCTATGTCGCGTGCTGCGGTATGCGGAGACACTAGAAATACCATAGTAGAACACGGATGAAGCTTCTACGTTGATGTAATAGCCAGTAAAAAGAAGTACAATTCAAGTTTTAATCATCGATTATTGACTTTTAGCTGGCTTTGGTGCCTTGGACATGAGCTGGGACCTTAAGATTCTGCATGAAAGGAGGACTAGCAGCCGAGTTGCACGGGAGAATGTGAAAAGTGTTCATATGTAGTAAACACCTGAGAAATCCGTCCGTTTTCGTCATTTGTTATCGAATCGACTTAAAGCCAGATCGTCACATTGGCCGCTCTTCTCTCCGAAACTGTTGTACTTATCGTCTGAAAGCTATGTAGCGTGCTGCGGTATGTGGAGACACTAAAAGCAAAATAGTAGAACACAGATGAAGCTTCTATGTTGATTTAATAGCCAGTAAGAAGTAGTACAATTCAAGTTTTAGGTATCGATTATTGACTTTTTAGCTGGCTTTGGTGCCTTGGACATGAGCTAGGACCTTAAGATTCATCATGAAAGGCGGACTTGCAGCCGAGTTGCACGGGAGAATGTGAAAAGTGTTCATATGTAGTAAAAACCTGAGAAATCGGTTCGTTATCGTCATTTGTTATCGAATCGACTTATAGCCAGATCGTCACATTGGCCGCTGTTCTCTCTGAAACGGTTGTACTTATCGTCTGCAAAGCTATGTCGCGTGCTGCGGTATGTGGAGACACTAAAAGCAAAATAGTAGAACACAGATGAAGCTTCTAAGTTGATGTAATAGCCAGTAAGAAGTGGTACAATTCAATTTTTAGTTATCGATTATTGACTTTTAAGCTGGCTTTGGTGCCTTGGACATGAGCTAGGACCTTAAGATTCTGCATGAAAGGAGGACTAGCAGCCGAGTTGTACGGGAGAATGTGAAAAGTGTTCATATGTAGTAAAAACCCGAGAAATCCCTCCGTTTTCGTCATTTGTTATCGAATCGACTTAAAGCCAGATCGTCATATTTTCCGCCCTTCTCTCTGAAACGGTTGTACTTATCGTCTGCAAAGCTATGTCTCGTGCTGCGGTTTGCGGAGACACTAAAATCACCATAGTAGAACACAGATGAAGCTTCTAAGATGTTGTAATAGCCAGTAAGAAGTAGTACAATTCCAGTTTTAGGTATCAATTATTGACTTTTTAGCTGGCTTTGGTGCCTTGGTCATGAGCTAGGACCTTACGATTCTGCATGAAAGCAGGACTAGCAACCGAGTTCTACGGCAGAATGTGAAAAGTGTTCATATGTAGTAACAACCTGAGAAATCCGTCCGTTTTCGTCATTTGTTATAGAATCGACTTAAAGCCAGATCGTCACATTGTCCGCCCTTCTCCCTGAAACGGTTGTACTTATCGTCTGCAAAGCTATGTCGCGTGCTGCGGTATGCGGAGACACTAGAAATACCATAGTAGAACACGGATGAAGCTTCAAAGTTGCTGTAATAGCCAGTAAAAAGTAGTAAAATTCAAGTTGTAATCATCGATTATTGACTTTTAGCTGGCTTTGGTGCCTTGGACATGAGCTAGGACCTTAAGATTCTGCATGAAAGGAGGACTAGCAGCCGAGTTGCACGGGTGAATGTGAAAAGTGTTCATATGTAGTAAAAACCTGAGAAATCCGTCCGTTTTCGTCATTTTTTATCGAATCGACTTAAAGCCAGATCGTCACATTGGCCGCTCCTATCTCCGAAACGGTTGTACTTATCGTCTGAAAGCTATGTCGCGTGCTGCGGTATGCGGAGACGCTAAAAGCACCATAGTAAACCACAGATGAAGCTTCTAAGATGATGTGTTAGCCAGTAAGAATTAGTACAATACCAGTTTTAGGTATCGATTATTGACTTTTTAGCTGGCTTTGGTGCCTTGGACATGAGCTAGGACCTTAAGACTCTGCATGAAAGCAGGACTAGCAACCGAGTTGCATTGGAGAATGTGAAAAGTGTTCATATGTAGTAAAAACCCGAGAAATCCGTCCGTTTTCGTCATTTGTTATCGAATCGACTTAAAGCCAGATCGTCACATTGGCCGTTCTTCTCTCCGAAACGGTTGTACTTATCGTCTGAAAGCTATGTCGCGTGCTGTGGTATGCGGCGACGCTAAAAGCACCATAGTAGAACACAGATGAAGCTTCTAAGATGATGTAATAGCCAGTAAGAAGTAGTACAATTCAAGTTTTAGGTATCGATTATTGACTTTTTAGCTGGCTTTGGTGCCGTGGGCATGAGCTAGGACCTTAAGATTCAGCATGGAAGGCGGACTTGCAGCCGAGTTGCACGGGAGAATGTGAAAAGTGTTCATATGTAGTAAAAACCTTAGAAATCCGTTCGTTATCGTCATTTGTTATCGCATCGACTAATAGCCAGATCGTCACATTGGCCGCTGTTCTCTCTGAAACGGTTGTACTTATCGTGTGCAAAGCTATGTCGCGTGCTGCGGTATGAGGAGACACTAAAAGCACCATAGTAGAACACAGATGAAGCTTCTAGGTTGATGTAATAGCCAGTAAGAAGTAGTACAATTCAATTTTTAGTTATCAATTATTGACTTTTTAGCTCTCTTTGGTGCCTTGGACATGAGCTAGGACCTTAAGATTCTGCATGAAGGAGGACTAGCAGCCGAGTTGCACGGGAGAATGTGAAAAGTGTTCATATGTAGTAAAAACCCGAGAAATCCGTCCGTTTTCGTCATTTGTTATCGAATCGACTTAAAGCCAGATCGTCACATTGTCCGCCCTTCTCTCTGAAGCGGTTGTACTTATCGTCTGCAAAGCTATGTCGCGTGCTGCGGTATGCGGAGAAACAAGAAATACCATAATAGAACACGGATGAAGCTTCTAAGTTGATGTAATAGCCAGTAAAATGTAGTACAATTCAAGTTGTAATCATCGATTATTGACTTTTAGCTGGCTTTGGTGCCTTGGACATGAGCTAGGACCTTAAGATTCTGCATGAAAGGAGGACTAGCTGCCGAGTTGCACGGGAGAATGTGAAAAGTGCTCATATGTAGTAAAAACCTTAAAAATCCGTTCGTTATCGTCATTGTTATCGAATCGACTTAAAGCCAGATCGTCACATTGGCCTCTCTTCTCTCTCAAACAGTTGTACTTATCGACTGCAAAGCTATGTCGCGTGCTGCGGTATGCGGAGACACTAAAAGCACCATAGTAGAACACAGATGAAGCTTCTAAGTTGATGTAATAGTCAGTAAGAAGTAGTACAATTCAAGTTTTAGGTATTGATTATTGACTTTTTTGCTGGCTTTGGTGCCTTGGACATGAGCTAGGACCTTAAGATTCTGCATGAAAGGAGGACTAGCAGCCGAGTTGCACGGGAGAATGTGAAAAGTGTTCATATGTAGTAAAAACCTGAGAAATCCATCCGTTCTCGTCATTTGTTATCGAATCGACTTAAAGCCAGATCGTCACATTGGCCGCTCTTCTCTCTGAAACGGTTGTACTTATCGTCTGCAAAGCTATGTCACGTGCTGCGGTATGTGGAGATACTGAAAGCACCATAGTAGAACACAGATAAAGCTTCTAAGTTGATGTAATAGCCAGTAAGAAGTAGTACAACTCAAGTTTTAGGTATCGATTATTGACTATTTAGCTGGCTTTGGTGCCTTGAACATGAGCTAGCACCATAAGATTCCGCATGAAAGGAGGACTAGCTGCCGAGTTGCACGGGAGAATGCGAAAAGTCTTCTTATGTAGTAAAAACCTGAAAAATCAGTCCGTTTTCGTCATTTGTTATCGAATCGACTTACAGCCAGATCGTCACATTGGCCGCTCTTCTGTCTGATACGGTTGTACTTATCGTCTGAAAGCTATGTCGCGTGCTGCGGTATGCGGAGACACTAAAAGCACCATAGTGGTACACAGATGAAGCTTCTAAGATGATGTAATAGCCAGTAAGAAGTAGTACAATTCAAGTTTTAGGTATCGATTGTTGACTTTTTACCCTTCTTTGGTGCCTTGGGCATGTGCTAGGAACTTAAGATTTTGCATGATAGGAGGTCTAGCAGCCGCGTTGCACGTGAGAATGTGAAAAGTGTTCATATGTAGTAAAAACCTGAGAAATCCGTCCGTTTTCGTCATTTGTTATCGAATCGACTTAAAGCTAGATCGTCAGATTGGCCGCTCTTCTCTCTGAAACGGTTGTACTTATCGTCTGCAAAGCTATGTCGAGTGCAGCGGCATGCGGAGACACTAAAAGCACCATAGTAGAACACAGATGAAGCTTCCAAGTTGATGTAATAGCCAGTAAGAAGTAGTACATTTCAAGTTGTAGGTATCGATTATTGATTTTTTAGCTGGCTTTGGTGCCTTGAACATGAGCTAGGACCTTAAGATTCTTCATTAATGGAGGACTAGCAGCCGAGTTGCACGGGAGAATGTGAAAAGTGATCATATGTAGTAAAAGCCTAAGAAATCCGTCCGTGTTCGACATTTGTTATCGAATCGACTTAAAGCCAGATCGTCACATTGGCCGCTCTTCTCTCTGAAACGGTTGTACTTATCGTCTGCAAAGCAATGTCGAGTGCTGCGGTATGCGGAGACACTAAAAGCACCATAGTAGAAAACAGATGAAGCTTCTAAGTTGATGTAATAGCCAGTAAGAAGTAGTACAATTCAAGTTATAGGTATCGATTATTGACTTTTTAGCTGGCTTTGGTACCTTGGACATGAGCTAGGACTTATGATTCTGCATGAAAGGAGGACTAGCAGCCCAGTTGCACGGGAGAATGTGAAAAGTGTTCATATGTAGTAAAAACCTGAGAAATCCGTCCGTTTCCGCCATTTGTTATGGAATCGACTTAAAGCCAGATCGACACATTGGCCGCTCTTCTCTCTGAAACGGTTATGTACTTATCGTCTGCAAAGCTATGTCGCGTGCTGCGGTATGCGGAGACACTAAAAGCACCATAGTAGAACACAGATGAAGCTTCTAAGTTGATGTAATAGCCAGTAAGAAGTAGTACAATTCATGTTATAGGTATCGATTATTGACTTCTTAGCTGGCTTTGGTGACTTGAACATGAGCTAGGACCTTAAGATTCTGCATGAAGGGAGGACTAGCAGCCGAGTTGCGCTGGAGAATGTGGAAAATGTTCATATGTAGTAAAAACCTGAGAAATCCGTCCGTTTTCGTCATTTGTTATCGAATCGACTTAAAGCTAGATCGTCACATTGGCCGCTCTTCTCTCTGAAACGGTTGTACTTATCGTCTGCAAAGCTATGTCGAGTGCAGCGGCATGCGGAGACACTAAAAGCACCATAGTAGAACACAGATGAAGCTTCCAAGTTGATGTAATAGCCAGTAAGAAGTAGTACATTTCAAGTTGTAGGTATCGATTATTGATTTTTTAGCTGGCTTTGGTGCCTTGAACATGAGCTAGGACCTTAAGATTCTTCATTAATGGAGGACTAGCAGCCGAGTTGCACGGGAGAATGTGAAAAGTGTTCATATGTAGTAAAAGCCTAAGAAATCCGTCCGTGTTCGACATTTGTTATCGAATCGACTTAAAGCCAGATCGTCACATTGGCCGCTCTTCTCTCTGAAACGGTTGTACTTATCGTCTGCAAAGCAATGTCGAGTGCTGCGGTATGCGGAGACACTAAAAGCACCATAGTAGAAAACAGATGAAGCTTCTAAGTTGATGTAATAGCCAGTAAGAAGTAGTACAATTCAAGTTATAGGTATCGATTATTGACTTTTTAGCTGGCTTTGGTACCTTGGACATGAGCTAGGACTTATGATTCTGCATGAAAGGAGGACTAGCAGCCCAGTTGCACGGGAGAATGTGAAAAGTGTTCATATGTAGTAAAAACCTGAGAAATCCGTCCGTTTCCGCCATTTGTTATGGAATCGACTTAAAGCCAGATCGACACATTGGCCGCTCTTCTCTCTGAAACGGTTATGTACTTATCGTCTGCAAAGCTATGTCGCGTGCTGCGGTATGCGGAGACACTAAAAGCACCATAGTAGAACACAGATGAAGCTTCTAAGTTGATGTAATAGCCAGTAAGAAGTAGTACAATTCATGTTATAGGTATCGATTATTGACTTCTTAGCTGGCTTTGGTGACTTGAACATGAGCTAGGACCTTAAGATTCTGCATGAAGGGAGGACTAGCAGCCGAGTTGCGCTGGAGAATGTGGAAAATGTTCATATGTAGTAAAAACCTAAGAAATCCTTCCGTTTTCGTCATTTGTCATCGAATTGACTTACAGCCAGATCGTCACATTGGCCGCTCTTCTCTCTGAAACGGTTGTACTTATCGACTGCAAAGCTATGTCGCGGGCTGCGGTATGCGGAGACTCTAAAAGCACCATAGTAGAACACAGATGAAGCCTGTAATTTGATGTAATAGCCAGTAAGAAGTAGTATAATTCAAGTTTTAGGTATCGATTATTGACTTTTTAGCTGGCTTTGGTGCCTTGGACATGGCTAGGACCTTAAGATTCTGCATGAAAGGAGGACTAGCAGCCGAGTTGCACGGGAGAATGTGAAAAGTGTTCATATGTAGTAAAAACCTTAAAAATCCGTTCGTTATCGTCATTGTTATCGAATCGACTTAAAGCCAGATCATCACATTAGCCGCTCTTCTCTCTGAAACGGTTGTACTAATCGACTGCAAAGCTATGTCGCGTGCTGCCGTATGCGGAGACACTAAAAGCACCATAGTAGAACACAGATGAAGCTTCTAAGTTGATGTAATAGTCAGTAAGAAGTAGTACAATTCAAGATTTAGGTATTGATTATTGACTTTTTCAGCTGGCTTTGGTGCCTTTGACATGAGCTAGGACCTTAAGATTCTGCATGAAAGTAGGACTAGCAGCCGAGTTGCACGGGAGAATGTGAAAAGTGTTCATATGTAGTAAAAACCAGAGAAATCCGTCCGTGTACGACATTTGTTATCGAATCGACTTAAAGCCAGATCGTCACATTGGCCGCTCTTCTCTCTGAAACGGTTGTACTTATCGTCTGCAAATCTATTTTGAGTGCTGCGGCATGCGGAGACACTAAAAGCCCCATAGTAGAACACAGATGAAGCTTCTAAGTTGATGTAATATCCAGTAAGATGTAGTACAATTTAAGTTATAGGTATCGATTATTGACTTTTTAGCTGGCTTTGGTACCTTGGACATGAGCTAGGACCTTATGATTCTGCATGAAAGGAGGACTAGCAGCCCAGTTGCACGGGAGAATGTGAAAAGTGTTCATATGTAGTAAAAACCTGAGAAATCCGTCCGTTTCCGCCATTTGTTATGGAATCAACTTAAAGCCAGATCGACACATTGGCCGCTCTTCTCTCTGAAACGGTTGTCATTATCGTCTGCAAAGCTATGTCGCGTGCTGCGGTATGTGGAGACACTAAAAGCCCAATAGTAGAACACAGATGAAGCTTCTAAGTTGATGTAATAGCCAGTAAGAAGTAGTACAATTCAAGTTTTAGGTATCGATGGTTGACTTTTTACCCTTCTTTGGTGCCTTGGGCATGAGCTAGGACCTTATGATTCTGCACGAAAGGAGAACTAGCAGCCCAGTTACACGGGAGAATGTGAAAAGTGTTCATATGTAGTAAAAACCTGAGAAATAAGTTCGTTATCGTCATTTGTTATCGCATCGACTTAAAGATAGATCGTCACATTGGCCGCTCTTCTCTCTGAAACGGTAGTACTTATCTTCTGCAAAGCTATGTCGCGTGCTGCGGTATGTGGAGACACTAAAAGCACCATAGTAGAACACAGATGAAGCTTCTAAGTTGATGTAATAGCTAGTAAGAAGTAGTACAATTTAAATTTTAGATATCGATTATTGACTTTTTAGCTGGCTTTGGTGCCTTGGACATGAGCTAGGACCTTAAGAATCTGCATGAAAGGAGGACTAGCAGCCGAGTTGCACGGGAGAATGTGAAAAGTGTTCATATGTAGTAAAAACCTGAGAAACCCGTCCGTTTTCGTCATTTGTTATCGAATCGACTTAAAGCCAGATCGTCACATTGGCCGCTCTTCTCTCTGAAACGGTTGTACTTATCGTGTGAAAGCTATGTCGCGTGCTGCGGTTTGCGGAGACACTAAAAGCACCATAGTAGAACACAGATGAAGCTTCTAAGATGATGTAATAGCCAGTAAGAATTAGTACTATACCAGTTTTAGGTATTGATTATTGACTTTTTAGCTGGCTTTGGTGCCTTGGACATGAGCTAGGACCTTAAGATTCTGCATGAAAGGAGGGCTAGCAGCTGAGTTGCACGGGAGAATGTGAAAAGTGTTCATATGTAGTAAAAACCTGAGAAATCCGTCCGTTTTCGTCGTTTGTTATCGAATCGACTTAAAGCCTGATCGTCACATTGGGCGCTCTTTTCTCTGAAAAGCTTGCACTTATCGTCTGCAAAGCTATGTCGCGTGCTGCAGTATGCGGAGACACTAAAAGCAGCATAGTTGAACACAGATGAAGCTTCTATGTTGATGTAATAGCTAGTAAGAAGTAGTACAAGTGAAATTTTAGATATCGATTATTGACTTTTTAGCTGGCTTTGGTGCCTTTGATATGAGCTAGGACCTTACGATTCTGCATGAAAGGAGGACTAGCAGCCGAGTTGCACGGGAGAATGTGAAAAGTGTTCTTATGTAGTAAAAACCAGGAAAATCGGTCCGTTTTCGTCATTTGTTATCGAATCGACTTAAAGCCAGATCGTCACATTGGCCGCTCTTCTCTCTGAAACGGTTGTACTTATCGTCTGCAAATCTATTTTGAGTGCTGCGGCATGTGGAGACACTAAAAGCCCCATAGTAGGACACAGATGAAGCTGCCAAGTTGATGTAATATCCAGTAAGAAGTAGTACAATTCAAGTTATAGGTATCGATTATTGACTTTTTAGCTGGCTTTGGTACCTTGGGCATGAGCTAGGACCTTATGATTCTGCATGAAAGGAGGACTAGCAGCCCAGTTGCACGGGAGAATGTGAAAAGTGTTCATATGTAGTAAAAACCTGAGAAATCCGTCGGTTTCCGCCATTTGTTATGGAATCGACTTAAAGCCAGATCGACACATTGGCCGCTCTTCTCTCTGAAACGGTTGTCTTTATCGACTGCAAAGCTATGTCGCGTGCTGCGGTATGTGGAGACACTAAAAGCACCATAGTAGAACACAGATGAAGCTTCTAAGCTGATGTAATAGCCAGTAAGAAGTAGTACAATTCATGTTATAGGTATCGATTATTGACTTCTTAGCTGGCTTTGGTGACTTGAACATGAACTAGGACCTTAACATTCTGCATGAAGGGAGGACTAGCAGCCGAGTTGCACTGGAGAATGTGGAAAATGTTCATATGTAGTAAAAACCTGAGAAATCCTTCCGTTTTAGTCATTTCTTATCGAATTGACTTACAGCCAGATCGTCACATTGGCCGCTCTTCTCTCTGAAACGGTTGTACTTATCGTCTGCAAAGCTATGTCGCGGGCTGCGGTATGCGGAGGTACTAAAAGGACCATAGTAGAACACAGATGAAGCCTCTAATTTGATGTAATAGCCAGTAAGAAGTAGTATAATCCAAGTTTGAGGTATAGATTATTGACTTTTTAGCTGGCTTTGGTGCCTTGGACATGGCTAGGACCTTAAGATTCTGCATGAAAGGAGGACTAGCAGCCGAGTTGCACGGGAGAATGTGAAAAGTGTTCATATGTAGTAAAAACCTTAAAAATCCGTTCGTTATCGTCATTTTTATCGAATCGACTTAAAGCCAGATCGTCACATTAGCCGCTCTTCTCTCTGAAACGGGTGTACTTATCGTCTGCAAAGCTATGTCGCGTGCTGCGGTATGCTGAGACACTAAAAGCACCATAGTAGAACACAGATGAAGCTTCTAAGTTGATGTAATAGTCAGTAAGAAGTAGTACAATTCAAGTTTTAGGTATTGATTATTGACTTTTTAGCTGGCTTTGGAACATTGGACATGAGCTAGGACCTTAAGATTCTGCATGAAAGGAGGACTAGCAGCCGAGTTGCACCGGAGAATGTGAAAAGTGTTCATATGTAGTAAAAACCAGAGAATTCCGTCCGTGTTCGACATTTGTTATCGAATCGACTTAAAGCCAGATCGTCACATTGGACGCTCTTCTCTCTGACACGGTTGTACTTATCGTCTGCAAAGCTATGTCGCGTGCTGCGGTATGCGGAGACACTAAAAGCACTATAGTAGAACACAGATGAAGCTTCTAAGCTGATGAAATAGCCAGTAACAAGTAGTAGAATTCATGTTATAGGTATCGATTATTGACTTCTTAGCTTGCTTTGGTGACTTGAACATGAACTAGGACCTTAAGATTCTGCATGAAAGGAGGACTAGCAGCCGAGTTGAACGGGAGAATGTGAAAAGTGTTCATATGTAGTAAAAACCTGAGAAATAAGTTCGTTATCGTCATTTGTTATCGAATCGACTTAAAGCCAGATCGTCACATTGGCCGCTCTTCTCTCTGAAACGGTAGTACTTATCTTCTGCAAAGCTATGTCGCATGCTGCGGTATGTGGAGACACTAAAAGCACCATAGTAGAACACAGATGAAGCTTCTAAGTTGATGTAATAGCAAGTAAGAAGTAGTACAATTTAAATTTTATATATCGATTATTGACTTTTTAGCTGGCTTTGGTGCCTTGGACATGAGCTAGGACCTTAAGAATCTGCATGAAAGGAGGACTAGCAGCCGAGTTGCACGGGAGAATGTGAAAAGTGTTCATATGTAGTAAAAACCTGAGAAACCCGTCCGTTTTCGTCGTTTGTTATCGAATCGACTTAAAGCCTGATCGTCACATTGGACGCTCTTTTCTCTGATACGGTTGCACTTATCGTCTGCAAAGCTATGTCGCGTGCTGCAGTATGCGGAGAAACTAAAAGCAGCATAGTAGAACACAGATGAAGCTTCTATGTTGATGTAATAGCTAGTAAGAAGTAGTACAATTGAAATTTTAGATATTGATTATTGACTTTTTTGCTGGCTTTGGTGCCTTGGATATGAGCTAGGACCTTACGATTCTGCATGAAAGGAGGACTAGCAGCCGAGTTGCACGGGAGAATGTGAAAAGTGTTCATATGTAGTAAAAACCATGGAAATCCGTAAGTGTTCGACATTTGTTATCGAATCGACTTAAAGCCAGATCGTCACATTGGCCGCTCTTCTCTCTGAAACAGTTGTACTTATCGTCTGCAAAGCTATGTCGAGTGCTGCGGCATGCGGAGACACTAAAAGCACCATAGTAGAACACAGATGAAGCTTCCAAGTTGATGTAATAGCCAGTAAGAAGTATTACAATTCAAGTTTTAGGTATCGATTGTTGACTTTTTACCCTTCTATGGTGCCTTGGGCATGAGCTAGGAACTTAAGATTTTGCAAGATAGGAGGTCTAGCAGCCACGTTGCACGTGAGAATGTGAAAAGTGTTCATATTTAGTAAAAACCTGAGAAATCCGTCCGTTTTCGTCATTTGTTATCGAATCGACTTAAAGCCAGATCGTCACATTAGCCGCTCCACTCTCTGAAACGGTTGTACTTATCGACTGCAAAGCTATGTCGCGTGCTGCGGTATGCGGAGACACTAAAAGCACCATAGTAGAACACAGATAAAGCTTCTAAGTTGATGTAATAGTCAGTAAGAAGTAGTAGAATTCAAGTTTTAAGTATTGATTATTGACTTTTTAGCTGGCTTTGGTGCCTTGGACATGGCTAGAACCTTAAGATTCTGCATGAAAGGAGGACTAGCAGCCGAGTTGCACGGGAGAATGTGAAAAGTGTTCATATGTAGTAAAAACGTTAAAAATCCGTTCGTTATCGTCATTGTTATCGAATCGACTTAAAGCCAGATCGTCACATTAGCCGCTCTTCTCTCTGAAACGCTTGTACTTATCGACTGCAAAGCTATGTCGCGTGCTGCGGTATGCGGAGACACTAAAAGCACCATAGTAGAACACAGATAAAGCTTCTAAGTTGATGTAATAGTCAGTAAGAAGTAGTAGAATTCAAGTTTTAAGTATTGATTATTGACTCTTTAGCTGGCTTTGGTGCCTTGGACATGAGCTAGGACCTTAAGATTCTGCATGAAAGGAGGACTAGCAGCCCAGTTGCACGGGAGAATGTGAAAAGTGTTCAGATGTAGTGAAAACCTGAGAAATCCGTCCGTGTTCCACATTTGTTATCGAATCGACTTAAAGCCAGATCGTCACATTGGCCGCTCTTCTCTCTGAAACGGTTGTACTTATCGTGTGAAAGCTATGTCGCGTGCTGCGGTTTGCGGAGACACTAAAAGCACCATAGTAGAACACAGATGAAGCTTCTAAGATGATGTAATAGCCAGTAAGAATTAGTACAATACCAGTTTTAGGTATTGATTATTGACTTTTTAGCTGGCTTTGGTGCCTTGGACATGAGCTAGGACCTTAAGATTCTGCATGAAAGGAGGTCTAGCAGCCGCGTTGCACGTGAGAATGTGAAAAGTGTTCATATGTAGTAAACACCTGAGAAATCCGTCCGTTTTCCTCATTTGTTATCGAATCGACTTAAAGCCAGATCGTCACGTTTGGCGCTTTACTCCCTAAAACGGTTGTACTTATCGTCTGCAAAGCTATGTCGCGTGCTGCGGTATGCGGAGACACTAAAAGCACCATAGTAGAACACACATTAAGCTTCTAAGTTGATGTAATAGCCAGTAAGAAGAAGTACAATTCAAGTTATAGGTATCGATTATTGACTTTTTAGCTGGCTTTGGTACCTTGTACATGAGCTAGGACCTTATGATTCTGCATGAAAGGAGGACTAGCAGCCCAGTTGCAGGGGAGAATGTGAAAAGTGTTCATATGTAGTAAAAACGAAAGAAATCCGTCTGTTTCCGCCATTTCTTATCGAATCGACTTAAAGCCAGATCGTCACATTGGCCGCTCTTCTCTCTGAAACGGTTGTACTTATCGTCTGCAAAGCTATGTCGCGTGCTGCGGTATGCGGAGACACTAAAAGCACCATAGTAGAACACAGATGAAGCTTCTAAGCTGATGTAATAGCCAGTAAGAAGTAGTACAATTCGTGTTATAGGTATCGATTATTGACTTCTTAGCTTGCTTTGGTGACTTGACCATGAGCTAGGACCTTAAGATTCTGCATGAAAGGAGGACTAGCAGCCGAGATGCACGGGAGAATGTGGAAAATGTTCATATGTAGTAAAAACCTGAGAAATCCTTCCGTTTTCGTCATTTGTTATCGAATTGACTTAAAGCCAGATCGTCACATTGGCCGCTCTTCTCTCTGAAAAGGTTGTACTTATCGTCTGCAAAGCTATGTCGCGTGCTGCGGTATGCGGAGACACTAAAAGCACCATAGTAGAACACAGATGAAGCTTCTAAGCTGATGTAATAGCCAGTAAGAAGTAGTACAATTCGTGTTATAGGTATCGATTATTGACTTCTTAGCTTGCTTTGGTGACTTGACCATGAGCTAGGACCTTAAGATTCTGCATGAAAGGAGGACTAGCAGCCGAGTTGCACGGGAGAATGTGGAAAATGTTCATATGTAGTAAAAACCTGAGAAATCCTTCCGTTTTCGTCATTTGTTATCGAATTGACTTAAAGCCAGATCGTCACATTGGCCGCTCTTCTCTCTGAAACGGTTGTACTTATCGTCTGCAAAGCTATGTCGCTTGCTGCGGTATGCGGAGACACTAAAAGCACCATAGTAGAACACAGATGAAGCTTCTAAGTTGATGTAATAGCCAGTAAGAAGTATCACAATTTAAGTTTTAGGTATCGATTATTGTCTTTTTAGCTGGCTTTGGTGTCTTGGACATGAGCTAGGGCCTTAAGATTCTGCATGAAAGGAGGACTAGCAGCCGAGTTGCGAGGGAGAAAGTAAAAAGTGTTCATATGTAGTAAAAACCTGAGAAATCCGTCAGTTTCCGCCATTTGTTATGGAATCGACTTAAAGCCAGATCGTCACATTGGACGCTCTTCTCTCTGAAACGGTTGTACTTATCGTCTGCAAAGCTATGTCGCGTGCCGCGGTATGCGGAGACACTAAAAGCACCATAGTAGAACACAGATGAAGCTTCTAAGCTCATGTAATAGCCAGTAAGAAGTAGTACAATTCATGTTATAAGTATCGATTATTGGCTTCTTAGCTGGCTTTGTTGACTTGAACATGAGCTAGGACCTTAAGATTCTGCATGAAAGGAGGACTAGCAGCCGAGTTGCACTGCAGAATGTGAAAAGTGTTCATATGTAGTAAAAACCAGAGAAATTCGTCCGTGTTCGACATTTGTTATCGAATCGACTTAAAGCCAGATCGTCACATTGGCCGCTCTTCTCTCTGAAACGGTTGTACTTATCGTCTGCAAAGCTATGTCGAGTGCTGCGGCATGCGGAGACACTAAAAGCACCATAGTAGAACACAGATGAAGCTTCTAAGTTGATGTAATAGCCAGTAAGAAGTAGTGCAATTCAAGTTTTAGGTATCGATTGTTGACTTTTTACCCTTCGTTGGTGCCTTGGGCATGAGCTAGGAACTTAAGATTTTACATGATATGAGGTCTAGCAGCCGCGTTGCACGTGAGAATGTGAAAAGTGTTCATATGTAGTAAAAACCTGAGAAATCCGTCCGTTTTCCTCATTTGTTATCGAATCGACTTAAAGCCAGATCGTCACGTTGGGCGGTCTACTCTCTAAAACGGTTGTACTTATCGTCTGCAAAGCTATGTCGCGTGCTGCGGTATGCGGAGACACTTAAAGCACCATAGTAGAACACACATGAAGCTTCTAAGTTGATCTAATAGCCAGTAAGAAGAAGTACAATTCAAGTTATATGTATCGATTATTGACTTTTTAGCTGGCTTTGGTGCCTTGGACATGAGCTAGGACCTTACAATTCTGACTGAAAGGACGACTAACAGCCAAGTTGCACGGAAGAATGTGAAAAGTGTTCATATATAGTAAAAACCTGAGAAATCCGGCCGTTTTGGTCATTTGTTATCGAATCGACTTAAAGCCAGATCGTCACATTGGCCGCTCTTCTCACTTAAACGGTTGTACTTATCGTCTGCAAAGCTATGTCGAGTGCTGCGGCATGCGGAGACACTAAAAGCACCATAGTAGAACACAGATGAAGCTTCTAAGTTGATGTAATAGCCAGTAAGAAGTAGTACAATTCAAGTTTTAGGTATCGTTTGTTGACTTTTTCCCATCTTTGGTGCCTTGGGCATGAGCTAGGAACTTAAGATTTTACATGATAGGAGGTCTAGCAGCCGCGTTGCACGTGAGAATGTGAAAAGTGTTCATATGTAGTAAAAACCTGAGAAATCCGTCCGTTTTCCTCATTTGTTATCGAATCGACTTAAAGCCAGATCGTCACGTAGGGCGCTCTACTCTTTAAAACGGTTGTACTTATCGTCTGCAAAGCTATGTCGCGTGCTGCGGTATGCGGAGACACTAAAAGCACCATAGTAGAACACAGATGAAGCTTCTAAGCTCATGTAATAGCCAGTAAGAAGTAGTACAATTCATGTTATAAGTATCGATTATTGGCTTCTTAGCTAGCTTTGGTGACTTGAACATGAGCTAGGACCTTAAGATTCTGCATGAAAGGAGGTCTAGCAGCCGAGTTGCACAGGAGAATGTGGAAAACGTTCATATGTAGTAAAAACCTGAGAAATCCTTCCGTTTCCGTCATTTGTTATCGAATTGACTTAAAGCCAGATCGTCACATTGGCCGCTCTTCTCTCTGAAACGGTTGTACTTATCGACTGCAATGCTATGTCGCATGCTGCGGTATGCGGAGACACTAAAAGCATTATAGTAGAACACAGATGAAGCTTCTAATTTGATGTAATAGCCAGTAAGAAGTAGTATAATTCAAGTTTTAGGTATCGATTATTGACTTTTTAGCTGGCTTTGGTGCCTTGGACATGGCTAGGACCTTAAGATTCTGCATGAAAGGAGGACTAGCAGCCGAGTTGCACAGGAGAATGTGAAAAGTGTTCATATGTACTAAAAACCTTAAAAATCCGTTCGTTATCGTCATTGTTATCGAATCGACTTAAAGCCAGATCGTCACATTGGCCTCTCTTCTCTCTCAAACGGTTGTACTTATCGACTGCAAAGCTATGTCGCGTGCTGCGGTATGCGGAGACACTAAAAGCACCATAGTAGAACACAGATGAATCTTCTAAGTTGATGTAATAGTCAGTAAGAAGTAGTACAATTCAAGTTTTAGGTATTGATTATTGACTTTTTTGCTGGCTTTGGTGCCTTGGACATGAGCTAGGACCTTAAGATTCTGCATGAAAGGAGGACTAGCAGCCGAGTTGCACGGGAGAATATGAAAAGTGTTCATACGTAGTAAAAACCAGAGAAATCCGTCCGTGTTCGACATTTGTTATCGAATCGACTTAAAGCCAGATCGTAACATTGGCCGCTCTTCTCTCTGAAACGGTTGTACTTATCGTCTGCAAAGCTATGTCGAGTGCTGCGGCATGCGGAGACACTAAAAGCACCATAGTAGAACACAGATGAAGCTTCTAAGTTGATATAATAGTCAGTAAGAAGTAGTACAATTCAAGTTTTAGGTATCGATTGTTGACTTTTTACCCTTCTTTGGTGCCTTGGGCATTAGCTAGGAACTTAAGATTTTGCATGATAGGAGGTCTAGCAGCCGCGTTGCACGTGAGAATGTGAAAAGTGTTCATAGTTAGTAAAAAAATGAGAAATCCGTCCGTTTTCCTCTCTGAAACGGTTGTACTTATCGTCTGCAAAGCTATGTCGCGTGCTGCGGTATGTGGAGACACTAAAAGCACCATAGTAGAAGACAGATGAAGCTTCCAAGTTGATGTAATAGCCAGTAAGAAGTAGTACAATTCAAGTTTTAGGTATCGATTATTGACTTTTTAGCTGTCTTTGGTGCCTTGGACATGAGCTAGGACCTTAAGATTCTTCATTAATGGAGGACTAGCAGCCGAGTTGCACGGGAGAATGTGAAAAGTGTTCATATGTAGTAAAAGCCTGAGAAATCCGTCCGTGTTCGACATTTGTTATCGAATCGACTTAAAGCCAGATCGTCACATTTGCCGCTCTTGTCTCTGCAACGGTTGTACTTATTGTCTGCAAAGCTATGTCGAGTGCTGCTGTATGCGGAGACACTAAAAGCAACATAGTAGAACACAGATGAAGCTTCTAAGTTGATGTAATAGCCAGTAAGAAGTAGTACAATTCAAGTTTTAGGTATCGATTGTCGACTTTTTACCCTCCTTTGGTGCCTTGGGCATGAGCTAGGAACTTAAGATTTTGCATGATAGGAGGCCTAGCAGCCGCGTTGCACGTGCGAATGTGAAAAGTGTTCATATTTAGTAAAAACCTGAGAAATCCGTCCGTTTTCCTCATTTGTTATCGAATCGACTTAAAGCCAGATCGTCACATTGGGCGCTCTACTCTCTAAAACGGTTGTACTTATCGTCTGCAAAGCTATGTCGCGTGCTGCGGTATGCGGAGACACTAAAAGCACCATAGTAGAACACAGATGAAGCTTCTAAGTTGATGTAATGGCCAGTGAGAAGTAGTAAAATTCAAGTTTTAGGTATCGATTATTGACTTTTAGCTGGCTTTGGAGCCTTGGACATGAGCTAGGACCTTAAAATTCTGCATGAAAGGAGGACTAGCAGCCCAGTTGCACGGGAGAATGTGAAAAGTGTTCATATGTAGTAAAAACCTAAGAAATCCGGCTGTTTCCGCCATTTGTTATCGAATCGACTTAAAGCCAGATCGTCACATTGGCCGCTCTTCTCTCTGAAACGGTTGTACGTATCGTCTCAAAGCTATGTCGCGTGCTGCGGTATGCGGAGACACTGAAAGCACCATAGTAGAACACAGATGAAGCTTCTAAGTTGATGTAATAGCCAGTAAGAAGTAGTACAATTCAAGTTTTAGGTATCGATTGTTGACTTTTTACCCTTCTTTGGTGCCTTGGGCATGAGCTAGGAACTTAAGATTTTACATGATAGGAGGTCTAGCAGCCGCGTTGCACGTGAGAATGTGAAAAGTGTTCATATGTAGTAAAAACCTGAGAAATCCGTCCGTTTTCCTCATTTGTTATCGAATCGACTTAAAGCCAGATCGTCACGTTGGGCGCTCTACTCTCTAAAACGGTTGTACTTATCGTCTGCAAAGCTATGTCGCGTGCTGCGGTATGCGGAGACACTAAAAGCACCATAGTAGAACATACATGAAGCTTCTAAGTTGATGTAATAGCCAGTAAGAAGAAGTACAATTCAAGTTATAGGTATCGATTATTGACTTTTTAGCTGGCTTTGGTACCTTGTACATGAGCTAGGACCTTATGATTCTGCATGAAAGGAGGACTAGCAGCCCAGTTGCACGGGAGAATGTGAAAAGTGTTCGTATGTAGTAAAAACCAAAGAAATCCGTCTGTTTCCGCCATTTGTTATCGAATCGACTTAAAGCCAGATCGTCACATTGGACGCTCTTCTCTCTGAAACGGTTGTACTTATCGTCTGCAAAGCTATGTCGCGTGCTGCGGTATGCGGAGACACTAAAAGCACCATAGTAGAACACAGATGAATCTTCTAAGTTGATGTAATAGCCAGTAAGAAGTAGTACAATTCAAGTTTTAGGTATCGATTATTGAATTTTTAGCTGGCTTTGGTGCCTTGGACATGAGCTAGGGCCTTAAGATTCTGCATAAAAGGAGTACTAGCAGCCGAGTTGCGAGGGAGAAAGTGAAAAGTGTTCATATGTAGTAAAAACCTGAGAAATCCGTCAGTTTCCGCCATTTGTTATGGAATCGACTTAAAGCCAGTTCGTCACATTGGCCGCACTTCTCTCTGAAACGGTTGTACTTATCGTCTGCAAAGCTATGTCGCGTGCTGCGGTATGCGGGGACACTAAAAGCACCATAGTAGAACACAGATGAAGCTTCTAAGCTGATGTAATAGCCAGTAAGAAGTAGTACAATTCTTGTTATAAGTATCGATTATTGGCTTCTTAGCTGGCTTTGGTGACTTGAACATGAGCTAGGACCTTAAGATTCTGCATGAAAGGAGGACTAGCAGCCGAGTTGCACTGGAGAATGTGAAAAGTGTTCATATGTAGTAAAAACCTTAATAATCCGTTCGTTATCGTCATTGTTATCGAATCGACTTAAAGCCAGATCGTCACATTGGCCTCTCTTCTCTCTCAAACGGTTGTACTTATCGACTGCAAAGCTATGTCGCGTGCTGCGGTATGCGGAGACACTAAATGCACCATAGTAGAACACAGATGAAGCTTCTAAGTTGATGTAATAGTCAGTAAGAAGTAGTACAATTCAAGTTTTAGGTATTGATTATTGACTTTTTAGCTGGCTTTGGTGCCTTGGACATGAGCTAGGACCTTAAGATTCTGCATGAAAGGAGGACTAGCAGCCGAGTTGCACGGGAGAATATGAAAAGTGTTCATATGTAGTAAAAACCAGAGAAATCCGTCCGTGTTCGACATTTGTTATCGAATCGACTTAAAGCCAGATCGTAACATTGGCCGCTCTTCTCTCTGAAACGGTTGTACTTATCGTCTGCAAAGCTATGTCGAGTGCTGCGGCATGCGGAGACACTAAAAGCACCATAGTAGAACACAGATGAAGCTTCTAAGTTGATGCAATAGCCAGTAAGAAGTAGTACAATTCAAGGTTTAGGTATCGATTGTTGACTTTTTACCCATCTTTGGTGCCTTGGGCATGAGCTAGGAACTTAAGATTTTGCATGATAGGAGGTCTAGCAGCCGCGTTGCACTTGAGAATGTGAAAAGTGTTCATATTTAGTAAAAACCTGAGAAATCCGTCCGTTTAACTCATTTGTTATCGAATCGACTTAAAGCCAGATCGTCATATTGGGCGCTCTACTCTCTAAAACGGTTGTACTTATCGTCTGCAAAGCTTTGTCGCGTGCTGCGGTATGCGGACACACTAAAAGCACCATAGTAGAACACAGATGAAGCTTCTAAGTTGATGTAATAGCCAGTAAGAAGTAGTACAATTCAAGTTTTAGGTATCGATTATTGACTTTTAGCTGGCTTTGGTGCCTTGGACATGAGCTAGGACCTTAAAATTCTGCAAAAAAGGACGACTAACAGCCAAGTTGCACGGAAGAATGAGAAAAGTGTTCATATATAGTAAAAACCTGAGAAATACGTCCGTTTTCGTCATTTGTTATCCAATCGACTTAAAGCCAGATCGTCACATTTGCCGCTCTTCTCTCTGAAACGGTTGTACTTATCGTCTGCAAAGCTATGTCGCGTGCTGCGGTATGTGGAGACATTAAAAGCACCATAGTAGAAGACAGACGAAGCTTCCAAGTTGATGTAATAGCCAGTAAGAAGTAGTAAAATTTAAGTTTTATGTATCGATTATTGACTTTTTAGCTGTCTTTGGTGCCTTGGACATGAGCTAGGACCTTAAGATTCTTTATTAATGGAGGACTAGCAGCCGAGTTGCACGGGAGAATGTGAAAAGTGTTCATATGTAGTAAAAGCTTGAGAAATCCGTCCGTGTTCGACATTTGTTATCGAATCGACTTAAAGCCAGATCGTCACATTTGCCGCTCTTCTCTCTGCAACGGTTGTACTTATTGTCTGCAAAGCTATGTCGCGTGCTGCGGTATGCGGAGACACTAAAAGCACCATAGTTGAACACAGATGAAGCTTCTAAGTTGATGTAATAGCCAGTAAGAAGTAGTACAATTCAAGTTATAGGTATCGATTATTGACTTTTTAGCTGGCTTTGGTGCCTTGGACATGAGCTAGGACCTTAAAATTCTGCATGAAAGGACGACTAACAGCCAAGTTGCACGGAAGAATGTGAAAAGTGTTAATATATAGTAAAAACCTGAGAAATACGACCGTTTTCGTCATTTGTTATCGAATCGCCTTAAAGCCAGATCGTCACATTGGCCGCTCTTCTCTCTGAAACGGTTGTACTTATCGTCTGCAAAGCTATGTCGCGTGCTGCGGTATGTGGAGACACTAAAGGCACCATAGTAGAACACAGATGAAGCTTCCAAGTTGATGTAATAGCCAGTACGAAGTAGTACAATTCATGTTATAGGTATCGATTATTGACTTCTTAGCTTGCTTTGGTGACTTGAACATGTGCTAGGACCTTAAGATTCTGCATGAAAGGAGGACTAGCAGCCGAGTTGCACTGGAGAATGTGGAAAATGTTCATATGTAGTAAAAACCTGAGAAATCCTTCCGTTTTCGTCATTTGTTATCGAATTGACTTAAAGCCAGATCGTCACATTGGCCGCTCTTCTCTCTGAAACGGTTGTACTTATCGTCTGCAAAGCTTTGTCGCGTGCTGCGGTATGCGGAGACACTAAAAGCACCATAGTAGAACATAGATGAAGCTTCTAACTTAAAGCCAGATCGTCACATTGGCCGCTCTTCTCTCTGAAACGGTTGTACTTATCGTCTGCAAAGTTTTGTCGCGTGCTGCGGTATGCGGAGACACTAAAAGCACCATAGTGGAACACAGATGAAGCTTCTAAGTTGAAGTAATATCCAGTAAGATGTAGTACAATTCAAGTCTTAGGTATCGATTATTGACTTTTTACCATTCTTTGGTGCCTTGGACATGAGCTAGGACCTTAAGATTCTGCATGAAAGGAGGACTAGCAGCCGAGTTGCAGGGGAGAATGTAAAATGTGTTTATATGTAGTAAAAACCTGAGAAATCCGTTCGTTATCGTCATTTGTTATCGAATCGACTTAAAGCCAGATTGTCACATTGGCCGCTCTTCTCTCTGAAACGGTTGTACTTATCGACTGCAAAGCTATGTCGCGTGCTGCGGTATGCGGAGACACTAAAACCACCATAGTAAAACACAGATGAAGCTTCTGAGATGATGTAATAGTCAGTAAGAAGTAGTACAATTCAAGTTTTAGGTATCGATTATTGACTTTTTAGCTGTCGTTGGTGCCTTGGAGAGGAGCTAGGACCTTAAGATTCTGCATGAAAGGAGGACTAGCAGCCGAGTTGCACGGGAGAATGTGAAAAGTGTTCATATGTAGTAAAAACCTGAGAAATCCGTCCGTTTTCGTCATTTGTTATCGAATCGACTTAAAGCCAGATCGTCACATTGGCCGCTCTTCTCTCTGAAACGGTTGTACTTATCGTCTGCAAAGCTATGTCGCGTGCTGCGGTATGCGGAGACACTAAAAGCATCATAGTAGAACACAGATGAAGCTTCTAAGTTGATGTAATAGCCAGTAAGAAGTAGTACAATTCAAGTTTTAGGTATCGATTATTGACTTTTTAGCTGGCTTTGGTGCCTTGGAGAGGAGCTAGGACCTTAAGATTCTGCATGAAAGGAGGATTAGCAGCCGAGTTGCAGGGGAGAATGTAAAAAGTGTTCATATGTATTAAAAACCTGAGAAATCCGTTCGTTATCGTCATTTGTTATCGAATCGCCTTAAAGCCAGATCGTCACATTAGCCGCTCTTCTCTCTGAAACGGTTGTACTTATCGACTGCAAAGCTTTGTCGCGTGCTGCGATATGCGGCGACACTAAAAGCACCATAGTAGAACACAGATGAAGCTTCTAAGATGATGTAATAGTCAGTAAGATGTAGTACAATTCAAGTTTTAGGTATCGATTATTGACTTTTTAGCTGTCTTTGGTGCCTTGGGCATGAGCTAGGAACTTAAGATTTTGCATGATAGGAGGTCTAGCAGCCGCGTTGCACTTGAGAATGTGAAAAGTGTTCATATTTAGTAAAAACCTGAGAAATCCGTCCGTTTAACTCATTTGTTATCGAATCGACTTAAAGCCAGATCGTCATATTGGGCGCTCTACTCTCTAAAACGGTTGTACTTATCGTCTGCAAAGCTTTGTCGCGTGCTGCGGTATGCGGACACACTAAAAGCACCATAGTAGAACACAGATGAAGCTTCTAAGTTGATGTAATAGCCAGTAAGAAGTAGTACAATTCAAGTTTTAGGTATCGATTATTGACTTTTAGCTGGCTTTGGTGCCTTGGACATGAGCTAGGACCTTAAAATTCTGCAAAAAAGGACGACTAACAGCCAAGTTGCACGGAAGAATGAGAAAAGTGTTCATATATAGTAAAAACCTGAGAAATACGTCCGTTTTCGTCATTTGTTATCCAATCGACTTAAAGCCAGATCGTCACATTTGCCGCTCTTCTCTCTGAAACGGTTGTACTTATCGTCTGCAAAGCTATGTCGCGTGCTGCGGTATGTGGAGACATTAAAAGCACCATAGTAGAAGACAGACGAAGCTTCCAAGTTGATGTAATAGCCAGTAAGAAGTAGTAAAATTTAAGTTTTATGTATCGATTATTGACTTTTTAGCTGTCTTTGGTGCCTTGGACATGAGCTAGGACCTTAAGATTCTTTATTAATGGAGGACTAGCAGCCGAGTTGCACGGGAGAATGTGAAAAGTGTTCATATGTAGTAAAAGCTTGAGAAATCCGTCCGTGTTCGACATTTGTTATCGAATCGACTTAAAGCCAGATCGTCACATTTGCCGCTCTTCTCTCTGCAACGGTTGTACTTATTGTCTGCAAAGCTATGTCGCGTGCTGCGGTATGCGGAGACACTAAAAGCACCATAGTTGAACACAGATGAAGCTTCTAAGTTGATGTAATAGCCAGTAAGAAGTAGTACAATTCAAGTTATAGGTATCGATTATTGACTTTTTAGCTGGCTTTGGTGCCTTGGACATGAGCTAGGACCTTAAAATTCTGCATGAAAGGACGACTAACAGCCAAGTTGCACGGAAGAATGTGAAAAGTGTTAATATATAGTAAAAACCTGAGAAATACGACCGTTTTCGTCATTTGTTATCGAATCGCCTTAAAGCCAGATCGTCACATTGGCCGCTCTTCTCTCTGAAACGGTTGTACTTATCGTCTGCAAAGCTATGTCGCGTGCTGCGGTATGCGGAGACACTAAAACCACCATAGTAAAACACAGATGAAGCTTCTGAGATGATGTAATAGTCAGTAAGAAGTAGTACAATTCAAGTTTTAGGTATCGATTATTGACTTTTTAGCTGTCCTTGGTGCCTTGGAGAGGAGCTAGGACCTTAAGATTCTGCATGAAAGGAGGACTAGCAGCCGAGTTGCACGGGAGAATGTGAAAAGTGTTCATATGTAGTAAAAACCTGAGAAATCCGTCCGTTTTCGTCATTTGTTATCGAATCGACTTAAAGCCAGATCGTCACATTGGCCGCTCTTCTCTCTGAAACGGTTGTACTTATCGTCTGCAAAGCTATGTCGCGTGCTGCGGTATGCGGAGACACTAAAAGCATCATAGTAGAACACAGATGAAGCTTCTAAGTTGATGTAATAGCCAGTAAGAAGTAGTACAATTCAAGTTTTAGGTATCGATTATTGACTTTTTAGCTGGCTTTGGTGCCTTGGAGAGGAGCTAGGACCTTAAGATTCTGCATGAAAGGAGGATTAGCAGCCGAGTTGCAGGGGAGAATGTAAAAAGTGTTCATATGTATTAAAAACCTGAGAAATCCGTTCGTTATCGTCATTTGTTATCGAATCGCCTTAAAGCCAGATCGTCACATTAGCCGCTCTTCTCTCTGAAACGGTTGTACTTATCGACTGCAAAGCTTTGTCGCGTGCTGCGATATGCGGCGACACTAAAAGCACCATAGTAGAACACAGATGAAGCTTCTAAGATGATGTAATAGTCAGTAAGATGTAGTACAATTCAAGTTTTAGGTATCGATTATTGACTTTTTAGCTGTCTTTGGTGCCTTGGGCATGAGCTAGGAACTTAAGATTTTGCATGATAGGAGGTCTAGCAGCCGCGTTGCACTTGAGAATGTGAAAAGTGTTCATATTTAGTAAAAACCTGAGAAATCCGTCCGTTTAACTCATTTGTTATCGAATCGACTTAAAGCCAGATCGTCATATTGGGCGCTCTACTCTCTAAAACGGTTGTACTTATCGTCTGCAAAGCTTTGTCGCGTGCTGCGGTATGCGGACACACTAAAAGCACCATAGTAGAACACAGATGAAGCTTCTAAGTTGATGTAATAGCCAGTAAGAAGTAGTACAATTCAAGTTTTAGGTATCGATTATTGACTTTTAGCTGGCTTTGGTGCCTTGGACATGAGCTAGGACCTTAAAATTCTGCAAAAAAGGACGACTAACAGCCAAGTTGCACGGAAGAATGAGAAAAGTGTTCATATATAGTAAAAACCTGAGAAATACGTCCGTTTTCGTCATTTGTTATCGAATCGACTTAAAGCCAGATCGTCACATTTGCAGCTCTTCTCTCTGAAACGGTTGTACTTATCGTCTGCAAAGCTATGTCGCGTGCTGCGGTATGTGGAGACACTAAAAGCACCATAGTAGAAGACAGACGAAGCTTCCAAGTTGATGTAATAGCCAGTAAGAAGTAGTAAAATTTAAGTTTTATGTATCGATTATTGACTTTTTAGCTGTCTTTGGTGCCTTGGACATGAGCTAGGACCTTAAGATTCTTTATTAATGGAGGACTAGCAGCCGAGTTGCACGGGAGAATGTGAAAAGTGTTCATATGTAGTAAAAGCTTGAGAAATCCGTCCGTGTTCGACATTTGTTATCGAATCGACTTAAAGCCAGATCGTCACATTGGCCGCTCTTCTCTCTGCAACGGTTGTACTTATTGTCTGCAAAGCTATGTCGCGTGCTGCGGTATGCGGAGACACTAAAAGCACCATAGTTGAACACAGATGAAGCTTCTAAGTTGATGTAATAGCCAGTAAGAAGTAGTACAATTCAAGTTATAGGTATCGATTATTGACTTTTTAGCTGGCTTTGGTGCCTTGGACATGAGCTAGGACCTTAAAATTCTGCATGAAAGGACGACTAACAGCCAAGTTGCACGGAAGAATGTGAAAAGTGTTAATATATAGTAAAAACCTGAGAAATACGACCGTTTTCGTCATTTGTTATCGAATCGCCTTAAAGCCAGATCGTCACATTGGCCGCTCTTCTCTCTGAAACGGTTGTACTTATCGTCTGCAAAGCTATGTCGCGTGCTGCGGTATGTGGAGACACTAAAGGCACCATAGTAGAACACAGATGAAGCTTCCAAGTTGATGTAATAGCCAGTACGAAGTAGTACAATTCATGTTATAGGTATCGATTATTGACTTCTTAGCTTGCTTTGGTGACTTGAACATGTGCTAGGACCTTAAGATTCTGCATGAAAGGAGGACTAGCAGCCGAGTTGCACTGGAGAATGTGGAAAATGTTCATATGTAGTAAAAACCTGAGAAATCCTTCCGTTTTCGTCATTTGTTATCGAATTGACTTAAAGCCAGATCGTCACATTGGCCGCTCTTCTCTCTGAAACGGTTGTACTTATCGTCTGCAAAGCTTTGTCGCGTGCTGCGGTATGCGGAGACACTAAAAGCACCATAGTAGAACATAGATGAAGCTTCTAACTTAAAGCCAGATCGTCACATTGGCCGCTCTTCTCTCTGAAACGGTTGTACTTATCGTCTGCAAAGTTTTGTCGCGTGCTGCGGTATGCGGAGACACTAAAAGCACCATAGTGGAACACAGATGAAGCTTCTAAGTTGAAGTAATATCCAGTAAGATGTAGTACAATTCAAGTCTTAGGTATCGATTATTGACTTTTTACCATTCTTTGGTGCCTTGGACATGAGCTAGGACCTTAAGATTCTGCATGAAAGGAGGACTAGCAGCCGAGTTGCAGGGGAGAATGTAAAATGTGTTTATATGTAGTAAAAACCTGAGAAATCCGTTCGTTATCGTCATTTGTTATCGAATCGACTTAAAGCCAGATCGTCACATTGGCCGCTCTTCTCTCTGAAACGGTTGTACTTATCGACTGCAAAGCTATGTCGCGTGCTGCGGTATGCGGAAACACTAAAACCACCATAGTAAAACACAGATGAAGCTTCTGAGATGATGTAATAGTCAGTAAGAAGTAGTACAATTCAAGTTTTAGGTATCGATTATTGACTTTTTAGCTGTCCTTGGTGCCTTGGAGAGGAGCTAGGACCTTAAGATTCTGCATGAAAGGAGGACTAGCAGCCGAGTTGCACGGGAGAATGTGAAAAGTGTTCATATGTAGTAAAAACCTGAGAAATCCGTCCGTTTTCGTCATTTGTTATCGAATCGACTTAAAGCCAGATCGTCACATTGGCCGCTCTTCTCTCTGAAACGGTTGTACTTATCGTCTGCAAAGCTATGTCGCGTGCTGCGGTATGCGGAGACACTAAAAGCATCATAGTAGAACACAGATGAAGCTTCTAAGTTGATGTAATAGCCAGTAAGAAGTAGTACAATTCAAGTTTTAGGTATCGATTATTGACTTTTTAGCTGGCTTTGGTGCCTTGGAGAGGAGCTAGGACCTTAAGATTCTGCATGAAAGGAGGACTAGCAGCCGAGTTGCAGGGGAGAATGTAAAAAGTGTTCATATGTATTAAAAACCTGAGAAATCCGTTCGTTATCGTCATTTGTTATCGAATCGCCTTAAAGCCAGATCGTCACATTAGCCGCTCTTCTCTCTGAAACGGTTGTACTTATCGACTGCAAAGCTTTGTCGCGTGCTGCGATATGCGGCGACACTAAAAGCACCATAGTAGAACACAGATGAAGCTTCTAAGATGATGTAATAGTCAGTAAGATGTAGTACAATTCAAGTTTTAGGTATCGATTATTGACTTTTTAGCTGTCTTTGGTGCCTTGGACATGAGTTAGGACCTTAAGATTCTGCATGAAAGGAGGTCTAGCAGCCGAGTTGTACGGGAGAATGTGAAAACTGTTCATATGTAGTAAAAACCTGAGAAATCCGTCCGTTTTCGTCATTTGTTATCGAATCGACTTAAAGCCAGATCGTCACATTGGCCGCTCTTCTCTCTGAAACGGTTGTACTTATCTTCTGCAAAGCTATGTCGCGTGCTGCGGTATGTGGAGACACTAAAAGCACCATAGTAGAACACAGATGAAGCTTCTAAGTTGATGTAATAGCCAGTAAGAAGTAGTACAATTCAAGTTTTAGGTATCGATTATTGACTTTTTAGGTGGCTTTGGTGCCTTGGACATGAGCTAGGACCTTAAGATTCTGCATGAAAGGAGGACTAGCAGCCGAGTTTCAGGGGAGAATGTAAAAAGTGTTCATATGTAGTAAAAACCTGAGAAATCCGACCGTTATCGTCATTTGTTATCGAATCGACTTAAAGCCTGAGCGTCACATTAGCCGCTCGTCTCTCTGAAACGGTTGTACTTATCGACTGCAAAGCTATGTCGCGTGCTGCGGTATGTGGAGACACTAAAAGCACCATAGTAGAACACAGATGAAGCTTCTAAGATGATGTAATAGTCAGTAAGAAGTAGTACAATTCAAGTTTTAAGTATCGATTATTGACTTTTTAGCTGGCTTTGGTACCTTGGACATGAGCTAGGACCTTATGATTCTGCATGAAAGGAGGACTAGCAGCCCAGTTGCATGGGAGAATGTGAAAAGTGTTCATATGTAGTAAAAACCTGAGAAATCCGTCCGTTTCCGCCATTTGTTATCGAATCGACTTAAAGCCAGATCGTCACATTGGCCGCTCTTCTCTCTGAAACGGTTGTACTTATCGTCTGCAAAGCTATGTCGCGTGCTGCGGTATGTGGAGACACTAAAAGCACCATAGTAGTACACAGATGAAGCTTCTAAGCTGATGTAATAGCCAGTAAGAAGTAGTACATTTCATGTTATAGGTATCGATTATTGACTTCTTGCTTGCTTTGGTGACTTGAAAATGAGCTAGGACCTTAAGATTCTGCATGAAAGGAGGACTAGCAGCCGAGTTTCACTGGAGAATGTTGAAAATGTTCATATGTAGTAAAAACCTGAGAAATCCTTACGTTTTCGTCATTTGTTATCGAATTGACTTAAAGCCAGATCGTCACATTGGCCGCTCTTCAAACGGTTGCACTTATCGTCTGCAAAGCTATGTCGCGTGCTGCGGTATGCGGAGACACTAAAAGCACCATAGTAGAACACAGATGAAGCTTCTAAGTTGATGTAATAGCCAGTAAGAAGTAGTACAATTCAAGTTTTAGGTATCGATTATTGACTTTTTAGCTGGCTTTGGTGTCTTGGACATGAGCTAGGGCCTTAAGATTCTGCATGAAAGGAGGACTAGCAGCCGAGTTGCGAGGGAGAAAGTGAAAAGTGTTCATATGTAGTAAAAACCTGAGAAATCCGTCCGTTTTCGTCATTTGTTATCGAATCGACGTAAAGCCAGATCGTCACATTGGCCGCTCTTCTCTCTGAAACGGTTGTACTTATCGACTGCAAAGCTATGTCGCGTGCTGCGGTATGCGGAGACACTAAAAGCACCATAGTAGAACACAGATGAAGCTTCTAAGATGATGTAATAGTCAGTAAGAAGTAGTACAATTCAAGTTTAAAGGATCGATTATTGACTTTTTAGCTGGCTTTGGTACCTTGGACATGAGCTAGGACCTTATGATTCTGCATGAAAGGAGGACTAGCAGCCCAGTTGCATGGGAGAATGTGAAAAGTGTTCATATGTAGTAAAAACCTAAGAAATCCGTCCGTTTCCGCCATTTGTTATCGAATCGACTTAAAGCCAGATCGTCACATTGGCCGCTCTTCTCTCTGAAACGGTTGTACTTATCGTCTGCAAAGCTATGTCGCGTGCTGCGGTATGTGGAGACACTAAAAGCACCATAGTAGAACACAGATGAAGCTTCTAAGCTGATGTAATAGCCAGTAAGAAGTAGTACAATTCATGTTATAGGTATCGATTATTGACTTCTTGCTTGCTTTGGTGACTTGAAAATGAGCTAGGACCTTAAGATTCTGCATGAAAGGAGGACTAGCAGCCGAGTTGCACTGGAGAATGTGGAAAATGTTCATATGTAGTAAAAACCTGAGAAATCTTTACGTTTTCGTCATTTGTTATCTAATTGACTTAAAGCCAGATCGTCACATTGGCCGCTCTTCAAATTGTTGCACTTATCGTCTGCAAAGCTATGTCGCGTGCTGCGGTATGCGGAGACACTAAAAGCACCATAGTAGAACACAGATGAAGCTTCTAAGTTGATGTTATAGCCAGTAAGAAGTAGTACAATTCAAGTTTTAGGTATCGATTATTGACTTTTTAGCTGGCTTTGGTGCCTTGGAGAGGAGCTAGCACCTTAAGATTCTGCATGAAAGGAGGACTAGCACCCGAGTTGCAGGGGAGAATGTAAAAAGTGTTCATATGTATTAAAAACCTGAGAAATCCGTTCGTTATCGTCATTTGTTATCGAATCGCCTTAAAGCCAGATCGTCACATTGGCCGCTCTTCTCTCTGAAACGGTTGTACTTATCGACTGCAAAGCTATGTCGCGTGCTGCGATATGCGGAGACACTAAAAGCACCATAGTAGAACACAGATGAAGCTTCTAAGATGATGTAATAGTCAGTAAGATGTAGTACAATTCAAGTTTTAGGTATCGATTATTGACTTTTTAGCTGTCTTTGGTGCCTTGGACATGAGTTAGGACCTTAAGATTCTGCATGAAAGGAGGTCTAGCAGCCGAGTTGTACGGGAGAATGTAAAAAGTGTTCATATGTAGTAAAAACCTGAGAAATCCGTCCGTTTTCGTCATTTGTTATCGAATCGACTTAAAGCCAGATCGTCATATTGGCCGCTCTTCTCTCTGAAACGGTTGTACTTATCTTCTGCACAGCTATGTCGCGTGCTGCGGTATGTGGAGACACTAAAAGCACCATAGTAGAACACAGATGAAGCTTCTAAGTTGATGTAATAGCCAGTAAGAAGTAGTACAATTCAAGTTTTAGGTATCGATTATTCACTTTTTAGCTGGCTTTGGAGCCTTGGACATGAGCTAGGACTTTCAGATTGTGCATGAAAGGAGGACTAGCAGCCGAGTTGCACGGGAGAATGTGAAAAGTGTTCATATGTCGTAAAAACCTGAGAAATCCGTCCATTTTTGTCATTCGTTATCGAATCGACTTAAGGCCAGATCGTCACATTGGCCGCTCTTCAAACGGTTGCACTTATCGTCTGCAAAGCTATGTCGCGAGCTGCGGTATGCGGAGACACTAAAAGCACCATAGTAGAACACAGATGAAGCTTCTAAGTTGATGTAATAGCCAGTAAGAAGTAGTACAATTCAAGTTTTAGGTATCGATTATTGACTTTTTAGCTGGCTTTGGTGCCTTGGAGAGGAGCTAGCACCTTAAGATTCTGCATGAAAGGAGGACTAGCAGCCGAGTTGCAGGGGAGAATGTAAAAAGTGTTCATATGTATTAAAAACCTGAGAAATCCGTTCGTTATCGTCATTTGTTATCGAATCGACTTAAAGCCAGATCGTCACATTGGCCGCTCTTCTCTCTGAAACGGTTGTACTTATCGACTGCAAAGCTATGTCGCGTGCTGCGATATGCGGAGACACTAAAAGCACCATAGTAGAACACAGATGAAGCTTCTAAGATGATGTAATAGTCAGTAAGATGTAGTACAATTCAAGTTTTAGGTATCGATTATTGACTTTTTAGCTGTCTTTGGTGCCTTGGACATGAGTTAGGACCTTAAGATTCTGCATGAAAGGAGGTCTAGCAGCCGAGTTGTACGGGAGAATGTAAAAAGTGTTCATATGTAGTAAAAACCTAAGAAATCCGTCCGTTTCCGCCATTTGTTATCGAATCGACTTAAAGCCAGATCGTCACATTGGACGCTCTTCTCTCTGAAACGGTTGTACTTACCGTCTGCAAAGCTATGTCGCGTGCTGCGGTATGTGGAGACACTAAAAGCACCATAGTAGAACACAGATGAAGCTTCTAAGCTGATGTAATAGCCAGTAAGAAGTAGTACAATTCAAGTTTTAAGTATCGATTATTGACTTCTTAGCTTGCTTTGGTGACTTGAACATGAGCTAGGACCTTAAGATTCTGCATGAAAGGAAGACTAGCAGCCGAGTTGCACTGGAGAATGTGGAAAATGTTCATATGTAGTAAAAACCTGAGAAATCCTTACGTTTTCGTCATTTGTTATTGAATTGACTTAAAGCCAAATCGTCACATTGGCCGCTCTTCTCTCTGAAACGGTTGTACTTATCGTCTGCAAAGGTATGTCGCGTGCTGCGATATGCGGAGACACTAAAAGCACCATAGTAGAACACAGATGAGGCTCTAAGTTGATGTAATAGCCAGTAAGAAGTAGTACAATTCAAGTTTTAGGTATCGATTTTGACTTTTTAGCTGGCTTTGGTGCCTTGGAGAGGAGCTAGGACCTTAAGATTCTGCATGAAAGGAGGACTAGCAGCCGAGTTGCACGGGAGAATGTGAAAAGTGTTCATATGTAGTAAAAACCTGAGAAATCCGTCCGTTATCGTCATTTGTTATCGAATCGACTGAAAGCCAGATCGTCACATTGGCCGCTCTTCTCTCTGAAACGGTTGTACTTATCGTCTGCAAAGCTATGTCGCTTGCTGCGGTATGCGGAGACACTAAAATCACCATAGTAGAACACAGATGAAGCTTCTAAGTTGAAGTAATATCCAGAAAGATGTAGTACAATTCAAGTCTTAGGTATCGATTATTGACTTTTTACCATTCTTTGGTGCCTTGGACATGAGCTAAGACCTTAAAATTCTGCATGAACGGAGGACTAGCAGCCGAGTTGCAGGGGAGAATGTAAAAAGTGTTCATATGTAGTAAAAACCTGAGAAATCCGTTCGTTATCGTCATTTGTTATCGAATCGACTTAAAGCCAGATCGTCACATCAGCCGCTCTTCTCTCTGAAACGGTTGTACTTATCGACTGCAAAGCTATGTCGCGTGCTGCGATATGCGGAGACACTAAAAGCACCATAGTAGAACACAGATGAAACTTCTAAGATGATGTAATAGTCAGTAAAATGTAGTACAATTCAAGTTTTAGGTATTGAATATTGACTTTTTAGCTGGCTTTGGTGCCTTGGACTTGAGCTAAGACCTTAAGATTCTGCATGAAAGGAGGACTAGCAGCCGAGTTGCACGGGAGAATGTGAAAAGTGGTCATATGTAGTAAAAACCTGAGAAATCGGTCCGTGTTCGTTATTTGGTATCGAACCGACTTAAAGCCAGATCGTCACATTGGCCGCTCTTCTCTCTGAAACGGTTGTACTTATCGTCTGCGAAGCTATGTCGCGTATTGCGGTATGCGGAGACAGTAAAAGCACCATAGTAGAACACAGATGAAGCTTCTAAGTTGATGTAATAGCCAGTAAGAAGTAGTACAATTCAAGTTTTAGGTATTGAATATTGACTTTTTAGCTGGCTTTGGTGCCTTGGACATGAGCTAGGACCTTAAGATTCTGCATGAAAGGGAGACGAGGAGCCAAGTTGCACGGGAGAATGTGAAAAGTGTTCATATGTAGTAAAAACCTGAGAAATCGGTCCGTTTTCGTCACTTGTTATCGAATCGACTTAGAGCCAGATCGTCTCATTGGTCGCTCTTCTCTCTGAAACGGTTGTACTTATCGTCTGCAAAGCTATGTCGCGTGCTGCGGTATGCGGAGACACTAAAATCACCATAGTAGAACACAGATGAAGCTTATAAGTTGATGTAATAGCCAGTAAGAAGTAGTACAATTCAAGTTTTAGGTATCGATTATTGACTTTTTAGCTGGCTTTGGTACCTTGGACAGGAGCTAGGACCTTAAGATTCTGCATGAAAGGAGGACTAGCAGCCGAGTTGCACGGGAGAATGTGAAACATGTTCATATGTAGTAAAAATCTGAGACATCCGTCCGTTTACGTCATTTGTTATCGAATCTACTTAAAGCCAGATCGTCACATTGGCCGCTCTTCTCTCTGAAACGGTTGTACTTATCGTCTGCAAAGCTATGTCGCGTGCTGCGGTATGTGGAGACACTAAAAGCACCATAGTTGAACACAGATGAAGCTTCTAAGTTGATGTAATAGCCAGTAAGAAGTAGTACAATTCAAGTTTTAGGTATCGGTTATTGACTTTTTACCCTTTTTTGGTGCCTTGGACATCAGCTAGGAAATTAAGATTTTGCATGAAGTAGGACTAGCAGCCGAGTTGCACGGGAGAATGTGAATAGTGTTCATATGTAGTAAAAACCTGAGACATCCGTCCGTTTTCGTCATTTGTTATCGAATCGATTTAAAGCCAGATCGTCACATTGGCCGCTCTTCTCTCTGAAACGGTTGTACTTACCGTCTGCAAATCTATGTGGCGTTCTGCGGTATGCGGAGACAGTAAAAGCACCATAGTAGAACACAGATGATGCATCTAAGTTGATGTAATAGCCAGTAAGAAGTAGTACAATTCAAGTTTTAGGTATCGATTATTGACTTTTTAGCTGGCTTTGGTGCCTTGGACATGAGCTAGGACCTTAAGATTCTGCATGTAAGGAGGACTAGCAGCCGAGTTGCACGGGAGAATGTGAAAAGTGTTCATATGTAGTAAAAACCTGAGAAATCCGTCCGTTTTCGTCATTTGTTATCGAATCGACTTAAAGCCAGATCGTCTCATTGACCGCTCTTCTCTCTGAAACGGTTGTACTTCTCGTCTGCGAAGCTATGTCGCGTGCTGCGGTATGCGGAGACACTAAAATCACCATAGTAGAACACAGATGAAGCTTCTAAGTTGATGTAATAGCCAGTAAGATGTAGTACAATTCAAGTTTTAGGCATCGATTATTGACATTTCAGCTGGCTTTGGTACCTTGGACATGAGCTAGGACCTTAAGATTCTGCATGAAAGGAGGACTGGCAGCCGCGTTGCACGGGAGAATGTGAAAAATGTTCATATGTAGTAAAAACCTGAGACATCCGTCCGTTTACGTCATTTGTTATCGAATCTACTTAAAGCCAGATCGTCACATTGGCCGCTCTTCTTCTCTGAAACGGTTGTACTTATCGTGTGCAAACCTATGTCGCGTATTGCGGTATGCGGAGACAGTAAAAGCACCATAGTAGAACACAGATGAAGCTTCTAAGTTGATGTAATAGCCAGTAAGAAGTAGTACAATTCAAGTTTTAGGTATCGATTATTGACTTTTTAGCTGGCTTTGGTACCTTGGACATGAGCTAGGACCTTAAGCTTCTGCATGAAAGGAGGATTAGCAGCGGAGTTGCACGGGAGAATATGAAAAGTGTTCATATGTAGTAAAAACCTAGAAATCCGTCCGTTTTCGTCATTTGTTATCGAATCTTCTTCAAGCCAGATCGTCACATTGGGCGCTCTTCTCTCTGAAACGGTTGTACTTATCGTCTGCAAAGCTATGTCGCGTGCTGCGGTATGCGGAGACAGTAAAAGCTCCATAGTAGAACACAGATGAAGCTTCTAAGTTGATGTAATAGCCAGTAAGAAGTAGTACAATTCAAGTTTTAGGTATCGATTATTGACTTTTTAGCTGGCTTTGGTGCCTTGGACATGAGCTAGGACCTTAAGCTTCTGCATGAAAGGAGGATTAGCAGCGGAGTTGCACGGGAGAATTTGAAAAGTGTTCATATGTAGTAAAAACCTAGAAATCCGTCCGTTTTCGTCATTTGTTATCGAATCGACTTAAAGCCAGATCGTCACATTGGCCGCTCTTCAAACGGTTGCACTTATCGTCTGCAAAGCTATGTCGCGTGCTGCGGTATGCGGAGACACTAAAAGCACCATAGTAGAACACAGATGAAGCTTCTAAGTTGATGTAATAGCCAGTAAGAAGTAGTACAATTCAAGTTTTAGGTATCGATTATTGACTTTTTAGCTGGCTTTGGTGCCTTGGAGAGGAGCTAGCACCTTAAGATTCTGCATGAAAGGAGGACTAGCAGCCGAGTTGCAGGGGAGAATGTAAAAAGTGTTCATATGTATTAAAAACCTGAGAAATCCGTTCGTTATCGTCATTTGTTATCGAATCGACTTAAAGCCAGATCGTCACATTGGCCGCTCTTCTCTCTGAAACGGTTGTACTTATCGACTGCAAAGCTATGTCGCGTGCTGCGATATGCGGAGACACTAAAAGCACCATAGTAGAACACAGATGAAGCTTCTAAGATGATGTAATAGTCAGTAAGATGTAGTACAATTCAAGTTTTAGGTATCGATTATTGACTTTTTAGCTGTCTTTGGTGCCTTGGACATGAGTTAGGACCTTAAGATTCTGCATGAAAGGAGGTCTAGCAGCCGAGTTGTACGGGAGAATGTAAAAAGTGTTCATATGTAGTAAAAACCTGAGAAATCCGTCCGTTTTCGTCATTTGTTATCGAATCGACTTAAAGCCAGATCGTCATATTGGCCGCTCTTCTCTCTGAAACGGTTGTACTTATCTTCTGCATAGCTATGTCGCGTGCTGCGGTATGCGGAAACACTAAAAGCACCATAGTAGAACACAGATGAAGCTTCTAAGATGATGTAATAGTCAGTAAGAAGTAGTACAATTCAAGTTTTAAGTATCGATTATTGACTTTTTAGCTGGCTTTGGTACCTTGGACATGAGCTAGGACCTTATGATTCTGCATGAAAGGAGGACTAGCAGCCCAGTTGCACGGGAGAATGTGAAAAGTGTTCATACGTAGTAAAAACCTAAGAAATCCGTCCGTTTCCGCCATTTGTTATCGAATCGACTTAAAGCCAGATCGTCACATTGGACGCTCTTCTCTCTGAAACGGTTGTACTTACCGTCTGCAAAGCTATGTCGCGTGCTGCGGTATGTGGAGACACTAAAAGCACCATAGTAGAACACAGATGAAGCTTCTAAGCTGATGTAATAGCCAGTAAGAAGTAGTACAATTCAAGTTTTAAGTATCGATTATTGACTTCTTAGCTTGCTATGGTGACTTGAACATGAGCTAGGACCTTAAGATTCTGCATGAAAGGAGGACTAGCAGCCGAGTTGCACTGGAGAATGTGGAAAATGTTCATATGTAGTAAAAACCTGAGAAATCCTTACGTTTTCGTCATTTGTTATTGAATTGACTTAAAGCCAAATCGTCACATTGGCCGCTCTTCTCTCTGAAACGGTTGTACTTATCGTCTGCAAAGGTATGTCGCGTGCTGCGATATGCGGAGACACTAAAAGCACCATAGTAGAACACAGATGAGGCTCTAAGTTGATGTAATAGCCAGTAAGAAGTAGTACAATTCAAGTTTTAGGTATCGATTTTGACTTTTTAGCTGGCTTTGGTGCCTTGGAGAGGAGCTAGGACCTTAAGATTCTGCATGAAAGGAGGACTAGCAGCCGAGTTGCACGGGAGAATGTGAAAAGTGTTCATATGTAGTAAAAACCTGAGAAATCCGTCCGTTATCGTCATTTGTTATCGAATCGACTTAAAGCCAGATCGTCACATCAGCCGCTCTTCTCTCTGAAACGGTTGTACTTATCGACTGCAAAGCTATGTCGCGTGCTGCGATATGCGGAGACACTAAAAGCACCATAGTAGAACACAGATGAAACTTCTAAGATGATGTAATAGTCAGTAAAATGTAGTACAATTCAAGTTTTAGGTATTGAATATTGACTTTTTAGCTGGCTTTGGTGCCTTGGACTTGAGCTAAGACCTTAAGATTCTGCATGAAAGGAGGACTAGCAGCCGAGTTGCACGGGAGAATGTGAAAAGTGTTCATATGTAGTAAAAACCTGAGAAATCGGTCCGTGTTCGTTATTTGGTATCGAACCGACTTAAAGCCAGATCGTCACATTGGCCGCTCTTCTCTCTGAAACGGTTGTACTTATCGTCTGCGAAGCTATGTCGCGTATTGCGGTATGCGGAGACAGTAAAAGCACCATAGTAGAACACAGATGAAGCTTCTAAGTTGATGTAATAGCCAGTAAGAAGTAGTACAATTCAAGTTTTAGGTATTGAATATTGACTTTTTAGCTGGCTTTGGTGCCTTGGACATGAGCTAGGACCTTAAGATTCTGCATGAAAGGGAGACGAGGAGCCAAGTTGCACGGGAGAATGTGAAAAGTGTTCATATGTGGTAAAAACCTGAGAAATCGGTCCGTTTTCGTCATTTGTTATCGAATCGTCTTAAAGCCAGATCGTCACATTGGCCGCTCTTCTCTCTGAAACGGTTGTAATTCTCGTCTGCAAAGCTATGTCGCGTGCTGCGGTATGCGGAGACACTAAAATCACCATAGTAGAACACAGATGAAGCTTCTAAGTTGATGTAATAGCCAGTAAGAAGTAGTACAATTCAAGTTTTAGGTATCGATTATTGACTTTTTAGCTGGCTTTGGAGCCTTGGACATGAGCTAGGACCTTAACGTTCTGAATGAAAGGAGGACTAGCTGCCGATTTGCACGGGAGAATGTGAATTCACATGTAGTAAAAACACGAGAAATCCGTCCGTTTTCGTCATTTGTTATCGAATCGACTTAAAGCCAGATCGTCACATTGGCCGCTTTTCTCTCTGAAACGGCTGTACTTATCGTCTGCAAAGCTATGTCGCGTGCTGCGGTATGCTGAGACACTAAAAGCACCATAGTAGAACACAGATGAAGCTTCTAAGTTGATGTAATAGAAAGGAAGAAATAGTACAATTCAAGTTTTAGGTATCAATTACTGACTTTTTAGCTGACTTTGGTGCCTTGGACATGAGCTAGGACCTTAAGATTCTGCATGAAAGGAGGACTAGCAGCCCTGTTGCACGGGAGAATGTGAAAAGTGTTCATATGTAGTAAAAACCTGAGAAATCGGTCCGTTTTCGTCATTTGTTATCGAATCGACTTAAAGCCAGATCGTCACATTGGCCGCTCTTCTCTCTGAAACGGTTGTACTTATCTTCTGCAAAGCTATGTCGCGTGCTGCGGTATGCGGAGACACTAAAAGCACCATAGTAGAACACAGATGAAGCTTCTAAGTTGATGTAATAGCCAGTAAGAAGTAGTCCAATTCAAGTTTTAGGTATCGATTATTGACTTTTTAGCTGGCTTTGGTGCCTTGGACATGAGCTAGGACCTTAACGTTCTGCATGAAAGGAGGACTAGCAGCCGAGTTGCACGGGAGAATGTGAAAAGTGTTCATATGTAGTAAAAACCTGAGACATCCGTCCGTTTTCGTCATTTGTTATCGAATCGACTTAAAGCCAGATCGTCACATTGGCCGCTCTTATCTCTGAAACGCTTGTACTTATCGTCTGCAAAGCTATGTCGCGTGCTGCGGTATGCGGAGACACTAAAAGCACCATAGTAGAACACAGATGAAGCTGCTAAGTTGATGTAATAGCCAGTAAGAAGTAGTACAATTCAAGTTTTAGGTATCGATTATTGACTTTTTAGCTGGCTTTGGTGCCTTGGACATGAGCTAGGACCTTAAGATTCTGCATGAAAGGAGGATTAGCAGCGGAGTTGCACGGGAGAATGTGAAAAGTGTTCATATGTAGTAAAAACCTGAGAAATCCGTCCGTTTTCGTCATTTGTTATCGAATCGACTTAAAGCCAGATCGTCACATTGGCCGCTCTTCTCTCTGAAACGGTTGTACTTATCGTCTGCAAAGCTATGTTGCGTGCTGCGGTATGCGGAGACACTAAAATCACCATAGTAGAACACAGATGAAGCTTCTAAGTTAATGTAATAGCCAGTAAGAAGTAGTACAATTCAAGTTTTAGGTATCGATTATTGACTTTTTAGCTATCTTTGGTGCCTTGGACATGAGCTAGGACCTTAAGATTCTGCATGAACGGAGGATTAGCAGCGGAGTTGCACGGGAGAATGTGAAAAGTGTTCATATGTAGTAAAAACCTGAGACACCCGTCCGTTTTCGTCATTTGTTATCGAATCGACTTAAAGCCAGATCGTCACATTGGCCGCTCTTCTCTCTGAAACGGTGGTACTTATCGTCTGCAAAGCTATGTCGCGTGCTGTGGTATGTTGAGACACTAAAAGCACCATAGTAGAACACAGATGAAGCTTCTAAGTTGATGTAATAGCCAGTAAGAAGTAGTACAATTCAAGTTTTAGGTATTGAATATTGAATTTTTAGCTGGCTTTGGTGCCTTGGACATGAGCTAGGACCTTAATATTCTGCATGAAAGGAGGACTAGCAGTCGAGTTGCACGGGAGAATGTGAAAAGTCTTCAAATGTAGGAAAAACCTGAGAAATACGTCCGTTTTCGTCATTTGTTATCGAATCGACCTAAAGCCCGATCGTCACATTGGCCGCTCTTCTCTCTGAAACGGTTGTACTTATCGATTGCAAAGCTATGTCGCGTGCTGCGGTATGCGGAGACACTAAAAGCACCATAGTAGAACACAGATGAAGCTTCTAAGGTGATGTAATAGCCAGTAAGAAGTAGTACAATTCAAGTTTTAGGTATCGATTATTGACTTTTTGGCTGGCTTTGGTGCCTTGGACGTGAGCTAGGACCTTAAGATTCTGCATGTAATTAGGACTAGCAGGCGAGATGCACGGGGGAATGTGAAAAGTATTCATATGTAGTAAAAACCTGAGAAATCCGTTCGTTATCGCCATTTGTTATCGAATCGACTTCAAGCCATATCGTCACATTGGCCGCTCTTCTCTCTGAAACGGTTGTACTGATCGTCTGGAAAGCTATGTCGCGTGCTGCGGTATGTGGAGACACTAAAATCACCATAGTAGGACACAGATGAAGCTTCTTAGTTGATGTAATAGCCAGTAAGAAGTAGTACAATTCAAGTTTTAGGTATCTATTATTGACTTTGAAGCTGGCTATGGTGCCTTGGACATGAGCTAGGACCTTAAGATTCTGCATGAAAGAAGGACTAGCAGCCGAGTTGTACGGGAGAATGTGAAATGTGTTCGTATGTAGTAAAAACCTCTGAAATCCGTACGTTTTCGTCATTGGTTATCGATTCGTCTTAATGCCAGATCGTCACATTGGCCGCTCTTCTCTCTGAAACGGTTGTACTTATCGTCTGCAAAGCTATGTCGCGTGCTGCGGTATGCGGAGACACTAAAAGCACCATAGTAGAACACAGATGAAGCTTCTAATTTGATGTAATAGCCAGTAAGAAGTAGTACAATTCTAGTTTTAGTTATCGATTATTGACTTTTTAGCTGGCTGTGGTGCCTTGGACATGAGCTACGACCTTAAGATTCTGCATGAAAGGAGGACTAGCAGCCGAGTTGCACGGGAGAATGTGAAAAGTGTTCATATGTAGTAAAAACCTGAGAAATACGTCTGTTTTCGTCAGTTGTTATCGAATCGACTTAAAGACAGATCGTCACATTTGCCGCTCTTCTCTCTGAAACGGTTGTAGTTATATTCTGCAAAGCTATGTCGCGTGCTGCGGTATGCAGAGCCAGTAAAAGCACCATAGTAGAACACAGATGAAGCTTCTAAGTTGATGTAATAGCCAGTAAGATGTAGTACAATTCAAGTTTTAGGTATCGATTATTGACTTTGTAGCTGGCTTTGGTGCCTTGGACATGAGCTAGCACCTTAAGATTCTGCATGATAGAAGGACTAGCAGCCGAGTTGTACGGGAGAATGTGAAAAGTGTTCGATTGTAGTAAAAACGTGAGAAATCCGTACGTTTTCGTCATTGGTTATCGATTCGTCTTAAAACCAGATCGTCACATTGGCTGCTCTTCTCTCTGAAACGGTTGTACTTATCGTCTGCAAAGCTATGTCGCGTGCTGCGGTATGTGGAGACACTAAAAGCACCATAGTAGAACACAGATGAAGCTTCTAAGTTGATGTAATAGCTAGTAAGAGGTAGTACAATTCAAGTTTTAGGAATCGATTATTGACTTTTTAGCTGGCTTTGGTGCCTTGGACATGAGCTAGGACCTTAAGATTCTGCATGAAAGGAGGACTAGCAGCCAAGTTGCACGGGAGGATGTGAAAAGTTTTCGTATGTAGTAAAAACCTGAGAAATCCGTCCATTTTCGTCATTTGTTATCGAATCGACTTAAAACCGGATCGTGACATTGGCCGCTCTTCTCTCTGAAACGGTTGTACTTATCGTCTGAAAGCTATGTCGCGTGCTGCGGTATGCGGAGACACTAAAAGCACCATAGTAGAACACAGATGAAGCATCTAAGTTGATGTAATAGCTAGTATGAAGTAGTACAATTGGAATTTTAGATATCGATTATTGACTTTTTAGCTGGCTTTGGTGCCTTGCACATCAGCTAGGACCTTAAGATTCTGCATGAAAAGAGGACTAGCAGCCGAGTTGCACGGGAGAATGTGAATAGTGTTCATATGTAGTAAAAACCTGAGAAATCCGTTCGTTATCGTCATTTGTTATCGAATCGACTTAAAGCCAGATCGTGACATCGGCCACTCTTCTCTCTGAAACGGTTGTACTTATCGTCTGCTAAGCTATGTCGCGTGCTGCGGTATGTGGAGACACTAAAAGCACCATAGTAGAACACAGATGAAACTTCTAAGTTGATGTAATAGCCAGTAAGAAGTAGTACAATTCCAGTTTTAGGTATCGACTATTGACTTTTTAGCATGCTTTGGTGCCTTGGACATGAGCTAGGACCTTAAGATTCTGCATGAAAGCAGTACTAGCAGCCGAGTTGCACGGGAGAATGTGAAAAGTGTTCATATGTAGTAAAAACCTGAGAAATCCGTCCGTTTTCGTCGTTTGTTATCGAATCGACTTAAAGCCTGATCGTCACATTGGGCGCTTTTCTCTCTCAAACGGTTGCACTTATCGTCTGCAAAGCTATGTCGCGTGCTGCAGTATGGGGAGACACTAAAAGCAGCATAGTAGAACACAGATGAAGCTTCTAAGTTGATGTAATAGCTAGTAAGAAGTAGTACAATTGAAATTTTAGATATCGATTATTGACATTTTAGCTGGCTTTGGTGCATTGGACATGAGCTAGGACTTTAAGATTCTGCATGAAAGGAGGACTAGCAGCCGAATTGCACGGGAGAATGTGAAAAGTGTTCATATGTAGTAAAAACCCGAGAAATCCGTACGTTTTCGTCATTGGTTATCGAACCGTCTTAAAGCCAGATCGTCACATTGGCTGCTCTTCTCTCTGAAACGGTTGTACTTCTCGTCTGCAAAGCTATGTCGAGTGCTGCGGTATGTGGAGACACTAAAAGGACCATAGTAGACCACAGATGAAGCTTCTAAGTTGATGTAATAGCCAGTAAGAGGTAGTACAACTCAAGTTTTAGGTATCGATTATTGACTTTTTAGCTCGCTTTGGTGCCTTGGACATGAGCTAGGACCTTAATATTCTGCATGAAAGGAGGACTAGCAGTCGAGTTGCACGGGAGAATGTGAAAAGTCTTCAAATGTAGGAAAAACCTGAGAAATCCGTCCGTTTTCGTCATTTGTTATCGAATCGACCTAAAGCCAGATCGTCACATTGGCCGCTCTTCTCTCTGAAACGGTTGTACTTATCGATTGCAAAGCTATGTCGCGTGCTGCGGTATGCGGAGACACTAAAAGCACCATAGTAGAACACAGATGAAGCTTCTAAGGTGATGTAATAGCCAGTAAGAAGTAGTACAATTCAAGTTTTAGGTATCGATTATTGACTTTTTGGCTGGCTTTGGTGCCTTGGACGTGAGCTAGGACCTTAAGATTCTGCATGTAAGGAGGACTAGCAGGCGAGATGCACGGGGGAATGTGAAAAGTATTCATATGTAGTAAAAACCTGAGAAATCCGTTCGTTATCGCCATTTGTTATCGAATCGACTTCAAGCCATATCGTCTCATTGGCCGCTCTTCTCTCTGAAACGGTTGTACTGATCGTCTGGAAAGCTATGTCGCGTGCTGCGGTATGTGGAGACACTAAAATCACCATAGTAGGACACAGATGAAGCTTCTTATTTGATGTAATAGCCAGTAAGAAGTAGTACAATTCAAGTTTTAGGTATCTATTATTGACTTTGAAGCTGGCTATGGTGCCTTGGACATGAGCTAGGACCTTAAGATTCTGCATGAAAGAAGGACTAGCAGCCGAGTTGTACGGGAGAATGTGAAATGTGTTCGTATGTAGTAAAAACCTCTGAAATCCGTACGTTTTCGTCATTGGCTATCGATTCGTCTTAATGCCAGATCGTCACATTGGCCGCTCTTCTCTCTGAAACGGTTGTACGTATCGTCTGCAAAGCTATGTCGCGTGCTGCGGTATGCGGAGACACTAAAAGCACCATAGTAGAACACAGATGAAGCTTCTAATTTGATGTAATAGCCAGTAAGAAGTAGTACAATTCTAGTTTTAGTTATCGATTATTGACTTTTTAGCTGGCTGTGGTGCCTTGGACATGAGCTACGACCTTAAGATTCTGCATGAAAGGAGGACTAGCAGCCGAGTTGCACGGGAGAATGTGAAAAGTGTTCATATGTAGTAAAAACCTGAGAAATACGTCTGTTTTCGTCAGTTGTTATCGAATCGACTTAAAGACAGATCGTCACATTTGCCGCTCTTCTCTCTGAAACGGTTGTAGTTATATTCTGCAAAGCTATGTCGCGTGCTGCGGTATGCAGAGCCAGTAAAAGCACCATAGTAGAACACAGATGAAGCTTCTAAGTTGATGTAATAGCCAGTAAGATGTAGTACAATTCAAGTTTTAGGTATCGATTATTGACTTTGTAGCTGGCTTTGGTGCCTTGGACATGAGCTAGCACCTTAAGATTCTGCATGATAGAAGGACTAGCAGCCGAGTTGTACGGGAGAATGTGAAAAGTGTTCGATTGTAGTAAAAACGTGAGAAATCCGTACGTTTTCGTCATTGGTTATCGATTCGTCTTAAAACCAGATCGTCACATTGGCTGCTCTTCTCTCTGAAACGGTTGTACTTATCGTCTGCAAAGCTATGTCGCGTGCTGCGGTATGTGGAGACACTAAAAGCACCATAGTAGAACACAGATGAAGCTTCTAAGTTGATGTAATAGCTAGTAAGAGGTAGTACAATTCAAGTTTTAGGAATCGATTATTGACTTTTTAGCTGGCTTTGGTGCCTTGGACATGAGCTAGGACCTTAAGATTCTGCATGAAAGGAGGACTAGCAGCCAAGTTGCACGGGAGGATGTGAAAAGTTTTCGTATGTAGTAAAAACCTGAGAAATCCGTCCGTTTTCGTCATTTGTTATCGAATCGACTTAAAACCGGATCGTGACATTGGCCGCTCTTCTCTCTGAAACGGTTGTACTTATCGTCTGAAAGCTATGTCGCGTGCTGCGGTATGCGGAGACACTAAAAGCACCATAGTAGAACACAGATGAAGCTTCTAAGTTGATGTAATAGCTAGTATGAAGTAGTACAATTGGAATTTTAGATATCGATTATTGACTTTTTAGCTGGCTTTGGTGCCTTGCACATCAGCTAGGACCTTAAGATTCTGCATGAAAAGAGGACTAGCAGCCGAGTTGCACGGGAGAATGTGAATAGTGTTCATATGTAGTAAAAACCTGAGAAATCCGTTCGTTATCGTCATTTGTTATCGAATCGACTTAAAGCCAGATCGTGACATCGGCCACTCTTCTCTCTGAAACGGTTGTACTTATCGTCTGCTAAGCTATGTCGCGTGCTGCGGTATGTGGAGACACTAAAAGCACCATAGTAGAACACAGATGAAACTTCTAAGTTGATGTAATAGCCAGTAAGAAGTAGTACAATTCCAGTTTTAGGTATCGACTATTGACTTTTTAGCATGCTTTGGTGCCTTGGACATGAGCTAGGACCTTAAGATTCTGCATGAAAGCAGTACTAGCAGCCGAGTTGCACGGGAGAATGTGAAAAGTGTTCATATGTAGTAAAAACCTGAGAAATCCGTCCGTTTTCGTCGTTTGTTATCGAATCGACTTAAAGCCTGATCGTCACATTGGGCGCTTTTCTCTCTCAAACGGTTGCACTTATCGTCTGCAAAGCTATGTCGCGTGCTGCAGTATGGGGAGACACTAAAAGCAGCATAGTAGAACACAGATGAAGCTTCTAAGTTGATGTAATAGCTAGTAAGAAGTAGTACAATTGAAATTTTAGATATCGATTATTGACATTTTAGCTGGCTTTGGTGCATTGGACATGAGCTAGGACTTTAAGATTCTGCATGAAAGGAGGACTAGCAGCCGAATTGCACGGGAGAATGTGAAAAGTGTTCATATGTAGTAAAAACCCGAGAAATCCGTACGTTTTCGTCATTGGTTATCGAACCGTCTTAAAGCCAGATCGTCACATTGGCTGCTCTTCTCTCTGAAACGGTTGTACTTCTCGTCTGCAAAGCTATGTCGAGTGCTGCGGTATGTGGAGACACTAAAAGGACCATAGTAGACCACAGATGAAGCTTCTAAGTTGATGTAATAGCCAGTAAGAGGTAGTACAACTCAAGTTTTAGGTATCGATTATTGACTTTTTAGCTCGCTTTGGTGCCTTGGACATGAGCTAGGACCTTAAGATTCTGCATGAAAGCAGTACTAGCAGCCGAGCTGCACGGGAGGATGTGAAAAGTTTTCATATGTAGTAAAAACCTGAGAAATCCGTCCGTTTTCGTCATTTGTTATGGAATTGACTTAAAGCCAGATCGTCACACTGTCCGCTCTTCTCTCTGAATCGGTTGTACTTATCGTCTGCAAAGCTATGTCGCGTGCTCCGGTATTCGGAGACACTAAAAGCACCATAGTAGAACACAGATGAAACTTCTAAGTTAAAGTAATAGCCAGTAAGAGGTAGTACAACTCAAGTTTTAGGTATCGATTATTGACTTTTTAGCTCGCTTTGGTGCCTTGGACATGAGCTAGGACCTTAAGATTCTGCATGAAAGGAGGACTAGCAGGCGAGCTGCACGGGTGGATGTGAAAAGTTTTCATATGTAGTAAAAACCTGAGAATTCCGTCCATTTTCGTCATTTGTTATATAATCGACTTAAAGCCGGATCGTCACATTGGCCGCTCTTCTCTCTGAAACGGTTGTACTTATCGCCTGCAAAGCTATGTCGCGTGCTGCGGTATGTGGAGACACTAAAATCACCATAGTAGGACACAGATGAAGCTTCTTAGTTGATGTAATAGCCAGTAAGAAGTAGTACAATTCAAGTTTTAGGTATCGATTATTGACTTTTTAGCTGGCTTTGGTGCCTTGGACATGAGCTAGGACCTTAAGTTTCTGCATGAAAGAAGGACTAGCAGCCGAATTGCAGGGGAGAATGTGAAAAGTGTTAATGTGTAGTATTAAACTGAGAAATCCGTACGTTTTCGTCATTTGTTATGGAATTAACTTAAAGCCAGATCGTCACATTGGCCGCTCTTCTCTCTGAATCGGTTGTACTTATCGTCTGCAAAGCTATGTCGCGTGCTGCGGTATTCGGAGACACTAAAAGCACCATAGTAGAACACAGATGAAGCTTCTAAGTTAAAGTAATAGCCAGTAAGAGGGAGTACAATTCAAGTTTTAGGTATCGATTATTGACTTTTTAGCTGGCTTTGGTGCCTTGGACATGAGCTAGGACCTTAACATTCTGCATTAAAGGAGGAGTAGCAGCCGAGTTGCACGGGAGAATGTGAAAAGTGTTCATATGTAGTAAAAACCCGAGAAATCAGTACGTTTTCGTCATTGGTTATCGTATGGTCTTAAAGCCAGATCGTCACATTGGCCGCTCTTCTCCCTGAAACGGTTGTACTTATAGTCTGCAAAGCTATGTCAAATGCTGCGGTATGCGGAGACACTAAAAGCACCATAGTAGAACACAGATGAAGCTTCTAAGTTAAAGTAATAGCCAGTAAGAGGAAGTACAACTCAAGTTTTAGTTATCGATTATTGACTTTTTAGCTGGCTTTGGTGCCTTGGAAATGAGCTAGGACCTTAAGATTCTGCACGAAAGGAGGACTAGCAGCCGAGCTGCACGGGAGGATGTGAAAAGTTTTCATATGTAGTAAAAACCTGAGATTTCCGTCCATTTTCGTCATTTGTTATCGAATCGACTTAAAGCCGGATCGTCACATTGGCCGCTCTTCTCTCTGAAACGGTTGTACTTATCGTCTGCAAAGCTATGTCGCGTGCTGCGGTATGCGGACACACTAAAATAACCATAGTAGAACACAGATGAAGCTTCTAAGTTGATGTAATAGCCAGTAGAAGTAGTACAATTCAAGAATTGGGCATCGATTATTGACTTTTAGCTGGCTTTGTTGCCTTGGACATGAGCTAGGGCCTTAAGGTTCTGCATGAAAGGTGGACTAGCAGCCGAATTGCAGGGGAGAATGTGAAAAGTGTTCACATGTAGTAAAACCCTGAGAAATACGTCCGTTATCGTCATTTGTTATCGAATCGACTTAAAGCCAGATCGTCACATTGGCCGCTCTTCTCCCTGAATCGGTTGTACTTATCGTCTGCAAAGCTATGCCGCGTGCTGCGGTATTCGGAGACACTAAAAGCACCATAGTTGAACACAGATGAAGCTTCTAAGTTAAAGTAATAGCCAGTAAGAGGTAGTACAATTCAAGTTTTAGGTATCGATTATTGACTTTTTAGCTGGCTTTGGTGCCTTGGACATGAGCTAGGACCTTAAGATTCCGCAGGAATGGAGGACTAGCAGCCGAGTTGAACGGGAGAATGTGAAAAGTGTTCATATGTAGTAAAAACCTGAGAAATCCGTCCGTTTTCGTCATTTGTTATCGAATCGACTTAAAGCCAGATCGTCACATTGGCCGCTCTTCTCTCTGAAACGGTTGTACTTATCGTCTGCAAAGCTATGTCGTGTGCTGCGGTATGCGGAGACACTAAAATCACCATAGTTGGACACAGATGAAGCTTCTAAGTTGATGTAATAGCCAGTAAGAAGTAGTAAAATTCAAGTTTTACGTATAGATTATTGACTTTTTAGCTTGCTTTGGTGCCTTGGACATGAGCTGGGACCTTACGAATCTGCATGAGAGGAGGACTAGCAGAAACGTTGCATGGGAGAATGTGACATGTGTTAATATGTAGTATTAACCTGAGAAATCCGTCCGTTTTCGACATTTGTTATCGAATCGACTTAAAGCCAGATCGTCACATTGGCCGCTCTTCTCTCTGAATCGGTTGTACTTATCGTCTGCAAAGCTATGTCGCGTGCTGCGGTATTCGGAGACACTAAAAGCACCATAGTAGAACACAGATGAAGCTTCTAAGATGATGTAATAGCCAGTAAGAAGTAGTACAATTCAAGTTTTAAGTATCGATTATTGACTTTTTAGCTGGCTTTGGTACCTTGGACATGAGCTAGGACCTTAAGATTGTGCATGAATGGAGGACTAGCAGCCGAGTTCAACGGGAGAATGTGAAAAGTGTTCATATGTAGTAAAAACCTGAGAAATCCGTTCGTTATCGTCATTTGTTATCGAATCGACTTAAAGCCAGATCGTCACATTGGCCGCTCTTCTCTCTGAAACGGTTGTACTTATCGTCTGCAAAGCTATGTCGCGTGCTGCGGAATGCGGAGACACTAAAATCACCATAGTAGGACACAGATGAAGCTTCTAAGTTGATGTAATAGCCAGTAAGAAGTAGTACAATTAAAGTTTTAATCATCGATTATTGACTTTTAGCTGGCTTTGTTGCCTTGGACATGAGCTTGGACCTTAAGATTCCGCATTAATGGAGGACTAGCAGCCGAGTTGAACGGGAGAATGTGAGAAGTGTTCATATGTAGTAAAAACCTGAGAAATCCGTCCGTTTTCGTCATTTGTTATGGAATCGACTTAAAGCCAGATTGTCACATTGGCCGCTCTTCTTTCTGAAACGGTTGTACTTATAGTCTGCAAAGCTATGTCGCGTGCTGCGGTATGCGGTGACACTAAAAGCACCATAGTAGAACACAGATGAAGCTTCTAAGTTGATGTAATAGCCAGTAAGAAGTAGCAAATTTCAAGTTTTAGGTAACGATTATTGACTTTTTAGCTAGCTTTGGTGCCTTGGACAAGAGCTAGGACCTTAAGATTCTGCGTGAAAGGAGGACTAGCTGCCGAGTTGCACGGGAGAAAGTGAAAAGTGTTCATATGTAGTAAAAACCTAAGAAATCCGTTCGTTATCGTCATTTGTTATCGAATCGACTTAAAGCCAGATAGTGACATTGGTCACTCTTCTCTCTGAAACGGTTGTACTTATCGTCTGCAAAGCTACGTCGCGTGCTGCGGTATGTGGAGACACTAAAAGCACCATAGTAGAACACATACAAAGCTTCTAAGTTGATGTAATTTCCAGTAAGAAGTAGTACAATTCCAGTTTTAGGTAGCGATTATTGACTTTTTAGCTGGCTTTGGTGCCTTGGACATGAGCTAGGACCTCAAGATTCTGCATGAAAGGAGGACTAGCAGCCGAGTTGCACGGGAGAATGTGAAAAGTGTTCATATGTAGTAAAAACCCGAAATATCCGTCCGTTTTCGTCATTTGTTATCCAATCGACTTAAAGCCAGATCGTCACATTGTCCGCCCTTCTCTCTGAAACGGTTGTACTTATCGTCTGCAAAGCTATGTCGCGTGCTCCTGTATGCGGGGACACTAAAAATACCATAGTAGAACACAGATGAAGCTTCTAAGATGTTGTAATAGCCAGTAAGAAGTAGTACAATTCCAATTTTAGGTATCAATTATTGACTTTTAGCTGGCTTTGGTGCCTTGGACATGAGGTAGGACCATAAGATTCTGCATGAAAGGAGGACTAGCAGCCGAGTTGCACGGGAGAATGTGAAAAGTTTTCATATGCAGTAAAAACCTGAGAAATCCGTCCGTTTTTGTCATTTGTTATTGAATCGACTTAAAGCCAGATCGTCACATTGGCCGCTCTTCTCTCTAAAACGGTTGTACTTATCGTCTGAAAGCTATGTCGCGTGCTGCGGTATGCCGAGACACTAAAAATACCATAGTAGAACACGGATGAAGCTTCTAAGTTGATGTAATAGCCAGTAAGAAGTAGTAAAATTCAAGTTTTAGTTATCGATTATTGACTTCTTAGCTGGCTTTGGTGCCTTGGACAAGAGCTAGGACCTTAAGATTCTGCGTGAAAGGAGGACTAGCTGCCGAGTTGCACGGGAGAATGTGAAAAGTGTTCATATGTAGTAAAAACCTAAGAAATCCGTTCGTTATCGTCATTTGTTATCGAATCGACTTAAAGCCAGATCGTGACATTGGCCGCTCTTCTCTCTGAAATGGTTGTACTTATCGTCTGCAAAGCTATGTCGCGTGCTGCGGTATGTGGTGACACTAAAAGCACCATAGTAGAACACAGACAAAGCTTCTAAGTTGATGTAATAGCCAGTAAGAAGTAGTACAATTCCAGTTTTAGGTATCTATTATTGACTTTTTAGCTGGCTTTGGTTCCTTGGACATGAGCTAGGACCTCAAGGTTCTGCATGAAAGGAGGACTAGCAGCCGAGTTGCACGGGGGAATGTGAAAAGTGTTCATATGTAGTAGAAAAACGAGAAATCCGTCCGTTTTCGTCATTTGTTATCGAATCGACTTAAAGCCAGATCGTCACATTGTCCGCCCTTCTCTCTGAAACGGTTGTACTTATCGTCTGCAAAGCTATGTCGCGTGCTCCTGTATGCGGGGACACTAAAAATACCATAGTAGAACACAGATGAAGCTTCTAAGATGTTGTAATAGCCAGTAAGAAGTAGTAAAATTCAAGTTTTAGTTATCGATTATTGACTTCTTAGCTGGCTTTGGTGCCTTGGACAAGAGCTAGGACCTTAAGATTCTGCGTGAAAGGAGGACTAGCTGCCGAGTTGCACGGTAGAATGTGAAAAGTGTTCATATGTAGTAAAAACCTGAGAAATCCGTCCGTTTTCGTCATTTGTTATCGAATCGACTTAAAGCCAGATCGTCACATTGGCCGCTCTTCTCTCTGAAACGGTTGTACTTATCGTCTGCAAAGCTATGTCGCGTGCTGCGGAATGCGGAGACACTAAAATCACCATAGTAGGACACAGATGAAGCTTCTAAGTTGATGTAATAGCCAGTAAGAAGTAGTACAATTCAAGTTTTAATCATCGATTATTGACTTTTAGCTGGCTTTGTTGCCTTGGACATGAGCTTGGACCTTAAGATTCCGCATTAATGGAGGACTAGCAGCCGAGTTGAACGGGAGAATGTGAAAAGTGTTCATATGTAGTAAAAACCTGAGAAATCCGTCCGTTTTCGTCATTTGTTATCGAATCGACTTAAAGCCAGATCGTCACATTGGCCGCTCTTCTCTCTGAAACGGATGTACTTATCGTCTGCAAAGCTATGTCGTGTGCTGCGGTATGCGGAGACACTAAAATCACCATAGTTGGACACAGATGAAGCTTCTAAGTTGATGTAATAGCCAGTAAGAAGTAGTAAAATTCAAGTTTTAGGTATCGATTATTGACTTTTTAGCTTGCTTTGGTGCCTTGGACATGAGCTAGGACCTTACGAATCTGCATGAGAGGAGGACTAGCAGAAAAGTTGCATGGGAGAATGTGAAATGTGTTAATATGTAGTATTAACCTGAGAAATCCGTCCGTTTTCGTCATTTGTTATCGAATCGACTTAAAGCCAGATCGTCACATTGGCCGCTCTTCTCTCTGAATCGGTTGTACTTATCGTCTGCAAAGCTATGTCGCGTGCTGCGGTATTCGGAGACACTAAAAGCACCATAGTAGAACACAGATGAAGCTTCTAAGATGATGTAATAGCCAGTAAGAAGTAGTACAATTCAAGTTTTAGGTATCGATTATTGACTTTTTAGCTGGCTTTGGTACCTTGGACATGAGCTAGGACATTAAGATTGTGCATGAATGGAGTACTAGCAGCCGAGTTGAACGGGAGAATGTGAAAAGTGTTCATATGTAGTAAAAACCTGAGAAATCCGTCCGTTTTCGTCATTTGTTATCGAATCGACTTAAAGCCAGATCGTCACATTGGCCGCTCTTCTCTCTGAAACGGTTGTACTTATCGTCTGCAAAGCTATGTCGCGTGCTGCGGAATGCGGAGACACTAAAATCACCATAGTAGGACACAGATGAAGCTTCTAAGTTGATGTAATAGCCAGTAAGAAGTAGTACAATTCAAGTTTTAATCATCGATTATTGACTTTTAGCTGGCTTTGTTGCCTTGGACATGAGCTTGGACCTTAAGATTCCGCATTAATGGAGGACTAGCAGCCGAGTTGAACGGGAGAATGTGAAAAGTGTTCATATGTAGTAAAAACCTGAGAAATCCGTCCGTTTTCGTCATTTGTTATCGAATCGACTTAAAGCCAGATCGTCACATTGGCCGCTCTTCTCTCTGAAACGGTTGTACTTATCGTCTGCAAAGCTATGTCGTGTGCTGCGGTATGCGGAGACACTAAAATCACCATAGTTGGACACAGATGAAGCTTCTAAGTTGATGTAATAGCCAGTAAGAAGTAGTAAAATTCAAGTTTTAGGTATCGATTATTGACTTTTTAGCTTGCTTTGGTGCCTTGGACATGAGCTAGGACCTTACGAATCTGCATGAGAGGAGGACTAGCAGAAAAGTTGCATGGGAGAATGTGAAATGTGTTAATATGTAGTATTAACCTGAGAAATCCGTCCGTTTTCGTCATTTGTTATCGAATCGACTTAAAGCCAGATCGTCACATTGGCCGCTCTTCTCTCTGAATCGGTTGTACTTATCGCCTGCAAAGCTATGTCGCGTGCTGCGGTATTCGGAGACACTAAAAGCACCATAGTAGAACACAGATGAAGCTTCTAAGATGATGTAATAGCCAGTAAGAAGTAGTACAATTCAAGTTTTAGGTATCGATTATTGACTTTTTAGTCGGCTTTGGTACCTTGGACATGAGCTAGGACCTTAAGATTGTGCATGAATGGAGGACTAGCAGCCGAGTTGAACGGGAGAATGTGAAAAGTGTTCATATGCAGTAAAAACCTAAGAAATCCGTCCGTTTTTGCCATTTGTTATTGAATCGACTTAAAGCCAGATCGTCACATTGGCCGCTCTTCTCTCTGAAACGGTTGTACTTATCGTCTGAAAGCTATGTCGCGTGCTGCGGTATGCCGAGACACTAAATATACCATAGTAGAACACGGATGAAGCTTCTAAGTTAATGTAATAGCCAGTAAGAATTAGTACAATACCAGTTTTAATTATGGATTATTGACTTTTAGCTGGCTTTGGTGCCTTGGACATGAGCTAGGACCTTAAGATTCTGCATGAAAGGAGGGTTAGCAGCCGAGTTGCACGGAAGAATGTGAAAAGTGTTCATATGTAGTAAAAACCCGAAATATCCGTCCGTTTTCGTCATTTGTTATCCAATCGACTTAAAGCCAGATCGTCACATTGTCCGCCCTTCTCTCTGAAACGGTTGTACTTATCGTCTGCAAAGCTATGTCGCGTGCTGCGGTATGCGGAGACACTAAAAATACCATAGTAGAACACGGATGAAGCTTCTAAGTTGATGTAATAGCCAGTAAGAAGTAGTACAATTCAAGTTTTAATCATCGATTATTGCCTTTTAGCTGGCTTTGGTGCCTTGGACATGAGCTAGGACCTTAAGATTCTGCATGAAAGGAGGGTTAGCAGCTGAGTTGCACGGGAGAATGTGAAAAGTGTTCATATGTAGTGAAAACCTGAGAAATCCGTCCGTTTTCGTCATTTGTTATGGAATCGACTTAAAGCCAGATCGTCACATTGGCCGCTCTTCTTTCTGAAACGGTTGTACTTATAGTCTGCAAAGCTATGTCGCGTGCTGCGGTATGCGGTGACACTAAAAGCACCATAGTAGAACACAGATGAAGCTTCTAAGTTGATGTAATAGCCAGTAAGAAGTAGCAAATTTCAAGTTTTAGGTATCGATTATTGACTTTTTAGCTACCTTTGGTGCCTTGGACAAGAGCTAGGACCTTAAGATTCTGCGTGAAAGGAGGACTAGCTGCCGAGTTGCACGGGAGAATGTGAAAAGTGTTCATATGTAGTAAAAACCTAAGAAATCCGTTCGTTACCGTCATTTGTTAAAGAATCGACTTAAAGCCAGATCGTGACATTGGTCACTCTTCTCTCTGAAACGGTTGTACTTATCGTCTGCAAAGCTACGTCGCGTGCTGCGGTATGTGGAGACACTAAAAGCACCATAGTAGAACACATACAAATCTTCTAAGTTGATGTAATAGCCAGTAAGAAGTAGTACAATTCCAGTTTTAGGTAGCGATTATTGACTTTATAGCTGGCTTTGGTGCCTTGGACATGAGCTAGGACCTCAAGATTCTGCATGAAAGGAGGACTAGCAGCCGAGTTGCGCGGGAGAATGTGAAAAGTGTTCATATGTAGTAAAAACCCGAAATATCCGTCCGTTTTCGTCATTTGTTATCCAATCGACTTAAAGCCAGATCGTCACATTGTCCGCCCTTCTCTCTGAAACGGTTGTACTTATCGTCTGCAAAGCTATGTCGCGTGCTGCGGTATGCGGAGACACTAGAAATACCATAGTAGAACACGGATGAAGCTTCTACGTTGATGTAATAGCCAGTAAAAAGTAGTACAATTCAAGTTTTAATCATCGATTATTGACTTTTAGCTGGCTTTGGTGCCTTGGACATGAGCTAGGACCTTAAGATTCTGCATGAAAGGAGGACTAGCAGCCGAGTTGCACGGGAGAATGTGAAATGTGTTCATATGTAGTAAAAACCTGAGAAATCCGTCTGTTTTCGTCATTTGTTATCGAATCGACTTAAAGCCAGATCGTCACATTGGCCGCTCTTCTCTCCGAAACGGTTGTACTTATCGTCTGAAAGCTATGTCGCGTGCTGCGGTATGCGGAGACGCTAAAAGCATCATAGTAGAACACAGATGAAGCTTCTAAGATGATGTAATAGCCAGTAAGAATTAGTAGAATACCAGTTTTAGGTATCGATTATTGACTTTTTAGCTGGCTTTGGTGCCTTGGACATGAGCTAGGACCTTAAGATTCTGCATGAAAGCAGGACTAGCAGCCGAGTTGCACGGGAGTATGTGAAAAGTGTTCATCTGTAGTAAAAACCTGAGAAATCCGTCCGTTTTCGTCATTTGTTATGGAATTGACTTAAAGCCAGATTGTCACATTGGCCGCTCTTCTCTCTGAATCGGTTGTACTTATCGTCGGCAAAGCTATGTCGCGTGCTGCGGTATGCGGAGACACTAAAAATACCATAGTAGAACACGGATGAAGCTTCTAAGTTGATGTAATAGCCAGTAGGAAGTAGTACAATTCAAGTTTTAGGCATCGATTATTGACTTTTAGCTGGCTTTGATGCCTTGGACATGAGGTAGGACCTTAAGATTCTGCATGAAACGAGGACTAGCAGCCGCGTTGCACGGGAGAATGTGAAAAGTGTTCATATGTAGTAAAAACCTGAGAAATCCGTCCGTTTTCGTCATTTGTTATCGAATCGACTTAAAGCCAGATCGTCACATTGCCCGCTCTTCTCTCCGAAACGGTTGTACTTATCGTCTGAAAGCTATGTCGCGTGCTGCGGTATGCGGAGACGCTAAAAGCACCATAGTAGAACACAGATGAAGCTTCTAAGATGGTGTAATAGCCAGTAAGAAGTAGTACAATTCAAGTTTTAGGTATCGATTATTGTCTTTTTAGCTTGCTTTGGTGCCTTGGACATGAGCTAGGACCTTAAGATTCAGCATGAAAGGCGGACTTGCAGCCGAGGTGCACGGGAGAATGTGAAAAGAGTTCATATGTAGTAAAAACCTGAGAAATCCGATCGTTATCGTCATTTGTTATGGAATTGACTTAAAGCCAGATTGTCACATTGGCCGCTCTTCTCTCTGAATCGGTTGTACTTATCGTCTGCAAAGCTATGTCGCGTGCTGCGGTATGCGGAGACACTAAAAATACCATAGTAGAACACGGAAGAAGCTTCTAAGTTGATGTAATAGCCAGTAAGAAGTAGTACAATTCAAGTTTTAGGCATCGATTATTGACTTTTAGCTGGCTTTGGTGCCTTGGACATGAGCTAGGACCTTACGATTTTGCATGAACGGAGGTTTAGCAGCCGAGTTGCACGGGAGAATGTGAAAAGTGTTCATATGTAGTAAAAACCTGACAAATCCGTCCGTTTTCGTCATTTGTTATCGAATCGACTTAAAGCCAGATCGTCACATTGGCCGCTCTTCTTTCCGAAACGGTTGTACGTATAGTCTGCAAAGCTATGTCGCGTGCTGCGGTATGCGGTGACACTAAAAGCACCATAGTAGAACACAGATGAAGCTTCTAAGTTGATGTAATAGCCAGTAAGAAGTAGTAAAATTCAAGTTTTAGTTATCGATTATTGACTTTTTAGCTGGCTTTGGTGCCTTGGACAAGAGCTAGGACCTTAAGATTCTGCGTGAAAGGAGGACTAGCTGCCGAGTTGCACGGGAGAATGTGAAAAGTGTTCATATGTAGTAAAAACCTAACAAATCCGTTCGTTATCGTCATTTGTTATCGAATCGACTTAAAGCCAGATCGTGACATAGGCCGCTCTTCTCTCTGAAACGGTTGTACTTATCGTCTGCAAAGCTATGACGCGTGCTGCGGTATGTGGAGACACTAAAAGCACCATAGTAGAACACAGACAAAGCTTCTAAGTTGATGTAATAGCCAGTAAGAAGTAGTACAATTCCAGTTTTAAGTATCTATTATTGACTTTTTAGCTGGCTTTGGTTCCTTGGACATGAGCTAGGACCTCAAGGTTCTGCATGAAAGGAGGACTAGCAGCCGAGTTGCACGGGAGAATGTGAAAAGTGTTCATATGTAGTAGAAATCCGAGAAATCCGTCCGTTTTCGTCATTTGTTATCGAATCGACTTAAAGCCAGATCGTCACATTGTCCGCCCTTCTCTCTGAAACGGTTGTACTTATCGTCTGCAAAGCTATGTCGCGTGCTGCGGTATGCGGAGACACTAGAAATACCATAGTAGATCACGGATGAAGCTCCTACGTTGATGTAATAGCCAGTCAAAAGTAGTACAATTCAAGTTTTAATCATCGATTATTGACTTTTAGCTGGCTTTGGTGCCTTGGACATGAGCTAGAACCTTAAGATTCTGCATGAAAGGAGGACTAGCTGCCGAGTTGCACGGGAGAATGTGAAAAGTGTTCATATGTAGTAAAAACCTGAGAAATCCGTCCGTTTTCGTCATTTGTTATCGAATCGACTTAAAGCCAGATCGTCACATTGCCCGCTCTTCTCTCCGAAACGGTTGTACTTATCGTCTGAAAGCTATGTTGCGTGCTGCGGTATGCGGAGACGCTAAAAGCACCATAGTAGAACACAGATGAAGCTTCTAAGATGATGTAATAGCCAGTAAGAAGTAGTACAATTCAAGTTTTAGGTATCGATTATTGACTTTTTAGCTGGCTTTGGTGCCTTGGACATGAGCTAGGACCTTAAGATTCAGCATGAAAGGTGGACTTGCAGCCGAGTTGCACGGGAGAATTTGAAAAGAGTTCATATGTAGTAAAAACCTGAGAAATCCGTTCGTTATCGTCATTTGTTATGGAATTGACTTAAAGCCAGATTGTCACATTGGCCGCTCTTCTCTCTGAATCGGTTGTACTTATCGTCTGCAAAGCTATGTCGCGTGCTGCGGTATGCGGAGACGCTAAAAGCACCATAGTAGAACACAGATGAAGCTTCGAAGATGATGTAATAGCCAGTAAGAATTAGTACAATACCACTTTTAGGTATCGATTATTGACTTTTTAGCTGGCTTTGGTGCCTTGGACATGAGCTAGGACCTTAAGATTCTGCACGAAAGCAGGACTAGCAGCCGAGTTGCACGGGAGTATGTGAAAAGCGTTCATATGTAGTAAAAACCTGAGAAATCCGTCCGTTTTCGTCATTTGTAATGGAATTGACTTAAAGCCAGATTGTCACATTGGCCGCTCTTCTCTCTGAAACGGTTGTACTTATCGTCTGCAAATCAATGTCACGTGCTGCGGTATGTGAAGACACTGATAGCACCATAGTAGAACACAGATGAAGCTACTAAGAGGTTGTAATAGCCAGTAAGAAGGAGTACAATTCCAATTTTAGGTATCAATTATTGAATTTTAGCTGGCTTTGGTGCCTTGGACATGAGCTAGGACCTTAAGATTCTGCATGAAAGCAGGACTAGCAGTCGAGTTGCACGGGAGAATGTGAAAAGTATTCATATGTAGTAGAAACCCGAGAAATCCGTCCTTTTTCGTCATTTGTTATCGAATCGACTTAAAGCCAGATCGTCACATTGTCCGCCCTTCTCTCTGAAACGGTTGTACTTATCGTCTGCAAAGCTATGTCGCGTGCTGCGGTATGCGGAGACACTAGAAATACCATAGTAGAACACGGATCAAGCTTCTACGTTGATGTAATAGCCAGTAAAAAGTAGTACAATTCAAGTTTTAATCATCGATTATTGACTTTTAGCTGGCTTTGATGCCTTGGACATGAGCTAGGACCTTAAGATTCTGCATGAAAGGAGGACTAGCAGCCGAGTTGCACGGGAGAATGTGAAAAGTGTTCATATGTAGTAAAAACCTGAGAAATCCGTCCGTTTTCGTCATTTGTTATCGAATCGACTTAAAGCCAGATTGTCACATAGGCCGCTCTTCTCTCTGAAACGGTTGTACTTATCGTCTGCAAATCTATGTCACGTGCTGCGGTATGTGGAGACACTGAAAGCACCATAGTAGAACACAGATGAGGCTTCTAAGATGTTGTAATAGCCAGTAAGAAGTAGTACAATTCCAATTTTAGTTATCAATTATTGAATTTTAGCTGGCTTTGGTGCATTGGACATGAGCTAGGACCTTAAGATTCTGCAGGAAAGCAGGACTAGCAGCCGAGTTGCACGGGAGAATGTGAAAAGTGTTCACATGTAGTAGAAACCCGAGAAATCCGTCCGTTTTCGTCATTTGTTATCGAATCGACTTAAAGCCAGATCGTCACATTGTCCGCCCTTCTCTCTGAAACGGTTGTACTTATCGTCTGCAAAGCTATGTCGCGTGCTGCGGTATGCGGAGACTCTAGAAATACCATAGTAGAACACGGATGAAGCTCCTACGTTGATGTAATAGCCAGTAAAAAGTAGTACAATTCAAGTTTTAATCATCGATTATTGACTTTTAGCTGGCTTTGGTGCCTTGGACATGAGCTAGGACCTTAAGATTCTGCATGAAAGGAGGACTAGCAGCCGAGTTGCACGGGAGAATGTGAAAAGTGTTCATATGTAGTAAAAACCTGAGAAATCCGTCCGTTTTCGTCATTTGTTATCGAATCGACTTAAAGCCAGATCGTCACATTGCCCGCTCTTCTCTCCGAAACGGTTGTACTTATCGTCTGAAAGCTATGTTGCGTGCTGCGGTATGCGGAGACGCTAAAAGCACCATAGTAGAACACAGATGAAGCTTCTAAGATGATGTAATAGCCAGTAAGAAGTAGTACAATTCAAGTTTTAGGTATCGATTATTGACTTTTTAGCTGGCTTTGGTGCCTTGGACATGAGCTAGGACCTTAAGATTCAGCATGAAAGGCGGACTTGCAGCCGAGTTGCACGGGAGAATTTGAAAAGAGTTCATATGTAGTAAAAACCTGAGAAATCCGTTCGTTATCGTCATTTGTTATGGAATTGACTTAAAGCCAGATTGTCACATTGGCCGCTCTTCTCTCTGAATCGGTTGTACTTATCGTCTGCAAAGCTATGTCGCGTGCTGCGGTATGCGGAGACGCTATAAGCACCATAGCAGAACACAGATGAAGCTTCGAAGATGATGTAATAGCCAGTAAGAATTAGTACAATACCAGTTTTAGGTATCGATTATTGACTTTTTAGCTGGCTTTGGTGCCTTGGACATGAGCTAGGACCTTAAGATTCTGCACGAAAGCAGGACTAGCAGCCGAGTTGCACGGGAGTATGTGAAAAGTGTTCATATGTAGTAAAAACCTGAGAAATCCGTCCGTTTTCGTCATTTGTAATGGAATTGACTTAAAGCCAGATTGTCACATTGGCCGCTCTTCTCTCTGAAACGGTTGTACTTATCGTCTGCAAATCAATGTCACGTGCTGCGGTATGTGAAGACACTGATAGCACCATAGTAGAACACAGATGAAGCTACTAAGAGGTTGTAATAGCCAGTAAGAAGGAGTACAATTCCAATTTTAGGTATCAATTATTGAATTTTAGCTGGCTTTGGTGCCTTGGACATGAGCTAGGACCTTAAGATTCTGCATGAAAGCAGGACTAGCAGTCGAGTTGCACGGGAGAATGTGAAAAGTATTCATATGTAGTAGAAACCCGAGAAATCCGTCCTTTTTCGTCATTTGTTATCGAATCGACTTAAAGCTAGATCGTCACATTGGCCGCTCTTCTCTCTGAAACGGTTGTACTTATCGTCTGCAAAGCTATGTCGAGTGCTGCGGCAGCGGAGACACTAAAAGCACCATAGTAGAACACAGATGAAGCTTCTAAGTTGATGTAATAGTCAGTAAGATGTAGTACAATTCAAGTTTTAGGTATTGATTAATGACTTTTTAGCTGGCTTTGGTGCCTTGGACATGAGCTAGGACCTTAAGATTCTGCATGAAAGGAGGACTAGCAGCCGAAATGCACGGGAGAATGTGAAAAGTGTTCATATGTAGTAAAAACCAGAGAAATCCGTCCGTGTTCGACATTTGTTATCGAATCGACTTAAAGCCAGATCGTCACATTGGCCGCTCTTCTCTCTGAAACGGTTGTACTTATCGTCTGCAAAGCTATGTCGAGTGCTGCGGCATGCGGAGACACTAAAAGCCCCATAGTAGAAAACAGATGAAGCTTCTAAGTTGATGTAATAGCAAGTAAGAAGTAGTACAATTCAAGTTTTAGGTATCGATTGTTGACTTTTTACCCTTCTTTGGTGCCTAGGGCATGAGCTAGGAACTTAAGATTTTGCATGATAGAAGGTCTAGCAGCCGCGTTGCACGTGAGAATGTGAAAAGTGTTCATATGTAGTAAAAACCTGAGAAATACGTCCGTTTTCGTCATTTGTTATCGAATCGACTTAAAGCCAGATCGTCACATTGGCCGCTCTACTCTCTAAAACGGTTGTACTTATCGTCTGGAAAGCTATGTCGCGTGCTGCGGTATGCGGAGACACTAAAAGCAACATAGTAGAACACAGATGAAGCTTCTAAGTTGATGTAATAGCCAGTAAGAAGTAGTACAATTCAAGTTATAGGTATCGATTATTGACTTTTAGTTGGCTTTGGTGCCTTGGACATGAGCTAGGACCTTAAGATTCTGCATGAAAGGATGACTAGCAGCCGAGTTGCACGGGAGAATGTGAAAAGTGTTCATATGTAGTAAAAACCTGAGAAATCCGTCCGTTTTCGTCATTTGTTATCGAATCGGCTTAAAGCCAGATCGTCACATTGGCCGCTCTTCTCTCCGAAACGATTGTACTTATCGTCTGAAAGCTATGTCGCGTGCTGCGGTATGCGGAGACGCTAAAAGCACCATAGTAGAACACAGATGAAGCTTCTAAAATGATGTAATAGCCAGTAAGAATTAGTACAATACCAGTTTTAGGTATCGATTATTGACTTTTTAGCCGGGTTTGGTGCCTTGGACATGAGCTAGGACCTTAAGATTCTGCATGAAAGCAGGACTAGCAGTCGAGTTGCACGGGAGTATGTGAAAAGTGTTCATATGTAGTAAAAACCTGAGAAATCCGTCCGTTTTCGTCATTTGTTATGGAATTGACTTAAAGCCAGATTGTCACATTGGCCGCGCTTCTCTCTGAAACGGTTGTACTTATCGTCTGCAAATCTATGTCACGTGCTGCGGTATGTGGAGACACTGAAAGCACCATAGTAGAACACAGATGAAGCTTCTAAGATGTTGTAATAGCCAGTAAGAAGTAGTACAATTCCAATTTTAGGGATCAATTATTGAATTTTAGCTGGCTTTGGTGCCTTGGACATGAGCTAGGACCTTAAGAATCTGCATGAAAGCAGGACTAGCAGCCGAGTGGCACGGGAGAATGTGAAAAGTGTTCATATGTAGTAGAAACCAGAGAAATCCGTCCTTTTTCGTCATTTGTTATCGAATCGACTTAAAGCCAGATCGTCACATTGTCCGCCCTTCTCTCTGAAACGGTTGTACTTATCGTCTGCAAAGCTATGTCGCGTGCTGCGGTATGCGGAGACACTAGAAATACCATAGTAGAACACGGATGAAGCTTCTACGTTGATGTAATAGCCAGTAAAAAGTAGTACAATTCAAGTTTTAATCATCGATTATTGACTTTTAGCTGGCTTTGGTGCCTTGGACATGAGCTGGGACCTTAAGATTCTGCATGAAAGGAGGACTAGTAGCCGAGTTGCACGGGAGAATGTGAAAAGTGTTCATATGTAGTAAAAACCTGAGAAATCCGTCCGTTTTCGTCATTTGTTACCGAATCGACTTATAGCCAGATCGTCACATTGGCCGCTGTTCTCTCTGAACCGGTTGTACTTATCGTCTGCAAAGCTATGTCGCGTGCTGCGGTATGTGGAGACACTAAAAGCAAAATAGTAGAACACAGATGAAGCTTCTAAGTTGATGTAATAGCCAGTAAGAAGTAGTACAATTCAATTTTTAGTTATCGATTATTGACTTTTAAGCTGGCTTTGGTGCCTTGGACATGAGCTAGGACCTTAAGATTCTGCATGAAAGGAGGACTGGCAGCCGAGTTGTACGGGAGAATGTGAAAAGTGTTCATATGTAGTAAAAACCTGAAAAATCCGTCCGTTTTCGTCATTTTTTATCGAATCGACTTAAAGCCAGATCGTCACATTGGCCGCTCTTATCTCCGAAACGGTTGTACTTATCGTCTGCAATCTATGTCGCGTGCTGCGGTATGCGGAGACGCTAAAAGCACCATAGTAAACCACAGATGAAGCTTCTAAGATGATGTAATAGCCAGTAAGAATTAGTACAATACCAGTTTTAGGTATCGATTATTGACTTTTTAGCTGGCTTTTGTGCCTTGGACATGAGCTAGGACCTTAAGATTCTGCAAGAAAGCAGGACTAGCAACCGAGTTACATGTGAGAATGTGAAAAGTGTTCATATGTAGTAAAAACCCGAGAAATCCGTCCGTTTTCGTCATTTGTTATCGAATCGACTTAAAGCCAGATCGTCACATTGGCCGCTCTTCTCTCCGAAACGGTTGTACTTATCGTCTGAAAGCTATGTCGCGTGCTGTGGTATGCGGCGACGCTAAAAGCACCATAGTAGAACACAGATCAAGCTTCTAAGATGATGTAATAGCCAGTAAGAATTAGTACAATTCAAATTTTAGGTATCGATTATTGACTTTTTAGCTGGCTTTGGTGCCTTGGGCATGAGCTAGGACCTTAAGATTCAGCATGAAAGGCGGACTTGCAGCCGAGTTGCACGCGAGAATGTGAAAAGTGTTCATATGTAGTAAAAACCTGAGAAATCCGTTCGTTATCGTCATTTGTTATCGAATCGACTAATAGCCAGATCGTCACATTGGCCGCTGTTCTCTCTGAAACGGTTGTACTTATCGTCTGCAAAGCTATGTCGCGTGCTGCGGTATGAGGAGACACTAAAAGCACCATAGTAGAACACAGATGAAGCTTCTAAGTTGATGTAATAGCCAGTAAGAAGTAGTACAATTCAATTTTTCGTTATCGATTATTGACTTTTTAGCTGGCTTTGGTGCCTTGGACATGAGCTAGGACCATAAGATTCTGCGTGAAGGAGGACTAGCAGCCGAGTTGCACGGGAGAATGTGAAAAGTGTTCATATGTAGTAAAAACCCGAGAAATCCGTCCGTTTTCATCATTTGTTATCGAATCGACTTAAAGCCAGATCGTCACATTGTCCGCCCTTCTCTCTGAAACGGTTGTACTTATCGTCTGCAAAGCTATGTCGCGTGCTGCGTTATGCGGAGACACTAAAAATACCATAGTAGAACACGGATAAAGCTTCTTAGTTGATGTAATAGCCAGTAAGAAGTAGTACAATTCAAGTTTTAGGCATCGATTATTGACTTTTAGCTGGCTTTGGTGCCTTGGACATGAGCTAGGACCTTAAGATTCTGCACGAAAGGAGGACTAGCAGCCGACTTGCACGGGAGAATGTAAAAAGTGTTCATTTGTAGTAAAAACCCGAGAAATCCGTCCGTTTTCGTCATTTGTTATCGAATCGACTTAAAGCCAGATCGTCACATTGTCCGCCCTTCTCTCTGAAACGGTTGTACTTATCGTCTGCAAAGCTATGTCGCGTGCTGCGGTATGCGGAGAAACTAGAAATACCATAATAGAACACGGATGAAGCTTCTAAGTTCATGTAATAGCCAGTAAAATGTAGTACAATTCAAGTTGTAATAATCGATTATTGACTTTTAGCTGGCTTTGGTGCCTTGGACATGAGCTAGGACCTTAAGTTTCTGCATGAAAGGAGGACTAGCAGCCGAGTTGCACGGGAGAATGTGAAAAGTGTTCATATGTAGTAAAAACCTGAGAAATCCATCCGTTTTCGTCATTTGTTATCGAATCGACTTAAAGCCAGATCGTCACATTGGCCGCTCTTCTCTCTGAAACGGTTGTACTTATCGTCTGCAAAGCTATGTCGAGTGCTGCGGCATGCGGAGACACTAAAAGCCCCATAGTAGAAAACAGATGAAGCTTCTAAGTTGATGTAATAGCAAGTAAGAAGTAGTACAATTCAAGTTTTAGGTATCGATTGTTGACTTTTTACCCTTCTTTGGTGCCTTGGGCATGAGCTAGGATCTTAAGATTTTGCATGATAGGAGGTCTAGCAGCCGCGTTGCACGTGAGAATGTGAAAAGTGTTCATATGTAGTGAAAACCTGAGAAATACGTCCGTTTTCGGCATTTGTTATCGAATCGACTTAAAGCTAGATCGTCACATTGGCCGCTCTTCTCTCTGAAACGGTTGTACTTATCGTCTGCAAAGCTATGTCGAGTGCTGCGGCAGCGGAGACACTAAAAGCACCATAGTAGAACACAGATGAAGCTTCTAAGTTGATGTAATAGTCAGTAAGATGTAGTACGATTCAAGTTTTAGGTATTGATTAATGACTTTTTAGCTGGCTTTGGTGCCTTGGACATGAGCTAGGACCTTAAGATTCTGCATGAAAGGAGGACTAGCAGCCGAGTTGCACGGGAGAATGTGAAAAGTGTTCATATGTAGTAAAAACCAGAGAAATCCGTCCGTGTTCGACATTTGTTATCGAATCGACTTAAAGCCAGATCGTCACATTGGCCGCTCTTCTCTCTGAAACGGTTGTACTTATCGTCTGCAAAGCTATGTCGAGTGCTGCGGCATGCGGAGACACTAAAAGCCCCATAGTAGAAAACAGATGAAGCTTCTAAGTTGATGTAATAGCAAGTAAGAAGTAGTACAATTCAAGTTTTAGGTATCGATTGTTGACTTTTTACCCTTCTTTGGTGCCTAGGGCATGAGCTAGGAACTTAAGATTTTGCATGATAGGAGGTCTAGCAGCCGCGTTGCACGTGAGAATGTGAAAAGTGTTCATATGTAGTAAAAACCTGAGAAATACGTCCGTTTTCGTCATTTGTTATCGAATCGACTTAAAGCCAGATCGTCACATTGGCCGCTCTACTCTCTAAAACGGTTGTACTTATCGTCTGCAAAGCTATGTCGCGTGCTGCGGTATGCGGAGACACTAAAAGCAACATAGTAGAACACAGATGAAGCTTCTAAGTTGATGTAATAGCCAGTAAGAAGTAGTACAATTCAAGTTATATTTATCGATTATTGACTTTTTAGCTGGCTTTGGTGCCTTGGACATGAGCTAGGACCTTAAGATTCTGCATGAAAGGAGGACTAGCAGCCGAGTTGCACGGGAGAATGTGAAAAGTGTTCATATGTAGTAAAAACCAGAGAAATCCGTCCGTGTTCGACATTTGTTATCGAATCGACTTAAAGCCAGATCGTAACATTGGCCGCTCTTCTCTCTGAAACGGTTGTACTTATCGTCTGCAAAGCTATGTCGCGTGCTGCGGTATGTGGAGACACTAAAAGCACCATAGTAGAACACAGATGAATCTTTCAAGTTGATGTAATAGCCAGTAAGAAGTAGTAAAATTCATGTTTTAGGTGTCGATTATTGACTTTTTAGCTGGCTTTGGTGCCCTGAACATGAGTTAGGACCTTATGATTCTGCATGAAAGGAGGACCAGCAGCCGAGTTGCACGGGAGAATGTGAAAAGTGTTCATATGTAGTAAAAACCTGAGAAATCCGTCCGTTTCCGCCATTTGTTATGGATTCGACTTAAAGCAAGATCGTCACATTGGCCGCTCTTCTCTCTGAAACGGTTGTACTTATCGTCTGCAAAGCTATGTCGAGTGCTGCGGCATGCGGAGACACTAAAAGCCCCATAGTAGAACACAGATGAAGCTTCTAAGTTGATGTAATAGCAAGTAAGAAGTAGTACAATTCAAGTTTTAGGTATCGATTGTTGACTTTTTACCCTTCTTTGGTGCCTAGGGCATGAGCTAGGAACTTAAGATTTTGCATGATAGGAGGTCTAGCAGCCGCGTTACACGTGAGAATGTGAAAAGTGTTCATATGTAGTAAAAACCTGAGAAATACGTCCGTTTTCGACATTTGTTATCGAATCGACTTAAAGCCAGATCGTCACATTGGCCGCTCTACTCTCTAAAACGGTTGTACTTATCGTCTGCAAAGCTATGTCGCGTGCTGCGGTTTGCGGAGACACTAAAAGCACCATAGTAGAACACAGATGAAGCTTCTAAGTTGATGTAATAGTCAGTAAGAAGTAGTACAATTCAAGTTTTAGGTATCGATTATTGACTTTTTAGCTGGCTTTGGTGCCTTGGACATGAGCTAGGACCTTAAGATTCTGCATGAAAGGAGGACTAGCAGCCGAGTTGCACAGGAGAATGTGAAAAGTGTTCATATGTAGTAAAAACCTGAGAAATACGTCCGTGTTCGACATTTGTTATGGAATCGACTTAAAGCCAGATCGTCACATTGGCCGCTCTTCTCTCTGAAACGGTTGTACTTATCGTCTGCAAAGCTATGTCGAGTGCTGCGGCATGCGGAGACACTAAAAGCACCATAGTAGAACACAGATGAAGCTTCTAAGTTGATGTAATAGCCAGTAAGAAGTAGTACAATTCAAGTTTTAGGTATCGATTGTTGACTTTTTACCCTTCTTTGGTGCCTTGGGCATTAGCTAGGAACTTAAGATTTTGCATGATAGGAGGTCTAGCAGCCGCGTTGCACGTGAGAATGTGAAAAGTGTTCATATGTAGTAAAAACCTGAGAAATCTGTCCGTTTTCGTCAATTGTTATCGAATCGACTTAAAGCCAGATCGTCACATTGGGCACTCTTCTCTCTAAAACGGTTGTACTTATCGTCTGCAAAGCTATGTCGCGTGCTGCGGTATGCGGAGACACTAAAAGCACCATAGTAGAACACAGATGAAGCTTCTAAGTTGATGTAATAGCCAGTAAGAAGTAGTACAATTCAAGTTATAGGTATCGATTATTGACTTTTTAGCTGGCTTGGGTGCCTTGGACATGAGCTAGGACCTTAAAATTCTGCATGAAAGGAGGACTAACAGACAAGTTGCACGGAAGAATGTGAAAAGTGTTCATATATAGTAAAAACCTGAGAAATCCGTCCGTGTTCGACATTTGTTATCGAATCGACTTAAAGCCAGATCGTCACATTGAACGCTCTTCTCTCTGAAACGGTTGTACTTATTGTCTGCAAAGCTATGTCGAGTGCTGCGGTATGCGGAGACACTAAAAGCACCATAGTAGAACACAGATGAAGCTTCTAAGCTGATGTAATAGCCAATAAGAAGTAGTACAATTCAAGTTATAGGTATCGATTATTGACTTCTTAGCTGGCTTTGGTGACTTGAACATGAGCTAGGACCTTAAGATTCTGCATGAAGGGAGGACTAGAAGCCGAGTTGCACTGGAGAATGTGGAAAATGTTCATATGTAGTAAAAACCTGAGAAATCCCGTTTTCGTCATTTGTTATCGAATTGACTTACAGCCAGATCGTCACATTGGCCGCTCTTCTCTCTGAAACGGTTGTACTTATCGTCTGCAAAGCTATGTCGCGGGCTGCGGTATGCGGAGACACTAAAAGCACCATAGTAGAACACAGATGAAGCCTCTAATTTGATGTAATAGCCAGTAAGAAGTAGTATAATTCAAGTTTTAGGTATCGATTATTGACTTTTTAGCTGGCTTTGGTGCCTTGGACATGGCTAGGACCTTACGATTTTGCATGAAAGGAGGACTAGCAGCCGAGTTGCACGGGAAAATGTGAAAAGTGTTCATATGTAGTAAAAACCTTAAAAATCCGTTCGTTATCATCATTGTTATCGAATCGACTTAAAGCCAGATCGTCACATTAGCCGCTCTTCTCTCTGAAACGGTTGTATTAATCGACTGCAAAGCTATGTCGCGTGCTGCCGTATGCGGAGACACTAAAAGCACCATAGTAGAACACAGATGAAGGTTCTAAGTTGATGTAATAGTCAGTAAGAAGTAGTACAATTCAAGATTTAGGGATTGATTATTGACTTTTTAGCTGGCTTTGGTGCCTTGGACATGAGCTAAGACCTTAAGATTCTGCATGAAATTAGGACTAGCAGCCGAGTTGCACGGGAGAATGTGAAAAGTGTTCATATGTAGTAAAAACCAGAGAAATCCGTCCGTGTTCGACATTTGTTATCGAATCGACTTAAAGCCAGATCGTCACATTGGCCGCTCTTCTCTCTGAAACGGTTGTACTTATCGTCTGCAAAGCTATGTCGAGTGCTGCGGCATGCGGAGACACTAAAAGCACCATAGTAGAACACAGATGAAGCTTCTAAGTTGATGTAATAGTCAGTAAGAAGTAGTACAATTCAAGTTTTAGGTATTGATTATTGACTTTTTAGCTGGCTTTGGTGCCTTGGACATGAGCTTTGACCTTAAGATTCTGCATGAAAGGAGGACTAGCAGCCGAGTTAAACGGGAGAATGTGAAAAGTGTTCATATGTAGTAAAAACCAGAGAAATCCGTCCGTGTTCGACATTTGTTATCGAATCGACTTAAAGCCAGATCGTCACATTGGCCGCTCTTCTCTCTGAAACGGTTGTACTTATCGTCTGCAAAGCTATGTCGAGTGCTGCGGCATGCGGAGACACTAAAAGCCCCATAGTAGAACACAGATGAAGCTTCTAAGTTGATGTAATAGCCAGTAAGAAGTAGTACAATTCAAGTTTTAGGTATCGATTGTTGACTTTTTACCCTTCTTTGGTGCCTTGGGCATGAGCTAGGAACTTAAGATTTTGCATGATAGGAGGTCTAGCAGCCGCGTTGCACGTGAGAATGTGAAAAGTGTTCATATGTAGCAAAAACCTGAGAAATACGTCCGTTTTCGTCATTTGTTATCGAATCGACTTAAAGCTAGATCGTCACATTGGCCGCTCTTCTCTCTGAAACGGTTGTACTTATCGCCTGCAAAGCTATGTCGCGTGCTGCGGTATGCGGAGACACTAAAAGCACCATAGTAGAACACAGATGAAGCTTCTAAGCTGATGTAATAGCCAGTAAGAAGTAGTACAATTCAAGTTGTAGGTATCGATTATTGACTTTTCAGCTGGCTTTGGTACCTTGGACATGAGCTAGGACCTTATGATTCTGTACGAAAGGAGGACTAGCAGCCCAGTTACACGGGAGAATGTGAAAAGTGTTCATATGTGGTAAAAACCTAAGAAATCCGTCCGTTTCCGCCATTTGTTATCGAATCGACTTAAGGCCAGATCGTCACATTGGATGCTCTTCTCTCTGAAACGGTTGTACTTATCGTCTGCAAAGCTATGTCGCGTGCTGCGGTATGCGGAGACACTAAAAGCACCATAGTAGAACACAGATGACGTTTCTAAGTTGATGTAATAGCCAGTAAGAAGTAGTACAATTCAAGTTTTAGGTATCGATTATTGACTTTCTAGGTGGCTTTGGTGCCTTGGACATGAACTAGGACCTTAAGATTCTGCATTAAAGGAGGTCTAGCAGCCGAGTTGAACGGGAGAATGTGAAAAGTGTTCATATGTAGTAAAAACCTGAGAAATAAGTTCGTTATCGTCATTTGTTATCGAATCGACTTAAAGCCAGATCGTCACATTGGCCGCTCTTCTCTCTGAAACGGTAGTACTTATCTTCTGCAAAGCTATGTCGCGTGCTGCGGTATGTGGAGACACTAAAAGCACCATAGTAGAACACAGATGAAGCTTCTACGTTTATGTAATAGCTAGTAAGAAGTAGTACAATTTAAATTTTAGATATCGATCATTGACTTTTTAGCTGGCTATGGTGCCTTGGAAATGAGCTAGGACCTTAAGAATCTGCATGAAAGGAGGACTAGCAGCCGAGTTGCACGGGAGAATGTGAAAAGTGTTCATATGTAGTAAAAACCTGAGAAACCCGTCCGTTTTCGTCATTTGTTATCGAATCGACTTAAAGCCAGATCGTCACATTGGCCGCTCTTCTCTCTGAAACGGTTGTACTTATCGTGTGAAAGCTATGTCGCGTGCTGCGGTTTGCGGAGACACTAAAAGCACCATAGTAGAATACAGATGAAGCTTCTAAGATGATGTAATAGCCAGTAAGAATTAGTACAATACCAGTTTTAGGTATCGATTATTGACTTTTTAGCTGGCTTTGGTGCCTCGGACATGAGCTAGGACCTTAAGATTCTGCATGAAAGGAGGGCTAGCAGCTGAGTTGCACGGGAGAATGTGAAAAGTCTTCATATGTAGTAAAAACCTGAGAAATCCGTCCGTTTTCGTCGTTTGTTATCGAATCGACTTAAAGCCTGATCGTCACATTGGGCGCTCTTTTCTCTGAAACGGTTGCACTTATCGTCTGCAAAGCTATGTCGCGTGCTGCAGTATGCGGAGACACTAAAAGCAGCATAGTAGAACACAGATGAAGCTTCTATGTTGATGTAATAGCTAGTAAGAAGTAGTACAATAGAAATTTTAGATATCGATTATTGACTTTTTAGCTGGCTTTGGTGCCTTGGACATGAGCTAGGACCTTACGATTCTGCATGAAAGGAGGACTAGCAGCCGAGTTGCACGGGAGAATGTGAAAAGTGTTCATATGTAGTAAAAACCAGGGAAATCCGTCAGTGTTCGACATTTGTTATCGAATCGACTTAAAGCCAGATCGTCACATTGGCCGCTCTTCTCTCTGAAACGGTTGTACTTATCGTCTGCAAAGCTATTTCGAGTGCTGCGGCATGCGGAGACACTAAAAGCACCATAGTAGAACACAGATGAAGCTTCCAAGTTGATGTAATAGCCAGTAAGAAGTAGTACAATTCAAGTTTTAGGTATCGATTGTTGACTTTTTACCCTTCTTTGGTGCCTTGGGCATGAGCTAGGAACTTAAGATTTTGCATGATAGGAGGTCTAGCAGCCGCGTTGCACGTGAGAATGTGAAAAGTGTTCATATTTAGTAAAAACCTTAGAAATCCGTCCGTTTTCGTCATTTGTTATCGAATCGACTTAAAGCCAGATCGTCACATTGGCCGCTCTTCTCTCTGAAACGGTTGTACTTATCGTCTGCAAAGCTATGTCGCGTGCTGCGGTATGCTGAGACACTAAAAGCCCCATAGCAGAACACAGATGAAGCTACTAAGTTGATGTAATAGCCAGTAAGAAGTAGTACAATTCAAGTTTTAGGTATCGATTGTTGACTTATTACCCTTCTTTGGTGCCTTGGGCATGAGCTAGGAACATAAGATTTTAGCATGATAGGAGGTCTAGCAGCCGAGTTGCACGGGAGAATGTGAAAAGTGTTCATATGTAGTAAAAACCTAAGAAATCCGTCCGTTTCCGCCATTTGTGATCGAATCGACTTAAAGCCAGATCGTCACATTGGCCGCTCTTCTCTCTGAAACGGTTGTACTTATCGTCTGCAAAGCTATGTCGCGTGCTGCGGTATGCGGGGACATTAAAATCACCATAGTAGAACACAGATGAAGCTTCTAAGCTGATGTAATAGCCAGTAAGAAGTATTACAATTCAAGTTATAGGTATCGATTATTGATTTTTCAGCTGGCTTTGGTACCTTGGACATGAGCTAGGACCTTATGATTCTGCACGAAAGGAGGACTAGCAGCCCAGTTACACGGGAGAATGTGAAAAGTGTTCATAAGTAGTAAAAACCTAAGAAATCCGTCCGTTTCCGCCATTTGTTATCGAATCGACTTAAGGCCAGATCGTCACATTGGATGCTCTTCTCTCTGAAACGGTTGTACTTATCGTCTGCAAAGCTATGTCGCGTGCTGCGGTATGCGGAGACACTAAAAGCACCATAGTAGAACACAGATGAAGCTTCTAAGCTGATGTAATAGCCAGTAACAAGTAGTAGAATTCATGTTATAGGTATCGATTATTGACTTCTTAGCTAGCTTTGGTGACTTGAACATGAGCTAGGACCTTAAGATTCTGCATGAAAGGAGGACTAGCAGCCGAGTTGCACTGAAGAATGTGGAAAATGTTCATATGTAGTAAAAACCTGAGAAATCCTTACGTATCCGCCATTTGTTATCGAATCCACTTAAAGCCAGATCGTCACATTGGCTGCTCTTCTCTCTCAGCCGGTGGTACTTATCATCTGCAAAGCTATGTGTCGAGCTGCGGTATGTGGAGACACTAAAAGCACCATAGTAGAACACAGATGACGTTTCTAAGTTGATGTAATAGCCAGTAAGAAGTAGTACAATTCAAGTTTTAGGTATCGATTATTGACTTTCTAGGTGGCTTTGGTGCCTTGGACATGAACTAGGACCTTAAGATTCTGCATGAAAGGAGGACTAGCAGCCGAGTTGAACGGGAGAATGTGAAAAGTGTTCATATGTAGTAAAAACCTGAGAAATAAGTTCGTTATCGTCATTTGTTATCGAATCGACTTAAAGCCAGATCGTCACATTGGCCGCTCTTCTCTCTGAAACGGTAGTACTTATATTCTGCAAAGCTATGTCGCGTGCTGCGGTATGTGGAGACACTAAAAGCACCATAGTAGAACACAGATGAAGCTTCTAAGTTGATGTAATAGCTAGTAAGAAGTAGTACAATTTAAATTTTAGATATCGATCATTGACTTTTTAGCTGGCTATGGTGCCTTGGAAATGAGCTAGGACCTTAAGAATCTGCATGAAAGGAGGACTAGCAGCCGAGTTGCACGGGAGAATGTGAAATGTGTTCATATGTAGTAAAAACCTGAGAAACCCGTCCGTTTTCGTCATTTGTTATCGAATCGACTTAAAGCCAGATCGTCACATTGGCCGCTCTTCTCTCTGAAACGGTTGTACTTATCGTGTGAAAGCTATGTCACGTGCTGCGGTTTGCGGAGACACTAAAAGCACCATAGTAGAACACAGATGAAGCTTCTAAGATGATGTAATAGCCAGTAAGAATTAGTACAATACCAGTTTTAGGTATCGATTATTGACTTTTTAGCTGGCTTTGGTGCCTCGGACATGAGCTAGGACCTTAAGATTCTGCATGAAAGGAGGGCTAGCAGCTGAGTTGCACGGGAGAATGTGAAAAGTGTTCATATGTAGTAAAAACCTGAGAAATCCGTCCGTTTTCGTCGTTTGTTATCGAATCGACTTAAAGCCTGATCGTCACATTGGGCGCTCTTTTCTCTGAAACGGTTGCACTTATCGTCTGCAAAGCTATGTCGCGTGCTGCAGTATGCGGAGACACTAAAAGCAGCATAGTAGAACACAGATGAAGCTTCTATGTTGATGTAATAGCTAGTAAGAAGTAGTACAATAGAAATTTTAGATATCGATTATTGACTTTTTAGCTGGCTTTGGTGCCTTGGACATGAGCTAGGACCTTACGATTCTGCATGAAAGGAGGACTAGCAGCCGAGTTGCACGGGAGAATGTGAAAAGTGTTCATATGTAGTAAAAACCAGGGAAATCCGTCAGTGTTCGACATTTGTTATCGAATCGACTTAAAGCCAGATCGTCACATTGGCCGCTCTTCTCTCTGAAACGGTTGTACTTATCGTCTGCAAAGCTATGCCGCGTGCTGCGGTATGTGGAGACACTAAAAGCACCATAGTAGGACACAGATGAAGCTGCCAAGTTGATGTAATAGCCAGTAAGAAGTAGTACAATTCAAGTTTCAGGTATCGATTATTGACTTTTTAGCTGGCTTTGGTGCCTTGGACATGAGCTAGGACCTTAAGATTCTTCATTAATGGAGGACTAGCAGCCGAGTTGCACGGGAGAATGTGAAAAGTGTTCATATGTAGTAAAAGCCTCAGAAATCCGTCCGTGTTCGACATTTGTTATCGAATCGACTTAAACCAGATCGTCACATTGGCCGCTCTTCTCTCTGAAACGGTTGTACTTATCGTCTGCAAAGCTATGTCGAGTGCTGCGGTATGCGGAGACACTAAAAGCACCATAGTAGAACACAGATGAAGCTTCTAAGTTGATGTAATAGCCAGTAAGAAGTAGTACAATTCAAGTTATAGGTATCGATTATTGACTCTTTAGCTGGCTTTGGTACCTTGGACATGAGCTAGGACCTTATGATTCTGCATGAAAGGAGGACTAGCAGCCCAGTTGCACGGGAGACTGTGAAAAGTGTTCATATGTAGTAAAAACCTGAGAAATCCGTCCGTTTCCGCCATTTGTTATGGAATCGACTTAAAGCCAGATCGTCACATTGGCCGCTCTTCTCTCTGAAACGGTTGTACTTATCGTCTGATAAGCTATGTCGCGTGCTGCGGTATGCGGAGACACTAAAAGCACCATAGTAGAACACAGATGAAGCTTCTAAGCTGATGTAATAGCCAGTAAGAAGTAGTACAATTCATGTTATAGGTATCGATTATTGACTTCTTAGCTGGCTTTGGTCACTTGAACATGAGCTAGGACCATAAGATTCTGCATGAAAGGAGAACTAGCAGCCGAGTTGCACGGGAGAATGTTAAAATGTTCATATGTAGTAAAAACCTGAAAAATCCTTCCGTTTTCGTCATTTGTTATCGAATTGACTTAAAGCCCGATCGTCACATTGGCCGCTCTTCTCTCTGAAACGGTTGTACTTATCGACTGCAAAGCTATGTCGCGTGCTGCGGTATGCGGAGACACTAAAAGCACCATAGTAGAATACAGATGAAGCCTCCAATTTGATGTAATAGCCAGTAAGAAGTAGTATAATTCAAGTTTTAGGTATCGATTATTGACTTTATAGCTGGCTTTGGTGCCTTGGACATGGCTAGAACCTTAAGATTCTGCATGAAAGGAGGACTAGCAGCTGAGTTGCACGGGAGAATGTGAAAAGTGTTCATATGTAGTAAAAACCTGAGAAATCCGTCCGTTTTCGTCGTTTTTTATCGAATCGACTTAAAGCCAGATCGTCACATTAGCCGCTCTTCTCTCTGAAACGGTTGTACTTATCGACTGCAAAGCTATGTCGCGTGCTGCGGTATGCGGAGAAACTAAAAGCACCATAGTAGAACATAGATGAAGCTTCTAAGCTGATGTAATACCCAGTAAGAAGTAGTACAATTCATGTTATAGATATCGATTATTAAATTCTTAGCTTGCTTTGGTGACTTGAACATGAGCTAGGACCTTAAGATTCTGCATGAAAGGAGGACTAGCAGCCGAGTTGCACTGGAGAATGTGGAAAATGTTCATATGTAGTAAAAACCTGAGAAATCCTTACGTTTTCGTCATTAGTTATCGAATTGACTTAAAGCCAGATCGTCACATTGGCCGCTCTTCTCTCTGAAACGGTTGTACTTATAGTCTGCAAAGCTATGTCGAGTGCTGCGGCATGCGGAGACACTAAAAGCACCATAGTAGGACACAGATGAAGCTTCTAAGTTGATGTAATAGCCAGTAAGAAGTAGTACAATTCAAGTTATAGGTATCGATTATTGACTTTTAGCTGTCTTTGGTGCCTTGGACATGAGCTAGGACCTTATGATTCTGCATGAAAGGAGGACTAGCATCCGAGTTGCACGGGAGAATGTGCAAAGTGTTCATATGTAGTAAAAACCTGAGAAATCCGTCAGTTTCCGCCATTTGTTATGGAATCGACTTAAAGCCAGATCGTCACATTGGCCGCTCTTCTCTCTGAAACGGTTGTACTTATCGTCTGCAAAGCTATGTCGCGTGCTGCGGTATGCGGAGACACTAAAAGCACCATAGTAGAACACAGATGAAGCTTCTAAGTTGATGTAATAGCCAGTAAGAAGAAGTACAATTCCAGTTATAGGTATCGATTATTGACTTTTTAGCTGGCTTTGGTGCCTTGGACATGAGCTAGGACCTTAAAATTCTGCATGAAAGGACGACTAACAGCCAAGTTGCACGCAAGTATGTGAAAAGTGTTCATATATAGGAAAAACCTGGGAAATACGTCCGTTTTCGTCATTTGTTATCGAATCGACTTAAAGCCAGATCGTCACATTGGCCGCTCTTCTCTCTGAAACGGTTGTACTTATCGTCTGCAAAGCTATGTCGCGTGCTGCGGTATGTGGAGACACTAAAAGCACCATAGTAGAACACAGATGAAGCTTCCAAGTTGATGTAATAGCCAGTAAGAAGTAGTAAAATTCAAGTTTTAGGTATCGATTATTGACTTTTTAGCTTTCTTTGGTGCCTTGGACATGAGCTAGGACCTTAAAATTCCTCATTAATGGGGGACTAGCAGACGAGTTGCACGGGAGAATGTGAAAAGTGTTCATATGTAGTAAAAGCCTCAGAAATCCGTCCGTGTTCGACATTTGTTATCGAATCGACTTAAAGCCAGATCGTCACATTGGCCGCTCTTCTCTCTGAAACGGTTGTACTTATTGTCTGCAAAGCTATGTCGAGCGCTGCTGTATGCGCAGACACTAAAAGCACCATAGTAGAACACAGATGAAGCTTCTAAGCTGATGTAATAGCCAGTAAGAAGTAGTACAATTCATGTTATAAGTATCGATTATTGGCTTCTTAGCAGGCTTTGGTGACTTGAACATGAGCTAGGACCTTAAGATTCTGCATGAAAGGAGGACTAGCAGCCGAGTTGCACGGCAGAATGTGAAAAGTGTTCATATGTAGTAAAAACCAGAGAAATCCGTCCGTGTTCGACATTTGTTACGGAATCGACTTAAAGCCAGATCGTCACATTGGCCGCTCTTCTCTCTGAAACGGTTGTACTTATCGTCTGCAAAGCTATGTCGAGTGCTGCGGCATGCGGAGACACTAAAAGCACCATAGTAGAACACAGATGAAGCTTCTAAGTTGATGTAATAGCCAGTAAGAAGTAGTACAATTCAAGTTTTAGATATCGATTGTTGACTTTTTACCCTTCTTTGGTGCCTTGGGCATGAGCTAGGAACTTAAGATTTTACATGATAGGAGGTCTAGCAGCCGCGTTGCACGTGAGAATGTGAAAAGTGTTCATATGTAGTAAAAACCTGAGAAATCCATCCGTTTTCCTCATTTGTTATCGAATCGACTTAAACCCAGATCGTCACGTAGGGCGCTCTACTCTCTAAAACGGTTGTACTTATCGTCTGCAAAGCTATGTCGCGTGCTGCGGTATGCGGAGACACTAAAAGCACCATAGTAGAACACACATGAAGCTTCTAAGTTGATGTAATAGCCAGTAAGAAGAAGTACAATTCAAGTTATAGGTATCGATTATTGACTTTTTAGCTGGCTTTGGTGCCTTGGACAATAGCTAGGACCTTAAAATTCTGCATGAAAGGACGACTAACAGCCAAGTTGCACGGAAGAATGTGAAAAGTGTTCATATATAGTAAAAACCTGAGAAATCCGTCAGTTTCCGCCATTTGTTATGGAATCGACTTAAAGCCAGATCGTCACATTGGCCGCTCTTCTCTCTGAAACGGTTGTACTTATCGTCTGCAAAGCTATGTCGAGCGCTGCTGTATGCGGAGACACTAAAAGCACCATAGTAGAACACAGATGAAGCTTCTAAGCTGATGTAATAGCCAGTAAGAAGTAGTACAATTCATGTTATAAGTATCGATTATTGGCTTCTTAGCTGGCTTTGGTGACTTGAACATGAGCTAGGACCTTAAGATTCTCCATGAAAGGAGGACTAGCAGCCGAGTTGCACGGCAGAATGTGAAAAGTGTTCATATGTAGTAAAAACCAGAGAAATCCGTCCGTGTTCGACATTTGTTATGGAATCGACTTAAAGCCAGATCGTCACATTGGCCGCTCTTCTCTCTGAAACGGTTGTACTTATCGTCTGCAAAGCTATGTCGAGTGCTGCGGCATGCGGAGACACTAAAAGCACCATAGTAGAACACAGATGAAGCTTCTAAGTTGATGTAATAGCCAGTAAGAAGTAGTACAATTCAAGTTTTAGGTATCGATTGTTGACTTTTTACCCTTCTTTGGTGCCTTGGGCATGAGCTAGGAACTTAAGATTTTACATGATAGAAGGTCTAGCAGCCGCGTTGCACGTGAGAATGTGAAAAGTGTTCATATGTAGTAAAAACCTGAGAAATCCATCCGTTTTCCTCATTTGTTATCGAATCGACTTAAAGCCAGATCGTCACGTTGGGCGCTCTACTCTTTAAACGGTTGTACTTATCGTCTGCAAAGCTATGTCGCGTGCTGCGGTATGCGGAGACACTAAAAGCACCATAGTAGAACACACATGAAGCTTCTAAGTTGATGTAATAGCCAGTAAGAAGTAGTACAATTCTAGTTATAGGTATCGATTATTGACTTTTTAGCTGTCTTTGGTGCCTTGGACATAAGCTAGGACCTTAAGATTCTTCATTAATGGAGGACTAGCAGCCGAGTTGCACGGGAGAATGTGAAAAGTGTTCATTTGTAGTAAAAGCCTGAGAAATCCGTCCGTGTTCGGCATTTGTTATCGAATCGACTTAAAGCCAGATCGTCACATTGGCCGCTCTTCTCTCTGAAACGGTTGTACTTTTCGTCTGCAAAGCTATGTCAAATGCTGCTGTATGCGAAGACACTAAAAGCACCATAGTAGAACACAGATGAAGCTTCTAAGTTGATGTAATAGTCAGTAAGAAGTAGTACAATTCAAGTGTTAGGTATTGATTATTGACTTTTTAGCTGGCTTTGGTGCCTTGGACATGAGCTAGGACCTTAAGATACTGCATGAAAGGAGGATTTGCAGCCGAGTTGCACGGCAGAATGTGAAAAGTGTTCATATGTAGTAAAAACCAGAGAAATCCGTCCGTGTTCGACATTTGTTGTGGAATCGACTTAATGCCAGATCGTCACATTGGCCGCTCTTCTCTCTGAAACGGTTGTACTTATCGTCTGCAAAGCTATGTCGCGTGCTGCGGTATGCGGAGACACTAAAAGCACCATAGTAGAACACAGATGAAGCTTCTAAGCTGATGTAATAGCCAGTAAGAAGTAGTACAATTCATGTTATAAGTATCGATTATTGGCTTCTTAGCTGGCTTTGGTGACTTGAACATGAGCTAGGACCTTAAGATTCTGCATGAAAGGAGGACTAGCAGCCGAGTTGCACGGCAGAATGTGAAAAGTGTTCATATGTAGTAAAAACCAGAGAAATCCGTCCGTTTTCCTCATTTGTTATCGAAACGACTTAAAGCCAGATCGTCACATTGGGCGCTCTACTCTCTAAAACGGTTGTACTTATCGTCTGCAAAGCTATGTCGCGTGCTGCGGTATGCGGAGACACTAAAAGCACCATAGTAGAACACAGATGAAGCTTCTAAGTTGATGTAATAGCCAGTAAGAAGTAGTACAATTCAAGTTTTAGGTATCGATTATTGACTTTTAGCTGGCTTTGGTGCCTTGGACATGAGCTAGGACCTTAAAATTCTGCATGAAAGGACGACTCACAGCCAAGTTGCACGGAAGAATGTGAAAAGTGTTCATATATAGTAAAAACCTGAGAAATCCGTCCGTTTCGGTCATTTGTTATCGAATCGACTTAAAGCCAGATCGTCACATTGGCCGCTCTTCTCTCTGAAACGGTAGTACTTATCGTCTGCAAAGCTATGTCGCGTGCTGCGGTATGTGGAGACACTAAAAGCACCATAGTAGAACACAGATGAAGCTTCCAAGTTGATGTACTAGCCAGTAAGAAGTAGTAAAATTCAAGTTTTAGGTATCGATTATTGACTTTTTAGCTGTCTTTGGTGCCATGGACATGAGCTAGCACCTTAAGATTCTTCATTAATGGAGGACTAGCAGACGAGTTGCACGGGAGAATGTGAAAAGTGTTCATATGTAGTAAAAGCCTGAGAAATCCGTCCGTGTTCGACATTTGTTATCGAATCGACTTAAAGCCAGATCGTCACATTGGCCGTTCTTCTCTCTGAAACGGTTGTACTTATTGTCTGCAAAGCTATGTCGAGCGCTGCTGTATGCGGAGACACTAAAGGCACCATAGTAGAACACAGATGAAGCTTCTACGTTGATGTAATAGCCAGTAAGAAGTAGTACAATTCAAGTTATAGCTATCGATTATTGACTTTTTAGCTGGCTTTGGTACCTTGTACATGAGCTAGGACCTTATGATTCTGTATGAAAGGAGGACTAGCAGCCCAGTTGCACGGGAGAATGTGAAAAGTGTTCATATGTAGTAAAAACCAAAGCAATCCGTCTGTTTCCGCCATTTGTTATCGAATCGACTTAAAGCCAGATCGTCACATTGGCCGCTCTTCTCTCTGAAACGGTTGTACTTATCGTCTGCAAAGCTATGTCGCGTGCTGCGGTATGCGGAGACACTAAAAGCACCATAGTAGAACACAGATGAAGCTTCTAAGTTGATGTAATAGCCAGTAAGAAGTAGTACAATTCAAGTTTTAGGTATCGATTATTGACTTTTTAGCTGGCTTTGGTGCCTTGGACATGAGCTAGGACCTTAAGATTCTGCATGAAAGGAGGACTAGCAGCCGAGGTGCGAGGGAGAAAGTGAAAAGTGTTCATATGTAGTAGAAACCTGAGAAATCCGTCAGTTTCCGTTATTTGTTATGGAATCGCCTTAAAGCCAGATCGTTACATTGGTCGCTCTTCTCTCTGAAACGGTTGTACTTATCGACTGCAAAGCTATGTTGCGTGCTGCGGTATGCGGAGACACTAAAAGCACCATAGTAGAACACAGATGAAGCTTCTAAGCTGATGTAATAGCCAGTAAGAAGTAGTACAATTCATGTTATAAGTATCGATTATTGGCTTCTTAGCTGGCTTTGGTGACTTGAACATGAGCTAGGACCTTAAGATTCTGCATGAAAGGAGGACTAGCAGCCGAGTTGCACGGCAGAATCTGAAAAGTGTTCATATGTAGTAAAAACCACAGAAATCCGTCCGTTTTCCTCATTTGTTATCGAATCGACTTAAAGCCAGATCGTCACATTGGGCGCTCTACTCTCTAAAACGGTTGTACTTATCGTCTGCAAAGCTATGTCGCGTGCTGCGGTATGCGGAGACACTAAAAGCACCATAGTAGAACACAGATGAAGCTTCTAAGTTGATGTAATAGCCAGTAAGAAGTAGTACAATTCAAGTTTTAGGTATCGATTATTGACTTTTAGCTGGCTTTGGTGCCTTGGACATGAGCTAGGACCTTAAAATTCTGCATGAAAGGACGACTAACAGCCAAGTTGCACGGAAGAATGTGAAAAGTGTTCATATATAGTAAAAACCTGAGAAATCCGTCCGTTTCCGTCATTTGTTATCGAATCGACTTAAAGCCAGATCGTCACATTGGCCGCTCTTCTCCCTGAAACGGTTGTACTTATCGTCTGCAAAGCTATGTCGCGTGCTGCGGTATGTGGAGACACTAAAAGCACCATAGTAGAACACAGATGAAGCTTCCAAGTTGATGTACTAGCCAGTAAGAAGTAGTACAATTCAAGTTTTAGGTATCGATTATTGACTTTTTAGCTGTCTTTGGTGCCTTGGACATGAGCTAGGACCTTAAGATTCTTCATTAATGGAGGACTAGCAGACGAGTTGCACGGGAGAATGTGAAAAGTGTTCATATGTAGTAAAAGCCTGAGAAATCCGTCCGTGTTCGACATTTGTTATCGAATCGACTTAAAGCCAGATCGTCACATTGGCCGCTCTTCTCTCTGAAACGGTTGTACTTATTGTCTGCAAAGCTATGTCGAGCGCTGCTGTATGCGGAGACACTAAAAGCACCATAGTAGAACACAGATGAAGCTTCTAAGTTGATGTAATAGCCAGTAAGAAGTAGTACAATTCAAGTTATAGGTATCGATTATTTACTTTTTAGCTGGCTTTGGTACCTTGTACATGAGCTAGGACCTTATGATTCTGTATGAAATTAGAACTAGCAGCCCAGTTGCACGGGAGAATGTGAAAAGTGTTCATATGTAGTAAAAACCAAAGAAATCCGTCTGTTTCCGCCATTTGTTATCGAATCGACTTAAAGCCAGATCGTCACATTGGCCGCTCTTCTCTCTGAAACGGTTGTACTTATCGTCTGCAAAGCTATGTCGCGTGCTGCGGTATGCGGAGACACTAAAAGCACCATAGTAGAACACAGATGAAGCTTCTAAGTTGATGTAATAGCCAGTAAGAAGTAGTACAATTCAAGTTTTAGGTATCGATTATTGACTTTTTAGCTGGCTTTGGTGCCTTGGACATGAGCTAGGGCCTTAAGATTCTGCATGAAAGGAGGACTAGCAGCCGAGTTGCGAGGGAGAAAGTGAAAAGTGTTCATATGTAGTAAAAACCTGAGAAATCTGTCAGTTTCCGCCATTTGTTATGGAATCGACTTAAAGCCAGATTGTCACATTGGCCGCTCTTCTCTCTGAAACGGTTGTACTTATCGACTGCAAAGCTATGTCGCGTGCTGCGGTATGCGGAGACACTAAAAGCACCATAGTAGAACACAGATGAAGCTTCTAAGCTGATGTAATAGCCAGTAAGAAGTAGTACAATTCATGTTATAAGTATCGATTATTGGCTTCTTAGCTGGCTTTGGTGACTTGAACATGAGCTAGGACCTTAAGATTCTGCATGAAAGGAGGACTAGCAGCCGAGTTGCACGGGAGAATGTGAAAAGTGTTCATATGTAGTAAAAACCTTAAAAATCCGTTCGTTATCGTCATTGTTATCGAATCGACTTAAAGCCAGATCGTCACATTGTCCTCTCTTCTCTCTCAAACGGTTGTACTTATCGACTGCAAAGCTATGTCTCGTGCTGCGGTATGCGGAGACACTAAAAGCACCATAGTAGAACACAGATGAAGCTTCTAAGTTGATGTAATAGTCAGTAAGAAGTAGTACAATTCAAGTTTTAGGTATTGATTATTGACTTTTTAGCTGGCTTTGGTGCCTTGGACATGAGCTAGGACCTTAAGATTCTGCATGAAAGGAGGACTAACAGCCGAGTTGCACGGGTGAAAATGTAAAGTGTTCATATGTAGTAAAAACCAGAGAAATCCGTCCGTTTTCCTCATTTGTTATCGAATCAACTTAAAGCCAGATAGTCACATTGGGCGCTCTACTCTCTAAAACCGTTGTACTTATCGTCTGCAAAGCTATGTCGCGTGCTGCGGTATGCGGAGACACTAAAAGCACCATAGTAGATCACAGATGAAGCTTCTAAGTTGATGTAATAGCCAGTAAGAAGTAGTACAATTCAAGTTTTAGGTATCGATTATTGACTTTTAGCTGGCTTTGGTGCCTTGGACATGGGCTAGGACCTTATGATTCTGCATGAAAGGAGGACTAGCAGCCCAGTTGCACGGGAGAATGTGAAAAGTGTTCATATGTAGTAAAAACCTAAGAAATCCAGCTGTTTCCGCCATTTGTTATCGAATCGACTTAAAGCCAGATCGTCACATTGGCCGCTCTTCTCTCTGAAACGGTTGTACGTATCGTCTGCAAAGCTATGTCGCGTGCTGCGGTATGTGGAGACACTAAAAGCACCATAGTAGAACACAGATGAAGCTTCCAAGTTGATGTAACAGCCAGTAAGAAGTAGTACAATTCATGTTATAGGTATCGATTATTGACTTCTTAGCTTGCTTTGGTGACTTGAACATGAGCTAGGACCTTAAGATTCTGCATGAAAGGAGGACTAGCAGCCGAGTTGCACTGGAGAATGTGGAAAATGTTCATATGTAGTAAAAACCTGAGAAATCCTTCCGTTTTCGTCATTTGTTATCGAATTGACTTAAAGCCAGATCGTCACATTGGCCGCTCTTCTCTCTGAAACGGTTGTACTTATCGTCTGCGAATCTATGTCGCGTGCTGCGGTATGCGGAGACACTAAAAGCACCATAGTAGAACACAGATGAAGCTTCTAAGTTGAAGTAATATCCAGTAAGATGTAGTACAATTCAAGTCTTAGGTATCGATTATTGACTTTTTACCATTGTTTGGTGTCTTGGACATGAGCTAGGACCTTAAAATTCTGCATGAACGGAGGACTAGCAGCCGAGTTGCTTGGGAGAATGTGAAAAGTGTTCATATGTAGTAAAAACCTGAGAAATCCGTCCGTTTTCGTCATTTGTTATCGAATCGTCTTAAAGCCAGATCGTCACATTGGCGCTGTTCTCTCTGAAACGGTTGTACTTATCGTCTGCAAAGCTATGTCGCGTGCTGCGGTATGCGGAGACACGAAAAGCACCATAGTAGAACACAGATGAAGCTTCTAAGATGATGTAATAGTCAGTAAGAAGTAGTACAATTCTAGTGTTAGGTATCGATTATTGACTTTTTAGCTGGCTTTGGTGACTTGGACATGAGCTAAGACCTTAAGATTCTGCATGAAACGAGGACTAGCAGCCGAGTTGCACGGGAGAATGTGAAAAGTGTTCATATGTAGTAAAAACCTGAGAAATCCGTCCGTTTTCGTCATTTGTTATCGAATCGACTTAAAGCCAGATCGTCACATTGGCCGCTCTTCTCTCTGAAACGGTTGTACTTATCGTCTGCAAAGCTATGTCGCTTGCTGCGGTATGCGGAGACACTAAAAGCATCATAGTAGAACACAGATGAAGCTTCTAAGTTGATGTAATAGCCAGTAAGAAGTAGTACAATTCAAGTTTTAGGTATCGATTATTGACTTTTTAGCTGCCCTTGGTGCTTTGTACATGAGCTAGGACCTTAAGATTCTGCATGAAAGGAGGACTAGCAGCCGAGTTGCAGGGGAGAATGTAAAAAGTATTCATATGTAGTAAAAGCCTGGGAAATCCGTTCGTTATCGTAATTTGTTATCGAATCGACTTAAAGCCAGATCGTCACCTTAGCCGCTCTTCTCTCTGAAACGATTGTACTTATCGACTGCAAAGCTATGTCACGTGCTGCGGTATGCGGAGACACTAAAACCACCATAATAAAACACAGATGAAGCTTCTAAGATGATGTAATAGTCAGTAAGAAGTAGTACAATTCAAGTTTTAGGTATCGATTATTGACTTTTTAGCTGCCCTTGGTGCCTTGGACATGAGCTAGGACCTTAAGATTCTGCATGAAAGGAGGACTAGCAGGCGAGATGCACGGGTAGATGTGAAAAGTTTTCATATGTAGTAAAAACCTGAGAATTCCGTCCATTTTCGTCATTTGTTATCGAATCGACTTAAAGCCAGATCGTCACATTAGCCGCTCTTCTCTCTGAAACGGTTGTACTTATCGACTGCAAAGCTATGTCGCGTGCTGCGGTATGCGGAGACCCCAAAAAGCACCATAGTAGAACACAGATGAAGCTTCTAAGCTGATGTAATACCCAGTAAGAAGTAGTACAATTCATGTTATAGGTATCGATTATTAAATTCTTAGCTTGCTTTGGTGACTAGAACATGAGCTAGGACCTTAAGATTCTGCATGAAAGGAGGACTAGCAGCCGAGTTGCACTGGAGAATGTGGAAAATGTTCATATGTAGTAAAAACCTGAGAAATCCTTACGTTTTCGTCATTTGTTATCGAACTGACATAAAGCCAGATCGTCACATTGGCCGCTCTTCTCTCTGAAACGGTTGTACTTATCGTCTGCAAAGCTATGTCGCGTGCTGCGGTATGCGGAGACACTAAAAGCACCATAGTAGAACACAGATGAAGCTTCTAAGTTGAAGTAATATCCAGTAAGATGTAGTACAATTCAAGTCTTAGGTATCGATTATTGCCTTTTTACCATTCTTTGGTGCCTTGCACATGAGCTAGGACCTTAAAATTCTGCATGAACGGAGGACTAGCAGCCGAGTTGCTTGGGAGAATGTGAAAAGTGTTCATATGTAGTAAAAACCTGAGAAATCCGTCCGTTTTCGTCATTTGTTATCGAATCGTCTTAAAGCCAGATCGTCACATTGGCGCTCTTCTCTCTGAAACGGTTGTACTTATCGTCTGCAAAGATATGTCGCGTGCTGCGGTATGCGGAGACACTAAAATCACCATAGTAGAACACAGATGAAGCTTCTAAGATGATGTAATAGCCAGTAAGAAGTAGAACAATTCAAGTGTTAGGTATCGATTATTGGCTTCTTAGCTGGCTTTGGTGACTTGAACATGAGCTAGGACCTTAAGATTCTGCATGAAAGGAGGACTAGCAGCCGAGTAGCACGGCAGAATGTGAAAAGTGTTCATATGTAGTAAAAACCAGAGAAATCCGTCCGTGTTCGACATTTGTTATGGAATCGACTTAAAGCCAGATCGTCACATTGGCCGCTCTTCTCTCTGAAACGGTTGTACTTATCGTCTGCAAAGCTATGTCGAGTGCTGCGGCATGCGGAGACACTAAAAGCACCATAGTAGAACACAGATGAAGCTTCTAAGTTGATGCAATAGCCAGTAAGAAGTAGTACAATTCAAGTTTTAGGTATCGATTGTTGACTTTTTACCCTTCTTTGGTGCCTTGGGCATGAGCTAGGAACTTAAGATTTTACATGATAGGAGGTCTAGCAGCCGCGTTGCACGTGAGAATGTGAAAAGTGTTCATATGTAGTAAAAACCTGAGAAATCCATCCGTTTTCCTCATTTGTTATCGAATCGACTTAAAGCCAGATCGTCACATTGGCCGCTCTTCTCTCTGAAACGGTTGTACTTATCGTCTGCAAAGCTATGTCGAGTGCTGCTGTATGCGAAGACACTTAAAGCACCATAGTAGAACACAGATGAAGCTTCTAAGTTGATGTAATAGCCAGTAAGAAGTAGTACAATTCATGTTATAAGTATCGATTATTGATTTTTTAGCTGGCTGTGGTGCCTTGGACATGGCTAGGACCTTAAGATTCTGCATGAAAGGAGGACTAGCAGCCGAGTTGCACGGGAGAATGTGAAAAGTGTTCATATGTAGTAAAAACCTTAAAAATCCGTTCGTTATCGTCATTGTTATCGAATCGACTTAAAGCCAGATCGTCACATTAGCCGCTCTTCTCTCTGAAACGGTTGTACTTATCGACTGCAAACCTATGTCGCGTGCTGCGGTATGCGGAGACACTAAAAGCACCATAGTAGAACACAGATGAAGCTTCTAAGTTGATGTAATAGTCAGTAAGAAGTAGTACAATTCAAGTGTTAGTTATTGATTAATGACTTTTTAGCTGGCTTTGGTGCCTTGGACATGAGCTAGGACCTTAAGATACTGCATGAAAGGAGGATTTGCAGCCGAGTTGCACGGCAGAATGTGAAAAGTGTTCATATGTAGTAAAAACCACAGAAATCCGTCCGTGTTCGACATTTGTTATGGAATCGACTTAAAGCCAGATCGTCACATTGGCCGCTCTTCTCTCTGAAACGGTTGTACTTATCGTCTGCAAAGCTATGCCGCGTGCTGCGGTATGCGGAGACACTAAAAGCACCATAGTAGAACACAGATGAAGCTTCTAAGCTGATGTAATAGCCAGTAAGAAGTAGTACAATTCATGTTATAAGTATCGATTATTGGCTTCTTAGCTGGCTTTGGTGACTTAAACATGAGCTAGGACCTTAAGATTCTGCATGAAAGGAGGACTAGCAGCCGAGTTGCACGGCAGAATGTGAAAAGTGTTCATATGTAGTAAAAACCAGAGAAATCCGTCCGTTTTCCTCATTTGTTATCGAATCGACTTAAAGCCAGATCGTCACATTGGGCGCTCTACTCTCTAAAACGGTTGTACTTATCGTCTGCAAAGCTATGTCGCGTGCTGCGGTATGCGGAGACACTAAAAGCACCATAGTAGAACACAGATGAAGCTTCTAAGTTGATGTAATAGCCAGTAAGAAGTAGTACAATTCAAGTTTTAGGTATCGATTATTGACTTTTAGCTGGCTTTGGTGCCTTGGACATGAGCTAGGACCTTAAAATTCTGCATGAAAGGACGACTAACAGCCAAGTTGCACGGAAGAATGTGAAAAGTGTTCATATATAGTAAAAACCTGAGAAATCCGTCCGTTTCGGTCATTTGTTATCGAATCGACTTAAAGCCAGATCGTCACATTGGCCGCTCTTCTCTCTGAAACGGTTGTACTTATCGTCTGCAAAGCTATGTCGCGTGCTGCGGTATGTGGAGACACTAAAAGCACCATAGTAGAACACAGATGAAGCTTCCAAGTTGATGTACTAGCCAGTAAGAAGTAGTACAATTCAAGTTTTAGGTATCGATTATTGACTTTTTAGCTGTCTTTGGTGCCTTGGACATGAGCTAGGACCTTAAGATTCTTCATTAATGGAGGACTAGCAGACGAGTTGCACGGGAGAATGTGAAAAGTGTTCATATGTAGTAAAAGCCTGAGAAATCCGTCCGTGTTCGACATTTGTTATCGAATCGACTTAAAGCCAGATCGTCACATTGGCCGCTCTTCTCTCTGAAACGGTTGTACTTATTGTCTGCAAAGCTATGTCGAGCGCTGCTGTATGCGGAGACACTAAAAGCACCATAGTAGAACACAGATGAAGCTTCTAAGTTGATGTAATAGCCAGTAAGAAGTAGTACAATTCAAGTTATAGGTATCGATTATTTACTTTTTAGCTGGCTTTGGTACCTTGTACATGAGCTAGGACCTTATGATTCTGTATGAAATTAGGACTAGCAGCCCAGTTGCACGGGAGAATGTGAAAAGTGTTCATATGTAGTAAAAACCAAAGAAATCCGTCTGTTTCCGCCATTTGTTATCGAATCGACTTAAAGCCAGATCGTCACATTGGCCGCTCTTCTCTCTGAAACGGTTGTACTTATCGTCTGCAAAGCTATGTCGCGTGCTGCGGTATGCGGAGACACTAAAAGCACCATAGTAGAACACAGATGAAGCTTCTAAGTTGATGTAATAGCCAGTAAGAAGTAGTACAATTCAAGTTTTAGGTATCGATTATTGACTTTTTAGCTGGCTTTGGTGCCTTGGACATGAGCTAGGGCCTTAAGATTCTGCATGAAAGGAGGACTAGCAGCCGAGTTGCGAGGGAGAAAGTGAAAAGTGTTCATATGTAGTAAAAACCTGAGAAATCTGTCAGTTTCCGCCATTTGTTATGGAATCGACTTAAAGCCAGATTGTCACATTGTCCTCTCTTCTCTCTCAAACGGTTGTACTTAATGACTGCAAAGCTATGTCTCGTGCTGCGGTATGCGGAGACACTAAAAGCACCATAGTAGAACACAGATGAAGCTTCTAAGTTGATGTAATAGTCAGTAAGAAGTAGTACAATTCAAGTTTTAGGTATTGATTATTGACTTTTTAGCTGGCTTTGGTGCCTTGGACATGAGCTAGGACCTTAAGATTCTGCATGAAAGGAGGACTAACAGCCGAGTTGCACGGGAGAAAATGTAAAGTGTTCATATGTAGTAAAAACCAGAGAAATCCGTCCGTTTTCCTCATTTGTTATCGAATCAACTTAAAGCCAGATCGTCACATTGGGCGCTCTACTCTCTAAAACCGTTGTACTTATCGTCTGCAAAGCTATGTCGCGTGCTGCGGTATGCGGAGACACTAAAAGCACCATAGTAGATCACAGATGAAGCTTCTAAGTTGATGTAATAGCCAGTAAGAAGTAGTACAATTCAAGTTTTAGGTATCGATTATTGACTTTTAGCTGGCTTTGGTGCCTTGGACATGGGCTAGGACCTTATGATTCTGCATGAAAGGAGGACTAACAGCCCAGTTGCACGGGAGAATGTGAAAAGTGTTCATATGTAGTAAAAACCTAAGAAATCCAGCAGTTTCCGCCATTTGTTATCGAATCGACTTAAAGCCAGATCGTCACATTGGCCGCTCTTCTCTCTGAAACGGTTGTACGTATCGTCTGCAAAGCTATGTCGCGTGCTGCGGTATGTGGAGACACTAAAAGCACCATAGTAGAACACAGATGAAGCTTCCAAGTTGATGTAACAGCCAGTAAGAAGTAGTACAATTCATGTTATAGGTATCGATTATTGACTTCTTAGCTTGCTTTGGTGACTTGAACATGAGCTAGGACCTTAAGATTCTGCATGAAAGGAGGACTAGCAGCCGAGTTGCACTGGAGAATGTGGAAAATGTTCATATGTAGTAAAAACCTGAGAAATCCTTCCGTTTTCGTCATTTGTTATCGAATTGACTTAAAGCCAGATCGTCACATTGGCCGCTCTTCTCTCTGAAACGGTTGTACTTATCGTCTGCGAATCTATGTCGCGTGCTGCGGTATGCGGAGACACTAAAAGCACCATAGTTGAACACAGATGAAGCTTCTAAGTTGAAGTAATATCCAGTAAGATGTAGTACAATTCAAGTCTTAGGTATCGATTATTGACTTTTTACCATTGTTTGGTGTCTTGGACATGAGCTAGGACCTTAAAATTCTGCATGAACGGAGGACTAGCAGCCGAGTTGCTTGGGAGAATGTGAAAAGTGTTCATATGTAGTAAAAACCTGAGAAATCCGTCCGTTTTCGTCATTTGTTATCGAATCGTCTTAAAGCCAGATCGTCACATTGGCGCTCTTCTCTCTGAAACGGTTGTACTTATCGTCTGCAAAGCTATGTCGCGTGCTGCGGTATGCGGAGACACGAAAAGCACCATAGTAGAACACAGATGAAGCTTCTAAGATGATGTAATAGTCAGTAAGAAGTAGTACAATTCTAGTGTTAGGTATCGATTATTGACTTTTTAGCTGGATTTGGTGACATGGACATGAGCTAAGACCTTAAGATTCTGCATGAAACGAGGACTAGCAGCCGAGTTGCACGGGAGAATGTGAAAAGTGTTCATATGTAGTAAAAACCTGAGAAATCCGTCCGTTTTCGTCATTTGTTATCGAATCGACTTAAAGCCAGATCGTCACATTGGCCGCTCTTCTCTCTGAAACGGTTGTACTTATCGTCTGCAAAGCTATGTCGCGTGCTGCGGTATGCGGAGACACTAAAAGCATCATAGTAGAACACAGATGAAGCTTCTAAGTTGATGTAATAGCCAGTAAGAAGTAGTACAATTCAAGTTTTAGGTATCGATTATTGACTTTTTAGCTGCCCTTGGTGCTTTGTACATGAGCTAGGACCTTAAGATTCTGCATGAAAGGAAGACTAGCAGCCGAGTTGCAGGGGAGAATGTAAAAAGTATTCATATGTAGTAAAAGCCTGGGAAATCCGTTCGTTATCGTAATTTGTTATCGAATCGACTTAAAGCCAGATCGTCACCTTAGCCGCTCTTCTCTCTGAAACGATTGTACTTATCGACTGCAAAGCTATGTCACGTGCTGCGGTATGCGGAGACACTAAAACCACCATAGTAAAACACAGATGAAGCTTCTAAGATGATGTAATAGTCAGTAAGAAGTAGTACAATTCAAGTTTTAGGTATCGATTATTGACTTTTTAGCTGCCCTTGGTGCCTTGGACATGAGCTAGGACCTTAAGATTCTGCATGAAAGGAGGACTAGCAGGCGAGATGCACGGGTGGATGTGAAAAGTTTTCATATGTAGTAAAAACCTGAGAATTCCGTCCATTTTCGTCATTTGTTATCGAATCGACTTAAAGCCAGATCGTCACATTAGCCGCTCTTCTCTCTGAAACGGTTGTACTTATCGACTGCAAAGCTATGTCGCGTGCTGCGTTATGCGGAGACCCCAAAAAGCACCATAGTAGAACACAGATGAAGCTTCTAAGCTGATGTAATACCCAGTAAGAAGTAGTACAATTCATGTTATAGGTATCGATTATTAAATTCTTAGCTTGCTTTGGTGACTAGAACATGAGCTAGGACCTTAAGATTCTGCATGAAAGGAGGACTAGCAGCCGAGTTGCACTGGAGAATGTGGAAAATGTTCATATGTAGTAAAAACCTGAGAAATCCTTACGTTTTCGTCATTTGTTATCGAACTGACATAAAGCCAGATCGTCACATTGGCCGCTCTTCTCTCTGAAACGGTTGTACTTATCGTCTGCAAAGCTATGTCGCGTGCTGCGGTATGCGGAGACACTATAAGCACCATAGTAGAACACAGATGAAGCTTCTAAGTTGAAGTAATATCCAGTAAGATGTAGTACAATTCAAGTCTTAGGTATCGATTATTGCCTTTTTACCATTCTTTGGTGCCTTGCACATGAGCTAGGACCTTAAAATTCTGCATGAACGGAGGACTAGCAGCCGAGTTGCTTGGGAGAATGTGAAAAGTGTTCATATGTAGTAAAAACCTGAGAAATCCGTCCGTTTTCGTCATTTGTTATCGAATCGTCTTAAAGCCAGATCGTCACATTGGCGCTCTTCTCTCTGAAACTGTTGTACTTATCGTCTGCAAAGATATGTCGCGTGCTGCGGTATGCGGAGACACTAAAAGCACCATAGTAGAACACAGATGAAGCTTCTAAGATGATGTAATAGCCAGTAAGAAGTAGAACAATTCAAGTGTTAGGTATCGATTATTGACTTTTTAGCTGGCTTTGGTGACTTGGACATGAGCTAAGACCTTAAGATTCTGCATGAAACGAGGACTAGCAGCCGAGTTGCACGGGAGAATGTGAAAAGTGTTCATATGTAGTAAAAACCTGAGAAATCCGTCCGTTTTCGTCATTTGTTATCGAATCGACTTAAAGCCAGATCGTCACATTGGCCGCTCTTCTCTCTGAAACGGTTGTACTTATCGTCTGCAAAGCTATGTCGCGTGCTGCGGTATGCGGAGACACTAAAAGCATCGAAGTAGAACACAGATGAAGCATCTAAGTTGATGTAATAGCCAGTAAGAAGTAGTACAATTCAAGTTTTAGGTATCGATTATTGACTTTTTAGCTGCCCTTGGTGTCTTGGACATGAGCTAGGACCTTTAGATTCTGCATGAAAGGAGGACTAGCAGGCGAGATGCACGGGTGGATGTGAAAAGTTTTCATATGTAGTAAAAACCTGAGAATTCCGTCCATTTTCGTCATTTGTTATCGAATCGACTTAAAGCCGGATCGTCACCTTAGCCGCTCTTCTCTCTGAAACGATTGTACTTATCGACTGCAAAGCTATGTCGCGTGCTGCGGTATGCGGAGACACTAAAACCACCATAGTAAAACACAGATGAAGCTTCTAAGATGATGTAATAGTCACTAATATGTAGTATAATTCAAGTTTTAGGTATCGATTATTGACTTTTTAGGTGGCTTTGGTGCCTTGTACATGAGCTAGGACCTTAAGATTCTGCATGAAAGGAGGACTAGCAGCCGAGTTGCACGGGACAATGTGAAAAGTGTTCATATGTAGTAAAAACCTGAGAAATCCGTCCGTTTTCGTCACTTGTTATCGAATCGACTTAAAGCCAGATCGTCACATTGGCCGCTCTTCTCTCTGAAACGGTTGTACTTATCGTCTGCAAAGCTATGTCGCGTGCTGCGGTATGCGGAGACACTAAAAGCATCATAGTAGAACACAGATGAAGCTTCTAAGTTGATGTAATAGCCAGTAAGAAGTAGTACAATTCAAGTTTTAGGTATCGATTATTGCCTTTTTAGGTGGCTTTGGTGCCTTGGACATGAGCTAGGACCTTAAGATTCTGCATGAAAGGAGGACTAGCAGCCGAGTTGCAGGGGAGAATGTAAAAAGTGTTCATATGTAGTAAAAACCTGAGAAATCCGTTCGTTATCGTCATTTGTTATCGAATCGACTTAAAGCCAGATCGTCACATTAGCCGCTCTTCTCTCTGAAACGGTTGTACTTATCGACTGCAAAGCTATGTCGCGTGCTGCGGTATGCGGAGACACTAAAAGCACCATAGTAGAACACAGATGAAGCTACTAAGCTGATGTAATACCTAGTAAGAAGTAGTACAATTCATGTTATAGGTATCGATTATTAAATTCTTAGCTTGCTTTGGTAACTTGAACATGAGCTAGGACCTTAAGATTCTGCATGAAAGGAGGACTAGCAGCCGAGTTGCACTGGAGAATGTGGAAACTGTTCATATGTAGTAAAAACCTGAGAAATCCTTACGTTTTCGTCATTTGTTATCGAACTGACTTAAAGCCAGATCGTCACATTGGCCGCTCTTCTCTCTGAAACGGTTGTACTTATCGACTGCAAAACAATGTCGCGTGCTGCGGTATTCGGAGACACTAAAAGCACCATAGTAGAACACAGATGAAGCTTCTAAGCTGATGTAATACCCAGTAAGAAGTAGTACAATTCATGTTATAGGTATCGATTATTAAATTCTTAGCTTGCTTTGGTGACTTGAACATGAGCTAGGACCTTAAGATTCTGCATGAAAGAAGGACTAGCAGCCGAGTTGCACTGGAGAATGTGGAAAATGTTCATATGTAGTAAAAACCTGAGAAATCCTTACGTTTTCGTCATTTGTTATCGAATTGACTTAAAGCCAGATCGTCACATTGGCCGCTCTTCTCTCTGAAACGGTTGTACTTATCGTCTGCAAAGCTATGACGCGTGCTGCGGTATGCCGAGACACTAAAAGCACCATAGTAGAACACAGATGAAGCTTCTAAGTTGATGTAATAGCCAGTAAGAAGTAATACAATTCAAGTTTTAGGTATCGATTATTGACTTTTTAGCTGGCTTTGGTGCCTTGGACATGAGTTAGGACCTTAAGATTCTGCATGAAAGGAGGTCTAGAAGCCGAGTGGTACGGGAGAATATGAAAAGTGTTCATATGTAGTAAAAACCTGAGAAATCCGTCCGTTTTCGTTATTTGTTATCGAATCGACTTAAGGCCAGATCGTCACATTGGCCGCTCTTCTCTCCGAAACGGTTGTACTTATCGTCTGCAAAGCTACGTGTCGTGCAGCGGTATGCGGAGACACTAAAAGCACCATAGTAGAACACAGGTGAAGCTTCTAAGTTGATGTAATAGCCAGTAAGAAGTAGTACAATTCAAGTTGTAGGTATCGATTATTGACTTTCTAGCTGGCTTTGGTGCCTTGGACATGAGTTAGGACCTTAAGATTCTGCATGAAAGGAGGACTAGCAGCCGAGTTGACCGGGAGAATGTGAAAAGTGTTCCTATGTAGTAAAAACCTGAGAAATCCGTCCGTTTTCGTCATTTGTTATCGAATCGACTTAAAGCCAGATCGTCACATTGGCCGCTCTTCTCTCTGAAACGGTTGTACTTATCGTCTGCAAAGCTATGTCGCGTGCTGCGGTATGTGGAGACACTAAAAGCACCATAGTAGAACACAGATGAAGCTTCTAAGTTGATGTAATAGCCAGTAAGAAGTAGTACCATTCAAGTTTTAGGTATCGATTATTGACTTTTTAGCTGGCTTTGGTGCCTTGGACATGAGCTAGGACCTTAAGATTCTGCATGAAAGGAGGTCTAGCAGCTGAGTTGTACGGGAGAATGTGAAAAGTGTTCATATGTAGTAAAAACCAGAGAAATCCGTCCGTGTTCGACATTTGTTATCGAATCGACTTAAAGCCAGATCGTCACATTGGCCGCTCTGCTCTCTGAAACATTTGTACTTATCTTCTGCAAAGCTATGTCGCGTGCTGCGGTATGCGGAGACACTAAAAGCACCATAGTAGAACACAGATGAAGCTTCTAAGATGATGTAATAGTCAGTAAGAAGTAGTACCATTCAAGTTTTAGGTATCGATTATTGACTTTTTAGCTGGCTTTGGTGCCTTGGACATGAGCTAGGACCTTAAAATTCTGCATGAACGGAGGACTAGCAGCCGAGTTGCAGGGGAGAATGTAAAAAGTGTTCATATGTAGTAAAAACCTGAGAAATCCGTTCGTTATCGTCATTTGTTATCGAATCGCCTTAAAGCCAGATCGTCACGTTAGCCGCTCTTCTCTCTGAAACGGTTGTACTTATCGACTGCAAAGCAATGTCGCGTGCTGCGATATGCGGAGACACTAAAAGCACCATAGTAGAACACAGATGAAGCTTCTAAAATGATGTAATAGCCAGTAAGAAGTAGTACAATTCAAGTTTTAGGTATCGATTATTGAATTTTTAGCTGACCTTGGTGCCTTGGACATGAGCTAGGACCTTAAGATTCTGCATGAAAGGAGGACTAGCAGCCGAGTTGCAGGGGAGAATGTAAAAAGTGTTCATATGTAGTAAAAACCTGAGAAATCCGTTCGTTATCGTCATTTGTTATCGAATCGACTTAAAGCCAGATCGTCACATTAGCCGCTCTTCTCTCTGAAACGGTTGTACTTATCGACTGCAAAGCTATGTCGCGTGCTGCGGTATGCGGAGACACTAAAAGCACCATAGTAGAACACAGATGTAGCTTCTAAGTTGATGTAATAGCCAGTAAGAAGTAGTCCCATTCAAGTTTTAGGTATCGATTATTGACTTTTTAGCTGGCTTTGGTGCCTTGGACATGAGCTAGGACCTTAAGATTCTGCATGAAAGGAGGTCTAGCAGCCGAGGTGTACGGGAGAATGTGAAAAGTGTTCATATGTAGTAAAAACCAGAGAAATCCGTCCGTGTTCGACATTTGTTATCGAATCGACTTAAAGCCAGATCGTCACATTGGCCGCTCTTCTCTCTGAAACGGTTGTACTTATCGTCTGCAAAGCTATGTCGAGTGCTGCGGTTTGCGGAGACACTAAAAGCACCATAGTAAAACACAGATGAAGCTTCCAAGTTGATGTAATAGCCAGTAAGACGTAGTACAATTCAAGTTTTAGGTATCGATTGTTGACTTCTTACCCTTCTTTGGTGCCTTGGGCATGAGCTAGGAACTTAAGATTTTGCAAAATAGTAGGTCTAGCAGCCGCGTTGCACGTGAGAATGTGAAAAGTGTTCATATGTAGTAAAAACCTGAGAAATCGGTCGGTTTTCGTCATTTGTTGTCGAATCGACTTAAAGCCAGATCGTCACAGTGGCCGCTCTTCTCTCTGAAACGGTTGTACTTATCGTCTGCAAAGCTATGTCGCGTGGTGCGGTATGCGGAGACACTAAAATCACCATAGTAGAACACAGATGAAGCTTCTAAGTTGAAGTAATATCCAGAAAGATGTAGCACAATTCAAGTCTTAGGTATCGATTATTGACTTTTTACCATTCTTTGGTGCCTTGGACATGAGCTAGGACCTTAACATTCTGCATGAACGGAGGACTAGCAGCCGAGTTGCAGGGGAGAATGTAAAAAGTGTTCATATGTAGTAAAAACCTGAGAAATCCGTTCGTTATCGTCATTTGTTATCGAATCGCCTTAAAGCCAGATCGTCACATTAGCCGCTCTTCTCTCTGAAACGGTTGTACTTATCGACTGCAAAGCAATGTCGCGTGCTGCGATATGCGGAGACACTAAAAGCACCATAGTAGAACACAGATGAAGCTTCTAAGATGATGTAATAGCCAGTAAGAAGTAGTACAATTCAAGTTTTAGGTATCGATTATTGAATTTTTAGCTGCCCTTGGTGCCTTGGACATGAGCTAGGACCTTAAGATTCTGCATGAAAGGAGGACTAGCAGCCGAGTTGCAGGGGAGAATGTAAAAAGTGTTCATATGTAGTAAAAACCTGAGAAATCCGTTCGTTATCGTCATTTGTTATCGAATCGACTTAAAGCCAGATCGTCACATTAGCCGCCCTTCTCTCTGAAACGGTTGTACTTATCGACTGCAAAGCTATGTCGCGTGCTGCGGTATGCGGAGACACTAAAAGCACCATAGTAGAACACAGATGAAGCTTCTAAGCTGATGTAATACCCAGTAAGAAGTAGTACAATTCATGTTATAGGTATCGATTATTAAATTCTTAGCTTGCTTTGGTGACTTGAACATGAGCTAGGACCTTAAGATTCTGCATGAAAGGAGGACTAGCAGCCGAGTTGCACTGGAGAATGTGGAAAATGTTCATATGTAGTAAAAACCTGAGAAATCCTTACGTTTTCGTCATTTGTTATCGAATTGACTTAAAGCCAGATTGTCACATTGGCCGCTGTTCTCTCTGAAACGGTTGTACTTATCGTCTGCAAAGCTATGTCGCGTGCTGCGGTATGCGGAGACACTAAAACCACCATAGTTGAACACAGATGAAGCTTCTAAGTTGATGTAATAGCCAGTAAGATGTAGTACAATTCAAGTTTTAGGTATCGATTATTGACTTTTTAGCTGGCTTTTTTGTCTTGGACATGAGCTAGGGCCTTAAGATTCTGCATGAATGGAGGACTAGCAGCCGAGTTGCGAGGGAGAAAGTGAAAAGTGTTCATATGTAGTAAAAGCCTGAGAAATCCGTCCGTTATCGTCATTTGTTATCGAATCGACTGAAAGCCAGATCGTCACATTGGCCGCTCTTCTCTCTGAAACGGTTGTACTTATCGTCTGCAAAGCTATGTCGCGTGGTGCGGTATGCGGAGACACTAAAATCACCATAGTAGAACACAGATGAAGCTTCTAAGTTGAAGTAATATCCAGAAAGATGTAGCACAATTCAAGTCTTAGGTATCGATTATTGACTTTTTACCATTCTTTGGTGCCTTGGACATGAGCTAGGACCTTAAAATTCTGCATGAACGGAGGACTAGCAGCCGAGTTGCAGGGGAGAATGTAAAAAGTGTTCATATGTAGTAAAAACCTGAGAAATCCGTTCGTTATCGTCATTTGTTATCGAATCGCCTTAAAGCCAGATCGTCACATTAGCCGCTCTTCTCTCTGAAACGGTTGTACTTATCGACTGCAAAGCTATGTCGCATGCTGCGATATGCGGAGACACTAAAAGCACCATAGTAGAACACAGTTGAAGCTTCTAAGATGATGTAATAGTCAGTAAGATGTAGTACAATTCAAGTTTTAGGTATCGATTATTGACTTTTTAGCTGTCTTTGGTGCCTTGGACATGAGTTAGGACCTTAAGATTCTGCATGAAAGGAGGTCTAGCAGCCGAGTTGTACGGGAGAATGTGAAAAAGTGTTCATATGTAGTAAAAACCTGAGAAATCCGTCCGTTTTCGTCATTTGTTATCGAATCGACTTAAAGCCAGATCGTCACATTGGCCGCTCTTCTCTCTGAAACATTTGTACTTATCTTCTGCAAAGCTATGTCGCGTGCTGCGGTATGCGGAGACACTAAAATCACCATAGTAGAACACAGATGAAGCTTCTAAGTTGAAGTAATATCCAGAAAGATGTAGTACAATTCAAGTCTTACGTATCGATTATTGACTTTTTAACATTCTTTGGTGCCTTGGACATGAGCTAGGACCTTAAAATTCTGCATGAACGGAGGACTAGCAGCCGAGTTGCAGGGGAGAATGTAAAAAGTGTTCATATGTAGTAAAAACCTGAGAAATCCGTTCGTTATCGTCATTTGTTATCGAATCGACTTAAAGCCAGATCGTCACATTAGCCGCTCTTCTCTCTGAAACGGTTGTACTTATCGACTGCAAAGCTATGTCGCGTGCTGCGGTATGCGGAGACACTAAAAGCACCATAGTAGAACACAGATGAAGCTTCTAAGCTGATGTAATACCCAGTAAGAAGTAGTACAATTCATGTTATAGGTATCGATTATTAAATTCTTAGCTTGCTTTGGTGACTTGAACATGAGCTAGGACCTTAAGATTCTGCATGAAAGGAGGACTAGCAGCCGAGTTGCACTGGAGAATGTGGAAAATGTTCATATGTAGTAAAAACCTGAGAAATCCTTACGTTTTCGTCATTTGTTAACGAATTGACTTAAAGCCAGATCGTCACATTGGCCGCTGTTCTCTCTGAAACGGTTGTACTTATCGTCTGCAAAGCTATGTCGCGTGCTGCGGTATGCGGAGACACTAAAAGCACCATAGTTGAACACAGATGAAGCTTCTAAGTTGATGTAATGCGCCAGTAAGAGGTAGTACAATTCAAGTTTTAGGTATCGATTATTGACTTTTTAGCTGGCTTTTTTGTCTTGGACATGAGCTAGGGCCTTAAGATTCTGCATGAATGGAGGACTAGCAGCCGAGTTGCGAGGGAGAAAGTGAAAAGTGTTCATATGTAGTAAAAACCTGAGAAATCCGTCCGTTATCGTCATTTGTGATCGAATCGACTGAAAGCCAGATCGTCACATTGGCCGCTCTTCTCTCTGAACCGGTTGTACTTATCGTCTGCAAAGCTATGTCGCGTGCTGCGGTATGCGGAGACACTAAAATCACCATAGTAGAACACAGATGAAGCTTCTAAGTTGAAGTTATATCCAGAAAGATGTAGTACAATTCAAGTCTTAGGTATCGATTATTGACTTTTTACCATTCTTTGGTGCCTTGGACATGAGCTAGGACCTTAAAATTCTGCATGAACGGAGGACTAGCAGCCGAGTTGCAGGGGAGAATGTAAAAAGTGTTCATATGTAGTAAAAACCTGAGAAATCCGTTCGTTATCGTCATTTGTTATCGAATCGCCTTAAAGCCAGATCGTCACATTAGCCGCTCTTCTCTCTGAAACGGTTGTACTTATCGACTGCAAAGCAATGTCGCGTGCTGCGATATGCGGAGACACTAAAAGCACCATAGTAGAACACAGATGAAGCTTCTAAGATGATGTAATAGCCAGTAAGAAGTAGTACAATTCAAGTTTTAGGTATCGATTATTGAATTTTTAGCTGCCCTTGGTGCCTTGGACATGAGCTAGGACCTTAATATTCTGCATGAAAGGAGGACTAGCAGCCGAGTTGCAGGGGAGAATGTAAAAAGTGTTCATATGTAGTAAAAACCTGAGAAATCCGTTCGTTATCGTCATTTGTTATCGAATCGACTTAAAGCCAGATCGTCACATTAGCCGCTCTTCTCTCTGAAACGGTTGTACTTATCGACTGCAAAGCTATGTCGCGTGCTGCGGTATGCGGAGACACTAAAAGCACCATAGTAGAACACAGATGAAGCTTCTAAGCTGATGTAATACCCAGTAAGAAGTAGTACAATTCATGTTATAGGTATCGATTATTAAATTCTTAGCTTGCTTTGGTGACTTGAACATGAGCTAGGACCTTAAGATTCTGCATGAAAGGAGGACTAGCAGCCGAGTTGCACTGGAGAATGTGGAAAATGTTCATATGTAGTAAAAACCTGAGAAATCCTTACGTTTTCGTCATTTGTTATCGAATTGACTGAAAGCCAGATTGTCACATTGGCCGCTGTTCTCTCTGAAACGGTTGTACTTATCGTCTGCAAAGCTATGTCGCGTGCTGCGGTATGCGGAGACACTAAAAGCACCATAGTTGAACACAGATGAAGCTTCTAAGTTGATGTAATAGCCAGTAAGAGGTAGTACAATTCAAGTTTTAGGTATCGATTATTGACTTTTTAGCTGGCTTTTTTGTCTTGGACATGAGCTAGGGCCTTAAGATTCTGCATGAATGGAGGACTAGCAGCCGAGTTGCGAGGGAGAAAGTGAAAAGTGTTCATATGTAGTAAAAACCTTAGAAATCCGTCCGTTATCGTCATTTGTTATCGAATCGACTGAAAGCCAGATCGTCACATTGGCCGCTCTTCTCTCTGAAACGGTTGTACTTATCGTCTGCAAAGCTATGTCGCGTGCTGCGGTATGCGGAGACACTAAAATCACCATAGTAGAACACAGATGAAGCTTCTAAGTTGAAGTAATATCCAGAAAGATGTAGTACAATTCAAGTCTTAGGTATCGATTATTGACTTTTTACCATTCTTTGGTGCCTTGGACATGAGCTAATACCTTAAAATTCTGCATGAACGGAGGACTAGCAGCCGAGTTGCAGGGGAGAATGTAAAAAGTGTTCATATGTAGTAAAAACCTGAGAAATCCGTTCGTTATCGTCATTTGTTATCGAATCGCCTTAAAGCCAGATCGTCACATTAGCCGCTCTTCTCTCTGAAACGGTTGTACTTATCGACTGCAAAGCTATGTCGCGTGCTGCGATATGCGGAGACACTAAAAGCACCATAGTAGAACACAGATGAAGCTTCTAAGATGATGTAATAGTCAGTAAGATGTAGTACAATTCAAGTTTTAGGTATCGATTATTGACTTTTTAGCTGTCTTTGGTGCCTTGGACATGAGTTAGGACCTTAAGATTCTGCATGAAAGGAGGTCTAGCAGCCGAGTTGTACGGGAGAATGTGAAAAAGTGTTCATATGTAGTAAAAACCTGAGAAATCCGTCCGTTTTCGTCATTTGTTATCGAATCCACTTAAATCCAGATCGTCACATTGGCCGCAATTCTCTCTGAAACGGTTGTACTTATCTTCTGCAAAGCTATGTCGCGTGCTGCGGTATGTGGAGACACTAAAAGCACCATAGTAGAACACAGATGAAGCTTCTAAGTTGATGTAATAGCCAGTAAGAAGTAGTCCAATTCAAGTTTTAGGTTTCGATTATTCACTTTTTAGCTGGCTTTGGTGCCTTGGACATGAGCTAGGACTTTAAGATTGTGCATGAAAGGAGGACTAGCAGCCGAGTTGCAAGGGAGAATGTGAAAAGTGTTCATATGTAGTAAAAACCTGAGAAATCCGTCCGTTTTCGTCATTTGTTATCGAATCGACTTAAAGCCAGATCGTCACATTGGCCGCTCTTCTCTGTGAAACGGTTGTACTTATCGTCTGCAAAGCTATGTCGCGTGCTGCGGTATGCGGAGACACTAAAAGCATCATAGTAGAACACAGATGAAGCTTCTAAGTTGATGTAATAGCCAGTAAGAAGTAGTACAATTCAAGTTTTAGGTATCGATTATTGACTTTTTAGGTGGGTTTGGTGCCTTGGACATGAGCTAGGACCTTAATATTCTGCATGAAAGGAGGACTAGCAGCCGAGTTGCAGGGGAGAATGTAAAAAGTGTTCATATGTAGTAAAAACCTGAGAAATCCGTTCGTTATCGTCATTTGTTATCGAATCGACTTAAAGCCAGATCGTCACATTAGCCGCTCTTCTCTCTGAAACGGTTGTACTTATCGACTGCAAAGCTATGTCGCGTGCTGCGATATGCGGAGACACTAAAAGCACCATAGTAGAACACAGATGAAGCTTCTAAGATGATGTAATAGTCAGTAAGATGTAGTACAATTCCAGTTTTAGGTATCGATTATTGACTTTTTAGCTGTCCTTCGTGCCTTGGACATGAGTTAGGACCTTAAGATTCTGCATGAAAGGAGGTCTAACAGCCGAGTTGTACGGGAGAATGTGAAAAGTGTTCATATGTAGTAAAAACCTGAGAAATCCGTCCGTTTTCGTCATTTGTTATCGAATCAACTTAAAGCCAGATCGTCACATTGGCCGCTCTTCTCTCTGAAACGGTTGTACTTATCGTCTGCAAAGCTATGTCACGTGCTGCGGTATACGGAGACACTAAAAGCATCATAGTAGAACACAGATGAAGCTTTTAATTGATGTAATAGCCAGTAAGAAGTAGTACAATTCAAGTTTTAGGTATCGATTATTGACTTTTTAGCTGCCCTTGGTTCCTTGGACATGAGCTAGGACCTTAAGATTCTGCATGAAAGGAGGACTAGCAGCCGAGTTGCACGGGAGAATGTAAAAAGTGTTCATATGTAGTAAAAACCTGAGAAATCCGTTCGTTATCGTCATTTGTTATCGAATCGCCTTAAAGCCAGATCGTCACATTAGCCGCTCTTCTCTCTGAAACGGTTGTACTTATCGACTGCAAAGCAATGTCGCGTGCTGCGATATGCGGAGACACTAAAAGCACCATAGTAGAACACAGATGAAGCTTCTAAGTTGAAGTTATATCCAGAAAGATGTAGTACAATTCAAGTCTTAGGTATCGATTATTGACTTTTTACCATTCTTTGGTGCCTTGGACATGAGCTAGGACCTTAAAATTCTGCATGAACGGAGGACTAGCAGCCGAGTTGCAGGGGAGAATGTAAAAAGTGTTCATATGTAGTAAAAACCTGAGAAATCCGTTCGTTATCGTCATTTGTTATCGAATCGACTTAAAGCCAGATCGTCACATTAGCCGCTCTTCTCTCTGAAACGGTTGTACTTATCGACTGCAAAGCTATGTCGCGTGCTGCGGTATGCGGAGACACTAAAAGCACCATAGTAGAACACAGATGAAGCTTCTAAGCTGATGTAATACCCAGTAAGAAGTAGTACAATTCATGTTATAGGTATCGATTATTAAATTCTTAGCTTGCTTTGGTGACTTGAACATGAGCTAGGACCTTAAGATTCTGCATGAAAGGAGGACTAGCAGCCGAGTTGCACTGGAGAATGTGGAAAATGTTCATATGTAGTAAAAACCTGAGAAATCCGTTCGTTATCGTCATTTGTTATCGAATCGACTTAAAGCCAGATCGTCACATTAGCCGCTCTTCTCTCTGAAACGGTTGTACTTATCGACTGCAAAGCTATGTCGCGTGCTGCGGTATGCGGAGACACTAAAAGCACCATAGTAGAACACAGATGAAGCTTCTAAGCTGATGTAATACCCAGTAAGAAGTAGTACAATTCATGTTATAGGTATCGATTATTAAATTCTTAGCTTGCTTTGGTGACTTGAACATGAGCTAGGACCTTAAGATTCTGCATGAAAGGAGGACTAGCAGCCGAGTTGCACTGGAGAATGTGGAAAATGTTCATATGTAGTAAAAACCTGAGAAATCCTTACGTTTTCGTCATTTGTTATCGAATTGACTTAAAGCCAGATTGTCACATTGGCCGCTGTTCTCTCTGAAACGGTTGTACTTATCGTCTGCAAAGCTATGTCGCGTGCTGCGGTATGCGGAGACACTAAAAGCACCATAGTTGAACACAGATGAAGCTTCTAAGTTGATGTAATAGCCAGTAAGAGGTAGTACAATTCAAGTTTTAGGTATCGATTATTGACTTTTTAGCTGGCTTTTTTGTCTTGGACATGAGCTAGGGCCTTAAGATTCTGCATGAATGGAGGACTAGCAGCCGAGTTGCGAGGGAGAAAGTGAAAAGTGTTCATATGTAGTAAAAACCTTAGAAATCCGTCCGTTATCGTCATTTGTTATCGAATCGACTGAAAGCCAGATCGTCACATTGGCCGCTCTTCTCTCTGAAACGGTTGTACTTATCGTCTGCAAAGCTATGTCGCGTGCTGCGGTATGCGGAGACACTAAAATCACCATAGTAGAACACAGATGAAGCTTCTAAGTTGAAGTAATATCCAGAAAGATGTAGTACAATTCAAGTCTTAGGTATCGATTATTGACTTTTTACCATTCTTTGGTGCCTTGGACATGAGCTAATACCTTAAAATTCTGCATGAACGGAGGACTAGCAGCCGAGTTGCAGGGGAGAATGTAAAAAGTGTTCATATGTAGTAAAAACCTGAGAAATCCGTTCGTTATCGTCATTTCTTATCGAATCGCCTTAAAGCCAGATCGTCACATTAGCCGCTCTTCTCTCTGAAACGGTTGTACTTATCGACTGCAAAGCTATGTCGCGTGCTGCGATATGCGGAGACACTAAAAGCACCATAGTAGAACACAGATGAAGCTTCTAAGATGATGTAATAGTCAGTAAGATGTAGTACAATTCAAGTTTTAGGTATCGATTATTGACTTTTTAGCTGTCTTTGGTGCCTTGGACATGAGTTAGGACCTTAAGATTCTGCATGAAAGGAGGTCTAGCAGCCGAGTTGTACGGGAGAATGTGAAAAAGTGTTCATATGTAGTAAAAACCTGAGAAATCCGTCCGTTTTCGTCATTTGTTATCGAATCCACTTAAATCCAGATCGTCACATTGGCCGCAATTCTCTCTGAAACGGTTGTACTTATCTTCTGCAAAGCTATGTCGCGTGCTGCGGTATGTGGAGACACTAAAAGCACCATAGTAGAACACAGATGAAGCTTCTAAGTTGATGTAATAGCCAGTAAGAAGTAGTCCAATTCAAGTTTTAGGTTTCGATTATTCACTTTTTAGCTGGCTTTGGTGCCTTGGGCATGAGCTAGGACTTTAAGATTGTGCATGAAAGGAGGACTAGCAGCCGAGTTGCAAGGGAGAATGTGAAAAGTGTTCATATGTAGTAAAAACCTGAGAAATCCGTCCGTTTTCGTCATTTGTTATCGAATCGACTTAAAGCCAGATCGTCACATTGGCCGCTCTTCTCTGTGAAACTGTTGTACTTATCGTCTGCAAAGCTATGTCGCGTGCTGCGGTATGCGGAGACACTAAAAGCATCATAGTAGAACACAGATGAAGCTTCTAAGTTGATGTAATAGCCAGTAAGAAGTAGTACAATTCAAGTTTTAGGTATCGATTTTTGACTTTTTAGGTGGGTTTGGTGCCTTGGACATGAGCTAGGACCTTAATATTCTGCATGAAAGGAGGACTAGCAGCCGAGTTGCAGGGGAGAATGTAAAAAGTGTTCATATGTAGTAAAAACCTGAGAAATCCGTTCGTTATCGTCATTTTTTATCGAATCGACTTAAAGCCAGATCGTCACATTAGCCGCTCTTCTCTCTGAAACGGTTGTACTTATCGACTGCAAAGCTATGTCGCGTGCTGCGATATGCGGAGACACTAAAAGCACCATAGTAGAACACAGATGAAGCTTCTAAGATGATGTAATAGTCAGTAAGATGTAGTACAATTCCAGTTTTAGGTATCGATTATTGACTTTTTAGCTGTCCTTCGTGCCTTGGACATGAGTTAGGACCTTAAGATTCTGCGTGAAAGGAGGTCTAACAGCCGAGTTGTACGGGAGAATGTGAAAAGTGTTCATATGTAGTAAAAACCTGAGAAATCCGTCCGTTTTCGTCATTTGTTATCGAATCGACTTAAAGCCAGATCGTCACATTGGCCGCTCTTCTCTCTGAAACGGTTGTACTTATCGTCTGCAAAGCTATGTCGCGTGCTGCGGTATACGGAGACACTAAAAGCATCATAGTAGAACACAGATGAAGCTTTTAATTGATGTAATAGCCAGTAAGAAGTAGTACAATTCAAGTTTTAGGTATCGATTATTGACTTTTTAGCTGCCCTTGGTTCCTTGGACATGAGCTAGGACCTTAATATTCTGCATGAAAGGAGGACTAGCAGCCGAGTTGCAGGGGAGAATGTAAAAAGTGTTCATATGTAGTAAAAACCTGAGAAATCCGTTCGTTATCGTCATTTTTTATCGAATCGACTTAAAGCCAGATCGTCACATTAGCCGCTCTTCTCTCTGAAACGGTTGTACTTATCGTCTGCAAAGCTATGTCGAGTGCTGCGGTTTGCGGAGACACTAAAAGCACCATAGTAAAACACAGATGAAGCTTCCAAGTTGATGTAATAGCCAGTAAGAAGTAGTACAATTCAAGTTTTAAGTATCGATTGTTGACTTCTTACCCTTCTTTGGTGCCTTGGGCATGAGCTAGGAACTTAAGATTTTGCAAAATAGGAGGTCTAGCAGCCGCGTTGCACGTGAGAATGTGAAAAGTGTTCATATGTAGTAAAAACCTGAGAAATCGGTCCGTTTTCGTCATTTGTTGTCGAATCGACTTAAAGCCAGATCGTCACATTGGCCGCTCTTCTCTCTGAAACGGTTGTACTTATCGACTGCAAAGCTATGTCGCGTGCTGCGGTATGCGGAGACACTAAAAGCACCATAGTAGAACACAGATGAAGCTTCTAAGATGATGTAATAGTCAGTAAGAAGTAGTACAATTCAAGTTTTAAGTATCGATTATTGACTTTTTAGCTGACTTTGGTGTCTTGGATATGAGTTAGGACCTTAAGATTCTGCATGAAAGGAGGTCTAGCAGCCGAGTTGTATGGGAGAATTTGAAAAGTGTTCATATGTAGTAAAAACCTGAGAAATCCGTCCGTTTTCGTCATTTGTTATCGAATCGACTTAAAGCCAGATCGTCACATTGGCCGCTCTTCTCTCTGAAACGGTTGTAATTATCTTCTGCAAAGCTATGTCGCGTGCTGCGGTATTCTGAGACACTAAAAGCACCATAGTAGAACACAGGTGAAGCTTCTAAGGTGATGTAATAGCCAGTAAGAAGTAGTACAATTCAAGTTTTAGGGATCGATTATTCACTTTTTAGCTGGCTTTGGTGCCTTGGACATGAGCTAGGACTTTAAGATTGTGCATGAAAGGAGGACTAGCAGCCGAGTTGCAAGGGAGAATGTGAAAAGTGTTCATATGTAGTAAAAACCTGAGAAATCCGTCCTTTTTCGTCATTTGTTATCGAATCGACTTAAAGCCAGATCGTCACATTGGCCGCTCTTCTCTCTGAAACGGTTGTACTTATCGTCTGCAAAGCTATGTCGCGTGCTGCGGTATACGGAGACACTAAAAGCATCATAGTAGAACACAGATGAAGCTTCTAATTGATGTAATAGCCAGTAAGAAGTAGTACAATTCAAGTTTTAGGTATCGATTATTGACTTTTTAGCTGCCCTTGGTTCCTTGGACATCAGCTAGGACCTTAAGATTCTGCATGAAAGGAGGACTAGCAGCCGAGTTTCACGGGAGAATGTAAAAGGTGTTCATTTGTAGTAGAAACCTGAGAAATCCGTCCGTTATCATCATTTGTTATCGAATCGACTTAAAGCAAGATCGTCACATTAGCCGCTCTTCTCTCTGAAACGGTTGTACTTATCGACTGCAAAACTATGTCGCGTGCTGCGGTATGCGGAGACACTAAAAGCACCATAGTAGAACACAGATGAAGCTTCTAAGATGATGTAATAGTCAGTAAGAAGTAGTACAATTCAAGTTTTAAGTATCGATTATTGACTTTTTAGCTGACTTTGGTGCCTTGGACATGAGTTAGGACCATAAGATTCTGCATGACCGGAGGTCTAGCAGCCGAGTTGTACGGGAGAATGTGAAAAGTGTTCATATGTAGTAAAAACCAGAGAAATACGTCCGTTTTCGTCATTTGTTATCGAATCGACTTAAAGCCAGATCGTCACATTAGCCGCAATTCTCTCTGAAACGGTTGTACTTATCGACTGCAAAGCTATGTCGCGTGCTGCGGTATGCGGAGACACTAAAAGCATCATAGTATAACACAGATGAAGCTTCTAAGTTGATGTAATAGCCAGTAAGAAGTAGTACAATTCAAGTCTTTGGTATCGATTATTGACTTTTTAGCTGCCCTTGGTGCCTTGGACATGAGCTAGGACCTTAAGATTCTGCATGAAAGGAGGACTAGCAGCCGAGTTGCACGGGAGAATGTAAAAAGTGTTCATATGTAGTAAAAACCTGAGAAATCCGTTCGTTATCGTCATTTGTTATCGAATCGACTTAAAGCCAGATCGTCACATTAGCCGCTCTTCTCTCTGAAACGGTTGTACTTATCGACTGCAAAGCTATGTCGCGTACTGCGGTATGCGGAGACACTAAAAGCACCATAGTAGAACTCAGATGAAGCTTCTAAGATGATGTAATAGTCAGTAAGAAGTAGTACAATTCAAGTTTTAAGTATCGATTATTGACTTTTTAGCTGACTTTGGTGCCTTGGATATGAGTTAGGACCTTAAGATTCTGCATGAAAGGAGGTCTAGCAGCCGAGTTGTACGGGAGAATTTGAAAAGTGTTCATATGTAGTAAAAACCTGAGAAATCCGTCCGTTTTCGTCATTTGTTATCGAATCGACTTAAAGCCAGATCGTCACATTGGCCGCTCTTCTCTCTGAAACGGTTGTACTTATCGTCTGCAAAGCTATGTCGAGTGCTGCGGCATGCGGAGACACTAAAAGCAAAATAGTAGAACACAGATTAAGCTTCTAAGTTGATGTAATAGCCAGTAAGAAGTAGTACAATTCAAGTTTTAAGTATCGATTGTTGACTTTTTACCCTTCTTTGGTGCCTTGGGCATGAGCTAGGAACTTAAGATTTTGCATGATAGGAGGTCTAGCAGCCGCGTTGCACGTGAGAATGTGAAAAGTGTTCATATGTAGTAAAAACCTGAGAAATCCGTCCGGTTTCGTCATTTGTTGTCGAATCGATTTAAAGCCAGATCGTCACATTGGCCGCTCTTCTCTTTGAAACGGTGGTACTTATCGTCTGCAAAGCTACGTGTCGTGCTGCGGTATGCGGAGACACTAAAAGCACCATAGTAGAACACAGATGAAGCTTCTAAGTTGATGTAATAGCCAGTAAGAAGTAGTACAATTCAAGTTGTAGGTATCGATTATTGACTTTTTAGCTGCCCTTGGTGCCTTGGACATGAGCTAGGACCTTAAGATTCTGCATGAAAGGAGGACTAGCAGCCGAGTTGCACGGGAGAATGTAAAAAGTGTTCATATGTAGTAAAAACCTGAGAAATCCGTTCGTTATCGTCATTTGTTATCGAATCGACTTAAAGCCAGATCGTCACATTAGCCGCTCTTCTCTCTGAAACGGTTGTACTTGTCGACTGCAAAGCTATGTCGCGTGCTGCGGTATGCGGAGACACTAAAAGCACCATAGTAGAACACAGATGAAGCCTCTAAGATGATGTAATAGTCAGTAAGAAGTAGTACAATTCAAGTTTTAAGTATCGATTATTGACTTTTTAGCTGACTTTGGTGCCTTGGATATGAGTTAGGACCTTAAGATTCTGCATGAAAGGAGGTCTAGCAGCCGAGTTGTATGGGAGAATTTGAAAAGTGTTCATATGTAGTAAAAACCTGAGAAATCCGTCCGTTTTCGTCATTTGTTATCGAATCGACTTAAAGCCAGATCGTCACATTGGCCGCTCTTCTCTCTGAAACGGTTGTACTTATCTTCTGCAAAGCTATGTCGCGTGCTGCGGTATGTGGAGACACTAAAAGCACCATAGTAGAACACAGGTGAAGCTTCTAAGTTGATGTAATAGCCAGCAAAAAGTAGTACAATTCAAGTTTTAGGTATCGATTATTGACTTTTTAGCTGGCTTTGGTGCCTTGGACATGAGCTAGGACTTTAAGATTGTGCATGAAAGGAGGACTAGCAGCCGAGTTGCAAGGGAGAATGTGAAAAGTGTTCATATGTAGTAAAAACCTAAAAAATCCGTCCGTTTTCGTCATTTGTTATCGAATCGACTTAAAGCCAGATCGTCACATTGGCCGCTCTTCTCTCTGAAACGGTTGTACTTATCGTCTGCAAAGCTATGTCGCGTGCTGAGGTATACGGAGACACTAAAAGCATCATAGTAGAACACAGATGAAGCTTCTAATTGATGTAATAGCCAGTAAGAAGTAGTACAATTCAAGTTTTAGGTATCGATTATTGACTTTTTAGCTGCCCTTGATTCCTTGGACATGAGCTAGGACCTTAAGATTCTGCATGAAATGAGGACTAGCAGCCGGGAGAATGTAAAAAGTGTTCATATGTAGTAAAAACCTGAGAAATCCGTCCGTTATCGTCATTTGTTATCGAATCGACTTAAAGCAAGATCGTCACATTAGCCGCTCTTCTCTCTGAAACGGTTGTACTTATCGACTGCAAAGCTATGTCGCGTGCTGCGGTATGCGGAGACACTAAAAGCACCATAGTAGAACACAGATGAAGCTTCTAAGATGATGTAATAGTCAGTAAGAAGTAGTACAATTCAAGTTTTAAGTATCGATTATTGACTTTTTAGCTGACTTTAGTGCCTTGGACATGAGTTAGGACCTTAAGATTCTGCATGACCGGAGGTCTAGCAGCCGAGTTGTACGGGAGAATGTGAAAAGTGTTCATATGTAGTAAAAACCAGAGAAATCCGTCCGTTTTCGTCATTTGTTATCGAATCGACTTAAAGCCAGATCGTCACATTAGCCGCAATTCTCTCTGAAACGGTTGTACTTATCGACTGCAAAGCTATGTCGCGTGCTGCGGTATGCGGAGACACTAAAAGCATCATAGTAGAACACAGATGAAGCTTCTAAGTTGATGTAATAGCCAGTAAGAAGTAGTACAATTCAAGTTTTAAGTATCGATTGTTGACTTTTTACCCTTCTTTGGTGCCTTGGGCATGAGCTAGGAACTTAAGATTTTGCATGATAGGAGGTCTAGCAGCCGCGTTGCACGTGAGAACGTGAAAAGTGTTCATATGTAGTAAAAACCTGAGAAATCCGTCCGTTTTCGTCATTTGTTGTCGAATCGACTTAAAGCCAGATCGTCACATTGGCCGCTCTTCTCTTTGAAACGGTGGTACTTATCGTCTGCAAAGCTACGTGTCGTGCTGCGGTATGCGGAGACACTAAAAGCACCATAGTAGAACACAGATGAAGCTTCTAAGTTGATGTAGTAGCCAGTAAGAAGTAGTACAATTCAAGTTGTAGGTATCGATTATTGACTTTCTAGCTGGCTTTGGTGCTTTGGACATGAGCTAGGACCTTAAAATTCTGCAAAATAGGAGGTCTAGCAGCCGCGTTGCACGTGAGAATGTGAAAAGTGTTCATATGTAGTAAAAACCTGAGAAGTCCGTCCGTTTTCGTCATTTGTTGTCGAATCGACTTAAAGCCAGATCGTCACATTGGCCGCTCTTCTCTCTGAAACGGTTGTACTTATCGTCTGCAAAGCTATGTCGCGTGCTGCGGTATGCGGAGACACTAAAAGCATCATAGTAGAACACAGATGAAGCTTCTAAGTTGATGTAATAGCCAGTAAGAAGTAGTACAATTCAAGTTTTAGGTATCGATTATTGACTTTTTAGCTGGCTTTGGTGCCTTGGACATGAGCTAGGACGTTAAGATTCTGCATGAAAGGAGGACTAGCAGCCGAGTTGCACGGGAGAATATGAAAAGGGTTCATATGTAGTAAAAACCAGAGAAATCCGTCCGTGTTCGACATTTGTTATCGAATCGACTTAAAGCCAGATCGTAACATTGGCCGCTCTTCTCTCTGAAACGGTTGTACTTATCGTCCGCAAAGCTATGTCGAGTGCTGCGGCGTGCGGAGACACTAAAAGCACCATAGTAGAACACAGATGAAGCTTCTAAGTTGATGTAATAGCCAGTAAGAAGTAGTACAATTCAAGTTTTAAGTATCGATTGTTGACTTTTTACCCTTCTTTGGTGCCTTGGGCTCGAGCTAGGAACTTAAGATTTTGCATGATAGGAGGTCTAGCAGCCGCGTTGGACGTGAGAATGTGAAAAGTGTTCATATGTAGTAAAAACCTGAGAAATCCGTCCGTTTTCGTCATTTGTTGTCGAATCGACTTAAAGCCAGATCGTCACATTGGCCGCTCTTCTGTTTGAAACGGTGGTACTTATCGTCTGCAAAGCTACGTGTCGTGCTGCGGTATGCGGAGACACTAAAAGCACCATAGTAGAACACAGATGAAGCTTCTAAGTTGAAATAATATATAGTAAGATGTAGTACAAATCACGTCTTAGGTATCGATTATTGACTTTTTACCATTCTTTGGTGCCTTGGACATGAGCTAGGACCTTAAAATTCTGCATGAACGGAGGACTAGCAGCCGAGTTGCACGGGAGAATGTGAAAAGTGTTCATATGTAGTGAAAACCTTAGAAATCCGTTCGTTATCGTCATTGTTATCGAATCGACTTAAAGCCAGATCGTCACATTAGCCGCAATTCTCTCTGAAACGGTTGTACTTATCGACTGCAAAGCTATGTCGCGTGCTGCGGTATGCGGAGACACTAAAAGCACCATAGTAGAACACAGATGAAGCTTCTAAGTTGATGTAATAGCCAGTACGAAGTAGTACCATTCTAGTTTTAGGTATCGATTATTGACTTTTTAGCTGGCTTTAGTGCCTTGGACATGAGCTAGGACCTTAAGATTCTGCATGAAAGGAGGACTAGCAGCCGAGTTGCACGGGAGAATGTGAAAAGTGTTCATATGTAGTAAAAACCAGAGAAATCCGTCCGTGTTCAACATTTGTTATCGAATCGACTTAAAGCCAGATCGTCACATTGGCCGTTCTTCTCTCTGAAACGGTTGTACTTACCGTCTGCAAAGCTATGTCGAGTGCTGCGGCATGCGGAGACACTAAAAGCACCATAGTAGAACACAGATGAAGCTTCTAAGTTGATGTAATAGCCAGTAAGAAGTAGTACAATTCAAGTTTTAAGTATCGATTGTTGACTTCTTACCCTTCTTTGGTGCCTTGGGCATGAGCTAGGAACTTAAGATGTTGCATGATAGGAGGTCTAGCAGCCGCGTTGCACGTGAGAATGTGAAAAGTGTTCATATGTAGTAAAAACCTGAGAAATCCGTTCGTTATCGTCATTTGTTATCGAATCGACTTAAAGCCAGATCGTCACATTAGCCGCTCTTCTCTCTGAAACGGTTGTACTTATCGACTGCAAAGCTATGTCGCGTGCTGCGGTATGCGGAGACACTAAAAGCACCATAGTAGAACACAGATGAAGCTTCTAAGTTGATGTAATAGCCAGTAAGAAGTAGTACCATTCAAGTTTTAGGTATCGATTATTAACTTTTTAGCTGGCTTTGGTGCCTTGGACATGGGCTAGGACCTTAAGATTCTGCATGGAAGGAGGACTAGCAGCCGAGTTGCACGGGAGAATGTGAAAAGTGTTCATATGTAGTAAAAACCAGAGAAATCCGTCCGTGTTCGACATTTGTTATCGAATCGACTTAAAGACAGATCGTCACATTGGCCGCTCTTCTCTCTCAAACGGTTGTACTTATCGACTGCAAAGCTATGTCGCGTGCTGCGGTATGCGGAGACACTAAAAGCACCATAGTAGAACACAGATGAAGCTTCTAAGTTGATGTAATAGTCTGTAAGAAGTAGTACAATTCAAGTTTTAGGTTTTGATTATTGACTTTTTAGCTGGCTTTGGTGCCTTGGACATGAGCTAGGACGTTAAGATTCTGCATGAAAGGAGGACTAGCAGCCGAGTTGCACGGGAGAATTTGAAAAGTGTTCATATGTAATAAAAACCTGAGAACTCCGTTCGTTTTCGTCATTTGTTATCGAATCGACTTATAGCCAGATCGTCACATTGGCCGCTCTGCTCTCGGAAACGCTTGTACTTATCGTCTGCAAAGCTATGTCGAGTGCTGCGGCATGCGGAGACACTAAAAGCACCATAGTAGAACACAGATGAAGCTTCTAAGTTGATGTAATAGCCAGTAAGAAGTAGTACAATTCAAGGTTTAAGTATCGATTGTTGACTTTTTACCCTTCTTTGGTGCCTTGGGCACGAGCTAGGAACTTAAGATTTTGCATGATAGGAGGTCTAGCAGCCGCGTTGGACGTGAGAATGTGAAAAGTGTTCATATGTAGTAAAAACCTGAGAAATCCGTCCGTTTTCGTCATTTGTTGTCGAATCGACTTAAAGCCAGATCGTCACATTGGCCGCTCTTCTGTTTGAAACGGTGGTACTTATCGTCTGCAAAGCTACGTGTCGTGCTGCGGTATGCGGAGACACTAAAAGCACCATAGTAGAACACAGATGAAGCTTCTAAGTTGAAATAATATATAGTAACATGTAGTACAAATCACGTCTTAGGTATCGATTATTGACTTTTTACCATTCTTTGGTGCCTTGGACATGAGCTAGGACCTTAAAATTCTGCATGAACGGAGGACTAGCAGCCGAGTTGCACGGGAGAATGTGAAAAGTGTTCATATGTAGTAAAAACCTTAGAAATCCGTTCGTTATCGTCATTGTTATCGAATCGACTTAAAGCCAGATCGTCACATTAGCCGCAATTCTCTCTGAAACGGTTGTACTTATCGACTGCAAAGCTATGTCGCTTGCAGCGGTATGCGGAAACACTAAAAGCACCATAGTAGAACACAGATGTAGCTTCTAAGTTGATGTAATAGCCAGTAAGAAGTAGTACCATTCTAGTTTTAGGTATCGATTATTGACTTTTTAGCTGGCTTTGGTGCCGTGGACATGAGCTAGGACCTTAAGATTCTGCATGAAAGGAGGACTAGCAGCCGAGTTGCACGGGAGAATGTGAAAAATGTTCATATGTAGTAAAAACCAGAGAAATCCGTCCGTGTTCGACATTTGTTATCGAATCGACTTAAAGCCAGATCGTCACATTGGCCGCTCTTCTCTCTGAAACGGTTGTACTTATCGTCTGCAATGCTATGTCGAGTGCTGCGGTTTGCGGAGACACTAAAAGCACCATAGTAAAACACAGATGAAGCTTCCAAGTTGATGTAATAGCCAGTAAGAAGTAGTACAATTCAAGTTTTAAGTATCGATTGTTGACTTCTTACCCTTCTTTGGTGCCTTAGGCATGAGCTAGGAACTTAAGATTTTGCAAAATAGGAGGTCTAGCAGCCGCGTTGCACGTGAGAATGTGAAAAGTGTTCATATGTAGTAAAAACCTGAGAAATCGGTCCGTTTTCGTCATTTGTTGTCGAATCGACTTAAAGCCAGATCGTCACATTGGCCGCTCTTCTCTCTGAAACTGTTGTACTTATCGTCTGCAAAGCTATGTCGCGTGCTGCGGTATGCGGAGACTCTAAAAGCATCATAGTAGAACACAGATGAAGCTTCTAAGTTGATGTAATAGCCAGTAAGAAGTAGTACAATTCAAGTTTTAGGTATCGATTATTGACTTTTTAGCTGCCCTTGGTGCCTTGGACATGAGCTAGGACCTTAAGATTCTGCATGAAAGGAGGACTAGCAGCCGAGTTGCATGGGAGAATGTAAAAAGTGTTCATATGTAGTAAAAACCTGAGAAATCCGTTCGTTATCGTCATTTGTTATCGAATCGACTTAAAGCCAGATCGTCACATTAGCCGCTCTTCTCTCTGAAACGGTTGTACTTATCGACTGCAAAGCTATGTCGCGTGCTGCGGTATGCGGAGACACTAAAAGCACCATAGTAGAACACAGATGAAGCTTCTAAGATGATGTAATAGTCAGTAAGAAGTAGTACAATTCAAGTTTTAAGTATCGATTATTGACTTTTTAGCTGACTTTGGTGCCTTGGATATGAGTTAGGACCTTAAGATTCTGCATGAAAGGAGGTCTAGCAGCCGAGTTGTACGGGAGAATTTGAAAAGTGTTCATATGTAGTAAAAACCTGAGAAATCCGTCCGTTTTCGTCATTTGTTATCGAATCGACTTAAAGCCAGATCGTCACATTAGCCGCTCTTCTCTCTGAAACGGTTGTACTTATCGACTGCAAAGCTATGTCGCGTGCTGCGGTATGCGGAGACACTAAAAGCACCATAGTAGAACACAGATGAAGCTTCTAAGTTGATGTAATAGCCAGTAAGAAGTAGTACCATTCAAATTTTAGGTATCGATTATTGACTTTTTAGCTAGCTTTGGTGCCTTGGACATGAGCTAGGACCTTAAGATTCTGCATGAAAGGAGGACTAGCAGCCGAGTTGCATGGGAGAATGTGAAAAGTGTTCATATGTAGTAAAAACCAGAGAAATCCGTCCGTGTTCGACATTTGTTATTGAATCGACTTAAAGCCAGATCGTCACATTGGCCGCTCTTCTCTCTGAAACGGTTGTACTTATCGTCTGCAAAGCTATGTCGAGTGCTGCGGCATGCGGAGACACTAAAAGCACCATAGTAGAACACAGATGAAGCTTCTAAGTTGATGTAATAGCCAGTAAGAAGTAGTACATTTCAAGTTTTAAGTATCGATTGTTGACTTTTTACCCTTCTTTGGTGCCTTGGGCATGAGCTAGGAACTTAAGATTTTGCATGATAGGAGGTCTAGCAGCCGCGTTGCACGTGAGAATGTGAAAAGTGTTCATATGTAGTAAAAACCTGAGAAATCCGTCCGTTTTCGTCATTTGTTGTCGAATCGACTTAAAGCCAGATCGTCACATTGGCCGCTCTTCTCTTTGAAACGGTGGTACTTATCGTCTGCAAAGCTACGTGTCGTGCTGCGGTATGCGGAGACACTAAAAGCACCATAGTAGAACACAGATGAAGCTTCCAAGTTGATGTACTAGCCAGTAAGAAGTAGTACAATTCAAGTTGTAGGTATCGATTATTGACTTTCTAGCTGGCTTTGGTGCCTTGGACATGAGCTAGGACCTTAAGATTCTGCATGAAAGGAGGACTAGCAGCCGAGTTGCACGGGAGAATGTGAAAAGTGTTCCTATGTAGTAAAAACCTGAGAAATCCGTTCGTTATCGTCATTTGTTATCGAATCGACTTAAAGCCAGATCGTCACATTAGCCGCTCTTCTCCCTGAAACGGTTGTACTTATGGACTGCAAAGCTATGTCGCGTGCTGCGGTATGCCGAGACACTAAAAGCACCATAGTACAACGCAGATGAAGCTTCTAAGATGATGTAATAGTCATTAAGAAGTAGTACAATTCCAGTTTTAGGCATCGATTATTGACTTTTTAGCTGGCTTTGGTGCCTTGGACATGAGTTAGGACCTTAAGATTCTGCATGAAAGGAGGTCTAGAAGCCGAGTTGTACGGGAGAATGTGAAAAGTGTTCATATGTAGTAAAAACCTGAGAAATCCGTCCGTTTTCGTCATTTGTTATCGAATCGACTTAAAGCCAGATAGTCACATTGGCCGCTCTTCTCTCTGAAACATGTGTACTTATCTTCTGCAAAGCTATGTCGCGTGCTGCGGTATGTGGAGACACTAAAAGCACCATAGTGGAACACAGATGAAGCTTCTAAGTTGATGTAATAGCCAGTAAGAAGTAGTACCATTCAAGTTTTAGGTATCGATTATTGACTTTTTAGCTGCCCTTGGTTCCTTGGACATGAGCTAGGACCTTAAGATTCTGCATGAAAGGAGGACTAGCAGCCGAGATGCACGGGAGAATGTAAAAAGTGTTCATATGTAGTAAAAACCTGAGAAATCCGTCCGTTATCGTCATTTGTTATCGAATCGACTTAAAGCCAGATCGTCACATTAGCCGCTCTTCTCTCTGAAACGGTTGTACTTATCGACTGCAAAGCTATGACGCGTGCTGCGGTATGCGGAGACACTAAAAGCACCATAGTAGAACACAGATGAAGCTTCTAAGATGATGTAATAGTCAGTAAGAAGTAGTACAATTCAAGTTTTAAGTATCGATTATTGACTTTTTAGCTGACTTTGGTGCCTTGGACATGAGTTAGGACCTTAAGATTCTGCATGAGCGGAGGTCTAGCAGCCGAGTTGTACGGGAGAATGTGAAAAGTGTTCATATGTAGTAAAAACCTGAGAAATCCGTCCGTGTTCGTCATTTGTTATCGAATCGACTTAAAGCCAGATCGTCACATTAGCCGCTCTTCTCTCTGAAAAGGTTGTACTTATCGACTGCAAAGCTATGTCGCGTGCTGCGGTATGCGGAGACACTAAAAGCACCATAGTAGAACACAGATGAAGCTTCTAAGTTGATGTAATAGCCAGTACGAAGTAGTACCATTCTAGTTTTAGGTATCGATTATTGACTTTTTAGCTGGCTTTGGTGCCTTGGACATGAGCTAGGACCTTAAGACTCTGCATGAAAGGAGGACTAGCAGCCGAGTTGCACGGGAGAATGTGAAAAGTGTTCATATGAAGTAAAAACCAGAGAAATCCGTCCGTGTTCAACATTTGTTATCGAATCGACTTAAAGCCAGATGGTCACATTGGCCGTTCTTCTCTCTGAAACGGTTGTACTTATCGTCTGCAAAGCTATGTCGAGTGCTGCGGCATGCGGAGACACTAAAAGCACCATAGTAGAACACAGATGAAGCTTCTAAGTTGATGTAATAGCCAGTAAGAAGTAGTACAATTCAAGTTTTAAGTATCGATTGTTGACTTTTTACCCTTCTTTGGTGCCTTGGGCACGAGCTAGGAACTTAAGATTTTGCATGATAGGAGGTCTAGCAGCCGCGTTGGACGTGAGAATGTGAAAAGTGTTCATATGTAGTAAAAACCTGAGAAATCCGTCGGTTTTCGTCATTTGTTGTCGAATCGACTTAAAGCCAGATCGTCACATTGGCCGCTCTTCTGTTTGAAACGGTGGTACTTATCGTCTGCAAAGCTACGAGTCGTGCTGCGGTATGCGGAGACACTAAAAGCACCATAGTAGAACACAGATGAAGCTTCTAAGTTGAAATAATATATAGTAAGATGTAGTACAAATCACGTCTTAGGTATCGATTATTGACTTTTTACCATTCTTTGGTGCCTTGGACATGAGCTAGGACCTTAAAATTCTGCATGAACGGAGGACTAGCAGCCGAATTGCACGGGAGAATGTGAAAAGTGTTCATATGTAGTAAAAACCTTAGAAATCCGTTCGTTATCGTCATTGTTATCGAATCGACTTAAAGCCAGATCGTCACATTAGCCGCTCTTCACTCTGAAACGGTTGTACTTATCGACTTCAAAGCTATGTCGCGTGCTCCGAGATGCGGAGACACTAAAAGCACCATAGTAGAACACAGATGAAGCTTCTAAGATGATGTAATAGCCAGTAAGAAGTAGTACAATTCAAGTTTTTGGTATCGATTATTGACTTTTCAACTGGCTTTGGTGCCTTGGACATGAGCTAGGACCTTAAGATTCTGCATGAAAGGAGGACTAGCAGCCGAGTTGCAAGGGAGAATGTAAAAAGTGTTCATATGTAGTAAAAACCTGAGAAATCCGTCGGTTTTCGTCATTTGTTTTCGAATCGACTTAAATCCAGATCGTCACATTGGCCGCTTTTCGTTCTGAAACGGTTGTACTTATCTTGTGCAAAGCTATGTCGCGCTTGCGGTATGCAGAGACACTAAATGCACCATAGTAGAACACAGATGAAGCTTCTAATTTGATGTAATAGTCAGTAAGAAGTAGTACAATTCAAGTTTTAGGTACTGATTATTGACTTTTTAGCTGGCTTTGGTGTCTTAGATATGAGATAGGACCTTAAGATTCTGCATGAAAGGATTACTAGCAGCCGAGTTGCACTGGAGAATGTGGAACATGTTCATATGTAGTAAAAACCTGAGAAATCCTTCCGTTTTCGTCATTTGTTATCGAATCGACTTAAAGCCAGATCGTCACATTGGCCGCTCTTCTCTCTGAAACGGTTCTACTTATCGTCTGCATAGCTATGTCGCGTGCTGCGGTATGTGGAGACACTGAAAGCACCATAGTAGAACACAGATGAAGGCTCTAATTTGATGTAATAGCCTGTAAGAAGTAGTACAATTCAAGTTTTAGGTATCGATTATTGACTTTTTAGCTGGCTTTGGTGCCTTGGACATGAGCTAGGATCTTAAGATTCTGCATTAAAGGAGGACTAGCAGCCGAGTTGCACGTTAGAATGTGAAAAGTGTTCATATGTAGTAAAAACCAGAGATATCCGTCCGTGTTCAACATTTGTTATCGAATCGACTTAAAGCCAGATCGTCACATTGGGCGCTCTACTCTCTAAAGCGGTTGTACTTATCGTCTGCGAAGCTATGCCACGTGCTGCGGTATGTGGAGACACTAAAAGCGCCATAGTAGAACACAGATGAAGCATCTAAGTTGATGTAATAGCCAGTAAGAAGTAGTGCAATTCAAGTTTTAGGTATCGATTATTAACTTTTAGCTGGCTTTGGTTCCTTGGACATGAGCTAGGACCTTAAGATTCTGCATGAAAGGTGGATTAACAGCCGAGTTGCACGGGAGAATGTGAAGTGTGTTCATATGTAGTAAAAACCTGAGAAATCCGTTCGTTTTGGTCATTTGTTATCGAATAGACTTAAAGCCAGATCGTCACATTGGCCGCTCTTCTCTCTGAAACGGTTGTACTTATCGACTGCAAAGCTATGTCGCGTGCTGCGGTATGCGGAGACACTAAAAGCACCATAGCAGAACACAGATGAAGCTTCTAAGTTGATGTAATAGCCAGTAAGAAGTAGTACAATTCAAGTTTTAGGTATCGATTATTGACTTTTTAGCTGGCTTTGGTGCCTTGGACATGAGCTAGGACCTTAAGATTCTGCATTAAAGGAGTACTAGCTGCCGAGATGCACGGGAGATTGTGAAAAGTGTTCATATGTAGTAAAAACCTGAGAAATCCGTCCGTTTTCGTCATTTGTTAACGAATCGACGTAAAGCCAGATCGTCACATTGTCCGCTCTTCTCTCTGAAACGGTTGTACTTATCATCTGCAAAGCTATGTCACGTGCTGCGGTATGTGGAGACAGTAAAAGCGCCATAGTAGAACACAGATGAAGCTTCTAAGTTGATGTAATGGCCAGTATAAGTAGTACAATTCAAGTTTTAGGTATCGATTATTGACTTTTTAGCTGGCTTTGGTGCCTTGGACATGAGCTAGGACCTTAAGATTCTGCATGAAAGGAGGATTAGCAGCCGAGTTGCATGGGAGAATGTGAAATGTGTTCATATGTAGTAAAAACCTGAGAAATCCGTCCGTTTTCGTCATTTGTTATCGAATCGACTTAAAGCCAGGTCGTCACATTGGCCGCTCTTCTCTCTGAAACGGCTGTACTTATCGTCTGCAAATCTATGTCGCGTGCTGCGGTATGCGGAGACACTAAAAGCACCATAGTAGAACACAGATGAAGCTCTAAGTTGATGTAATAGCCAGTAAGAAGTAGTACAATTCAAGTTTTAGGTATCGATTATTTACTTTTTAGCTGTCTTTGGTGCCTTGGACATGAGCTAGGGCCTTAAGATTTTGCATGAGAGGAGGAATAGCAGCCGAGTTGCGAGGGAGAAAGTGAAAAGTGTTCATATGTAGTAAAAATCTGAGAAATCCGTCCGTTTTCGTCATTTGTTATCGAATCGACGTAAAGCCAGATCGTCACATTGGCCACTCTTCTCTCTGAAACGGTTGTACTTATCGTCTGCAAAGCTATGTCGCGTGCTGCGGTATGTGGAGACACTAAAGGCACTATAGAAGAACACAGATGAAGGTTCTAAGTTGATGTAATAGCCACTAAGAAGTATTACAATTCAAGTTTTAGGTATCGATTATTGACTTTTTAGCTGGCTTCGGTGCCTTGGACATGAGCTAGGACCTTAAGATACTGCATGAAAGGAGGACTAGCAGCCGAGTTGCACTGGAGAATGTGAAAAGTGTTCATATGTAGTAAAAACCAGAGAAATCCGTTCGTTATCGTCATTTGTTATCGAATCGACTTAAAGCCAGATCGTCACATTGGCCGCTCTTCTCTCTGAAACGGTTCAACTTATCGTCTGCAAAGCTATGACGCGTGCTGCGGTATGTGGAGACACTAAAAGCACCATAGTAGAACACAGATGAAGCTTCTAAGATGATGTAATAGTCAGTAAGAAGTAGTACAATTCAAGTTTTAAGTATCGATTATTGACTTTTTAGCTGACTTTGGTGCCTTGGATATGAGTTAGGACCTTAAGATTCTGCATGAAAGGAGGTCTAGCAGCCGAGTTGTACGGGAGAATTTGAAAAGTGTTCATATGTAGTAAAAACCTGAGAAATCCGTCAGTTTTCGTCATTTGTTATCGAATCGACTTAAATCCAGATCGTCACATTGGCCGCTTTTCGTTCTGAAACGGTTGTACTTATCTTGTGCAAAGCTATGTCGCGCGCTGCGGTATGCAGAGACACTAAATGCACCATAGTAGAACACAGATGAAGCTTCTAAGTTGATGTAATAGTCAGTAAGAAGTAGTACAATTCAAGTTTTAGGTATTGATTATTGACTTTTTAGCTGGCTTTGGTGTCTTGGACATGAGATAGGACCTTAAGATTCTGCATGAAAGGATTACTAGCAGCCGAGTTGCACTGGAGAATGTGGAACATGTTCATATGTAGTAAAAACCTGAGAAATACTTCCGTTTTCGTCATTTGTTATCGAATCGACTTAAAGCCAGATCGTCACATTGGCAGCTCTTCTCTCTGAAACGGTTCTACTTATCGTCTGCAAAGCTATGTCGCGTGCTGCGGTATGTGGAGACGTTAAAAGCACCATAGTAGTACACAGATGAAGGCTCTAATTTGATGTAATAGCCTGTAAGAAGTAGTACAATTCAAGTTTTAGGTATCGATTATTGACATTTTAGCTGGCTTTGGTGCCTTGGACATGAGCTAGGATCTTGTGATTCTGCATTAAAGGAGGACTAGCAGCCGAGTTGCACGTTAGAATGTGAAAAGTGTTCATATGTAGTAAAAACCAGAGATATCCGTCCGTGTTCAACATTTGTTATCGAATCGACTTAAAGCCAGATCGTCACATTGGGCGCTCTACTCTCTAAAGCGGTTGTACTTATCGTCTGCGAAGCTATGCCACGTGCTGCGGTATGTGGAGACACTAAAAGCGCCATAGTAGAACACAGATGAAGCTTCTAATTTGATGTAATAGCCAGTAAGAAGTAGTGCAATTCAAGTTTTAGGTATCGATTATTGACTTTTTAGCTGGCTTTGGTGCCTTGTACATGAGCTAGGACCTTAAGATTCTGCATGAAAGGTGGATTAACAGCCGAGTTGCACGGGAGAATGTGAAGTGTGTTCATATGTAGTAAAAACCTGAGAAATCCGTTCGTTTTGGTCATTTGTTATCGAATAGACTTAAAGCCAGATCGTCACATTGGCCGCTCTTCTCTCTGAAACGGTTGTACTTATCGACTGCAAAGCTATGTCGCGTGCTGTGGTATGTGGAGACACTAAAAGCACCATAGCAGAACACAGATGAAGCTTCTAAGTTGATGTAATAGCCAGTAAGAAGTAGTACAATTCAAGTTTTAGGTATCGATTATTGACTTTTTAGCTGGCTTTGGTGCCTTGTACATGAGCTAGGACCTTAAGATTCTGCATGAAAGGTGGATTAACAGCCGAGTTGCACGGGAGAATGTGAAGTGTGTTCATATGTAGTAAATACCTGAGAAATCCGTTCGTTTTGGTCATTTGTTATCGAATAGACTTAAAGCCAGATCGTCACATTGGCCGCTCTTCTCTCTGAAACGGCTGTACTTATCGTCTGCAAATCTATGTCGCGTGCTGCGGTATGCGGAGACACTAAAAGCACCATAGTAGAACACAGATGAAGCTTCTAAGTTGATGTAATAGCCAGTAAGAAGTAGTACAATTCAAGTTTTAGGTATCGATTATTTACTTTTTAGCTGTCTTTGGTGCCTTGGACATGAGCTAGGGCCTTAAGATTTTGCATGAGAGGAGGAATAGCAGCCGAGTTGCGAGGGAGAAAGTGAAAAGTGTTCATATGTAGTAAAAACCTGAGAAATCCGTCAGTTTTCGTCATTTGTTATCGAATCGACGTAAAGCCAGATCGTCACATTGGCCACTCTTCTCTCTGAAACGGTTCAACTTATCGTCTGCAAAGCTACGTCGCGTGTTGCGGTATGTGGAGACACTAAAGGCACTATAGAAGAACACAGATGAAGGTTCTAAGTTGATGTAATAGCCAGTAAGAAGTATTACAATTCAAGTTTTAGGTATCGATTATTGACTTTTTAGCTGCCTTCGGTGCCTTGGACATGAGCTAGGACCTTAAGATACTGCATGAAAGGAGGACTAGCAGCCGAGTTGCACTGGAGAATGTGAAAAGTGTTCATATGTAGTAAAAACCAGAGAAATCCGTTCGTTTTGGTCATTTGTTATCGAATCGACTTAAAGGCAGATCGTCACATTGGCCGCTCTTCTCTCTGAAACGGTTCAACTTATCGTCTGCAAAGCTATGTCGCGTGCTGCGGTATGTGGAGACACTAAAAGCACCATAGTAGAACACAGATGAAGCTTCTAAGATGATGTAATAGTCAGTAAGAAGTAGTACAATTCAAGTTTTAAGTATCGATTATTGACTTTTTAGCTGACTTTGGTGCCTTGGATATGAGTTAGGACCTTAAGATTCTGCATGAAAGGAGGTCAAGCAGCCGAGTTGTACGGGAGAATTTGAAAAGTGTTCATATGTAGTAAAAACCTGAGAAATCCGTCCGTTTTCGTCATTTGTTATCGAATCGACTTAAAGCCAGATCGTCACATTGGCCGCTCTTCTCTCTGAAACGGTTGTACTTATCTTCTGCAAAGCTATGTCGCGTGCTGCGGTATGTGGAGACACTAAAAGCACCATAGTAGAACACAGGTGAAGCTTCTAAGTTGATGTAATAGCCAGTAAGAAGTAGTACAATTCAAGTTTTAGGTATCGATTATTCACTTTTTAGCTGGCTTTGGTGCCTTGGATATGAGCTAGGACCTTAAGATTCTGCATGGAAGGAGGACTAGCAGCCGAGTTGCACGGGAGAATGTAAAAAGTGTTCATATGTAGTAAAAACCTGAGAAATCCGTCCGTTATCGTCATTTGTTATCGAATCGACTTAAAGCAAGATCGTCACATTAGCCGCTCTTCTCTCTGAAACGGTTGTACTTATCGACTGCAAAGCTATGTCGCGTGCTGCGGTATGCGGAGACACTAAAAGCACCATAGTAGAACACAGATGAAGCTTCTAAGATGATGTAATAGTCAGTAAGAAGTAGTACAATTAAAGTTTTAAGTATCGATTATTGACTTTTTAGCTGACTTTGGTGCCTTGGACATGAGTTAGGACCTTAAGATTCTGCATGACCGGAGGACTAGCAGCCGAGTTGTACGGGAGAATGTGAAAAGTGTTCATATGTAGTAAAAACCAGAGAAATCCGTCCGTTTTCGTCATTTGTTATCGAATCGACTTAAAGCCAGATCGTCACATTAGCCGCAATTCTCTCTGAAACGGTTGTACTTATCGACTGCAAAGCTATGTCGCGTGCAGCGGTATGCGGAAACACTAAAAGCACCATAGTAGAACACAGATGTAGCTTCTAAGTTGATGTAATAGCCAGTAAGAAGTAGTACCATTCAAGTTTTAGGTATCGATTATTGACTTTTTAGCTGGCTTTGGTGCCTTGGACATGAGCTAGGACCTTAAGATTCTGCATGAAAGGAGGACTAGCAGCCGAGTTGCACGGGAGAATGTGAAAAGTGTTCATATGTAGTAAAAACCAGAGAAATCCGTCCGTGTTCGACATTTGTTATCGAATCGACTTAAAGCCAGATCGTCACATTGGCCGCTCTTCTCTCTGAAAGGGTTGTACTTATCGTCTGCAAAGCTATGTCGAGTGCTGCGGTTTGCTGAGACACTAAAAGCACCATAGTAAAACACAGATGAAGCTTCCAAGTTGATGTAATAGCCAGTAAGAAGTAGTACAATTCAAGTTTTAAGTATCGATTGTTGACTTCTTACCCTTCTTTGGTGCCTTGGGCATGAGCTAGGAACTTAAGATTTTGCAAAATAGGAGGTCTAGCAGCCGCGTTGCACGTGAGAATGTGAAAAGTGTTCATATGTAGTAAAAACCTGAGAAATCGGTCCGTTTTCGTCATTTGTTGTCGAATCGACTTAAAGCCAGATCGTCACATTGGCCGCTCTTCTCTCTGAAACGGTTGTACTTATCGTCTGCAAAGCTATGTCGCGTGCTGCGGTATGCGGAGACACTAAAAGCGTCATAGTAGAACACAGATGAAGCTTCTAAGTTGATGTAATAGCCAGTAAGAAGTAGTACAATTCAAGTTTTAGGTATCGATTATTGACTTTTTAGCTGCCCTTGGTGCCTTGGACATGAGCTAGGACCTTAAGATTCTGCATGAAAGGAGGACTAGCAGCCGAGTTGCACGGGAGAATGTAAAAAGTGTTCATATGTAGTAAAAACTTGAGAAATCCGTTCGTTATCGTCATTTGTTATCGAATCGACTTAAAGCCAGATCGTCACATTAGCCGCTCTTCTCTCTGAAACGGTTGTACTTATCGACTGCAAAGCTATGTCGCGTGCTGCGGTATGCGGAGACACTAAAAGCACCATAGTAGAACACAGATGAAGCTTCTAAGATGATGTAATAGTCAGTAAGAAGTAGTACAATTCAAGTTTTAAGTATCGATTGTTGACTTTTTACCCTTCTTTGGTGCCTTGGGCATGAGCTAGGAACTTAAGATTTTGCATGATAGGAGGTCTAGCAGCCGCGTTGCACGTGAGAATGTGAAAAGTGTTCATATGTAGTAAAAACCTGAGAAATCCGACCGTTTTCGTCATTTGTTGTCGAATCGACTTAAAGCCAGATCGTCACATTGGCCGCTCTTCTCTTTGAAACGGTGGTACTTATCGTCTGCAAAGCTACGTGTCGTGCTGCGGTATGCGGAGACACTAAAAGCACCATAGCAGAACACAGATGAAGCTTCTAAGTTGATGTAATAGCCAGTAAGAAGTAGTACAATTCAAGTTGTAGGTATCGATTATTGACTTTCTAGCTGGCTTTGGTGCCTTGGACATGAGCTATTACCTTAAGATTCTGCAAAATAGGAGGTCTAGCAGCCGCGTTGCACGTGAGAATGTGAAAAGTGTTCATATGTAGTAAAAACCTGAGAAATCGGTCCGTTTTCGTCATTTGTTGTCGAATCGACTTAAAGCCAGATCGTCACATTGGCCGCTCTTATCTCTGAAACGGTTGTACTTATCGTCAGCAAAGCTATGTCGCGTGCTGCGGTATGCGGAGACACTAAAAGCATCAAAATAGAAAAACAAATGAAGCTTCTAAGTTGATGTAATAGCCAGTAAGAAGTAGTACAATTCAAGTTTTAGGTATCGATTATTGACTTTTTAGTCGCCCTTGGTGCCTTGGAGATGAGCTAGGACCTTAAGATTCTGCATGAAAGGAGGACTAGCAGCCGAGTTGCACGGGAGAATTTGAAAAGTGTTCATATGTAGTAAAAACCTGAGAAATCCGTTCGTTATCGTCATTTGTTATCGAATCGACTTAAAGCCAGATCGTCACATTAGCCGCTCTTCTCTCTGAAACGGTTGTACTTATCGACTGCAAAGCTATATCGCGTGCTGCGGTATGCGGAGACACTAAAAGCACCATAGTAGAACACAGATGAAGCTTCTAAGATGATGTAATAGTCAGTAAGATGTAGTACAATTCAAGTTTTAAGTATCGATTATTGAATTTTTAGCTGACTTTGGTGCCTTGGATATGAGTTAGGACCTTAAGATTCTGCATGAAAGGAGGTCTAGCAGCCGAGTTGTACGGGAGAATTTGAAAAGTGTTCATATGTAGTAAAAACCTGAGAAATCCGTCCGTTTTCGTCATTTGTTATCGAATCGACTTAAAGCTAGATCGTCACATTGGCCGCTCTTCTCTCTGAAACGGTTGTACTTATCTTCTGCAAAGCTATGTCGCGTGCTGCGGTATGTGGAGACACTAAAAGCACCATAGTAGAACACAGGTGAAGCTTCTAAGTTGATGTAATAGCCAGTAAGAAGTAGTACAATTCAAGTTTTAGGTATCGATTATTCACTTTTTAGCTGGCTTTGGTGCCTTGGACATGAGCTAGGACTTTAAGATTGTGCATGAAAGGAGGACTAGCAGCCGAGTTGCGAGGGAAAATGTGAAAAGTGTTCATATGTAGTAAAAACCTGAGAAATCCGTCCGTTTTCGTCATTTGTTATCGAATCGACTTAAAGCCAGATCGTCACATTGGCCGCTCTTCTCTCTGAAACGGTTGTACTTATCGTCTGCAAAGCTATGTCGCGTGCTGCGGTATACGGAGACACTAAAAGCATCATAGTAGAACACAGATGAAGCTTCTAATTGATGTAATAGCCAGTAAGAAGTAGTACAATTCAAGTTTTAGGTATCGATTATTGACTTTTTAGCTGCCCTTGGTGCCTTGGACAAGAGCTAGGACCTTAAGATTCTGCATGAAAGGAGGACTAGCAGCCGAGTTGCACGGGAGAATGTAAAAAGTGTTCATATGTAGTAAAAACCTGAGAAATCCGTTCGTTATCGTCATTTGTTATCGAATCGACTTAAAGCCAGATCGTCACATTAGCCGCTCTTCTCTCTGAAACGGTTGTACTTATCGACTGCAAAGCTATGTCGCGTGCTGCGGTATGCGGAGACACTAAAAGCACCATAGTAGAACACAGATGAAGCTTCTAAGATGATGTAATAGTCAGTAAGAAGTAGTACAATTCAAGTTTTAAGTATCGATTATTGACTTTTTAGCTGACTTTGGTGCCTTGGATATGAGTTAGGACCTTAAGATTCTGCATGAAAGGAGGTCTAGCAGCCGAGTTGTACGGGAGAATTTGAAAAGTGTTCATATGTAGTAAAAACCTGAGAAATCCGTCCGTTTTCGTCATTTGTTATCGAATCGACTTAAAGCCAGATCGTCACATTGGCCGCTCTTCTCTCTGAAACGGTTGTACTTATCTTCTGCAAAGCTATGTCGCGTGCTGCGGTATGTGGAGACACTAAAAGCACCATAGTAGAACACAGGTGAAGCTTCTAAGTTGATGTAATAGCCAGTAAGAAGTAGTACAATTCAAGTTTTAGGTATCGATTATTCACTTTTTAGCTGGCTTTGGTGCCTTGGACATGAGCTAGGACTTTAAGATTGTGCATGAAAGGAGGACTAGCAGCCGAGTTGCAAGGGAGAATGTGAAAAGTGTTCATATGTAGTAAAAACCTGAGAAATCCGTCCGTTTTCGTCATTTGTTATCGAATCGACTTAAAGCCAGATCGTCACATTGGCCGCTCTTCTCTCTGAAACGGTTGTACTTATCTTCTGCAAAGCTATGTCGAGTGCTGTTGTATGCGAAGACACTAAAAGCACCATAGTAAAACACAGATGAAGCTTCCAAGTTGATGTAATAGCCAGTAAGAAGTAGTACAATTCAAGTTTTAAGTATCGATTGTTGACTTCTTACCCTTCTTTGGTGCCTTGGGCATGAGCTAGGAACTTAAGATTTTGCAAAATAGGAGGTCTAGCAGCCGCGTTGCACGTGAGAATGTGAAAAGTGTTCATATGTAGTAAAAACCTGAGAAATCGGTCCGTTTTCGTCATTTGTTATCGAATCGACTTAAAGCCAGATCGTCGCATTAGCCGCAATTCTCTCTGAAACGGTTGTACTTATCGACTGCAAAGCAATGTCGCGTGCTGCGGTATGCGGAGACACTAAAAGCACCATAGTAGAACACAGATGAAGCTTCTAAGTTGATGTAATAGCCAGTAAGAAGTAGTACCATTCAAGTTTTAGGTATCGATTATTGACTTTTTAGCTGGATTTGGTGCCTTGGACATGAGCTAGGACCTTAAGATTCTGCATGAAAGGAGGACTAGCAGCCGAGTTGCACGGGAGAATGTGAAAAGTGTTCATATGTAGTAAAAACCAGAGAAATCCGTCCGTGTTCGACATTTGTTATCGAATCGACTTAAAGCCAGATCGTCACATTGGCCGCTCTTCTCTCTGAAACGGTTGTACTTATCGTCAGCAAAGCTATGTCGAGTGCTGCGGCATGCGGAGACACTAAAAGCACCATAGTAGAACACAGATGAAGCTTCTAAGTTGATGTAATAGCAAGTAAGAAGTAGTACAATTCAAGTTTTAAGTATCGATTGTTGACTTTTTACCCTTCTTTGGTGCCTTGGGCATGAGCTAGGAACTTAAGATTTTGCATGATAGGAGGTCTAGCAGCCGCGTTGCACGTGAGAATGTGAAAAGTGTTCATATGTAGTAAAAACCTGAGAAATCCGTCCGTTTTCGTCATTTGTTGTCGAATCGACTTAAAGCCAGATCGTCACATTAGCCGCTCTTCTCTCTGAAACGGTTGTACTTATCGACTGCAAAGCTATGTCGCGTGCTGCGGTATGCGGAGACACTTAAAGCACCATAGTAGAACACAGATGAAGCTTCTAAGTTGATGTATTAGCCAGTACGAAGTAGTACCATTCAAGTTTTAGATATCGATTATTGACTTTTTAGCTGGCTTTGGTGCCTTGGACATGAGCTAGGACCTTAAGATTCTGCATGAAAGGAGGACTAGCAGCCGAGTTGCACGGGAGAATGTGAAAAGTGTTCATATGTAGTAAAAACCAGAGAAATCCGTCCGTGTTCAACATTTGTTATCGAATCGACTTAAAGCCAGATCGTCACATTGGCCGTTCTTCTCTCTGAACGGTTGTACTTATCGTCTGCAAAGCTATGTCGAGGGCTGCGGCATGCGGAGACACTAAAAGCACCATAGTAGAACACAGATGAAGCTTCTAAGTTGATGTAATAGCCAGTAAGAAGTAGTACAATTCAAGTTTTAAGTATCGATTGTTGACTTCTTACCCTTCTTTGGTGCCTTGGGCATGAGCTAGGAACTTAAGATTTTGCAAAATAGGAGGTCTAGCAGCCGCGTTGCACGTGAGAATGTGAAAAGTGTTCATATGTAGTAAAAACCTGAGAAATCGGTCCGTTTTCGTCATTTGTTATCGAATCGACTTAAAGCCAGATCGTCGCATTAGCCGCAATTCTCTCTGAAACGGTTGTACTTATCGACTGCAAAGCAATGTCGCGTGCTGCGGTATGCGGAGACACTAAAAGCACCATAGTAGAACACAGATGAAGCTTCTAAGTTGATGTAATAGCCAGTAAGAAGTAGTACCATTCAAGTTTTAGGTATCGATTATTGACTTTTTAGCTGGATTTGGTGCCTTGGACATGAGCTAGGACCTTAAGATTCTGCATGAAAGGAGGACTAGCAGCCGAGTTGCACGGGAGAATGTGAAAAGTGTTCATATGTAGTAAAAACCAGAGAAATCCGTCCGTGTTCGACATTTGTTATCGAATCGACTTAAAGCCAGATCGTCACATTGGCCGCTCTTCTCTCTGAAACGGTTGTACTTATCGTCAGCAAAGCTATGTCGAGTGCTGCGGCATGCGGAGACACTAAAAGCACCATAGTAGAACACAGATGAAGCTTCTAAGTTGATGTAATAGCAAGTAAGAAGTAGTACAATTCAAGTTTTAAGTATCGATTGTTGACTTTTTACCCTTCTTTGGTGCCTTGGGCATGAGCTAGGAACTTAAGATTTTGCATGATAGGAGGTCTAGCAGCCGCGTTGCACGTGAGAATGTGAAAAGTGTTCATATGTAGTAAAAACCTGAGAAATCCGTCCGTTTTCGTCATTTGTTGTCGAATCGACTTAAAGCCAGATCGTCACATTAGCCGCTCTTCTCTCTGAAACGGTTGTACTTATCGACTGCAAAGCTATGTCGCGTGCTGCGGTATGCGGAGACACTTAAAGCACCATAGTAGAACACAGATGAAGCTTCTAAGTTGATGTATTAGCCAGTACGAAGTAGTACCATTCAAGTTTTAGATATCGATTATTGACTTTTTAGCTGGCTTTGGTGCCTTGGACATGAGCTAGGACCTTAAGATTCTGCATGAAAGGAGGACTAGCAGCCGAGTTGCACGGGAGAATGTGAAAAGTGTTCATATGTAGTAAAAACCAGAGAAATCCGTCCGTGTTCAACATTTGTTATCGAATCGACTTAAAGCCAGATCGTCACATTGGCCGTTCTTCTCTCTGAACGGTTGTACTTATCGTCTGCAAAGCTATGTCGAGGGCTGCGGCATGCGGAGACACTAAAAGCACCATAGTAGAACACAGATGAAGCTTCTAAGTTGATGTAATAGCCAGTAAGAAGTAGTACAATTCAAGTTTTAAGTATCGATTGTTGACTTCTTACCCTTCTTTGGTGCCTTGGGCATGAGCTAGGAACTTAAGATTTTGCATGATAGGAGGCCTAGCAGCCGCGTTGCACGTGAGAATGTGAAAAGTGTTCATATGTAGTAAAAACCTGAGAAATCCGTTCGTTATCGTCATTTGTTATCGAATCGACTTAAAGCCAGATCGTCACATTAGCCGCTCTTCTCTCTGAAACGGTTGTACTTATCGACTGCAAAGCTATGTCGCGTGCTGCGGTATGCGGAGACACTAAAAGCACCATAGTAGAACACAGATGAAGCTTCTAAGTTGATGTAATAGCCAGTAAGAAGTAGTACCATTCAAGTTTTAGGTATCGATTATTAACTTTTTAGCTGGCTTTGGTGCCTTGGACATGAGCTAGGACCTTAAGATTCTGCATGGAAGGAGGACTAGCAGCCGAGTTGCACGGGAGAATGTGAAAAGTGTTCATATGTAGTAAAAACCTGAGAAATCCGTCCGTTTTCTTCATTTGTTGTCGAATCGACTTAAAGCCAGATCGTCACATTGGCCGCTCTTCTGTTTGAAACGGTGGAACTTGTCGTCTGCAAAGCTACGTGTCGTGCTGCGGTATGCGGAGACACTAAAATCACCATATTAGAACACAGATGAAGCTTCTAAGTTGAAATAATATATAGTAAGATGTAGTACAAATCACGTCTTAGGTATCGATTATTGCCTTTTTACCATTCTTTGGTGCCTTGGACATGAGCTAGGACCTTAAAATTCTGCATGAACGGAGGACTAGCAGCCGAGTTGCACGGGAGAATGTGAAAAGTGTTCATATGTAGTAAAAACCTTAGAAATCCGTTCGTTATCGTCATTGTTATCGAATCGACTTAAAGCCAGATCGTCACATTAGCCGCTCTTCACTCTGAAACGGTTGTACTTATCGACTTCAAAGCTATATGTCGCGTGCTCCGAGATGCGGAGACACTAAAAGCACCATAGTAGAACACAGATGAAGCTTCTAAAATGATGTAATAGCCAGTAAGAAGTAGTACAATTCAAGTTTTTGGTATCGATTATTGACTTTTCAGCTGGCTTTGGTGCCTTGGACATGAGCTAGGACCTTAAGATTCTGAATGAAAGGAGGACTAGCAGCCGAGTTGCAAGGGAGAATGTAAAAAGTGTTCATATGTAGTAAAAACCTGAGAAATCCGTCGGTTTTCGTCATTTGTTATCGAATCGACTTAAATCCAGATCGTCACATTGGCCGCTTTTCGTTCTGAAACGGTTGTACTTATCTTGTGCAAAGCTATGTCGCGCGCTGCGGTATGCAGAGACACTAAATGCACCATAGTAGAACACAGATGAAGCTTCTAAGTTGATGTAATAGTCAGTAAGAAGTAGTACAATTCAAGTTTTAGGTACTGATTATTGACTTTTTAGCTGGCTTTGGTGTCTTGGACATGAGATAGGACCCTAAGATTCTGCATGAAATGATTACTAGCAGCCGAGTTGCACTGGAGAATGTGGAACATGTTCATATGTAGTAAAAACCTGAGAAATCCGTCCGTTTTCGTCATTTGTTATCGAATCGACTTAAAGCCAGATCGTTACATTGGCCGCCCTCCTCTCTGAAACGGTTCTACTTATCGTCTGCAAAGCTATGTCGCGTGCTGCGGAATGCGGAGACACTAAAAGCACCATAGTAGAACACAGATGAAGCCTCTAATTTGATGTAATAGCCAGTAAGAAGTTGTACCATTCAAGTTTTAGGTACCGATTATTGACTTTTTAGCTGGCTTTGGTGCCTTGAACATGAGCTACGACCTTAAGATTCTGCATGAAAGGAGGACTAGCAGCCGAGTTGCACGGGAGAGTGTGAAAAGTGTTCATATGCAGTAAAAACCTTAGAAATCCGTTCGTTATCGTCATTGTTATCGAATCGACTTAAAGCCAGATCGTCACATTAACCGCTCTTCTCTCTGAAACGGTTTACTTATCGACTGCAAAGCTATGTCGCGTGCTGCGGTATGCGGAGACACTAAAAGCACCACAGTAGAACACAGATGAAGCTTCTAAGCTGATGTAATAGCCAGTAAGAAGTAGTACAATTCATGTTATAGGTATCGATTATTGACTTCTTAGCTGGCTTTGGTGCCTTAAGATTCTGCATGAAAGGAGGACTAGCAGCCGAGTTGCACGGGAGAATGTGAAAAGTGTTCATATGTAGTAAAAACCTGAGAAATCCGTCCGTTATCGTCATTTGTTATCGAATCGACTGAAAGCCAGATCGTCACATTGGCCGCTCTTCTCTCTGAAACGGTTGTACTTATTGTCTGCAAAGCTATGTCGCGTGCTGCGGTATGCCGGAGACACTAAAATCACCATAGTAGAACACAGATGAAGTTTCTAAGTTGAAGTAATATCCAGTAAGATGTAGTACAATTCAAGTCTGAGGTATCGATTATTGACTTTTTACCATTCTTTGGTGCCTTGGACATGAGCTAGGACCTCAAAATTCTGCATGAACGGATGACTAGCAGCCGAGTTGCACGGGAGAATGTGAAAAGTGTTCATATGTAGTAAAAACCTGAGAAATCCGTCCGTTTTCGTCATTTGTTATCGAATCGACGTAAAGCCAGATCGTCACATTGGCCGCTCTTCTCTCTGAAACGGTTGTACTTATCGTCTGCGAAGCTATGCCACGTGCTGCGGTATGTGGAGACACTAAAAGCGCCATAGTAGAACACAGATGAAGCTTCTAAGTTGATGTAATAGCCAGTAAGAAGTAGTGCAATTCAAGTTTTAGGTATCGATTATTGACTTTTTAGCTGGCTTTGGTGCCTTGGACATGAGCTAGGACCTTAAGATTCTGCATGAAAGGTGGATTAACAGCCGAGTTGCACGGGAGAATGTGAAGTGTGTTCATATGTAGTAAAAACCTGAGAAATCCGTTCGTTTTGGTCATTTGTTATCGAATCGACTTAAAGCCAGATCGTCACATTGGCCGCTCTTCTCTCTGAAACGGTTCAACTTATCGTCTGCAAAGCTATGTCGCGTGCTGCGGTATGCGGAGACACTAAAAGCACCATAGCAGAACACAGATGAAGCTTGTAAGTTGATGTAATAGCCAGTAAGAAGTAGTGCAATTCAAGTTTTAGGTATCGATTATTGACTTTTTAGCTGGCTTTGCTGCCTTGGACATGAGCTAGGACCTTAAGATTCTGCATTAAAGGAGGACTAGCTGCCGAGATGCACGGGAGAATGTGAAAAGTGTTCATATGTAGTAAAAACCTGAGAAATCCGTCCGTTTTCGTCATTTGTTATCGAATCGACGTAAAGCCAGATCGTCACATTGGCCGCTCTTCTCTCTGAAACGGTTGTACTTATCGTCTGCAAAGCTATGTCACGTGCTGCGGTATATGGAGACAGTAAAAGCGCCATAGTAGAACACAGATGAAGCTTCTAAGTTGATGTAATAGCCAGTATAAGTAGTACAATTCAAGTTTTAGGTATCGATTATTGACTTTTTAGCTGGCTTTGGTGCCTTGGACATGAGCTAGGACCTTAAGATTCTGCATGAAAGGAGGATTAGCAGCCGAGTTGCATGGGAGAATGTGAAATGTGTTCATATGTAGTAAAAATCTGAGAAATCCGTCCGTTTTCGTCATTTGTTATCGAATCTACTTAAAGCCAGATCGTCACATTGGCCGCTCTTCTCTCTGAAACGGCTGTACTTATCGTCTGCAAATCTATGTCACGTGCTGCGGTATGCGGAGACACTAAAAGCACCATAGTAGAACACAGATGAAGCTTCTAAGTTGATGTAATAGCCAGTAAGAGGTAGTACAATTCAAGTTTTAGGTATCGATTATTTACTTTTTAGCTGTATTTGGTGCCTTGGACATGAGCTAGGGCCTTAAGATTTCGCATGAGAGGAGGAATAGCAGCCGAGTTGCGAGGGAGAAAGTGAAAAGTGTTCATATGTAGTAAAAATCTGAGAAATCTGTCCGTTTTCGTCATTTGTTATCGAATCGACGTAAAGCCAGATCGTCACATTGGCCACTCTTCTCTCTGAAACGGTTGTACTTATCGTCTGCAAAGCTATGTCGCGTGCTGCGGTATGTGGAGACACTAAAGGCACCATAGAAGAACACAGATGAAGGTTCTAAGTTGGTGTAATAGCCAGTAAGAAGTATTACAATTCAAGTTTTAGGTATCGATTATTGACTTTTTAGCTGGCTTCGGTGCCTTGGACATGAGCTAGGACCTTAAGATACTGCATGAAAGGAGGACTAGCAGCCGAGTTGCACTGGAGAATGTGAAAAGTGTTCATATGTAGTAAAAACCTGAGAAATCCGTCCGTTTGCGCCATTTGTTATCGAATCGACTTAAAGCCAGATCGTCACATTGGCCGCTCTTCTCTCTGAAACGGTTGTACTTATCGTCTGCAAAGCTATGTCGCGTGCTGCGGTATGCGGAGACACTAAAATCACCATTGTAGAACACAGATGAAGCTTCTAAGATGATGTAATAGCCAGTAAGATGTAGTACAATTCAAGTCTTAGGTATCGATTATTGACTTTTTACCATTCTTTGGTGGCTTGGACATGAGCTAGGACCTTAAAATTCTACATGAATGGAGGACTAGCAGCCGAGTTGCACGGGAGAATGTGAAAAGTGTTCATATGTAGTAAAAACCAGAGAAATCCGCCCGTGTTCGACATTTGTTATCGAATCGACTTAAAGCCAAATCGTCACATTGGCCGCTCTTCTCTCTGAAACGGTTGTACTTATCGTCTGCAAAGCTATGTCACGTGCTGCGGTATGTGGAGACACTAAAAGGGCCATAGTAGAACACAGATGAAGCTTCGAAGTTGATGTAATAGCCAGTAAGAAGTAGTGTAATTCAAGTTTTAGGTATAGATTATTGATTTTTAGCTGGTTTGGTGCCTTGGACATGAGCTAGGACCTTAAGATTCTGCATGAAATGTGGATTAGCAGCCGAGTTGCACGGGAGAATGTGAAATGTGTTCATATGTAGTAAAAACCTGAGAAATCCGTCCGTTTTCGTCATTTGTTATCGAATCGACTTAAAGCCAGATCGTTACATTGGCCGCTCTCCTCTCTGAAACGGTTCTACTTATCGTCTGCAAAGCTATGTCGCGTGCTGCGGAATGCGGAGACACTAAAAGCACCATAGTAGAACACAGATGAAGCCTCTAATTTGATGTAATAGCCAGTAAGAAGTTGTACCATTCAAGTTTTAGGTATCGATTATTGACTTTTTAGCTGGCTTTGGTGCCTTGAACATGAGCTACGACCTTAAGATTCTGCATGAAAGGAGGACTAGCAGCCGAGTTGCACGGGAGAGTGTGAAAAGTGTTCATATGCAGTAAAAACCTTAGAAATCCGTTCGTTATCGTCATTGTTATCGAATCGACTTAAAGCCAGATCGTCACATTAACCGCTCTTCTCTCTGAAACGGTTTACTTATCGACTGCAAAGCTATGTCGCGTGCTGCGGTATGCGGAGACACTAAAAGCACCATAGCAGAACACAGATGAAGCTTCTAAGTTGATGTAATAGCCAGTAAGAAGTAGTACAATTCAAGTTTTAGGTATCGATTATTGACTTTTTAGCTGGCTTTGGTGCCTTGGAAATGAGCTCGGACCTTAACATTCTGCATGAAAGGAGGATTAGCAGCCGAGTTGCACGGAAGAATGTGAAATGTGTTCATATGTAGTAAAAACATGAGAAATCCGTCCGTTTTCGTCATTTGTTATCGAATCGACTTAAAGCCAGATCGTCACATTGGCCGCCCTTCTCTCTGAAAAAGATGTACTTATCGTCTGCAAAGCTATGTCGCGTGCTGCGGTATGCGGACACACTAAAAGCACCATAGTAGAACACAGATGAAGCTTCTAAGTTGATGTAACAGCCAGTAAGAAGTAGTACAATTAAAGTTTTAGGTATCGGTTATTGACTTTTTACCCTTCTTTGGTGCCTTGGACATGAGCTAGGAACTTAACATTTTTCATGACAGGAGGACTAGCAGCCGAGTTGCACGGGAGAATGTGAAAAGTGTTCATATGTAGCAAAAACCTGAAAATCCGTCCGTTTTCGTCATTTGTTATCGAATCGACTTAAAGCCAGATCGTCACATTGGCCGCTCTTCTCTCTGAAACGGTTGTACTTATCGTCTGCAAAGCTATATCGCGTGCTGCGGTATGCGGAGACATTAAAATCACCATAGTAGAACACAGATGAAGCTTCTAAGTTGATGTAATAGCCAGTAAGTAGTAGTACAATTCAAGTTTTAGGTATCGATTATTGACTTTTTAGCTGGCTTTGTTGCCTTGGACATGAGCCAGGACCTTAAGATTCTGCATGAAAGGAGGACTAGCAGCCGATTTGCACGGGAGAATGTGAAAAGTGTTCATATGTAGTAAAAACCTGAGAAATCCGTCCGTTTTCGTCATTTGTTATCGAATCTACTTAAAGCGAGATCGTCACAGTGGCCGCTCTTTTCTCTGAAACGCTTGTACTTATCGTCTGCAAAGCTATGTCGCGTGCTGCGGTATGCGGAGACACTAAAAGCACCATAGTAGAACCCATATGAAGCTTTTAAGTTGATGTAATAGCCAGTAAGAAGTAGTACAATTCAAGTTTTAGGTATTGAATATTGACTTTTTAGCTGGCTTTGGTGCCTTGGACATGAGCTATCACCTTAAGATTCTGCATAAAAGGAGGACTAGCAGCCGAGTTGCACGGGAGAATGTGAATTGTGTTCATATGTAGTAAAAACCTGAGAAATACGTCCGTTTTCGTCATTTGTTATCGAATCGACTTAAAGCCAGATCGTCACATTGGCCGCTCTTCTCTCTGAAACGGTTGTACTTATCGATTGCAAAGCTATGTCGCGTGCTGCGGTATGCGGAGACACTAAAAGCACCATAGTAGAACACAGATGAAGCTTCTAAGTTGATGTAATAGCCAGTAAGAAGTAGTACAATTCAAGTTTTAGGTATCGATTATTGACTTTTTAGCTGGCTTTGGTGCCTTGGACATGAGCTAGGACCTTAAGATTCTGCATGAAAGGAGGACTAGCAGCCGAGATGCACGGGAGAATGTGAAAAGTGTTCATATGTAGTAAAAACCTGAGAAATCCGTCCGTTTTCGTCATTTGTTATCGAATCGACTTAAAGCCAGATCGTCACATTGGCCGCTCTTCTCTCTGAAACGGTTGTACTTATCGTCTGCAAAGCTATGTCGCGTGCTGCGGTATGCTGAGACACTAAAAGCACCATAGTAGAACACAGATGAAGCTTCAAAGTTGATGTAATAGCCAATAAGAAGTAGTAGAATTCAAGTTTTAGGTATTGAATATTGACTTTTTAGCTGGCTTTGGTGCCTTGGACTTGAGCTAGGACCTTAAGATTCTGCATGAAAGGAGGACTAGCAGCCGAGTTGCACGGGAGAATGTGAAAAGTGTTCATATGTAGTAAAAACTTGAGAAATCGGTCCGTTTTCGTTGTTTGTTATCGAACCGACTTAAAGCCAGATCGTCACATTGGCCGCTCTTCTCTCTGAAACGGTTGTACTTATCGTCTGCAAAGCTATGTCGCGTGCTGCGGTATGCGGAGACACTAAAATCACCATAGTAGAACACAGATGAAGCTTCTAAGTTGATGTAATAGCCAGTAAGAAGTAGTACAATTCAAGTTTTAGGTATCGATTATTGACTTTTTAGCTGGCTTTGGTGCCTTGGACATGAGCTAGGACCTTAAGATTCTGCATGAAAGGAGGACTAGCAGCCGAGTTGCACGGGAGAATGTGAAAAGTGTTCATATGCAGTGAAAACCTGAGAAATCGGTCCGTTTTCGTCATTTGTTATCGAACCGACTTAAAGCCAGATCGTCACATTGGCCGCTCTCCTCTCTGAAACGCTTGTACTTATCGTCTGCAAAGCTATGTCGCGTGCTGGGGTATGCGGAGACACTAAAATCACCATAGTAGAACACAGATGAAGCTTATAAGTTGATGTAATAGCCAGTAAGAAGTAGTACAATTCAAGTTTTAGGTATCGATTATTGACTTTTCAGCTGGCTTTGGTTCCTTGGACATGAGCTAGGACCTTAAGATTCTGCATTAAAGGAGGACTAGCAGCCGAGTTTCACGGGAGAATGTGAAAAATGTTCATATGTAGTAAAAGCCTGAGACATCCGTCCGTTTACGTCATTTGTTATCGAATCTACTTAAACCAGATCGTCACATTGGCCGCTCTTCTCTCTGAAACGGTTGTACTTATCGTCTGCAAAGCTATGTCGCGTGCTGCGGTATGCGGAGACAGTAAAAGCACCATAGTAGAACACAGATAAAGCTTCTAAGTTGATGTAATAGCCAGTAAGAAGTAGTACAATTCAAGTTTTAGGTATCGATTATTGACTTTTTAGCTGGCTTTGGTGCCTTGGACATGAGCTAGGACCTTAAGCTTCTGCATGAAAGGAGGATTAGCAGCGGAGTTGCACGGGAGAATATGAAAAGTGTTCATATGTAGTAAAAACCTAGAAATCCGTCCGTTTTCGTCATTTGTTATCGAATCTTCTTCAAGCCAGATCGTCACATTGGCCGCTCTTCTCTCTGAAACGGTTGTACTTATCGTCTGCAAAGCTATGTCGCGTGCTGCGGTATGCGGAGACACTAAAAGCAACATAGTAGAATACAGATGAAGCTTCTAAGTTGATGTAATAGCCAGTAAGAAATAGTACAATTCAAGTTATATTTATCGATTATTGACTTTTTAGCTGACTTTGGTGCCTTGGACATGAGCTAGGACCTTATGATTCTGCATGAAAGGAGGGCTAGCAGCCGATTTGCACGAGAGAATGTGAAAAGTGTTCATATGTAGTAAAAACCTGAGAAATCGGTCCGTTTTCGTCATTTGTTATCGAATCGACTTCAAGCCAGATCGTCACATTGGCCGCTCTTCTCTCTGAAACGGTTGTACTTATCGCCTGCAAAGCTATGTCGCGTGCTGCGGTATGCGGAGACACTAAAAGCACCATAGTAGAACACAGATGAAGCTTCTAAGTTGATGTAATAGCCAGTAAGAAGTAGTACAATTCAAGTTTTAGGTATCGATTATTGACTTTTTAGCTGGCTTTGTTGCCTTGGACATGAGCTAGGACCTTAAGATTCTGCATGAAAGGAGGACTAGCAGCCGAGTTGCACGGGAGAATGTGAAAAGTGTTCATATGTAGTAAAAACCTGAGAAATCCGTCCGTTTTGGTCATTTGTTATCGAATCGACTTAAAGCCAGATCGTAACATTGGCCGCTCTTCTCTCTGAAACACTTGTACTTATCGTCTGCTAAGCTATGTCGCGTGCTGCGGTATGCTGAGACACTAAAAGCACCATAGTAGAACACAGATGAAGCTTCTAAGTTGATGTAACAGCCAGTAAGAAGTAGTACAATTCAAGTTTTAGGTATTGAATATTGACTTTTTAGCTGGCTTTGGTGCCTTGGACATGAGCTAGGACCTTAAGATTCTGCATGAAAGGAGGACGAGGAGCCAAGTTGCACGGGAGAATGTGAAAAGTGTTCATATGTAGTAAAAACCTGAGAAATCGGTCCGTTTTCGTCACTTGTTATCGTATCGACTTAAAGCCAGATCGTCTCATTGGCCGCTCTTCTCTCTGAAACGGTTGTACTTATCGTCTGCAAAGCTATGTCGCGTGCTGGGGTATGCGGAGACACTAAAATCACCATAGTAGAACACAGATGAAGCTTATAAGTTGATGTAATAGCCAGTAAGAAATAGTACAATTCAAGTTTTAGGTATCGATTATTGACTTTTCAGCTGGCTTTGGTACCTTGGACATGAGCTAGGACCTTAAGATTCTGCATGAAAGGAGGACTAGCAGCCGAGTTTCACGGGAGAATGTGAAAAATGTTCATATGTAGTAAAAGCCTGAGACATCCGTCCGTTTACGTCATTTGTTATCGAATCTACTTAAACCAGATCGTCACATTGGCCGCTCTTCTCTCTGAAACGCTTGTAGTTATCGTCTGCAAAGCTATGTCGCGTGCTGCGGTATGCGGAGACAGTAAAAGCACCATAGTAGAACACAGATAAAGCTTCTAAGTTGATGTAATAGCCAGTAAGAAGTAGTACAATTCAAGTTTTAGGTATCGATTATTGACTTTTTAGCTGGCTTTGATGCCTTGGACATGAGCTAGGACCTTAAGATTCTGCATGAAAGGAGGATTAGCAGCGGAGTTGCACGGGAGAATATGAAAAGTGTTCATATGTAGTAAAAACCTAGAAATCCGTCCGTTTTCGTCATTTGTTATCGAATCGACTTAAAGCCAGATCGTCACATTGTCCGCTCTTGTCTCTGAAACGGTTGTACTTATCAATTGCAAAGCTATGTCGCGTGCTGCGGTATGCGGAGACACTAAAAGCAACATAGTAGAATACAGATGAAGCTTCTAAGTTGATGTAATAGCCAGTAAGAAATAGTACAATTCAAGTTATATTTATCGATTATTGACTTTTTAGCTGGCTTTGGTGCCTTGGACATGAGCTAGGACCTTATGATTCTGCATGAAAGGAGGGCTAGCAGCCGATTGCACGAGAGAATGTGAAAAGTGTTCATATGTAGTAAAAAACTGAGAAATCGGTCCGTTTTCGTCATTTGTTATCGAATCGACTTCAAGCCAAATCGTCACATTGGCCGCTCTTCTCTCTGAAACGGTTGTACTTATCGTCTGCAAAGCTATGTCGCGTGCTGCGGTATGCGGAGACGCTAAAAGCACCATAGTAGAACACAGATGAAGCTTCTAAGTTGATGTAATAGCCAGTAAGAAGTAGTACAATTCAAGTTTTAGGTATCGATTATTCACTTTTTAGCTGGCTTTGTTGCCTTGGACATGAGCTAGGACCTTAAGATTCTGCATGAAAGGAGGACTAGCAGCCGAGTTGCACGGGAAAATGTGAAAAGTGTTCATATGTAGTAAAAACCTGAGAAATCCGTCCGTTTTGGTCATTTGTTATCGAATCGACTTAAAGCCAGATCGTAACATTGGCCGCTCTTCTCTCTGAAACACTTGTACTTATCGTCTACTAAGCTATGTCGCGTGCTGCGGTATGCTGAGACACTAAAAGCACCATAGTAGAACACAGATGAAGCTTCTAAGTTGATGTAACAGCCAGTAAGAAGTTGTACAATTCAAGTTTTAGGTATTGAATATTGACTTTTTAGCTGGCTTTGGTGCCTTGGACATGAGCTAGGACCTTAAGATTCTGCATGAAAGGAGAACGAGGAGCCAAGTTGCACGGGAGAATGTGAAAAGTGTTCATATGTAGTAAAAACCTGAGAAATCGGTCCGTTTTCGTCACTTGTTATCGTATCGACTTAAAGAAAGATCGTCTCATTGGCCGCTCTTCTCTCTGAAACGGTTGTACTTATCGTCTGAAAAGCTATGTCGCGTGCTGGGGTATGCGGAGACACTAAAATCACCATAGTAGAACACAGATGAAGCTTATAAGTTGATGTAATAGCCAGTAAGAAGTAGTACAATTCAAGTTTTAGGTATCGATTATTGACTTTTCAGCTGGCTTTGGTTCCTTGGACATGAGCTAGGACCTTAAGATTCTGCATGAAAGGAGGACTAGCAGCCGAGTTTCACGGGAGAATGTGAAAAATGTTCATATGTAGTAAAAGCCTGAGACATCCGTCCGTTTACGTCATTTGTTATCGAATCTACTTAAACCAGATCGTCACATTGGCCGCTCATCTCTCTGAAACGGTTGTAGTTATCGTCTGCAAAGCTATGTCGCTTGCTGCGGTATGCGGAGACAGTAAAAGCACCATAGTAGAACACAGATAAAGCTTCTAAGTTGATGTAATAGCCAGTAAGAAGTAGTACAATTCAAGTTTTAGGTATCGATTATTGACTTTTTAGCTGGCTTTGGTGTCTTGGACATGAGCTAGGACCTTATGATTCTAAATGAAAGGAGGACTAGCAGCCGATTTGCACGGGAGAATGTGAGAAGTGTTCATATGTAGTAAAAACCTGAGAAATCCGTCCGTTTTCGTCATTTGTTATCGAATCGACGTAAAGCCAGATCGTCACATTGGCCGCTCTTCTCACTGAAACGGTTGTACTTATCGTCTGCAAAGCTATGTCGCGTGCTGCGGTATGCGGAGACACTAAAAGCACCATAGCAGAACACAGATGAAGCTTCTAAGTTGATGTAATAGCCAGTAAGAAGTAGTACAACTCAAGTTTTAGGTAATGATTATTGACTTTTTACCCTTCTTTGGTGCCTTGGACATGAGCTAGGAAATTAAAATTTTACATGAAGGAGGACTAGCAGCCGAGTTGCACGGGAGAATGTGAAAAGTGTTCATATGTAGTAAAAACCTGAGAAATCAGTCCGTTTTCGTCATTTGTTATCGAATCTACATAAAGCCAGATCGTCACATTGGGAGCTCTTCTCTCTGAAACGGTTGTACTTATCGTCTGCAAAGCTATGTCGCGTGCTGCAGTATGCTGAGACACTAAAAGCACTATAGTAGATCACAGATGAAGCTTCTAAGTTGATGTAATAGCCAGTAAGAAGTAGTACAATTCAAGTTTTAGGTATCGATTATTGACTTTTAGCTGGCTTTGGTGCCTTGGACATGAGCTAGGACCTTATGATTCTACATGAAAGGAGGATTAGCAGCGGAGTTGCACGGGAGAATATGAAAAGTGTTCATATGTAGTAAAAAACCAGAAATCCCTCCGTTTTCGTCATTTGTTATCGAATCGACTTAAAGCCAGATCGTCACATTGTCCGCTCTTCTCTCTGAAACAGTTGTACGTATCGATTGCAAAGCTATGTCGCGTGCTGCGGTATGCGGAGACACTAAAAGCAACATAGTAGAACACAGATGAAACTTCTAAGTTGATGTAATAGCCAGTAACAAATAGTACAATTCAAGTTTAGGTATCGATTATTGACTTTTCAGCTGGCTTTGGTGCCTTGGACATGAGCTAGAACCTTATGATTCTGCATGAAAGGAGGGCTAGCAGCCGATTTGCACGAGAGAATGTGAAAAGTGTTCATATGTAGTAAAAAACTGAGAAATCGGTCCGTTTTCGTCATTTGTTATCGAATCGACTTCAAGCCAGATCGTCACATTGGCCGCTCTTCTCTCTGAAACGGTAGTACTTACCGCCTGCAAAGCTATGTCGCGTGCTGCGGTATGCGGAGACACTAAAAGCACCATAGTAGAACACGGATGAAGCTTCTAAGTTGATGTAATAGCCAGTAAGAAGTAGTACAATTCAAGATTTAGGTATCGATTATTGACTTTTTAGCTGGCTTTGGTGCCTTGGACATGAGCTAGGACCTAAAGATTCTGCATGAAAGGAGGACTAGCAGCCGAGTGGCACGGGAGAATGTGAAAAGTGTTCATATGTAGTAAAAACCTGAGAAATCGGTCCGTTTTCGTCACTTGTTATCGAATCGACTTAAAGCCAGATCGTCTCATTGGCCGCTCTTCTCTCTGAAACGGTTGTACTTATCGTCTGCAAAGCTATGTCGCTTGCTGGGGTATGCGGAGACACTAAAATCACCATAGTAGAACACAGATGAAGCTTATAAGTTGATGTAATAGCAAGTAAGTAGTAGTACAATTCAAGTTTTAGGTATCGATTATTGACTTTTCAGCTGGCTTTGGTACCTTGGACATGAGCTAGGACCTTAAGATTCTGCATGAAAGGAGGACTAGCAGCCGAGTTTTACGGGAGAATGTGAAAAATGTTCCTATGTAGTAAAAGCCTGAGACATCCGTCCGTTTACGTCATTTGTTATCGAATCTACTTAAACCAGATCGTCACATTGGCCGCTCTTCTCTCTGAAACGGTTGTACTTATCGTCTGCAAAGCTATGTCGCGTGCTGCGGTATGCGGAGCCAGTAAAAGCACCATAGTAGAACACAGATGAAGCTTCTAAGTTGATGTAATAGCCAGTAAGAAGTAGTACAATTCAAGTTTTAGGTATTGAATATTGACTTTTTAGCTGGCTTTGGTGCCTCGGACATGAGATAGGACCTTACGATTCTGCATGAAAGGAGGACTAGCAGCCGAGTTGCGGGGGAGAATGTGAATAGTGTTCATATGTAGTAAAAAACTGAGAAATCGGTCTGTTTTCGTCATTTGTTATCGAATCGACTTAAAGCCAGATCGTCACATTGTCCGCTCTTCTCTCTGAAACAGTTGTACTTATCGATTGCAAAGCTATGTCGCGTGCTGCGGTATGCGGAGACACTAAAAGCAACATAGTAGAACACAGATGAAGCTTCTAAGTTGATGTAATAGCCAGTAAGAAATAGTACAATTCAAGTTTAGGTATCGATTATTGACTTTTCAGCTGGCTTTGGTGCCTTGGACATGAGCTAGAACCTTATGATTCTGCATGAAAGGAGGGCTAGCAGCCGATTTGCACGAGAGAATGTGAAAAGTGTTCATATGTAGTAAAAAACTGTGAAATCGGTCCGTTTTCGTCATTTGTTATCGAATCGACTTCAAGCCAGATCGTCACATTGGCCGCTCTTCTCTCTGAAACGGTAGTACTTACCGCCTGCAAAGCTATGTCGCATGCTGCGGTATGCGGAGACACTAAAAGCACCATAGTAGAACACGGATGAAGCTTCTAAGTTGATGTAATAGCCAGTAAGAAGTAGTACAATTCAAGTTTTAGGTATCGATTATTGACTTTTTAGCTGGCTTTGGTGCCTTGGACATGAGCTAGGACCTAAAGATTCTGCATGAAAGGAGGACTAGCAGCCGAGTGGCACGGGAGAATGTGAAAAGTGTTCATATGTAGTAAAAACCTGAGAAATCGGTCCGTTTTCGTCACTTGTTATCGAATCGACTTAAAGCCAGATCGTCTCATTGGCCGCTCTTCTCTCTGAAACGGTTGTACTTATCGTCTGCAAAGCTATGTCGCTTGCTGGGGTATGCGGAGACACTAAAATCACCATAGTAGAACACAGATGAAGCTTATAAGTTGATGTAATAGCAAGTAAGTAGTAGTACAATTCAAGTTTTAGGTATCGATTATTGACTTTTCAGCTGGCTTTGGTACCTTGGACATGCGCTAGGACCTTAAGATTCTGCATGAAAGGAGGACTAGCAGCCGAGTTGCACGGGAGAATGTGAAAAATGTTCCTATGTAGTAAAAGCCTGAGACATCCGTCCGTTTACGTCATTTGTTATCGAATCTACTTAAACCAGATCGTCACATTGGCCGCTCTTCTCTCTGAAACGGTTGTACTTATCGTCTGCAAAGCTATGTCGCGTGCTGCGGTATGCGGAGCCAGTAAAAGCACCATAGTAGAACACAGATGAAGCTTCTAAGTTGATGTAATAGCCAGTAAGAAGTAGTACAATTCAAGTTTTAGGTATTGAATATTGACTTTTTAGCTGGCTTTGGTGCCTCGGACATGAGATAGGACCTTACGATTCTGCATGAAAGGAGGACTAGCAGCCGAGATGCGGGGGAGAATGTGAATAGTGTTCATATGTAGTAAAAAACTGAGAAATCCGTCCGTTTTCGTCATTTGTTATCGAATCTTCTTAAAGCCAGATCGTCACATTGGCCGCTCTTCTCTCTGAAACGGTTGTACTTATCGTCTGCAAAGCTATGTCGCGAGCTGCGGTATTCTGAGACACTAAAAGCACCATAGTAGAACACAGATAAAGCTTCTAAGTTGATGTAATAGCCAGTAAGAAGTAGTACAATTCAAGTTTTAGGTATCGATTATTGACTTTTTAGCAGGCTTTGGTGCCTTGGACATGAGCTAGGACCTTATGATTCTACATGAAAGGAGGACTAGCAGCCGATTTGCACGGCAGAATGTGAAGAGTGTTCATATGTAGTAAAAACCTGAGATATCCGTCCGTTTTCGTCATTTGTTATCGAATCGACGTAGAGCCAGATCGTCACATTGGCCGCTCTTCTCTCTGAAACGCTTGTACTTATCGTCTGCAAAGCTATGTCGCGTGCTGCGGTATGCGGAGACACTAAAAGTACCATAGTAGAACACAGATGAAGCTTCTAAGTTGATGTAATAGCCAGTAAGAAGTAATACAACTCAAGTTTTAGGTATCGATTATTGACTTTTTAGCTGGCTTTGGTGCCTTGGACATGAGCTAGGAACTTAAGATTCTGCATGTAAGGAGGACTAGCAGCCGAGTTGCACGGGAGAATGTGAAAAGTGTTCATATGTAGTAAAAACCTGAGAAATCCGTCCGTTTTCGTCATTTGTTATCGAATCGACTTAAAGCCAGATCGTCACATTGGCTGCTCTGCTCTCTGAAAAAGTTGTACTTATCGTCTGCAAAGCTATGTCGCGTGCTGCGGTATGCGGACACACTAAAAGCACCATAGTAGAACACAGATGAAGCTTCTAAGTTGATGTAATAGCCAGTAAGAAGTAGTACAATTAAAGTTTTAGGTATTGGTTATTGACTTTTTACACTTCTTTGGTGCCTTGAACATGAGCTAGGAAATTAAGATTTTGCATGAAAGGAGGACTAGCAGCCGAGTTGCACGGGAGAATGTGAAAAGTGTTCATATGTAGTATAAACCTGAGAAATCCGTCCGTTTTCGTCATTTGTTATCGAATCTACTTAAAGCCAGATCGTCACATTGGCCGCTCTTCTCTCTGAAACGGTTGTACTTATCGTCTGCAAAGCTATGTCGCGTGCTGCGGTATGCGGAGACAGTAAAAGCACCATAGTAGAACACAGATGAAGCTTCTAAGTTGATGTAATAGCCAGTAAGAAGTAGTACAATTCAAGTTATAGGTATCGATTATTGACTTTTTAGCTGGCTTTGGTGCCTTGGACATTAGCTAGGACCTTAAGCTTCTGCATGAAAGGTGGATTAGCAGCAGAGTTGCACGGGAGAATATGAAAAGTGTTCATATGTAGTGAAAACCTAGAAATCCGTCCGTTTTCGTCATTTGTTATCGAATCTTCTTAAAGCCAGATCGTCACATTGGCCGCTCTTCTCTCTGAAACGGTTGTACTTATCGTCTGCAAAGCTATGTCGCGTGCTGCGGTATTCTGAGACACTAAAAGCACCATAGTAGAACACAGATAAAGCTTCTAAGTTGATGTAATAGCCAGTAAGAAGTAGTACAATTCAAGTTTTAGGTATCGATTATTGACTTTTTAGCTGGCTTTGGTGCCTTGGACATGAGCTAGGACCTTATGATTCTGCATTAAAGGAGGACTAGCAGCCGATTTGCACGGGAGAATGTGAAAAGTGTTCATATGTAGTAAAAACCTGAGAAATCCGTCCGTTTTCGTCATTTGTTATCGAATCGACTTAAAGCCAGATCGTCACATTGGCCGCTCTTCTCTCTGAAACGGTTGTACTTATCGTCTGCAAAGCTATGTCGCGTGCTGCGGTATGCTGAGACACTAAAAGCACCATAGTAGAACAAAGGTGAAGCTTCTAAGTTGATGTAATAGCCAGGAAGAAGTAGTACAATACAAGTTTTAGGTATCGATTATTGACTTTTTAGCTGGCTTTGGTGCCTTGGACATGAGCTAGGACCTTATGATTCCACATCAAAGGAGGACTAGCAGCCGATTTGCACGGGAGAATGTGAAAAGTGTTCATATGTAGTAAAAATCTGAGAAGTCCGTCGGTTTCGTCATTTGTTATTGAATCGACGTAAAGCTAGATCGTCACATTGGCCGCTCTTCTCTCTGAAACGGTTGTACTTATCGATTGCAAAGCTATGTCGCGTACTGCGGTATGCGGAGACACTAAAAGCACCATAGTAGAACACAGATGAAGCTTCTAAGTTGATGTAATAGCCAGTAAGAAGTAGTACAATTCAAGTTTTAGGTATCGATTATTGACTTTTTAGTTGGCTTTGGTGCCTTGGACATGAGCTAGGACCTTAACATTCTGCATGAAAGGAGGACTAGCAGCCGAGTTGCACGGGAGAATGTGAAAAGTGTTCATATGTAGTAAAAACCTGAGAAATCCGTCCATTTTCCTCATTTGCTATCGAATCGACTTAAAGCCAGATCGTCACATTGGTCGCTCTTCTCTCTGAAACGATTGTACTTATCGTCTGCAAAGCTATGTCGCGTGCTGCGGTATGCGGAGACACTAAACGCACCATAGTAGAACACAGATGAAGCTTCTAAGTTGATGTAATAGCCAGTAAGAAGTAGTACAATTAAAGTTTTAGGTATTGAATATTGACTTTTTAGCTGGCTTTGGTGCCTTGGACATGAGCTAGGACCTTAAGATTCTGCATGAAAGGAGGACGAGGAGCCAAGTTGCACGGGAGAATGTGAAAAGTGTTCATATGTAGTAAAAACCCGAGAAATCGGTCCGTTTTCGTCATTTGTTATCGAATCGACTTAAAGCCAGATCGTCTCATTGGCCGCTCTTCTCTCTGAAACGGTTGTACTTATCGTCTGCAAAGCTATGTCGCGTGCTGCGGTATTCTGAGACACTAAAAACACCATAGTAGAACACAGATAAAGCTTCTAAGTTGATGTAATAGCCAGTAAGATGTAGTACAATTCAAGTTTTAGGTATCGATTATTGACTTTTTAGCTGGCTTTGGTGCCTTGGACATGAGCTAGGACCTTATGATTCTGCATGAAAGGAGGACTAGCAGCCGATTTGCACGGGAGAATGTGAAAAGTGTTCATATGTAGTAAAAACCTGAGAAATCCGTCCGTTTTCGTCATTTGTTATCGAATCGACTTAAAGCCAGATCGTCACATTGGCCGCTCTTCTCTCTGAAACACTTGTACTTATCGTCTGCAAAGCTATGTCGCGTGCTGCGGTATGCTGAGACACTAAAAGCACCATAGTAGAACACAGATGAAGCTTCTAAGTTGATGTAATAGCCAGTAAGAAGTAGTACAATTCAAGTTTTAGGTATAGAATGTTGACTTTTTAGCTGGCTTTGGTGCCTTGGACATGAGCTAGGACCTTAAGATTCTGCATAAAAGGAGGACGAGGAGCCAGGTTGCACGGGAGAATGTGAAAAGTGTTCATATGTAGTAAAAACCTGAGTAATCGGTCCGTTTTCGTCACTTGTTATCGAATCGACTTAAAGCCAGATCGTCTCATTGGCAGCTCTTCTCTCTGAAACGGTTGTACTTATCGTCTGCAAAGCTATGTCGCGTGCTGCGGTATGCGGAGACACTAAAATCACCATAGTAGAACACAGATGAAGCTTCTAAGTTGATGTAATAGCCAGTAAGAAGTAGTACAATTCAAGTTTTAGGTATCGATTATTGAATTTTCAGCTGGCTTTGGTACCTTGGACATGAGCTAGGACCTTAAGATTCTGCATGAAAGGAGGACTAGCAGCCGAGTTTCACGGGAGAATGTGAAAAATGTTCATATGTAGAAAGAACCTGAGACATCCGTCCGTTTACGTCATTTGTTATCGAATCTACTTAAAGCCAGATCGTCACATTGGCCGCTCTTCTCTCTGAAACGGTTGTACTTATCGTCTGCAAAGCTATGTCGCGTGCTGCGGTATGCGGAGACACTAAACGCACCATAGTAGAACACAGATGAAGCTTCTAAGTTGATGTAATAGCCAGTAAGAAGTAGTACAATTCAAGTTTTAGGTATTGAATATTGACTTTTTAGCTGGCTTTGGTGCCTTGGACATGAGCTAGGACCTTAAGATTCTGCATGAAAGGAAGACGAGGAGCCAAGTTGCACGGGAGAATGTGAAAAGTGTTCATATGTAGTAAAAACCCGAGAAATCGGTCCGTTTTCGTCATTTGTTATCGAATCGACTTAAAGCCAGATCGTCTCATTGGCCGCTCTTCTCTCTGAAACGGTTGTACTTATCGTCTGCAAAGCTATGTCGCGTGCTGCGGTATTCTGAGACACTAAAAGCACCATAGTAGAACACAGATAAAGCTTCTAAGTTGATGTAATAGCCAGTAAGAAGTAGTACAATTCAAGTTTTAGGTATCGATTATTGACTTTTTAGCTGGCTTTGGTGCCTTGGACATGAGCTAGGACCTTATGATTCTGCATGAAAGGAGGACTAGCAGCCGATTTGCACGGGAGAATGTGAAAAGTGTTCATATGTAGTAAAAAACTGAGAAATCGGTCCGTTTTCGTCATTTGTTATCGAATCGACTTAAAGCCAGATCGTCACATTGGCCGCTCTTCTCTCTGAAACACTTGTACTTATCGTCTGCAAAGCTATGACGCGTGCTGCGGTATGCGGAGACACTAAAAGCACCATAGTAGAACACAGATGAAGCTTCTAAGTTGATGTAATAGCCAGGAAGAAGTAGTACAATTCAAGTTTTAGATATCGTTTATTGACTTTTTAGCTGGCTTTGGTGCCTTGGACATGAGCTAGGACCTTAACATTCTGCATGAAAGGAGGACTAGCAGCCGAGTTGCACGGGAGAATGTGAAAAGTGTTCATATGTAGTAAAAACCTGAGAAATCCGTCCGTTTTCGTCATTTGTTATCGAATCGACTTAAAGCTAGATCGTCACATTGGCCGCTCTTCTCTCTGAAACACTTGTACTTATCGTGTGCAAAGCTATGTCGCGTGCTGCGGTATGCTGAGACACTAAAAGCACCATAGTAGAACACAGATGAAGCTTCTAAGTTGATGTAATAGCCAGTAAGAAGTAGTACAATTCAAGTTTTAGGTATAGAATATTGACTTTTTAGCTGGCTTTGGTGCCTTGGACATGAGCTAGGACCTTAAGATTCTGCATAAAAGGAGGACGAGGAGCCAAGTTGCACGGGAGAATGTGAAAGGTGTTCATATGTAGTAAAAACCTGAGTAATCGGTCCGTTTTCGTCACTTGTTATCGAATCGACTTAAAGCCAGATCGTCTCATTGGCAGCTCTTCTCTCTGAAACGGTTGTACTTATCGTCTGCAAAGCTATGTCGCGTGCTGCGGTATGCGGAGACACTAAAATCACCATAGTAGAACACATATGAAGCTTCTAAGTTGATGTAATAGCCAGTAAGAAGTAGTACAATTCAAGTTTTAGGTATCGATTATTGAATTTTCAGCTGGCTTTGGTACCTTGGACATGAGCTAGGACCTTAAGATTCTGCATGAAAGGAGGACTAGCAGCCGAGTTTCACGGGAGAATGTGAAAAATGTTCATATGTAGAAAGAACCTGAGACATCCGTCCGTTTACGTCATTTGTTATCGAATCTACTTAAAGCCAGATCGTCACATTGGCCGCTCTTCTCTCTGAAACGGTTGTACTTATCGACTGCAAAGCTATGTCGCGTGCTGCGGTATGCGGAGACAGTAAAAGCTCCATAGTAGAACATAGATGAAGCTTCTAAGTTGATGTAATAGCCAGTAAGAAGTAGTACAATTCAAGTTTTAGGTATCGATTATTGACTTTTTAGCTGGCTTTGGTGCCTTGGACATGAGCTAGGACCTTAAGATTCTGCATGAAAGGAGGATTAGCAGCGGAGTTGCACGGGAGAATATGAAAAGTGTTCATATGTAGTAAAAACCTAGAATTCCGTCCGTTTTCGTCATTTGTTATCGAATCTTCTTCAAGCCAGGTCGTCACATTGGCCGCTCTTCTCTCTGAAACGGTTGTACTTAACGTCGGCAAAGCTATGTCGCGTGCTGCGGTATGCGGACACACTAAAAGCACCATAGTAGAACACAGATGAAGCTTCTAAGTTGATGTAATAGCCAGTAAGAAGTAGTACAATTAAAGTTTTAGGTATCGGTTATTGAGTTTTTACCCTTCTTTGGTGCCTTGAACATGAGCTAGGAAATTAAGACTTTGCATGAAAGGAGGACTAGCAGAGGAGTTGCACGGGAGAATGTGAAAAGTGTTCATATGTAGTAAAAACCTGAGAAATCCGTCCGTTTTCGTCATTTGTTATCGAATCTACTTAAAGCCAGATCGACACATTGGGGGCTCTTCTTTCTGAAACGGTTGTACTTATCGTCTGCAAAGCTATGTCGCGTGCTGCGGTATGCGGAGACACTAAAAGCACCATAGTAGAACACAGATGAAGCTTCTAAGTTGATGTAATAGCCAGTAAGAAGTAGTACAATTCAAGTTTTAGGTATTGAATATTGGCTTTTTAGCTGGCTTTGGTGCCTTGGACATGAGCTAGGACCTTAAGATTCTGCATGAAAGGAGGACGAGGAGCCAAGTTGCACGGGAGAATGTGAGAAGTGTTCATATGTAGTAAAAACCCGAGAAATCGGTCCGTTTTCGTCATTTGTTATCGAATCGACTTAAAGCCAGATCGTCTCATTGGCCGCTCTTCTCTCTGAAACGGTTGTACTTATCGTCTGCAAAGCTATGTCGCGTGCTGCGGTATTCTGAGACACTAAAAGCACCATAGTAGAACACAGATAAAGCTTCTAAGTTGATGTAATAGCCAGTAAGAAGTAGTACAATTCAAGTTTTAGGTATCGATTATTGACTTTTTAGCTGGCTTTGGTGCCTTGGACATGATCTAGGACCTTATGATTCTGCATGAAAGGAGGACTAGCAGTCGATTTGCACGGGAGAATGTGAAAAGTGTTCATATGTAGTAAAAAACTGAGAAATCGGTCCGTTTTCGTCATTTGTTATCGAATCGACTTAAAGCCAGATCGTCACATTGGCCGCTCTTCTCTCTGAAACACTTGTACTTATCGTCTGCAAAGTTATGTCGCGTGCTGCGGTATGCGGAGACACTAAAAGCACCATAGTGGAACACAGATGAAGCTTCTAAGTTGATGTAATAGCCAGGAAGAAGTAGTACAATTCACGTTTAAGATATCGTTTATTGACTTTTTAGCTGGCTTTGGTGCCTTGGACATGAGCTAGGACCTTAACATTCTGCATGAAAGGAGGACTAGCAGCCGAGTTGCACGGTAGAATGTGAAAAGTGTTCATATGTAGTAAAAACCTGAGAAATCCGTACGTTTTCGTCATTTGTTATCGAATCGACTTAAAGCCAGATCGTCACATTGGCCGCTCTTCTCTCTGAAACACTTGTACTTATCGTCTGCAAAGCTATGTCGCGTGCTGCGGTATGCTGAGACACTAAACGCACCATAGTAGAACACAGATGAAGCTTCTAAGTTGATGTAATAGCCAGTAAGAAGTAGTACAATTCAAGTTTTAGGTATAGAATATTGACTTTTTAGCTGGCTTTGGTGCCTTGGACATGAGCTAGGACCTTAAGATTCTGCATGAAAGGAGGACGAGGAGCCAAGTTGCACGGGAGAATGTGAAAAGTGTTCATATGTAGTAAAAACCTGAGTAATCGGTCCGTTTTCGTCACTTGTTATCGAATCGACTTAAAGCCAGATCGTCTCATTGGCCGCTCTTCTCTCTGAAACGGTTGTACTTATCGTCTGCAAAGCTATGTCGCGTGCTGCGGTATGCGGAGACAGTAAAAGCTCCATAGTAGAACATAGATGAAGCTTCTAAGTTGATGTAATAGCCAGTAAGAAGTAGTACAATTCAAGCTTTAGGTATCGATTATTGACTTTTTAGCTGGCTTTGGTGCCTTGGACATGAGCTAGGACCTTAAGCCTCTGCATGAAAGGAGGATTAGCAGCGGAGTTGCACGGGAGAATATGAAAAGTGTTCATATGAAGTAAAAACCTAGAATTCCGTCCGTTTTCGTCATTTGTTATCGAATCTTCTTCAAGCCAGGTCGTCACATTGGCCGCTTTTCTCTCTGAAACGGTTGTACTTATCGTCTGCAAAGCTATGTCGCGTGCTGCGGTATGCTGAGGCACTAAACGCACCATAGTAGAACACAGATGAAGCTTCTAAGTTGATGTAATAGCCAGTAAGAAGTAGTTCAATTCAAGTTTTAGGTATTGAATATTGACTTTTTAGCTGGCTTTGGTGCCTTGGACATGAGCTAGGACCTTAAGATTCTGCATGAAAGGAGGACGAGGAGCCAAGTTGCACGGGAGAATGTGAAAAGTGTTCATATGTAGTAATAACCTGAGAAATCCGTCCGTTTTCGTCATTTGTTATCGAATCTACTTAAAGCCAGATCGACACATTGGGGGCTCTTCTTTCTGAAACGGTTGTACTTATCGTCTGCAAAGCTATGTCGCGTGCTGCGGTATGCTGAGACACTAAACGCACCTTAGTAGAACACAGATGAAGCTTCTAAGTTGATGTAATAGCCAGTAAGAAGTAGTACAATTCAAGTTTTAGGTATTGAATATTGACTTTTTAGCTGGCTTTGGTGCCTTGGACATGAGCTAGGACCTTAAGAATCTGCATGAAAGGAGGACGAGGAGCCAAGTTGCACGGGAGAATGTGAAAAGTGTTCATATGTAGTAAAAACCCGAGAAATCGGTCCGTTTTCGTCATTTGTTATCGAATCGACTTAAAGCCAGATCGTCTCATTGACCGCTCTTCTCTCTGAAACGGTTGTACTTATCGTCTGCAAAGCAATGTCGCGTGCTGCGGTATTCGGAGACACTAAAAGCACCATAGTAGAACACAGATAAAGCTTCTAAGTTGATGTAATAGCCAGTAAGAAGTAGTACAATTCAAGTTTTAGGTATCGATTATTGACTTTTTAGCTGGCTTTGGTGCCTTGGACATGAGCTAGGACCTTAACATTCTGCATGAAAGGAGGACTATCAGCCGAGTTGCACGGGAGAATGTGAAAAATGTTCATATGTAGAAAAAACCTGAGACATCCGTCCGTTTACGTCATTTGTTATCGAATCTACTTAAAGCCAGATCGTCACATTGGCCGCTCTTCTCTCTGAAACGGTTGTACTTATCGTCTGAAAAGCAATGTCGCGTGCTGCGGTATTCTGAGACACTAAAAGCACCATAGTAGAACACAGATGAAGCTTCTAAGTTGATGTAATAGCCAGTAAGAAGTAGTACAATTCAAGTTTTAGGTATAGAATATTGACTTTTTAGCTGGCTTTGGTGCCTTGGACATGAGCTAGGACCTTAAGATTCTGCATGAAAGGAGGACGAGGAGTCAAGTTGCACGGGAGAATGTGAAAAGTGTTCATATGTAGTAAAAACCTGAGTAATCGGTCCGTTTTCGTCACTTGTTATCGAATCGACTTAAAGCCAGATTGTCTCATTGGCCGCTCTTCTCTCTGAAACGGTTGTACTTATCGTCTGCAAAGCTATGTCGCGTGCTGCGGTATGCGGAGACACTAAAATCACCATAGTAGAACACAGATGAACCTTCTAAGTTGATGTAATAGCCAGTAAGAAGTAGTACAATTCAAGTTTTAGGTATCGATTATTGACTTTTTAGCTGGCTTTGGTACCTTGGACATGAGCTAGGACCTTAAGATTCTGCATGAAAGGAGGACTAGCAGCCGAGTTTCACGGGAGAATGTGAAAAATGTTCATATGTAGAAAAAACCTGAGACATCCGTCCGTTTACGTCATTTGTTATCGAATCTACTTAAAGCCAGATCGTCACATTGGCCGCTCTTCTCTCTGAAACGGTTGTACTTATCGTCTGCAATGCTATGTCGCGTGCTGCGGTATGCGGAGACAGTAAAAGCTCCATAGTAGAACATAGATGAAGCTTCTAAGTTGATGTAATAGCCAGTAAGAAGTAGTACAATTCAAGTTTTAGGTATCGATTATTGACTTTTTAGCTGGCTTTGGTTCCTTGGACATGAGCTAGGACCTTAAGATTCTGCATGAAAGGAGGATTAGCAGCGGAGTTGCACGGGAGAATATGAAAAGTGTTCATATGTAGTAAAAACCTAGAATTCCGTCCGTTTTCGTCATTTGTTATCGAATCTTCTTCAAGCCAGGTCGTCACATTGGCCGCTCTTCTCTCTGAAACGGTTGTACTTATCGTCGGCAAAGCTATGTCGCGTGCTGCGGTATGCGGACACACTAAAAGCACCATAGTAGAACACAGATGAAGCTTCTAAGTTGATGTAATAGCCAGTAAGAAGTAGTACAATTAAAGTTTTAGGTATCGGTTATTGAGTTTTTACCCTTCTTTGGTGCCTTGAACATGAGCTAGGAAATTAAGACTTTGCATGAAAGGAGGACTAGCAGAGGAGTTGCACGGGAGAATGTGAAAAGTGTTCATATGTAGTAAAAACCTGAGAAATCCGTCCGTTTTCGTCATTTGTTATCGAATCTACTTAAAGCCAGATCGACACATTGGGGGCTCTTCTTTCTGAAACGGTTGTACTTATCGTCTGCAAAGCTATGTCGCGTGCTGCGGTATGCGGAGACACTAAAATCACCATAGTAGAACACAGATGAAGCTTCGAAGTTGATGTAATAGCCAGTAAGAAGTAGTACAATTCAAGTTTTAGGTATTGAATATTGGCTTTTTAGCTGGCTTTGGTGCCTTGGACATGAGCTAGGACCTTAAGATTCTGCATGAAAGGAGGACGAGGAGCTAAGTTGCATGGGAGAATGTGAAAAGTGTTCATATGTAGTAAAAACCCGAGAAATCGGTCCGTTTTCGTCATTTGTTATCGAATCGACTTAAAGCCAGATCGTCTCATTGGCCGCTCTTCTCTCTGAAACGGTTGTACTTATCGTCTGCAAAGCTATGTCGCGTGCTGCGGTATTCTGAGACACTAAAAGCACCATAGTAGAACACAGATAAAGCTTCTAAGTTGATGTAATTGCCAGTAAGAAGTAGTACAATTCAAGTTTTAGGTATCGATTATTGACTTTTTAGCTGGCTTTGGTGCCTTGGACATGATCTAGGACCTTATGATTCTGCATGAAAGGAGGACTAGCAGCCGATTTGCACGGGAGAATGTGAAAAGTGTTCATATGTAGTAAAAAACTGAGAAATCGTTCCGTTTTCGTCATTTGTTATCGAATCGACTTAAAGCCAGATCGTCACATTGGCCGCTCTTCTCTCTGAAACACTTGTACTTATCGTCTGCAAAGCTATGTCGCGTGCTGCGGTATGCGGAGACACTAAAAGCACCATAGTGGAACACAGATGAAGCTTCTAAGTTGATGTAATAGCCAGTAAGAAGTAGTACAATTCAAGTTTTAGGTATAGAATATTGACTTTTTAGCTGGCTTTGGTGCCTTGGACATGAGCTAGGACCTTAAGATTCTGCATGAAAGGAGGACGAGGAGCCAAGTTGCACGGGAGAATGTGAAAAGTGTTCATATGTAGTAAAAACCTGAGTAATCGGTCCGTTTTCGTCACTTGTTATCGAATCGACTTAAAGCCAGATCGTCTCATTGGCCGCTCTTCTCTCTGAAACGGTTGTACTTATCGTCTGCAAAGCTATGTCGCGTGCTGCGGTATGCGGACACACTAAAAGCACCATAGTAGAACACAGATGAAGCTTCTAAGTTGATGTAATAGCCAGTAAGAAGTAGTACAATTCAAGTTTTAGGTATCGATTATTGACTTTTTAGCTGGCTTTGGTGCCTTGGACATGAGCTAGGACCTTAAGATTCTGCATGAAAGGAGGATTTGCAGCGGAGTTGCACGGGAGAATATGAAAAGTGTTCATATGTAGTAAAAACCTAGAATTCCGTCCGTTTTCGTCATTTGTTATCGAATCTTCTTCAAGCCAGGTCGTCACATTGGCCGCTCTTCTCTCTGAAACGGTTGTACTTAACGTCGGCAAAGCTATGTCGCGTGCTGCGGTATGCGGACACACTAAAAGCACCATAGTAGAACACAGATGAAGCTTCTAAGTTGATGTAATAGCCAGTAAGAAGTAGTACAATTAAAGTTTTAGGTATCGGTTATTGAGTTTTTACCCTTCTTTGGTGCCTTGAACATGAGCTAGGAAATTAAGACTTTGCATGAAAGGAGGACTAGCAGAGAAGTTGCACGGGAGAATGTGAAAAGTGTTCATATGTAGTAAAAACCTGAGAAATCCGTCCGTTTTCGTCATTTGTTATCGAATCTACTTAAAGCCAGATCGACACATTGGGGGCTCTTCTTTCTGAAACGGTTGTACTTATCGTCTGCAAAGCTATGTCGCGTGCTGCGGTATGCGGAGACACTAAAATCACCATAGTAGAACACAGATGAAGCTTCTAAGTTGATGTAATAGCCAGTAAGAAGTAGTACAATTCAAGTTTTAGGTATTGAATATTGGCTTTTTAGCTGGCTTTGGTGCCTTGGACATGAGCTAGGACCTTAAGATTCTGCATGAAAGGAGGACGAGGAGCCAAGTTGCACGGGAGAATGTGAGAAGTGTTCATATGTAGTAAAAACCCGAGAAATCGGTCCGTTTTCGTCATTTGTTATCGAATCGACTTAAAGCCAGATCGTCTCATTGGCCGCTCTTCTCTCTGAAACGGTTGTACTTATCGTCTGCAAAGCTATGTCGCGTGCTGCGGTATTCTGAGACACTAAAAGCACCATAGTAGAACACAGATAAAGCTTCTAAGTTGATGTAATAGCCAGTAAGAAGTAGTACAATTCAAGTTTTAGGTATCGATTATTGACTTTTTAGCTGGCTTTGGTGCCTTGGACATGATCTAGGACCTTATGATTCTGCATGAAAGGAGGACTAGCAGCCGATTTGCACGGGAGAATGTGAAAAGTGTTCATATGTAGTAAAAAACTGAGAAATCGGTCCGTTTTCGTCATTTGTTATCGAATCGACTTAAAGCCAGATCGTCACATTGGCCGCTCTTCTCTCTGAAACACTTGTACTTATCGTCTGCAAAGCTATGTCGCGTGCTGCGGTATGCGGAGACACTAAAAGCACCATAGTGGAACACAGATGAAGCTTCTAAGTTGATGTAATAGCCAGGAAGAAGTAGTACAATTCACGTTTAAGATATCGTTTATTGACTTTTTAGCTGGCTTTGGTGCCTTGGACATGAGCTAGGACCTTAACATTCTGCATGAAAGGAGGACTAGCAGCCGAGTTGCACGGTAGAATGTGAAAAGTGTTCATATGTAGTAAAAACCTGAGAAATCCGTACGTTTTCGTCATTTGTTATCGAATCGACTTAAAGCCAGATCGTCACATTGGCCGCTCTTCTCTCTGAAACACTTGTACTTATCGTCTGCAAAGCTATGTCGCGTGCTGCGGTATGCTGAGACACTAAACGCACCATAGTAGAACACAGATGAAGCTTCTAAGTTGATGTAATAGCCAGTAAGAAGTAGTAGAATTCAAGTTTTAGGTATAGAATATTGACTTTTTAGCTGGCTTTGGTGCCTTGGACATGAGCTAGGACCTTAAGATTCTGCATGAAAGGAGGACGAGGAGCCAAGTTGCACGGGAGAATGTGAAAAGTGTTCATATGTAGTAAAAACCTGAGTAATCGGTCCGTTTTCGTCACTTGTTATCGAATCGACTTAAAGCCAGATCGTCTCATTGGCCGCTCTTCTCTCTGAAACGGTTGTACTTATCGTCTGCAAAGCTATGTCGCGTGCTGCGGTATGCGGAGACACTAAAATCACCATAGTAGAACACAGATGAAGCTTCTAAGTTGATGTAATAGCCAGTAAGAAGTAGTACAATTCAAGTTTTAGGTATCGATTATTGACTTTTCAGCTGGCTTTGGTACCTTGGACATGAGCTAGGACCTTAAGATTCTGCATGAAAGGAGGACTAGCAGCCGAGTTTCACGGGAGAATGTGAAAAATGTTCATATGTAGAAAAAACCTGAGACATCCGTCCGTTTACGTCATTTGTTATCGAATCTACTTAATGCCAGATCGTCACATTGGCCGCTCTTCTCTCTGAAACGGTTGTACTTATCGTCTGCAAAGCTATGTCGCGTGCTGCGGTATGCGGAGACAGTAAAAGCTCCATAGTAGAACATAGATGAAGCTTCTAAGTTGATGTAATAGCCAGTAAGAAGTAGTACAATTCAAGCTTTAGGGATCGATTATTGACTTTTTAGCTGGCTTTGGTGCCTTGGACATGAGCTAGGACCTTAAGCCTCTGCATGAAAGGAGGATTAGCAGCGGAGTTGCACGGGAGAATATGAAAAGTGTTCATATGTAGTAAAAACCTAGAATTCCGTCCGTTTTCGTCATTTGTTATCGAATCTTCTTCAAGCCAGGTCGTCACATTGGCCGCTTTTCTCTCTGAAACGGTTGTACTTATCGTCTGCAAAGCTATGTCGCGTGCTGCGGTATGCTGAGACACTAAACGCACCATAGTAGAACACAGATGAAGCTTCTAAGTTGATGTAATAGCCAGTAAGAAGTAGTACAATTCAAGTTTTAGGTATTGAATATTGACTTTTTAGCTGGCTTTGGTGCCTTGGACATGAGCTAGGACCTTAAGATTCTGCATGAAAGGAGGACGAGGAGCCAAGTTGCACGGGAGAATGTGAAAAGTGTTCATATGTAGTAATAACCTGAGAAATCCGTCCGTTTTCGTCATTTGTTATCGAATCTACTTAAAGCCAGATCGACACATTGGGGGCTCTTCTTTCTGAAACGGTTGTACTTATCGTCTGCAAAGCTATGTCGCGTGCTGCGGTATGCGGAGACACTAAAATCACCATAGTAGAACACAGATGAAGCTTCTAAGTTGATGTAATAGCCAGTAAGAAGTAGTACAATTCAAGTTTTAGGTATTGAATATTGGCTTTTTAGCTGGCTTTGGTGCCTTGGACATGAGCTAGGACCTTAAGATTCTGCATGAAAGGAGGACGAGGAGCCAAGTTGCACGGGAGAATGTGAGAAGTGTTCATATGTAGTAAAAACCCGAGAAATCGGTCCGTTTTCGTCATTTGTTATCGAATCGACTTAAAGCCAGATCGTCTCATTGGCCGCTCTTCTCTCTGAAACGGTTGTACTTATCGTCTGCAAAGCTATGTCGCGTGCTGCGGTATTCTGAGACACTAAAAGCACCATAGTAGAACACAGATAAAGCTTCTAAGTTGATGTAATAGCCAGTAAGAAGTAGTACAATTCAAGTTTTAGGTATCGATTATTGACTTTTTAGCTGGCTTTGGTGCCTTGGACATGATCTAGGACCTTATGATTCTGCATGAAAGGAGGACTAGCAGCCGATTTGCACGGGAGAATGTGAAAAGTGTTCATATGTAGTAAAAAACTGAGAAATCGGTCCGTTTTCGTCATTTGTTATCGAATCGACTTAAAGCCAGATCGTCACATTGGCCGCTCTTCTCTCTGAAACACTTGTACTTATCGTCTGCAAAGCTATGTCGCGTGCTGCGGTATGCGGAGACACTAAAAGCACCATAGTGGAACACAGATGAAGCTTCTAAGTTGATGTAATAGCCAGGAAGAAGTAGTACAATTCACGTTTAAGATATCGTTTATTGACTTTTTAGCTGGCTTTGGTGCCTTGGACATGAGCTAGGACCTTAACATTCTGCATGAAAGGAGGACTAGCAGCCGAGTTGCACGGTAGAATGTGAAAAGTGTTCATATGTAGTAAAAACCTGAGAAATCCGTACGTTTTCGTCATTTGTTATCGAATCGACTTAAAGCCAGATCGTCACATTGGCCGCTCTTCTCTCTGAAACACTTGTACTTATCGTCTGCAAAGCTATGTCGCGTGCTGCGGTATGCTGAGACACTAAACGCACCATAGTAGAACACAGATGAAGCTTCTAAGTTGATGTAATAGCCAGTAAGAAGTAGTAGAATTCAAGTTTTAGGTATAGAATATTGACTTTTTAGCTGGCTTTGGTGCCTTGGACATGAGCTAGGACCTTAAGATTCTGCATGAAAGGAGGACGAGGAGCCAAGTTGCACGGGAGAATGTGAAAAGTGTTCATATGTAGTAAAAACCTGAGTAATCGGTCCGTTTTCGTCACTTGTTATCGAATCGACTTAAAGCCAGATCGTCTCATTGGCCGCTCTTCTCTCTGAAACGGTTGTACTTATCGTCTGCAAAGCTATGTCGCGTGCTGCGGTATGCGGAGACACTAAAATCACCATAGTAGAACACAGATGAAGCTTCTAAGTTGATGTAATAGCCAGTAAGAAGTAGTACAATTCAAGTTTTAGGTATCGATTATTGACTTTTCAGCTGGCTTTGGTACCTTGGACATGAGCTAGGACCTTAAGATTCTGCATGAAAGGAGGACTAGCAGCCGAGTTTCACGGGAGAATGTGAAAAATGTTCATATGTAGAAAAAACCTGAGACATCCGTCCGTTTACGTCATTTGTTATCGAATCTACTTAATGCCAGATCGTCACATTGGCCGCTCTTCTCTCTGAAACGGTTGTACTTATCGTCTGCAAAGCTATGTCGCGTGCTGCGGTATGCGGAGACAGTAAAAGCTCCATAGTAGAACATAGATGAAGCTTCTAAGTTGATGTAATAGCCAGTAAGAAGTAGTACAATTCAAGCTTTAGGGATCGATTATTGACTTTTTAGCTGGCTTTGGTGCCTTGGACATGAGCTAGGACCTTAAGCCTCTGCATGAAAGGAGGATTAGCAGCGGAGTTGCACGGGAGAATATGAAAAGTGTTCATATGTAGTAAAAACCTAGAATTCCGTCCGTTTTCGTCATTTGTTATCGAATCTTCTTCAAGCCAGGTCGTCACATTGGCCGCTTTTCTCTCTGAAACGGTTGTACTTATCGTCTGCAAAGCTATGTCGCGTGCTGCGGTATGCTGAGACACTAAACGCACCATAGTAGAACACAGATGAAGCTTCTAAGTTGATGTAATAGCCAGTAAGAAGTAGTACAATTCAAGTTTTAGGTATTGAATATTGACTTTTTAGCTGGCTTTGGTGCCTTGGACATGAGCTAGGACCTTAAGATTCTGCATGAAAGGAGGACGAGGAGCCAAGTTGCACGGGAGAATGTGAAAAGTGTTCATATGTAGTAATAACCTGAGAAATCCGTCCGTTTTCGTCATTTGTTATCGAATCTACTTAAAGCCAGATCGACACATTGGGGGCTCTTCTTTCTGAAACGGTTGTACTTATCGTCTGCAAAGCTATGTCGCGTGCTGCGGTATGCTGAGACACTAAACGCACCTTAGTAGAACACAGATGAAGCTTCTAAGTTGATGTAATAGCCAGTAAGAAGTAGTACAATTCAAGTTTTAGGTATTGAATATTGACTTTTTAGCTGGCTTTGGTGCCTTGGACATGAGCTAGGACCTTAAGAATCGGCATGAAAGGAGGACGAGGAGCCAAGTTGCACGGGAGAATGTGAAAAGTGTTCATATGTAGTAAAAACCCGAGAAATCGGTCCGTTTTCGTCATTTGTTATCGAATCGACTTAAAGCCAGATCGTCTCATTGACCGCTCTTCTCTCTGAAACGGTTGTACTTATCGTCTGCAAAGCAATGTCGCGTGCTGCGGTATTCTGAGACACTAAAAGCACCATAGTAGAACACAGATAAAGCTTCTAAGTTGATGTAATAGCCAGTAAGAAGTAGTACAATTCAAGTTTTAGGTATCGATTATTGACTTTTTAGCTGGCTTTGGTGCCTTGGACATGAGCTAGGACCTTATGATTCTGCATGAAAGGAGGACTAGCAGCCGATTTGCACGGGAGAATGTGAAAAGTGTTCATATGTAGTAAAAAACTGAGAAATCGGTCCGTTTTCGTCATTTGTTATCGAATCGACTTAAAGCCAGATCGTCACATTGGCCGCTCTTCTCTCTGAAACACTTGTACTTATCGTCTGCAAAGCTATGTCGCGTGCTGCGGTATGCGGAGACACTAAAAGCACCATAGTGGAACACAGATGAAGCTTCTAAGTTGATGTAATAGCCAGGAAGAAGTAGTACAATTCAAGTTTCAGATATCGTTTATTGACTTTTTAGCTGGCTTTGGTGCCTTGGACATGAGCTAGGACCTTAACATTCTGCATGAAAGGAGGACTATCAGCCGAGTTGCACGGGAGAATGTGAAAAGTGTTCATATGTAGTAAAAACCTGAGAAATCCGTACGTTTTCGTCATTTGTTATCGAATCGACTTAAAGCCAGATCGTCACATTGGCCGCTCTTCTCTCTGAAACACTTGTACTTATCGTCTGCAAAGCTATGTCGCGTGCTGCGGTATGCTGAGACACTAAAAGCACCATAGTAGAACACAGATGAAGCTTCTAAGTTGATGTAATAGCCAGTAAGAAGTAGTACAATTCAAGTTTTAGGTATAGAATATTGACTTTTTAGCTGGCTTTGGTGCCTTGGACATGAGCTAGGACCTTAAGATTCTGCATGAAAGGAGGACGAGGAGTCAAGTTGCACGGGAGAATGTGAAAAGTGTTCATATGTAGTAAAAACCTGAGTAATCGGTCCGTTTTCGTCATTTGTTATCGAATCGACTTAAAGCCAGATTGTCTCATTGGCCGCTCTTCTCTCTGAAACGGTTGTACTTATCGTCTGCAAAGCTATGTCGCGTGCTGCGGTATGCGGAGACACTAAAATCACCATAGTAGAACACAGATGAACCTTCTAAGTTGATGTAATAGCCAGTAAGAAGTAGTACAATTCAAGTTTTAGGTATCGATTATTGACTTTTTAGCTGGCTTTGGTACCTTGGACATGAGCTAGGACCTTAAGATTCTGCATGAAAGGAGGACTAGCAGCCGAGTTTCACGGGAGAATGTGAAAAATGTTCATATGTAGAAAAAACCTGAGACATCCGTCCGTTTACGTCATTTGTTATCGAATCTACTTAAAGCCAGATCGTCACATTGGCCGCTCTTCTCTCTGAAACGGTTGTACTTATCGTCTGCAATGCTATGTCGCGTGCTGCGGTATGCGGAGACAGTAAAAGCTCCATAGTAGAACATAGATGAAGCTTCTAAGTTGATGTAATAGCCAGTAAGAAGTAGTACAATTCAAGTTTTAGGTATCGATTATTGACTTTTTAGCTGGCTTTGGTTCCTTGGACATGAGCTAGGACCTTAAGATTCTGCATGAAAGGAGGATTAGCAGCGGAGTTGCACGGGAGAATATGAAAAGTGTTCATATGTAGTAAAAACCTAGAATTCCGTCCGTTTTCGTCATTTGTTATCGAATCTTCTTCAAGCCAGGTCGTCACATTGGCCGCTCTTCTCTCTGAAACGGTTGTACTTATCGTCGGCAAAGCTATGTCGCGTGCTGCGGTATGCGGACACACTAAAAGCACCATAGTAGAACACAGATGAAGCTTCTAAGTTGATGTAATAGCCAGTAAGAAGTAGTACAATTAAAGTTTTAGATATCGGTTATTGAGTTTTTACCCTTCTTTGGTGCCTTGAACATGAGCTAGGAAATTAAGACTTTGCATGAAAGGAGGACTAGCAGAGGAGTTGCACGGGAGAATGTGAAAAGTGTTCATATGTAGTAAAAACCTGAGAAATCCGTCCGTTTTCGTCATTTGTTATCGAATCTACTTAAAGCCAGATCGACACATTGGGGGCTCTTCTTTCTGAAACGGTTGTACTTATCGTCTGCAAAGCTATGTCGCGTGCTGCGGTATGCGGAGACACTTAAATCACCATAGTAGAACACAGATGAAGCTTCTAAGTTGATGTAATAGCCAGTAAGAAGTAGTACAATTCAAGTTTTAGGTATTGAATATTGGCTTTTTAGCTGGCTTTGGTGCCTTGGACATGAGCTAGGACCTTAAGATTCTGCATGAAAGGAGGACGAGGAGCCAAGTTGCATGGGAGAATGTGAAAAGTGTTCATATGTAGTAAAAACCCGAGAAATCGGTCCGTTTTCGTCATTTGTTATCGAATCGACTTAAAGCCAGATCGTCTCATTGGCCGCTCTTCTCTCTGAAACGGTTGTACTTATCGTCTGCAAAGCTATGTCGCGTGCTGCGGTATTCTGAGACACTAAAAGCACCATAGTAGAACACAGATAAAGCTTCTAAGTTGATGTAATTGCCAGTAAGAAGTAGTACAATTCAAGTTTTAGGTATCGATTATTGACTTTTTAGCTGGCTTTGGTGCCTTGGACATGATCTAGGACCTTATGATTCTGCATGAAAGGAGGACTAGCAGCCGATTTGCACGGGAGAATGTGAAAAGTGTTCATATGTAGTAAAAAACTGAGAAATCGGTCCGTTTTCGTCATTTGTTATCGAATCGACTTAAAGCCAGATCGTCACATTGGCCGCTCTTCTCTCTGAAACACTTGTACTTATCGTCTGCAAAGCTATGTCGCGTGCTGCGGTATGCGGAGACACTAAAAGCACCATAGTGGAACACAGATGAAGCTTCTAAGTTGATGTAATAGCCAGTAAGAAGTAGTACAATTCAAGTTTTAGGTATAGAATATTGACTTTTTAGCTGGCTTTGGTGACTTGGACATGAGCTAGGACCTTAAGATTCTGCATGAAAGGAGGACGAGGAGCCAAGTTGCACGGGAGAATGTGAAAAGTGTTCATATGTAGTAAAAACCTGAGTAATCGGTCCGTTTTCGTCACTTGTTATCGAATCGACTTAAAGCCAGATCGTCACATTGGCCGCTCTTCTCTCTGAAACGGTTGTACTTATCGTCTGCAAAGCTATGTCGCGTGCTGCGGTATGCGGAGACACTAAAAGCACCAAAGTAGAACACAGATGAAGCTTCTAAGTTGATGTAATAGCCAGGAAGAAGTAGTACAATTCAAGTTTTAGATATTGTTTATTGACTTTTTAGCTGGCTTTGGTGCCTTGGACATGAGCTAGGACCTTAACATTCTGCATGAAAGAAGGACTAGCAGCCGATTTGCATGCGAGAATGTGAAAAATGTTTTTATTTGTAGTAAAAACCCGATAAATCCGTCCGTTTTCGTCACTTGTTATCGAATCGACTTAAAGCCAGATCGTCAAATTAGCTGCTCTTCTCTCTGAAACGGTTGTACTTATCGATTGCAAAGCTATGTCGCGTGCTGCGGTATGCGGAGACACTAAAAGCACCATAGTAGAACACAGATGAAGCTTCTACGTTGATGTAATAGCTAGTAAGAAGTAGTACAGTTCAAGTTTTAGGTATCGATTATTGACTTTTTAGCTGGCTTGGGTGCTTTGGACATGAGCTAGGACCTTAACATTCTGCATGAAAGGAGGACTAGCAGACGAGTTGCACGGGAGAATGTGATAAGTGTTCATATGTAGTAAAAACCTCAGAAATACGTCCGTTTTCGTCATTTGTTATCGAATCGACTTAAAGCCAGATCGTCACATTGGCCGCTTTCCTCTCTGAATCGGTTGTACTTATCGTCTGCAAAGCTATGTCACGTGCTGCGGGATCTGGAGACACTAAAATCACCACAGTAGAACACAGATGAAGCTTCTAAGTTGATGTAATAACCAGTAAGAAGTAGTCCAATTCAAGTTTTAGGTATCGATTATTGACTTTTTAACCGGCTTTGGTGCCTTGGACATGAGCTAGGACCTTAACATTCTGTATGAAAGGAGGACTAGCAGCCGAGTTGCACGGGAGAATGTGAAAAGTGTTCATATGTAGTAAAAACCTGAGAAATCCGTCCGTTTTCGTCATTTGTTATCGAATCGACTTAAAGCCAGATCGTCACATTGGCCGCTCTTCTCTCTGAAACACTTGTACTTATCGTCTGCAAAGCTATGTCGCGTGCTGCGGTATGTGGAGACACTAAAAGCACCATAGTAGAACACAGATGAATCTTCTAAGTTGAAGTAATAGCCAGTAAGAAGTAGTACAATTCAAGTTTTAGGTATCGATTATTGACATTTTAGCTGGCTTTGGTGCCTTGGACATGAGCTAGGACCTTAAGCTTCTGCATGAAAGGAGGATTAGCAGCGGAGTTGCACGGGAGAATATGAAAAGTGTTCATATGTAGTAAAACCTAGAAATCCGTCCGTTTTCGTCATTTGTTATCGAATCTTCTTCAAGCCAGATCGTCACATTGGCCGCTCTTCTCTCTGAAACGGTTGTACTTATCGTCTGCAAAGCTATGTCGCGTGCTGCGGTATTCTGAGACACTAAAAGCACCATAGTAGAACAGAGATAAAGCTTCTAAGTTGATGTAATAGCCAGTAAGAAGTAGTACAATTCAAGTTTTAGGTATCGATTATAGACTTTTTAGCTGGCTTTGGTGCCTTGGACATGAGCTACGACCTTATGATTCTGCATGAAAGGAGGACTAGCAGCCGATTTGCACGGGAGAATGTGAAAAATTTCATATGTATTAAAAACCTGAGAAATCCTTCCGTTTTCGTCATTTGTTATCGAATCGACTTAAAGCCAGATCGTCTCATTGGCCGCTCTACTCTCTGAAACGGTAGTACTTATCGTCTGCAAAGCTATGTCGCGTGCTGCGGTATGCGGAGACACTAAAAGCACCATAGTAGAACACAGATGAAGCTTCTAAGTTGATGTAATAGCCAGTAAGAAGTAGTACAATTCAAGTTTTAGGTATAGATTATTGACTTTTTAGCTGGCTTTGGTGCCTTGGACATGAGCTAGGACCTTAAGATTCTGCATGAAAGGAGGACTGGCAGCCGAGTTGCACGGGAGAATGTGAAAAGTGTTCATATGTAGTAAAAACCTGAAAAATCCGTCCGTTTTCGTCATTTGTTATCGAATCGACTTAAAGCCCGATCGTCACATTGGCCGCTCTTCTCTCTGAAACACTTGTACTTATCGTCTGCAAAGCTATGTCGCGTGCTGCGGTATGCGGAGACACTAAAAGCACCAAAGTAGAACACAGATGAAGCTTCTAAGTTGATGTAATAGCCAGGAAGAAGTAGTACAATTCAAGTTTTAGATATCGTTTATTGACTTTTTAGCTGGCTTTGGTGCCTTGGACATGAGCTAGGACCTTAACATTCTGCATGAAAGGAGGACTAGCAGCCGATTTGCATGCGAGAATGTGAAAAATGTTTTTATTTGTAGTAAAAACCCGATAAATCCGTCCGTTTTCGTCACTTGTTATCGAATCGACTTAAAGCCAGATCGTCACATTGGCCGCTCTTCTCTCTGAAACGGTTTTACTTATCGTCTGCAAAGCTATGTCGCGTGCTGCGGTATGTGGAGACACTAAAAGCACCATAGTAGAACACAGATGAAGCTTCTAAGTTGATGTAATAGCCAGTAAGAAGTAGTACAATTCAAGTTTTAGGTATCGATTATTGACTTTTTAGCTGGCTTTGGTGCCTTGGACATGAGCTAGGACCTTACGATTCTGCATGAAAGGAGGGCTAGCAGCCGAGTTGCACGGGAGAATGTGAAAAGTGTTCATATGTAGTAAAAACCTGAGAAATCCGTCCGTTTTCGTCATTTGTTATCGAATCGACTTAAAGCAAGATCGTCACATTGGCAGCTCTTCTCTCTGAAACGGTTGTACTTCTCGTCTGCAAAGCTATGTCGTGTGCTGCGGTATGCGGAGACATTGAAATCACCATAGTAGAACACAGATGAAGCATCTAAGTTGATGTAATAGCCAGTAAGAAGTAATCCAATTCAAGTTTTAGGTATCGATTATTGACTTTTTAGCTGGCTTTGGTGACTTGGACATGAGCTAGGACTTTAAGATTCTGCATGAAAGGAGGACTAGCAGCCGAGTTGCACGGGAGAAAGTGAAAAGTGTTCATATCTAAAAAAAAAAAAAAGGAGAAATCCGTCCGTTTTCGTCATTTGTTATCGAATCGACTTAAAGCCAGATCGTCACATTGGTCGCTCTTCTCTCTGAAACGGTTGTACTTATCGTCTACAAAGCAATGTCGCGTGCTGCGGTATGCGGAGACACTATAAGCACCATAGTAGAACACAGATGAAGCTTCTAAGTTGATGTAATAGAAGGTAAGAGGTAGTATAATTCAAGTTGTAGGTATCGATTATTGACTTTGTAGCTGGCTTTGGTGCCTTGGACATGAGCTAGGACCTTACGATTCTGCATGAAAGGAGGACTAGCAGCCGAGTTGCACGGGAGAATGTGAAAAGTGTTAATACGTAGTAAAAACCTTAGAAATCCGTCCGTTTTCGTCATTTGTTATCGAATCGACTTAAAGCCAGATCGTCACATTGGCCGCTCTTCTCTCTGAAACGCTTGTACTTATCGTCTGCAAAGCTATGTCGCGTGCTGCGGTATGCAGAGACACTAAAAGCACCATAGTAGAACACAGATGAAGCTTCTAAGTTGATGTAATAGCCAGTAAGAAGTAGTACAATTCATGTTTTAGGTATTGATTATTGACTTTTTAGCTGGCTTTGGTGACTTGGACATGAGCTAGGACCTTAAGACTCTGCATGAAAGGAGGACTAGCAGCCGAGTTGCACGGGAGAATGTGAAAAGTGTTCATATGTAGTAAAAACCTGAGAAATCCGTCCGTTTTCGTCATTTGTTATCGAATCGACTTAAAGCCAGATCGTCACATTGGCCGCTCTTTTCTCTGAAATGGTTGTACTTATCGTCTGCAAAGCTATGTCACGTGCTGCGGTATGCGGAGACACTAAAATCACCACAGTAGAACACAGATGAAGATTCTAAGTTGATGTAATATCCAGTAAGAAGTAGTACAATTCGAGTTTTAGGTATCGATTATTGACTTTTTAGCTGGCTTTGGTGCCTTGGACATGAGCTAGGACCTTAAGATTCTGCATGAAAGGAGGACTAGCAGCCGAGTTGCACGGGAGAATGTGAAAAGTGTTCATATGTAGTTAAAACCTGAGAAATCCGTCCGTTTTCGTCATTTGTTATCGAATCGACTTAAAGCCAGATCGTCTCATTGGCCGCTCTTCTCTCTGAAACGGTTGTACTTATCGTCTGCAAAGCTATGTCGCGTGCTGCGGTATTCTGAGACACTAAAAGCACCATAGTAGAACACAGATAAAGCTTCTAAGTTGATGTAATTGCCAGTAAGAAGTAGTACAATTCAAGTTTTAGGTATCGATTATTGACTTTTTAGCTGGCTTTGGTGCCTTGGACATGATCTAGGACCTTATGATTCTGCATGAAAGGAGGACTAGCAGCCGATTTGCACGGGAGAATGTGAAAAGTGTTCATATGTAGTAAAAAACTGAGAAATCGGTCCGTTTTCGTCATTTGTTATCGAATCGACTTAAAGCCAGATCGTCACATTGGCCGCTCTTCTCTCTGAAACACTTGTACTTATCGTCTGCAAAGCTATGTCGCGTGCTGCGGTATGCGGAGACACTAAAAGCACCATAGTGGAACACAGATGAAGCTTCTAAGTTGATGTAATAGCCAGTAAGAAGTAGTACAATTCAAGTTTTAGGTATAGAATATTGACTTTTTAGCTGGCTTTGGTGACTTGGACATGAGCTAGGACCTTAAGATTCTGCATGAAAGGAGGACGAGGAGCCAAGTTGCACGGGAGAATGTGAAAAGTGTTCATATGTAGTAAAAACCTGAGTAATCGGTCCGTTTTCGTCACTTGTTATCGAATCGACTTAAAGCCAGATCGTCACATTGGCCGCTCTTCTCTCTGAAACGGTTGTACTTATCGTCTGCAAAGCTATGTCGCGTGCTGCGGTATGCGGAGACACTAAAAGCACCAAAGTAGAACACAGATGAAGCTTCTAAGTTGATGTAATAGCCAGGAAGAAGTAGTACAATTCAAGTTTTAGATATTGTTTATTGACTTTTTAGCTGGCTTTGGTGCCTTGGACATGAGCTAGGACCTTAACATTCTGCATGAAAGAAGGACTAGCAGCCGATTTGCATGCGAGAATGTGAAAAATGTTTTTATTTGTAGTAAAAACCCGATAAATCCGTCCGTTTTCGTCACTTGTTATCGAATCGACTTAAAGCCAGATCGTCAAATTAGCTGCTCTTCTCTCTGAAACGGTTGTACTTATCGATTGCAAAGCTATGTCGCGTGCTGCGGTATGCGGAGACACTAAAAGCACCATAGTAGAACACAGATGAAGCTTCTACGTTGATGTAATAGCTAGTAAGAAGTAGTACAGTTCAAGTTTTAGGTATCGATTATTGACTTTTTAGCTGGCTTGGGTGCTTTGGACATGAGCTAGGACCTTAACATTCTGCATGAAAGGAGGACTAGCAGACGAGTTGCACGGGAGAATGTGATAAGTGTTCATATGTAGTAAAAACCTCAGAAATACGTCCGTTTTCGTCATTTGTTATCGAATCGACTTAAAGCCAGATCGTCACATTGGCCGCTTTCCTCTCTGAATCGGTTGTACTTATCGTCTGCAAAGCTATGTCACGTGCTGCGGGATCTGGAGACACTAAAATCACCACAGTAGAACACAGATGAAGCTTCTAAGTTGATGTAATAACCAGTAAGAAGTAGTCCAATTCAAGTTTTAGGTATCGATTATTGACTTTTTAACTGGCTTTGGTGCCTTGGACATGAGCTAGGACCTTAACATTCTGTATGAAAGGAGGACTAGCAGCCGAGTTGCACGGGAGAATGTGAAAAGTGTTCATATGTAGTAAAAACCTGAGAAATCCGTCCGTTTTCGTCATTTGTTATCGAATCGACTTAAAGCCAGATCGTCACATTGGCCGCTCTTCTCTCTGAAACACTTGTACTTATCGTCTGCAAAGCTATGTCGCGTGCTGCGGTATGTGGAGACACTAAAAGCACCATAGTAGAACACAGATGAATCTTCTAAGTTGAAGTAATAGCCAGTAAGAAGTAGTACAATTCAAGTTTTAGGTATCGATTATTGACATTTTAGCTGGCTTTGGTGCCTTGGACATGAGCTAGGACCTTAAGCTTCTGCATGAAAGGAGGATTAGCAGCGGAGTTGCACGGGAGAATATGAAAAGTGTTCATATGTAGTAAAACCTAGAAATCCGTCCGTTTTCGTCATTTGTTATCGAATCTTCTTCAAGCCAGATCGTCACATTGGCCGCTCTTCTCTCTGAAACGGTTGTACTTATCGTCTGCAAAGCTATGTCGCGTGCTGCGGTATTCTGAGACACTAAAAGCACCATAGTAGAACAGAGATAAAGCTTCTAAGTTGATGTAATAGCCAGTAAGAAGTAGTACAATCCAAGTTTTAGGTATCGATTATAGACTTTTTAGCTGGCTTTGGTGCCTTGGACATGAGCTACGACCTTATGATTCTGCATGAAAGGAGGACTAGCAGCCGATTTGCACGGGAGAATGTGAAAAATTTCATATGTATTAAAAACCTGAGAAATCCTTCCGTTTTCGTCATTTGTTATCGAATCGACTTAAAGCCAGATCGTCTCATTGGCCGCTCTACTCTCTGAAACGGTAGTACTTATCGTCTGCAAAGCTATGTCGCGTGCTGCGGTATGCGGAGACACTAAAAGCACCATAGTAGAACACAGATGAAGCTTCTAAGTTGATGTAATAGCCAGTAAGAAGTAGTACAATTCAAGTTTTAGGTATAGATTATTGACTTTTTAGCTGGCTTTGGTGCCTTGGACATGAGCTAGGACCTTAAGATTCTGCATGAAAGGAGGACTGGCAGCCGAGTTGCACGGGAGAATGTGAAAAGTGTTCATATGTAGTAAAAACCTGAAAAATCCGTCCGTTTTCGTCATTTGTTATCGAATCGACTTAAAGCCCGATCGTCACATTGGCCGCTCTTCTCTCTGAAACACTTGTACTTATCGTCTGCAAAGCTATGTCGCGTGCTGCGGTATGCGGAGACACTAAAAGCACCAAAGTAGAACACAGATGAAGCTTCTAAGTTGATGTAATAGCCAGGAAGAAGTAGTAGAATTCAAGTTTTAGATATCGTTTATTGACTTTTTAGCTGGCTTTGGTGCCTTGGACATGAGCTAGGACCTTAACATTCTGCATGAAAGGAGGACTAGCAGCCGATTTGCATGCGAGAATGTGAAAAATGTTTTTATTTGTAGTAAAAACCCGATAAATCCGTCCGTTTTCGTCACTTGTTATCGAATCGACTTAAAGCCAGATCGTCACATTGGCCGCTCTTCTCTCTGAAACGGTTGTACTTATCGTCTGCAAAGCTATGTCGCGTGCTGCGGTATGTGGAGACACTAAAAGCACCATAGTAGAACACAGATGAAGCTTCTAAGTTGATGTAATAGCCAGTAAGAAGTAGTACAATTCAAGTTTTAGGTATCGATTATTGACTTTTTAGCTGGCTTTGGTGCCTTGGACATGAGCTAGGACCTTACGATTCTGCATGAAAGGAGGGCTAGCAGCCGAGTTGCACGGGAGAATGTGAAAAGTGTTCATATGTAGTAAAAACCTGAGAAATCCGTCCGTTTTCGTCATTTGTTATCGAATCGACTTAAAGCAAGATCGTCACATTGGCAGCTCTTCTCTCTGAAACGGTTGTACTTCTCGTCTGCAAAGCTATGTCGTGTGCTGCGGTATGCGGAGACATTGAAATCACCATAGTAGAACACAGATGAAGCATCTAAGTTGATGTAATAGCCAGTAAGAAGTAATCCAATTCAAGTTTTAGGTATCGATTATTGACTTTTTAGCTGGCTTTGGTGACTTGGACATGAGCTAGGACTTTAAGATTCTGCATGAAAGGAGGACTAGCAGCCGAGTTGCACGGGAGAAAGTGAAAAGTGTTCATATCTAAAAAAAAAAAAAAGGAGAAATCCGTCCGTTTTCGTCATTTGTTATCGAATCGACTTAAAGCCAGATCGTCACATTGGTCGCTCTTCTCTCTGAAACGGTTGTACTTATCGTCTACAAAGCAATGTCGCGTGCTGCGGTATGCGGAGACACTATAAGCACCATAGTAGAACACAGATGAAGCTTCTAAGTTGATGTAATAGAAGGTAAGAGGTAGTATAATTCAAGTTGTAGGTATCGATTATTGACTTTTTAGCTGGCTTTGGTGCCTTGGACATGAGCTAGGACCTTACGATTCTGCATGAAAGGAGGACTAGCAGCCGAGTTGCACGGGAGAATGTGAAAAGTGTTAATACGTAGTAAAAACCTTAGAAATCCGTCCGTTTTCGTCATTTGTTATCGAATCGACTTAAAGCCAGATCGTCACATTGGCCGCTCTTCTCTCTGAAACGCTTGTACTTATCGTCTGCAAAGCCATGTCGCGTGCTGCGGTATGCAGAGACACTAAAAGCACCATAGTAGAACACAGATGAAGCTTCTAAGTTGATGTAATAGCCAGTAAGAAGTAGTACAATTCATGTTTTAGGTATTGATTATTGACTTTTTAGCTGGCTTTGGTGCCTTGGACATGAGCTAGGACCTTAAGACTCTGCATGAAAGGAGGACTAGCAGCCGAGTTGCACGGGAGAATGTGAAAAGTGTTCATATGTAGTAAAAACCTGAGAAATCCGTCCGTTTTCGTCATTTGTTATCGAATCGACTTAAAGCCAGATCGTCACATTGGCCGCTCTTTTCTCTGAAATGGTTGTACTTATCGTCTGCAAAGCTATGTCACGTGCTGCGGTATGCGGAGACACTAAAATCACCACAGTAGAACACAGATGAAGATTCTAAGTTGATGTAATATCCAGTAAGAAGTAGTACAATTCGAGTTTTAGGTATCGATTATTGACTTTTTAGCTGGCTTTGGTGCCTTGGACATGAGCTAGGACCTTAAGATTCTGCATGAAAGGAGGACTAGCAGCCGAGTTGCACGGGAGAATGTGAAAAGTGTTCATATGTAGTTAAAACCTGAGAAATCCGTCCGTTTTCGTCATTTGTTATCGAATCGACTTAAAGCCAGATCGTCACATTGGCCGCTCTTCTCTCTGAAACGGTTGTACTTACCGTCTTCAAAGGTATGTCGCGTGTTGCCGTAGGCGGAAACAGGAAAAGCACCAAAGTAGAACACAGATGAAGCATCTACGTTGATGTAATAGCCAGTAAGAAGTAGTCCAATTCAAGATTTAGGTATCGATTATTGACTTTTTAGCTGGCTTTGGTGCCTTGGACATGAGCTAGGTCCTTAAGATTCTGCATGAAAGGAGGACTAGCAGCCGAGTTGCATGGGGGAATGTGAAAAGTGTTCAAATGTAGTAAAAACCTGAGAAATACGTCCGTTTTCGTCAATTGTTATCGAATCGACTTAAAGCCAGATCGTCACATTGGCCGCTCTTCTCTCTGAAACGCTTGTACCTATCGTCTGCAAAGCTATGTCGCGTGCTGCGGTATGCGGAGACACTAAAATCACCATAGTAGAACACAGATGAAGCTTCTAAGTTGATGTAATAGCCAGTAAGAAGTAGTACAATTCAAGTTTTAGGTATTGAATATTGGCTTTTTAGCTGGCTTTGGTGCCTTGGACATGAGCTAGGACCTTAAGATTCTGCATGAAAGGAGGACGAGGAGCCAAGTTGCATGGGAGAATGTGAAAAGTGTTCATATGTAGTAAAAACCCGAGAAATCGGTCCGTTTTCGTCATTTGTTATCGAATCGACTTAAAGCCAGATCGTCTCATTGGCCGCTCTTCTCTCTGAAACGGTTGTACTTATCGTCTGCAAAGCTATGTCGCGTGCTGCGGTATTCTGAGACACTAAAAGCACCATAGTAGAACACAGATAAAGCTTCTAAGTTGATGTAATTGCCAGTAAGAAGTAGTACAATTCAAGTTTTAGGTATCGATTATTGACTTTTTAGCTGGCTTTGGTGCCTTGGACATGATCTAGGACCTTATGATTCTGCATGAAAGGAGGACTAGCAGCCGATTTGCACGGGAGAATGTGAAAAGTGTTCATATGTAGTAAAAAACTGAGAAATCGGTCCGTTTTCGTCATTTGTTATCGAATCGACTTAAAGCCAGATCGTCACATTGGCCGCTCTTCTCTCTGAAACACTTGTACTTATCGTCTGCAAAGCTATGTCGCGTGCTGCGGTATGCGGAGACACTAAAAGCACCATAGTGGAACACAGATGAAGCTTCTAAGTTGATGTAATAGCCAGTAAGAAGTAGTACAATTCAAGTTTTAGGTATAGAATATTGACTTTTTAGCTGGCTTTGGTGACTTGGACATGAGCTAGGACCTTAAGATTCTGCATGAAAGGAGGACGAGGAGCCAAGTTGCACGGGAGAATGTGAAAAGTGTTCATATGTAGTAAAAACCTGAGTAATCGGTCCGTTTTCGTCACTTGTTATCGAATCGACTTAAAGCCAGATCGTCTCATTGGCCGCTCTTCTCTCTGAAACGGTTGTACTTATCGTCTGCAAAGCTATGTCGCGTGCTGCGGTATGCGGAGACACTAAAATCACCATAGTAGAACACAGATGAAGCTTCTAAGTTGATGTAATAGCCAGTAAGAAGTAGTACAATTCAAGTTTTAGGTATAGATTATTGACTTTTTAGCTGGCTTTGGTGCCTTGGACATGAGCTAGGACCTTAAGATTCTGCATGAAAGGAGGACTGGCAGCCGAGTTGCACGGGAGAATGTGAAAAGTGTTCATATGTAGTAAAAACCTGAGAAATCCGTCCGTTTTCGTCATTTGTTATCGAATCGACTTAAAGCCAGATCGTCACATTGGCCGCTCTTCTCTCTGAAACACTTGTACTTATCGTCTGCAAAGCTATGTCGCGTGCTGCGGTATGCGGAGACACTAAAAGCACCAAAGTAGAACACAGATGAAGCTTCTAAGTTGATGTAATAGCCAGGAAGAAGTAGTACAATTCAAGTTTTAGATATCGTTTATTGACTTTTTAGCTGGCTTTGGTGCCTTGGACATGAGCTAGGACCTTAACATTCTGCATGAAAGAAGGACTAGCAGCCGATTTGCATGCGAGAATGTGAAAAATGTTTTTATTTGTAGTAAAAACCCGATAAATCCGTCCGTTTTCGTCACTTGTTATCAAATCGACTTAAAGCCAGATCGTCAAATTAGCTGCTCTTCTCTCTGAAACGGTTGTACTTATCGATTGCAAAGCTATGTCGCGTGCTGCGGTATGCGGAGACACTAAAAGCACCATAGTAGAACACAGATGAAGCTTCTACGTTGATGTAATAGCTAGTAAGAAGTAGTACAGTTCAAGTTTTAGGTATCGATTATTGACTTTTTAGCTGGCTTGGGTGCTTTGGACATGAGCTAGGACCTTAACATTCTGCATGAAAGGAGGACTAGCAGACGAGTTGCACGGGAGAATGTGACAAGTGTTCATATGTAGTAAAAACCTCAGAAATACGTCCGTTTTCGTCATTTGTTATCGAATCGACTTAAAGCCAGATCGTCACATTGGCCGCTTTCCTCTCTGAATCGGTTGTACTTATCGTCTGCAAAGCTATGTCACGTGCTGCGGGATCTGGAGACACTAAAATCACCACAGTAGAACACAGATGAAGCTTCTAAGTTGATGTAATAACCAGTAAGAAGTAGTCCAATTCAAGTTTTAGGTATCGATTATTGACTTTTTAACTGGCTTTGGTGCCTTGGACATGAGCTAGGACCTTAACATTCTGTATGAAAGGAGGACTAGCAGCCGAGTTGCACGGGAGAATGTGAAAAGTGTTCATATGTAGTAAAAACCTGAGAAATCCGTCCGTTTTCGTCATTTGTTATCGAATCGACTTAAAGCCAGATCGTCACATTGGCCGCTCTTCTCTCTGAAACACTTGTACTTATCGTCTGCAAAGCTATGTCGCGTGCTGCGGTATGTGGAGACACTAAAAGCACCATAGTAGAACACAGATGAATCTTCTAAGTTGAAGTAATAGCCAGTAAGAAGTAGTACAATTCAAGTTTTAGGTATCGATTATTGACATTTTAGCTGGCTTTGGTGCCTTGGACATGAGCTAGGACCTTAAGCTTCTGCATGAAAGGAGGATTAGCAGCGGAGTTGCACGGGAGAATATGAAAAGTGTTCATATGTAGTAAAACCTAGAAATCCGTCCGTTTTCGTCATTTGTTATCGAATCTTCTTCAAGCCAGATCGTCACATTGGCCGCTCTTCTCTCTGAAACGGTTGTACTTATCGTCTGCAAAGCTATGTCGCGTGCTGCGGTATTCTGAGACACAAAAAGCACCATAGTAGAACAGAGATAAAGCTTCTAAGTTGATGTAATAGCCAGTAAGAAGTAGTACAATTCAAGTTTTAGGTATCGATTATAGACTTTTTAGCTGGCTTTGGTGCCTTGGACATGAGCTACGACCTTATGATTCTGCATGAAAGGAGGACTAGCAGCCGATTTGCACGGGAGAATGTGAAAAATTTCATATGTATTAAAAACCTGAGAAATCCTTCCGTTTTCGTCATTTGTTATCGAATCGACTTAAAGCCAGATCGTCTCATTGGCCGCTCTACTCTCTGAAACGGTAGTACTTATCGTCTGCAAAGCTATGTCGCGTGCTGCGGTATGCGGAGACACTAAAAGCACCATAGTAGAACACAGATGAAGCTTCTAAGTTGATGTAATAGCCAGTAAGAAGTAGTACAATTCAAGTTTTAGGTATAGATTATTGACTTTTTAGCTGGCTTTGGTGCCTTGGACATGAGCTAGGACCTTAAGATTCTGCATGAAAGGAGGACTGGCAGCCGAGTTGCACGGGAGAATGTGAAAAGTGTTCATATGTAGTAAAAACCTGAAAAATCCGTCCGTTTTCGTCATTTGTTATCGAATCGACTTAAAGCCCGATCGTCACATTGGCCGCTCTTCTCTCTGAAACGGTTGTACTTATCGTCTGCAAAGCTATGTCGCGTGCTGCGGTATGCGGAGACACTAAAAGCACCAAAGTAGAACACAGATGAAGCTTCTAAGTTGATGTAATAGCCAGGAAGAAGTAGTACAATTCAAGTTTTAGATATCGTTTATTGACTTTTTAGCTGGCTTTGGTGCCTTGGACATGAGCTAGGACCTTAACATTCTGCATGAAAGGAGGACTAGCAGCCGATTTGCATGCGAGAATGTGAAAAATGTTTTTATTTGTAGTAAAAACCCGATAAATCCGTCCGTTTTCGTCACTTGTTATCGAATCGACTTAAAGCCAGATCGTCACATTGGCCGCTCTTCTCTCTGAAACGGTTGTACTTATCGTCTGCAAAGCTATGTCGCGTGCTGCGGTATGTGGAGACACTAAAAGCACCATAGTAGAACACAGATGAAGCTTCTAAGTTGATGTAATAGCCAGTAAGAAGTAGTACAATTCAAGTTTTAGGTATCGATTATTGACTTTTTAGCTGGCTTTGGTGCCTTGGACATGAGCTAGGACCTTACGATTCTGCATGAAAGGAGGGCTAGCAGCCGAGTTGCACGGGAGAATGTGAAAAGTGTTCATATGTAGTAAAAACCTGAGAAATCCGTCCGTTTTCGTCATTTGTTATCGAATCGACTTAAAGCAAGATCGTCACATTGGCAGCTCTTCTCTCTGAAACGGTTGTACTTCTCGTCTGCAAAGCTATGTCGTGTGCTGCGGTATGCGGAGACATTGAAATCACCATAGTAGAACACAGATGAAGCATCTAAGTTGATGTAATAGCCAGTAAGAAGTAATCCAATTCAAGTTTTAGGTATCGATTATTGACTTTTTAGCTGGCTTTGGTGACTTGGACATGAGCTAGGACTTTAAGATTCTGCATGAAAGGAGGACTAGCAGCCGAGTTGCACGGGAGAAAGTGAAAAGTGTTCATATCTAAAAAAAAAAAAAGGAGAAATCCGTCCGTTTTCGTCATTTGTTATCGAATCGACTTAAAGCCAGATCGTCACATTGGTCGCTCTTCTCTCTGAAACGGTTGTACTTATCGTCTACAAAGCAATGTCGCGTGCTGCGGTATGCGGAGACACTAAAAGCACCATAGTAGAACACAGATGAAGCTTCTAAGTTGATGTAATAGAAGGTAAGAGGTAGTATAATTCAAGTTGTAGGTATCGATTATTGACTTTTTAGCTGGCTTTGGTGCCTTGGACATGAGCTAGGACCTTACGATTCTGCATGAAAGGAGGACTAGCAGCCGAGTTGCACGGGGGAATGTGAAAAGTGTTAATACGTAGTAAAAACCTTAGAAATCCGTCCGTTTTCGTCATTTGTTATCGAATCGACTTAAAGCCAGATCGTCACATTGGCCGCTCTTCTCTCTGAAACGCTTGTACTTATCGTCTGCAAAGCTATGTCGCGTGCTGCGGTATGCAGAGACACTAAAAGCACCATAGTAGAACACAGATGAAGCTTCTAAGTTGATGTAATAGCCAGTAAGAAGTAGTACAATTCATGTTTTAGGTATTGATTATTGACTTTTTAGCTGGCTTTGGTGCCTTGGACATGAGCTAGGACCTTAAGACTCTGCATGAAAGGAGGACTAGCAGCCGAGTTGCACGGGAGAATGTGAAAAGTGTTCATATGTAGTAAAAACCTGAGAAATCCGTCCGTTTTCGTCATTTGTTATCGAATCGACTTAAAGCCAGATCGTCACATTGGCCGCTCTTTTCTCTGAAATGGTTGTACTTATCGTCTGCAAAGCTATGTCACGTGCTGCGGTATGCGGAGACACTAAAATCACCACAGTAGAACACAGATGAAGATTCTAAGTTGATGTAATATCCAGTAAGAAGTAGTACAATTCGAGTTTTAGGTATCGATTATTGACTTTTTAGCTGGCTTTGGTGCCTTGGACATGAGCTAGGACCTTAAGATTCTGCATGAAAGGAGGACTAGCAGCCGAGTTGCACGGGAGAATGTGAAAAGTGTTCATATGTAGTTAAAACCTGAGAAATCCGTCCGTTTTCGTCATTTGTTATCGAATCGACTTAAAGCCAGATCGTCACATTGGCCGCTCTTCTCTCTGAAACGGTTGTACTTACCGTCTTCAAAGGTATGTCGCGTGTTGCCGTAGGCGGAAACAGGAAAAGCACCAAAGTAGAACACAGATGAAGCATCTACGTTGATGTAATAGCCAGTAAGAAGTAGTCCAATTCAAGATTTAGGTATCGATTATTGACTTTTTAGCTGGCTTTGGTGCCTTGGACATGAGCTAGGTCCTTAATATTCTGCATGAAAGGAGGACTAGCAGCCGAGTTGCATGGGGGAATGTGAAAAGTGTTCAAATGTAGTAAAAACCTGAGAAATACGTCCGTTTTCGTCAATTGTTATCGAATCGACTTAAAGCCAGATCGTCACATTGGCCGCTCTTCTCTCTGAAACGCTTGTACCTATTGTCTGCAAAGCTATGTCGCGTGCTGAGGTATGCGGAGACACTAAAATCACCATAGTAGAACACAGATGAAGCATCTAAGTTGATGTAATAGCCAGTAAGAAGTAATCCAATTCAAGTTTTAGGTATCGATTATTGACTTTTTAGCTGGCTTTGGTGCCTTGGACATGAGCTAGGACCTTAAGATTCTGCATGAAAGGAGGACTAGCAGCCGAGTTGCACGGGAGAATGTGAAAAGTGTTCATATGCAGTAAAAACCTGAGACATCCGTCCGTTTTCGTCATTTGTTATCGAATCGACTTAAAGCCAGATCGTCACATTGGCCGCTCTTCTCTCTGAAACGGTTGTACTTATCGTCTGCAAAGCTATGTCGCGTGTTGCCGTAGGTGGAAACAGGAAAAGCACCATAGTAGAACACAGATGAAGCTTCTAAGTTGATGTAATATCCAGTAAGAAGTAGTACAATTCAAGTTTTAGGTATCGATTATTGACATTTTAGCTGGCTTTTTTGCCTTGGACATGAGCTAGGACTTTATGATTCTGCATAAAAGGAGGACTAGCAGCCCAGTTGCACGGGAGAATGTGAAAAGTGTTCATATGTAGTAAAAACCTGAGAAATCCGTCCGTTTTCGTCATTTGTTATCGAATCGACTTAAAGCCAGATCGTCACATTGGCCGCTCTTCTCTCTGAAACGGTTGTACTTATCGTCTGCTAAGCTATGTCGCGTGTTGCCGTAGGCAAAACAGGAAAAGCACCATAGTAGAACACAGATGAAGCTTTTAAATTGATGTAATAGCCAGTAAGAAGTAGTACAATTCAAGTTTTAGGTATCGATTATTGACTTTTTAGCTGGCTTTGGTGACTTGGACATGAGCTAGGACTTTAAGATTCTGCATAAAAGGAGGACTAGCAGCCCAGTTGCACGGGAGAATGTGAAAAGTGTTCATATGTAGTAAAAACCTGAGACATCCGTCCGTTTTCGTCATTTGTTATCGAATCGACTTAAAGCCAGATCGTCACATTGGCCGCTCTTCTCTCTGAAACGGTTGTACTTACCGTCTGCAAAGCTATGTCGCGTGCTGCGGTATGTGGAGACACTAAAAGCACCATAGTAGAACACAGATGAAGCTTCTAAGTTGATGTAATAGCCAGTAAGAAGTAGTACAATTCAAGTTGTAGGTATCGATCATTGACTTTTTAGCTGGCTTTGGTGCCTTGGACATGAGCTAGGACCTTAAGATTCTGCATGAAAGGAGGACTAGCAGCCGAGTTGCATGGGAGAATGTGAAAAGTGTTCATATGTAGTAAAAACCTAAGAAATCCGTCCGTTTTCGTCATTTGTTATCGAATCGACTTAAAGCCAGATCGTCACATTGGCCGCTTTTCTCTCTGAAACGCTTGTACTTATCGTCGGCAAAGCTATGTCACGTGCTGCGGTATGCGGACATACTAAAAGCACAATAGTAGAACACAGATGAAGCTTCTAAGTTGATGTAATAGCCAGTAAGAAGTAGTAAAATTCAAGTTTTAGGTATCGGTTATTGACTTTTTTACCTTCTTTGGTGCCTTAGACACGAGCTAGGAAGTTAAGACTTTGCATGAAGGAGGACTAGCAGCCGAGTTGCACGGGAGAATGTGAAAAGTGTTCATATGTAGTAAAAACCTGATAAATCCGTCCGTTTTCGTCATTTGTTATCGAATCGACTTAAAGCCAGATCGTCACATTGGCCGCTCTTCTCTCTGAAACGGTTGTACTTCTCGTCTGCAAAGCTATGTCGCGTGCTGCGGTATGCGGAGACATTGAAATCACCATAGTAGAACACAGATGAAGCATCTAAGTCTATGTAATAGCCAGTAAGAAGTAGTCCAATTCAAGTTGTAGGTATCGATTATTGACTTTTTAGCTGGCTTTGGTGCCTTGGACATGAGCTAGGACCTTAAGACTCTGCATGAAAGGAGGACTAGCAGCCGAGTTGCACGGGAGAATGTGAAAAGTGTTCATATGTAGTTAAAACCTGAGAAATCCGTCCGTTTTCGTCATTTGTTATCGAATCGACTTAAAGCCAGAACTTCACATTGGCCGCTCTTCCCTCTGAAACGGTTGTACTTATCGTCTTCAAAGGTATGTCGCGTGTTGCCGTAGGCGGAAACAGGAAAAGCACCATAGTAGAACACAGATGAAGCATCTACGTTGATGTAATAGCCAGTAAGAAGTAGTCCAATTCAAGATTTAGGTATCGATTATTGACTTTTTAGCTGGCTTTGGTGCCTTGGACATGAGCTAGGACCTTAATATTCTGCATGAAAGGAGGACTAGCAGCCAAGTTGCATGGGGGAATGTGAAAAGTGTTCAAATGTAGTAAAAACCTGAGAAATCCGTCCGTTTTCGTCATTTGTTATCGAATCGACTTAAAGCCAGGTCGTCACATTGGCCGCTCTTCTCTCTGAAACGCTTGTACCTATCGTCTGCAAAGCTATGTCGCGTGCTGCGGTATGCGGAGACACTAAAATCACCATAGTAGAACACAGATGAAGCATCTAAGTTGATGTAATAGCCAGTAAGAAGTAATCCAATTCAAGTTGTAGGTATCGATTATTGACTTTTTAGCTGGCTTTGGTGCCTTGGACATGAGCTAGGACCTTAAGATTCTGCATGAAAGGAGGACTAGCAGCCGAGTTGCACGGGAGAATGTGAAAAGTGTTCATATGCAGTAAAAACCTGAGACATCCGTCCGTCTTCGTCATTTGTTATCGAATCGACTTAAGCCAGATCGTCACATTGGCCGCTCTTCTCTCTGAAACGGTTGTACTTATCGTCTGCAAAGCTATGTCGCGTGTTGCCGTAGGCGGAAACAGGAAAAGCACCATAGTAGAACAAAGATGAAGCTTCTAAGTTGATGTAATAGCCAGTAAGAAGTAGTACAATTCAAGTTTTAGGTATCGATTATTGACTTTTTAGCTGGCTTTGGTGCCTTGGACATGAGCTAGGACTTTAAGATTCTGCATAAAAGGAGGACTAGCAGCCCAGTTGCACGGGAGAATGTGAAAAGTGTTCATATGTAGTAAAAACCTGAGACATCCGTCCGTTTTCGTCATTTGTTATCGAATCGACTTAAAGCCAGATCGTCACATTGGCCGCTCTTCTCATTGAAACGGTTGTACTTATCGTCGGCAAAGCTATGTCGCGTGCTGCGGTATGCGGATACACTAAAAGCACAATAGTAGAACACAGATGAAGCTTCTAAGTTGATGTAATAGCCAGTAAGAAGTAGTTCAATTCAAGTTGTAGGTATCGATTATTGACTTTTTAGCTGGGTTTGGTGCCTTGGACATGAGCTAGGACCTTACGATTCTGCATGAAAGGAGGACTAGCAGCCGAGTTGCACGGGAGAATGTGAAAAGTGTTCATTTGTAATAAAAACCTTAAAAATCCGTCCTTTTTCGTCATTTGTTATCGAATCGACTTAAAGCCAGATCGTCACATTGGCCGCTCTTCTCTCTGAAACGGTTGTACTTACCGTCTGCAAAGCTATGTCGCGTGCTGCGGTATGCGGAGACACTAAAATCACCATAGTAGAACACAGATGAAGCTTCTAAGTTGATGTAATAGCCAGTAAGAAGTAGTACAATTCAAGTTTTAGGTATCGATTATTGACTTTTTAGCTGGCTTTGGTGCCTTGGACATGAGCTAGGACCTTAACATTCTGCATGAAAGGAGGACTAGCAGCCGAGTTGCACGGGAGAATGTGAAAAGTGTTCATATGTAATAATAACCTTAAAAATCCGTCCGTTTTCGTCATTTGTTATCGAATCGACTTAAAGCCAGATCGTCACATTGGCCGCTCTTCTCTCTGAAACGGTTGTACTTATCGTCTGCAGAGCTATGTCGCGTGCTGCGGTATGTGGAGACACTAAAAGCACCATAGTAGAACACAGATGAAGCTTCTAAGTTGATGTAATAGCCAGTAAGAAGTAGTACAGTTCAAGTTTTAGGTATCGATTATTGACTTTTTAGCTGGCTTTGGTGCCTTGAACATGAGCTAGGACCTTAACATTCTGCATGAAAGGAGGACTAGCAGCCGAGTTACACGGGAGAATGTGAAAACTGTTCATATGTAATAAAAACCTTAGAAATCCGTCCGTTTTCGTCATTAGTTATCGAATCGACTTAAAGCCAGATCGTCACATTGGTCGCTCTTCTCACTGAAACGGTTGTACTTATCGTCTGCAAAGCTATGTCGCGTGCTGCGGTATGTGGAGAGAGTAAAAGCACCATAGTAGATCACAGATGAAGCTTCTAAGTTGATGTAATAGCCAGTAAGAAGTAGCAGAATTCAAGTTTTAGGTATCGATTATTGACTTTTTAGCTGGCTTTGGTGCCTTGGACATGAGCTAGGACCTTAAGATTCTGCATGAAAGGAGGACTAGCAGCCGAGTTGCACGGGAGAATGTGAAATGTGTTCATATGTAGTAAAAACCTGAGAAATCCGTCCGTTTTCGTCATTTGTTATCGAATCGACTTCAAGCCAGATCGTCACATTGGCCGCTCTTCTCTCTGAAACGCTTGTACTTATCATCTGCAAAGCTATGTCGCGTGCTGCGGTATGCGGAGACACTAAAATCACCATAGTAGAACACAGATGAAGCTTCTAAGTTGATGTAATAGCCATTAAGAAGTAGTACAATTCAAGTTTTAGGTATCGATTATTGACTTTTTAGCTGGCTTTGGTGCCTTGGACATGAGCTAGGACCTTAAGATTCTGCATGAAAGGAGGACTAGCAGCCGAGTTGCATGGGAGAATGTGAAAAGTGTTCATATGTAGTAAAAACCTAAGAAATCCGTCCGTTTTCGTCATTTGTTATCGAATCGACTTAAAGCCAGATCGTCACATTGGCCGCTCTTCTCTCTGAAATGCTTGTACTTATCGTCTGCAAAGCTATGTCGCGTACTGCGGTATGCGGAGACACTAAAATCACCATAGTAGAACACAGATGAAGCTTCTAAGTTGATGTAATAGCCAGTAAGAAGTAGTACAATTCAAGTTTTAGGTATCGATTATTGACTTTTTAGCTGGCTTTGGTGCCTTGAACATGAGCTAGGACCTTAAGATTCTGCATGAAAGGAGGACTAGCAGCCGAGTTACACGGGAGAATGTGAAAACTGTTCATATGTAATAAAAACCTTAGAAATCCATCCGTTTTCGTCATTTGTTATCGAATCGACTTAAAGCCAGATCGTCACATTGGGCGCTCTTCTCACTGAAACGGTTGTACTTATCGTCTGCAAAGCTATGTCGCGTGCTGCGGTATGTGGAGAGAGTAAAAGCACCATAGCAGAACACAGATGAAGCTTCTAAGTTGATGTAATAGCCAGTAAGAAGTAGTAGAATTCAAGTTTTAGGTATCGATTATTGACTTTTTAGCTGGCTTTGGTGCCCTGGACATGAGCTAGGACCTTAAGATTCTGCATGAAAGGAGGACTAGCAGCCGAGTTGCACGGGAGAATGTGAAATGTGTTCATATGTAGTAAAAACCTGAGAAATCCGTCCGTTTTCGTCATTTGTTATCGAATCGACTTAAAGCCAGATCGTCACATTGGCCGCTCTTCTCTCTGAAACGCTTGTACTTATCATCTGCAAAGCTATGTCGCGTGCTGCGGTATGCGGAGACACTAAAATCACCATAGTAGAACACAGATGAAGCATCTAAGTTGATGTAATAGCCAGTAAGAAGTAGTACAATTCAAGTTTTAGGTATTGAATATGGACCTTTTAGCTGGCTTTGGTGCCTTGGACATGAGCTAGGACATTAAGACTCTGCATGAAAGGAGGACTAGCAGCCGAGTTGCACGGGAGAATGTGAAAAGTGTTCATATGTAGTAAAAACCTAAGAAATTCGTCCGCCTTCGTCATTTGTTATCGAATCGACTTAAAGCCAGATCGTCACATTGGCCGCTCTTCTCTCTGAAACGGTTGTACTTCTCGTCTGCAAAGCTATGTCGCGTGCCGCGGTATGCGGAGACACTAAAATCACCATAGTAGAACACAGATGAAGCATCTAAGTTGATGTAATAGCCAGTAAGAAGTAGTCCAATTCAAGTTTTAGGTATCGATTATTGACTTTTTAGCTGGCTTTGGTGACTTGGACATGAGCTAGGACCTTAACATTCTGCATTAAAGGACGACTAGCAGCCGAGTTCCACGGGAGAATGTGAAAAGTGTTCATATGTAGTAAAAACCTGAGAAATCGGTCCATTTTCGTCATTTGTTATCGAATCGACTTAAAGCCAGATCGTCACATTGGCCGCTCTTCTCTCTGAAACGGTTGTACTTATCGTCTGCAAAGCTATGTCGCGTGCTGCGGTATGCGGAGACACTAAAATCACCATAGTAGAACACAGATCAAGCTTCTAAGTTGATGTAATAGCCAGTAAGATGTAGTTGAATTCAAGTTTTAGGTATCGATTATTGACTTTTTAGCTGGCTTTGGTGCCTTGGACATGAGCTAGGACCTTAAGATTCTACATGAAAGGCGGACTAGCAGAAGAGTTGCACGGAAGAATGTGAAAAGTGTTCATATGTAGTAAAAACCTGAGAAATCCGTCCGTTTCCGTCATTTGTTATCGAATCGACTTAAAGCCAGTTCGTCACATTGGCCGCTCTTGTCTCTGAAACGGTTGTACTTATCGTCTGCAAAGCTATGTCGCGTGCTGCGGTATGTGGAGAGAGTAAAAGCACCATAGTAGAACACAGATGAAGCTTCTAAGTTGATGTAATAGCCAGTAAGAAGTAGTACAATTCAAGTTTTAGGTATCGATTATTGACTTTTTAGCTGGCATTGGTGCCTTGGACATGAGCTAGGACCTTAAGATTCTGCATGAAAGGAGGACTAGCAGCCGAGTTGCACGGGAGAATGTGAAAGGTGTTCATATGTAGTAAAAACCTGAGAAATCCGTCCGTTTTTGTCATTTGTTATCGAATCGACTTAAAGCCAGATCGTCACATTGGCCGCTCTTCTCTCTGAAACGCTTGTACTTATCATCTGCAAAGCTATGTCGCGTGCTGTGGTATGCGGAGACACTAAAATCACCATAGTAGAACACAGATGAAGCATCTAAGATGATGTAATAGCCAGTAAGAAGTAGTACAATTCAAGTTTTAGGTATTGAATATGGACCTTTTAGCTGGCTTTGGTGCCTTGGACATGAGCTAGGACCTTAAGACTCTGCATGAAAGGAGGACTAGCAGCCGAGTTGACCGGGAGAATGTGAAAAGTGTTCATATGTAGTAAAAACCTAAGAAATTCGTCCGTCTTCGTCATTTGTTATCGAATCGACTTAAAGCCAGATCGTCACATTGGCCGCTCTTCTCTCTGAAACGGTTGTACTTCTCGTCTGCAAAGCTATGTCGCGTGCTGCGGTATGCGGAGACACTAAAATCACCATAGTAGAACACAGATGAAGCATCTAAGTTGATGTAATAGCCAGTAAGAAGTAGTCCAATTCAAGTTTTAGGTATCGATTATTGACTTTTTAGCTGGCTTTGGTGACTTGGACATGAGCTAGGACCTTAACATTCTGTATTAAAGGACGTCTAGCAGCCGAGTTCCACGGGAGAATGTGAAAAGTGTTCATATGTAGTAAAAACCTGAGAAATCGGTCCGTTTTCGTCATTTGTTATCGAATCGACTTAAAGCCAGATCGTCACATTGGCCGCTCTTCTCTCTGAAACGGTTGTACTTATCGTCTGCAAAGCTATGTCGCGTGCTGCGGTATGCGGAGACACTAAAATCACGATAGTAGAACACAGATGAAGCTTCTAAGTTGATGTAATAGCCAGTAAGATGTAGTTGAATTCAAGTTTTAGCTATCGATTATTGACTTTTTAGCTGGCTTTGGTGACTTGGACATGAGCTAGGACCTTACGATTCTGCATGAAAGGAGGACTAGCAGCCGAGATGCATGGGAGAATGTGAAAAGTGTTCATATGTAGTAAAAACCTAAGAAATCCGTCCGTTTTCGTCATTTGTTATCGAATCGACTTAAAGCCAGATCGTCACATTGGCCGCTCTTCTCTCTGAAACGGTTGTACTTATCGTCTGCTAAGCTATGTCGCGTGTTGCCGTAGGCAAAACAGGAAAAGCACCATAGTAGAACACAGATGAAGCTTTTAAATTGATGTAATAGCCAGTAAGAAGTAGTACAATTCAAGTTTTAGGTATCGATTATTGACTTTTTAGCTGGCTTTGGTGACTTGGACATGAGCTAGGACTTTAAGATTCTGCATAAAAGGAGGACTAGCAGCCCAGTTGCACGGGAGAATGTGAAAAGTGTTCATATGTAGTAAAAACCTGAGACATCCGTCCGTTTTCGTCATTTGTTATCGAATCGACTTAAAGCCAGATCGTCACATTGGCCGCTCTTCTCTCTGAAACGGTTGTACTTACCGTCTGCAAAGCTATGTCGCGTGCTGCGGTATGTGGAGACACTAAAAGCACCATAGTAGAACACAGATGAAGCTTCTAAGTTGATGTAATAGCCAGTAAGAAGTAGTACAATTCAAGTTGTAGGTATCGATCATTGACTTTTTAGCTGGCTTTGGTGCCTTGGACATGAGCTAGGACCTTAAGATTCTGCATGAAAGGAGGACTAGCAGCCGAGTTGCATGGGAGAATGTGAAAAGTGTTCATATGTAGTAAAAACCTAAGAAATCCGTCCGTTTTCGTCATTTGTTATCGAATCGACTTAAAGCCAGATCGTCACATTGGCCGCTTTTCTCTCTGAAACGCTTGTACTTATCGTCGGCAAAGCTATGTCACGTGCTGCGGTATGCGGACATACTAAAAGCACAATAGTAGAACACAGATGAAGCTTCTAAGTTGATGTAATAGCCAGTAAGAAGTAGTAAAATTCAAGTTGTAGGTATCGGTTATTGACTTTTTTACCTTCTTTGGTGCCTTAGACACGAGCTAGGAAGTTAAGACTTTGCATGAAGGAGGACTAGCAGCCGAGTTGCACGGGAGAATGTGAAAAGTGTTCATATGTAGTAAAAACCTGATAAATCCGTCCGTTTTCGTCATTTGTTATCGAATCGACTTAAAGCCAGATCGTCACATTGGCCGCTCTTCTCTCTGAAACGGTTGTACTTCTCGTCTGCAAAGCTATGTCGCGTGCTGCGGTATGCGGAGACATTGAAATCACCATAGTAGAACACAGATGAAGCATCTAAGTTGATGTAATAGCCAGTAAGAAGTAGTCCAATTCAAGTTGTAGGTATCGATTATTGACTTTTTAGCTGGCTTTGGTGCCTTGGACATGAGCTAGGACCTTAAGACTCTGCATGAAAGGAGGACTAGCAGCCGAGTTGCACGGGAGAATGTGAAAAGTGTTCATATGTAGTTAAAACCTGAGAAATCCGTCCGTTTTCGTCATTTGTTATCGAATCGACTTAAAGCCAGAACTTCACATTGGCCGCTCTTCTCTCTGAAAAGGTTGTACTTATCGTCTTCAAAGGTATGTCGCGTGTTGCCGTAGGCGGAAACAGGAAAAGCACCATAGTAGAACACAGATGAAGCATCTATGTTGATGTAATAGCCAGTAAGAAGTAGTCCAATTCAAGATTTAGGTATCGATTATTGACTTTTTAGCTGGCTTTGGTGCCTTGGACATGAGCTAGGACCTTAATATTCTGCATGAAAGGAGGACTAGCAGCCAAGTTGCATGGGGGAATGTGAAAAGTGTTCAAATGTAGTAAAAACCTGAGAAATCCGTCCGTTTTCGTCATTTGTTATCGAATCGACTTAAAGCCAGGTCGTCACATTGGCCGCTCTTCTCTCTGAAACGCTTGTACCTATCGTCTGCAAAGCTATGTCGCGTGCTGCGGTATGCGGAGACACTAAAATCACCATAGTAGAACACAGATGAAGCATCTAAGTTGATGTAATAGCCAGTAAGAAGTAATCCAATTCAAGTTGTAGGTATCGATTATTGACTTTTTAGCTGGCTTTGGTGCCTTGGACATGAGCTAGGACCTTAAGATTCTGCATGAAAGGAGGACTAGCAGCCGAGTTGCACGGGAGAATGTGAAAAGTGTTCATATGCAGTAAAAACCTGAGACATCCGTCCGTCTTCGTCATTTGTTATCGAATCGACTTAAGCCAGATCGTCACATTGGCCGCTCTTCTCTCTGAAACGGTTGTACTTATCGTCTGCAAAGCTATGTCGCGTGTTGCCGTAGGCGGAAACAGGAAAAGCACCATAGTAGAACAAAGATGAAGCTTCTAAGTTGATGTAATAGCCAGTAAGAAGTAGTACAATTCAAGTTTTAGGTATCGATTATTGACTTTTTAGCTGGCTTTGGTGCCTTGGACATGAGCTAGGACTTTAAGATTCTGCATAAAAGGAGGACTAGCAGCCCAGTTGCACGGGAGAATGTGAAAAGTGTTCATATGTAGTAAAAACCTGAGACATCCGTCCGTTTTCGTCATTTGTTATCGAATCGACTTAAAGCCAGATCGTCACATTGGCCGCTCTTCTCATTGAAACGGTTGTACTTATCGTCGGCAAAGCTATGTCGCGTGCTGCGGTATGCGGATACACTAAAAGCACAATAGTAGAACACAGATGAAGCTTCTAAGTTGATGTAATAGCCAGTAAGAAGTAGTTCAATTCAAGTTGTAGGTATCGATTATTGACTTTTTAGCTGGGTTTGGTGCCTTGGACATGAGCTAGGACCTTACGATTCTGCATGAAAGGAGGACTAGCAGCCGAGTTGCACGGGAGAATGTGAAAAGTGTTCATTTGTAATAAAAACCTTAAAAATCCGTCCTTTTTCGTCATTTGTTATCGAATCGACTTAAAGCCAGATCGTCACATTGGCCGCTCTTCTCTCTGAAACGGTTGTACTTACCGTCTGCAAAGCTATGTCGCGTGCTGCGGTATGCGGAGACACTAAAATCACCATAGTAGAACACAGATGAAGCTTCTAAGTTGATGTAATAGCCAGTAAGAAGTAGTACAATTCAAGTTTTAGGTATCGATTATTGACTTTTTAGCTGGCTTTGGTGCCTTGGACATGAGCTAGGACCTTAACATTCTGCATGAAAGGAGGACTAGCAGCCGAGTTGCACGGGAGAATGTGAAAAGTGTTCATATGTAATAATAACCTTAAAAATCCGTCCGTTTTCGTCATTTGTTATCGAATCGACTTAAAGCCAGATCGTCACATTGGCCGCTCTTCTCTCTGAAACGGTTGTACTTATCGTCTGCAGAGCTATGTCGCGTGCTGCGGTATGTGGAGACACTAAAAGCACCATAGTAGAACACAGATGAAGCTTCTAAGTTGATGTAATAGCCAGTAAGAAGTAGTACAGTTCAAGTTTTAGGTATCGATTATTGACTTTTTAGCTGGCTTTGGTGCCTTGAACATGAGCTAGGACCTTAACATTCTGCATGAAAGGAGGACTAGCAGCCGAGTTACACGGGAGAATGTGAAAACTGTTCATATGTAATAAAAACCTTAGAAATCCGTCCGTTTTCGTCATTAGTTATCGAATCGACTTAAAGCCAGATCGTCACATTGGTCGCTCTTCTCACTGAAACGGTTGTACTTATCGTCTGCAAAGCTATGTCGCGTGCTGCGGTATGTGGAGAGAGTAAAAGCACCATAGTAGAACACAGATGAAGCTTCTAAGTTGATGTAATAGCCAGTAAGAAGTAGCAGAATTCAAGTTTTAGGTATCGATTATTGACTTTTTAGCTGGCTTTGGTGCCTTGGACATGAGCTAGGACCTTAAGATTCTGCATGAAAGGAGGACTAGCAGCCGAGTTGCACGGGAGAATGTGAAATGTGTTCATATGTAGTAAAAACCTGAGAAATCCGTCCGTTTTCGTCATTTGTTATCGAATCGACTTAAAGCCAGATCGTCACATTGGCCGCTCTTCTCTCTGAAACGCTTGTACTTATCATCTGCAAAGCTATGTCGCGTGCTGCGGTATGCGGAGACACTAAAATCACCATAGTAGAACACAGATGAAGCTTCTAAGTTGATGTAATAGCCATTAAGAAGTAGTACAATTCAAGTTTTAGGTATCGATTATTGACTTTTTAGCTGGCTTTGGTGCCTTGGACATGAGCTAGGACCTTAAGATTCTGCATGAAAGGAGGACTAGCAGCCGAGTTGCATGGGAGAATGTGAAAAGTGTTCATATGTAGTAAAAACCTAAGAAATCCGTCCGTTTTCGTCATTTGTTATCGAATCGACTTAAAGCCAGATCGTCACATTGGCCGCTCTTCTCTCTGAAATGCTTGTACTTATCGTCTGCAAAGCTATGTCGCGTACTGCGGTATGCGGAGACACTAAAATCACCATAGTAGAACACAGATGAAGCTTCTAAGTTGATGTAATAGCCAGTAAGAAGTAGTACAATTCAAGTTTTAGGTATCGATAATTGACTTTTTAGCTGGCTTTGGTGCCTTGAACATGAGCTAGGACCTTAAGATTCTGCATGAAAGGAGGACTAGCAGCCGAGTTACACGGGAGAATGTGAAAACTGTTCATATGTAATAAAAACTTTAGAAATCCATCCGTTTTCGTCATTTGTTATCGAATCGACTTAAAGCCAGATCGTCACATTGGGCGCTCTTCTCACTGAAACGGTTGTACTTATCGTCTGCAAAGCTATGTCGCGTGCTGCGGTATGTGGAGAGAGTAAAAGCACCATAGCAGAACACAGATGAAGCTTCTAAGTTGATGTAATAGCCAGTAAGAAGTAGTAGAATTCAAGTTTTAGGTATCGATTATTGACTTTTTAGCTGGCTTTGGTGCCTTGGACATGAGCTAGGACCTTAAGATTCTGCATGAAAGGAGGACTAGCAGCCGAGTTGCACGGGAGAATGTGAAAAGTGTTCATATGCAGTAAAAACCTGAGACATCCGTCCGTCTTCGTCATTTGTTATCGAATCGACTTAAGCCAGATCGTCACATTGGCCGCTCTTCTCTCTGAAACGGTTGTACTTATCGTCTGCAAAGCTATGTCGCGTGTTGCCGTAGGCGGAAACAGGAAAAGCACCATAGTAGAACAAAGATGAAGCTTCTAAGTTGATGTAATAGCCAGTAAGAAGTAGTACAATTCAAGTTTTAGGTATCGATTATTGACTTTTTAGCTGGCTTTGGTGCCTTGGACATGAGCTAGGACTTTAAGATTCTGCATAAAAGGAGGACTAGCAGCCCAGTTGCACGGGAGAATGTGAAAAGTGTTCATATGTAGTAAAAACCTGAGACATCCGTCCGTTTTCGTCATTTGTTATCGAATCGACTTAAAGCCAGATCGTCACATTGGCCGCTCTTCTCATTGAAACGGTTGTACTTATCGTCGGCAAAGCTATGTCGCGTGCTGCGGTATGCGGATACACTAAAAGCACAATAGTAGAACACAGATGAAGCTTCTAAGTTGATGTAATAGCCAGTAAGAAGTAGTTCAATTCAAGTTGTAGGTATCGATTATTGACTTTTTAGCTGGGTTTGGTGCCTTGGACATGAGCTAGGACCTTACGATTCTGCATGAAAGGAGGACTAGCAGCCGAGTTGCACGGGAGAATGTGAAAAGTGTTCATTTGTAATAAAAACCTTAAAAATCCGTCCTTTTTCGTCATTTGTTATCGAATCGACTTAAAGCCAGATCGTCACATTGGCCGCTCTTCTCTCTGAAACGGTTGTACTTACCGTCTGCAAAGCTATGTCGCGTGCTGCGGTATGCGGAGACACTAAAATCACCATAGTAGAACACAGATGAAGCTTCTAAGTTGATGTAATAGCCAGTAAGAAGTAGTACAATTCAAGTTTTAGGTATCGATTATTGACTTTTTAGCTGGCTTTGGTGCCTTGGACATGAGCTAGGACCTTAACATTCTGCATGAAAGGAGGACTAGCAGCCGAGTTGCACGGGAGAATGTGAAAAGTGTTCATATGTAATAATAACCTTAAAAATCCGTCCGTTTTCGTCATTTGTTATCGAATCGACTTAAAGCCAGATCGTCACATTGGCCGCTCTTCTCTCTGAAACGGTTGTACTTATCGTCTGCAGAGCTATGTCGCGTGCTGCGGTATGTGGAGACACTAAAAGCACCATAGTAGAACACAGATGAAGCTTCTAAGTTGATGTAATAGCCAGTAAGAAGTAGTACAGTTCAAGTTTTAGGTATCGATTATTGACTTTTTAGCTGGCTTTGGTGCCTTGAACATGAGCTAGGACCTTAACATTCTGCATGAAAGGAGGACTAGCAGCCGAGTTACACGGGAGAATGTGAAAACTGTTCATATGTAATAAAAACCTTAGAAATCCGTCCGTTTTCGTCATTAGTTATCGAATCGACTTAAAGCCAGATCGTCACATTGGTCGCTCTTCTCACTGAAACGGTTGTACTTATCGTCTGCAAAGCTATGTCGCGTGCTGCGGTATGTGGAGAGAGTAAAAGCACCATAGTAGAACACAGATGAAGCTTCTAAGTTGATGTAATAGCCAGTAAGAAGTAGCAGAATTCAAGTTTTAGGTATCGATTATTGACTTTTTAGCTGGCTTTGGTGCCTTGGACATGAGCTAGGACCTTAAGATTCTGCATGAAAGGAGGACTAGCAGCCGAGTTGCACGGGAGAATGTGAAATGTGTTCATATGTAGTAAAAACCTGAGAAATCCGTCCGTTTTCGTCATTTGTTATCGAATCGACTTAAAGCCAGATCGTCACATTGGCCGCTCTTCTCTCTGAAACGCTTGTACTTATCATCTGCAAAGCTATGTCGCGTGCTGCGGTATGCGGAGACACTAAAATCACCATAGTAGAACACAGATGAAGCTTCTAAGTTGATGTAATAGCCATTAAGAAGTAGTACAATTCAAGTTTTAGGTATCGATTATTGACTTTTTAGCTGGCTTTGGTGCCTTGGACATGAGCTAGGACCTTAAGATTCTGCATGAAAGGAGGACTAGCAGCCGAGTTGCATGGGAGAATGTGAAAAGTGTTCATATGTAGTAAAAACCTAAGAAATCCGTCCGTTTTCGTCATTTGTTATCGAATCGACTTAAAGCCAGATCGTCACATTGGCCGCTCTTCTCTCTGAAATGCTTGTACTTATCGTCTGCAAAGCTATGTCGCGTACTGCGGTATGCGGAGACACTAAAATCACCATAGTAGAACACAGATGAAGCTTCTAAGTTGATGTAATAGCCAGTAAGAAGTAGTACAATTCAAGTTTTAGGTATCGATTATTGACTTTTTAGCTGGCTTTGGTGCCTTGAACATGAGCTAGGACCTTAAGATTCTGCATGAAAGGAGGACTAGCAGCCGAGTTACACGGGAGAATGTGAAAACTGTTCATATGTAATAAAAACTTTAGAAATCCATCCGTTTTCGTCATTTGTTATCGAATCGACTTAAAGCCAGATCGTCACATTGGGCGCTCTTCTCACTGAAACGGTTGTACTTATCGTCTGCAAAGCTATGTCGCGTGCTGCGGTATGTGGAGAGAGTAAAAGCACCATAGCAGAACACAGATGAAGCTTCTAAGTTGATGTAATAGCCAGTAAGAAGTAGTAGAATTCAAGTTTTAGGTATCGATTATTGACTTTTTAGCTGGCTTTGGTGCCCTGGACATGAGCTAGGACCTTAAGATTCTGCATGAAAGGAGGACTAGCAGCCGAGTTGCACGGGAGAATGTGAAATGTGTTCATATGTAGTAAAAACCTGAGAAATCCGTCCGTTTTCGTCATTTGTTATCGAATCGACTTAAAGCCAGATCGTCACATTGGCCGCTCTTCTCTCTGAAACGCTTGTACTTATCATCTGCAAAGCTATGTCGCGTGCTGCGGTATGCGGAGACACTAAAATCACCATAGTAGAACACAGATGAAGCATCTAAGTTGATGTAATAGCCAGTAAGAAGTAGTACAATTCAAGTTTTAGGTATTGAATATGGACCTTTTAGCTGGCTTTGGTGCCTTGGACATGAGCTAGGACATTAAGACTCTGCATGAAAGGAGGACTAGCAGCCGAGTTGCACGGGAGAATGTGAAAAGTGTTCATATGTAGTAAAGACCTAAGAAATTCGTCCGCCTTCGTCATTTGTTATCGAATCGACTTAAAGCCAGATCGTCACATTGGCCGCTCTTCTCTCTGAAACGGTTGTACTTCTCGTCTGCAAAGCTATGTCGCGTGCCGCGGTATGCGGAGACACTAAAATCACCATAGTAGAACACAGATGAAGCATCTAAGTTGATGTAATAGCCAGTAAGAAGTAGTCCAATTCAAGTTTTAGGTATCGATTATTGACTTTTTAGCTGGCTTTGGTGACTTGGACATGAGCTAGGACCTTAACATTCTGCATTAAAGGACGACTAGCAGCCGAGTTCCACGGGAGAATGTGAAAAGTGTTCATATGTAGTAAAAACCTGAGAAATCGGTCCATTTTCGTCATTTGTTATCGAATCGACTTAAAGCCAGATCGTCACATTGGCCGCTCTTCTCTCTGAAACGGTTGTACTTATCGTCTGCAAAGCTATGTCGCGTGCTGCGGTATGCGGAGACACTAAAATCACCATAGTAGAACACAGATCAAGCTTCTAAGTTGATGTAATAGCCAGTAAGATGTAGTTGAATTCAAGTTTTAGGTATCGATTATTGACTTTTTAGCTGGCTTTGGTGCCTTGGACATGAGCTAGGACCTTAAGATTCTACATGAAAGGCGGACTAGCAGAAGAGTTGCACGGAAGAATGTGAAAAGTGTTCATATGTAGTAAAAACCTGAGAAATCCGTCCGTTTCCGTCATTTGTTATCGAATCGACTTAAAGCCAGATCGTCACATTGGCCGCTCTTGTCTCTGAAACGGTTGTACTTATCGTCTGCAAAGCTATGTCGCGTGCTGCGGTATGTGGAGAGAGTAAAAGCACCATAGTAGAACACAGATGAAGCTTCTAAGTTGATGTAATAGCCAGTAAGAAGTAGTACAATTCAAGTTTTAGGTATCGATTATTGACTTTTTAGCTGGCATTGGTGCCTTGGACATGAGCTAGGACCTTAAGATTCTGCATGAAAGGAGGACTAGCAGCCGAGTTGCACGGGAGAATGTGAAAGGTGTTCATATGTAGTAAAAACCTGAGAAATCCGTCCGTTTTTGTCATTTGTTATCGAATCGACTTAAAGCCAGATCGTCACATTGGCCGCTCTTCTCTCTGAAACGCTTGTACTTATCATCTGCAAAGCTATGTCGCGTGCTGCGGTATGCGGAGACACTAAAATCACCATAGTAGAACACAGATGAAGCATCTAAGATGATGTAATAGCCAGTAAGAAGTAGTACAATTCAAGTTTTAGGTATTGAATATGGACCTTTTAGCTGGCTTTGGTGCCTTGGACATGAGCTAGGACCTTAAGACTCTGCATGAAAGGAGGACTAGCAGCCGAGTTGACCGGGAGAATGTGAAAAGTGTTCATATGTAGTAAAAACCTAAGAAATTCGTCCGTCTTCGTCATTTGTTATCGAATCGACTTAAAGCCAGATCGTCACATTGGCCGCTCTTCTCTCTGAAACGGTTGTACTTCTCGTCTGCAAAGCTATGTCGCGTGCTGCGGTATGCGGAGACACTAAAATCACCATAGTAGAACACAGATGAAGCATCTAAGTTGATGTAATAGCCAGTAAGAAGTAGTCCAATTCAAGTTTTAGGTATCGATTATTGACTTTTTAGCTGGCTTTGGTGACTTGGACATGAGCTAGGACCTTAACATTCTGTATTAAAGGACGTCTAGCAGCCGAGTTCCACGGGAGAATGTGAAAAGTGTTCATATGTAGTAAAAACCTGAGAAATCGGTCCGTTTTCGTCATTTGTTATCGAATCGACTTAAAGCCAGATCGTCACATTGGCCGCTCTTCTCTCTGAAACGGTTGTACTTATCGTCTGCAAAGCTATGTCGCGTGCTGCGGTATGCGGAGACACTAAAATCACGATAGTAGAACACAGATGAAGCTTCTAAGTTGATGTAATAGCCAGTAAGATGTAGTTGAATTCAAGTTTTAGCTATCGATTATTGACTTTTTAGCTGGCTTTGGTGACTTGGACATGAGCTAGGACCTTACGATTCTGCATGAAAGGAGGACTAGCAGCCGAGATGCATGGGAGAATGTGAAAAGTGTTCATATGCAGTTAAAACCTGAGACATCCTTCCGTTTTCGTCATTTGTTATCGAATCGACTTAAAGCCAGATCGTCACATTGGCCGCTCTTCTCATTGAAACGGTGTACTTATCGTCTGCAAAGCTATGTCGCGTGCTGCGGTATGCGGATACACTAAAAGCACAATAGTAGAACACAGATGAAGCTTCTAAGTTGATGTAATAGCCAGTAAGAAGTAGTAAAATTCAAGTTTTAGGTATCTGTTATTGACTTTTTAACCTTCTTTGGTGCCTTGGACACGAGCTAGGAACTTAAGACTTTGCATGAAGGAGGACTAGCAGCCGAGTTGCATGGGAGAATGTGAAAAGTGTTCATATGTAGTAAAAACCTGAGAAATCCGTCCGTTTTCGTCATTTGTTATCGAATCGACTTAAAGCCAGATCGTCACATTGGCCGCTCTTCTCTCTGAAACGGTTGTACTTCTTGTCTACAAAGCTATGTCGCGTGCTGCGGTATGCGGAGACACTGAAATCACCATAGTAGAACACAGATAAAGCATCTAAGTTGATGTAATAGAAAGTAAGAAGTAGTCCAATTTAAGTTTTAGGTATCGATTATCGACTTTTTAGCTGGCTTTGGTGACTTCGACATGAGCTAGGACCTTAAGATTCTGCATGAAAGGAGGACTAGCAGCCGAGTTGCACGGCAGAATGTGAAAAGTGTTCATATGTAGTAAAAACCAGAGAAATCCGTCCGTGTTCGACATTTGTTATGGAATCGACTTAAAGCCAGATCGTCACATTGGCCGCTCTTCTCTCTGAAACGGTTGTACTTATCGTTTGCAAAGCTATGTCGAGTGCTGCGGCATGCGGAGACACTAAAAGCACCATAGTAGAACACAGATGAAGCTTCTAATTTGATGTAATACCCAGTAAGAAGTAGTACAATTCAAGTTTTAGGTATCGATTGTTGACTTTTTACCCTTCTTTGGTGCCTTGGGCATGAGCTAGGAACTTAAGATTTTACATGATAGGAGGTCTAGCAGCCGCGTTGCACGTGAGAATGTGAAAAGTGTTCATATGTAGTAAAAACCTGAGAAATCCATCCGTTTTCCTCATTTGTTATCGAATCGACTTAAAGCCAGATCGTCACATTGGCCGCTCTTCTCTCTGAAACGGTTGTACTTATCGTCTGCAAAGCTATGTCGCGTGCTGCGGTATGCGGAGACACTAAAATCACCATAGTAGAACACAGATCAAGCTTCTAAATTGATGTAATAGCCAGTAAGATGTAGTTGAATTCAAGTTTTAGGTATCGATTATTGACTTTTTAGCTGGCTTTGGTGCCTTGGACATGAGCTAGGACCTTAAGATTCTACATGAAAGGCGGACTAGCAGAAGAGTTGCACGGAAGAAAGTGAAAAGTGTTCATATGTAGTAAAAACCTGAGAAATCCGTCCGTTTCCGTCATTTGTTATCGAATCGACTTAAAGCCAGATCGTCACATTGGCCGCTCTTCTCTCTGAAACGGTTGTACTTATCGTCTGCAAAGCTATGTCGCGTGCTGCGGTATGCGGAGACACTAAAATCACCATAGTAGAACACAGATGAAGCATCTAAGTTGATGTAATAGCCAGTAAGAAGTAGTACAATTCAAGTTTTAGGTATTGAATATGGACCTTTTAGCTGGCTTTGGTGCCTTGGACATGAGCTAGGACCTTAAGACTCTGCATGAAAGGAGGACTAGCAGCCGAGTTGACCGGGAGAATGTGAAAAGTGTTCATATGTAGTAAAAACCTAAGAAATTCGTCCGTCTTCGTCATTTGTTATCGAATCGACTTAAAGCCAGATCGTCACATTGGCGCTCTTCTCTCTGAAACGGTTGTACTTCTCGTCTGCAAAGCTATGTCGCGTGCTGCGGTATGCGGAGACACTAAAATCACCATAGTAGAACACAGATGAAGCATCTAAGTTGATGTAATAGCAAGTAAGAAGTAGTCCAATTCAAGTTTTAGGTATCGATTATTGACTTTTTAGCTGGCTTTGGTGACTTGGACATGAGCTAGGACCTTAACATTCTGTATTAAAGGACGTCTAGCAGCCGAGTTCCACGGGAGAATGTGAAAAGAGTTCATATGTAGTAAAAACCTGAGAAATCGGTCCGTTTTCGTCATTTGTTATCGAATCGACTTAAAGCCAGATCGTCACATTGGCCGCTCTTCTTTCTGAAACGGTTGTACTTATCGTCTGCAAAGCTATGTCGCGTGCTGCGGTATGCGGAGACACTAAAATCACCATAGTAGAACACAGATGAAGCTTCTAAGTTGATGTAATAGCCAGTAAGATGTAGTTGAATTCAAGTTTTAGGTATCGATTATTGACTTTTTAGCTGGCTTTGGTGACTTGGACATGAGCTAGGACCTTACGATTCTGCATGAAAGGAGGACTAGCAGCCGAGATGCATGGGAGAATGTGAAAAGTGTTCGTATGCAGTAAAAACCTGAGACATCCTTCCGTTTTCGTCATTTGTTATCGAATCGACTTAAAGCCAGATCGTCACATTGGCCGCTCTTCTCATTGAAACGGTATACTTATCGTCTGCAAAGCTATGTCGCGTGCTGCGGTATGCGGAGACACTAAAAGCACCATAGTAGAACACAGATGAAGCTTCTAAGTTGATGTAATAGCCAGTAAGAAGTAGTACAATTCAAGTTTTAGGTATCGATTATTGAATTTTTAGCTGGCTTTGGTGACTTGGACATGAGCTAGGACCTTAACATTCTGTATTAAAGGACGTCTAGCAGCCGAGTTCCACGGGAGAATGTGAAAAGTGTTCATATGTAGTAAAAACCTGAGAAATCGGTCCGTTTTCGTCATTTGTTATCGAATCGACTTAAAGCCAGATCGTCACATTGGCCGCTCTTCTCTCTGAAACGGTTGTACTTATCGTCTGCAAAGCTATGTCGCGTGCTGCGGTATGCGGAGACACTAAAATCACCATAGTAGAACACAGATGAAGCATCTAAGTTGATGTAATAGCCAGTAAGAAGTAGTCCAATTCAAGTTTTAGGTATCGACTATTGACTTTTTAGCTGGCATTGGTGACTTGGACATGAGCTAGGACCTTAACATTCTGTATTAAAGGACGTCTAGCAGCCGAGTTCCACGGGAGAATGTGAAAAGTGTTCATATGTAGTAAAAACCTGAGAAATCGGTCCGTTTTCGTTATTTGTTATCGAATCGACTTAAAGCCAGATCGTCACATTGGCCGCTTTTCTCTCTGAAACGCTTGTACTTATCGTCTGCAAAGCTATGTCGCGTACAGCGGTATGCGGAGACACTAAAATCACCATAGTAGAACACAGATGAAGCTTCTAAGTTGATGTAATAGCCAGTAAGAAGTAGTACAATTCAAGTTTTAGGTATCGATTATTGACTTTTTAGCTGGCTTTGGTGCCTTGGACATGAGCTAGGACCTTAAGATTCTGCATGAAAGGAGGACTAGCAGCCGAGTTGCACGGGAGAATGTGAAAAGTGTTCATATGTAATAAAAACCTTAAAAATCCGTCCGTTTTCATCATTTGTTATCGAATCGACTTAAAGCCAGATCGTCACATTGGCCGCTCTTCTCTCTGAAACGGTTGTACTTATCGTCTGCAGAGCTATGTCGCGTGCTGAGGTATGTGGAGACACTAAAAGCACCATAGTAGAACACAGATGAAGCTTCTAATTTGATGTAATAGCCAGTAAGATGTAGTTGAATTCAAGTTTTAGCTATCGATTATTGACTTTTTAGCTGGCTTTGGTGACTTGGACATGAGCTAGGACCTTACGATTCTGCATGAAAGGAGGACTAGCAGCCGAGATGCATGGGAGAATGTGAAAAGTGTTCGTATGCAGTAAAAACCTGAGACATCCTTCCGTTTTCGTCATTTGTTATCGAATCGACTTAAAGCCAGATCGTCACATTGGCCGCTCTTCTCATTGAAACGGTATACTTATCGTCTGCAAAGCTATGTCGCGTGCTGCGGTATGCGGAGACACTAAAAGCACCATAGTAGAACACAGATGAAGCTTCTAAGTTGATGTAATAGCCAGTAAGAAGTAGTAGAATTCAAGTTTTAGGTATCGATTATTGACTTTTTAGCTGGCTTTGGTGCCTTGGACATGAGCTAGGACCTTAAGATTCTGCATGAAAGGAGGACTAGCAGCCGAGTTGCACGGGAGAATGTGAAATGTGTTCATATGTAGTAAAAACCTGAGAAATCCGTCCGTTTTCGTCATTTGTTATCGAATCGACTTAAAGCCAGATCGTCACATTGGCCGCTCTTCTCTCTGAAACGCTTGTACTTATCATCTGCAAAGCTATGTCGCGTGCTGCGGTATGCGGAGACACTAAAATCACCATAGTAGAACACAGATGAAGCTTCTAAGTTGATGTAATAGCCAGTAAGAAGTAGTACAATTCAAGTTTTAGGTATCGATTATTGACTTTTTAGCTGGCTTTGGTGCCTTGGACATGAGCTAGGACCTTAAGATTCTGCATGAAAGGAGGACTAGCAGCCGAGTTGCATGGGAGAATGTGAAAAGTGTTCATATGTAGTAAAAACCTAAGAAATCCGTCCGTTTTCGTCATTTGTTATCGAATCGACTTAAAGCCAGATCGTCACATTGGCCGCTCTTCTCTCTGAAATGCTTGTACTTATCGTCTGCAAAGCTATGTCGCGTACTGCGGTATGCGGAGACACTAAAATCACCATAGTAGAACACAGATGAAGCTTCTAAGTTGATGTAATAGCCAGTAAGAAGTAGTAGAATTCAAGTTTTAGGTATCGATTATTGACTTTTTAGCTGGCTTTGGTGCCTTGAACATGAGCTAGGACCTTAACATTCTGCATGAAAGGAGGACTAGCAGCCGAGTTACACGGGAGAATGTGAAAACTGTTCATATGTAATAAAAACCTTAGAAATCCATCCGTTTTCGTCATTTGTTATCGAATCGACTTAAACCCAGATCGTCACATTGGCCGCTCTTCTCACTGAAACGGTTGTACTTATCGTCTGCAAAGCTATGTCGCGTGCTGCGGTATGTGGAGAGAGTAAAAGCACCATAGCAGAACACAGATGAAGCTTCTAAGTTGATGTAATAGCCAGTAAGAAGTAGTAGAATTCAAGTTTTAGGTATCGATTATTGACTTTTTAGCTGGCTTTGGTGCCTTGGACATGAGCTAGGACCTTAAGATTCTGCATGAAAGGAGGACTAGCAGCCGAGTTGCACGGGAGAATGTGAAATGTGTTCATATGTAGTAAAAACCTGAGAAATCCGTCCGTTTTCGTCATTTGTTATCGAATCGACTTAAAGCCAGATCGTCACATTGGCCGCTCTTCTCTCTGAAACGCTTGTACTTATCATCTGCAAAGCTATGTCGCGTGCTGCGGTATGCGGAGACACTAAAATCACCATAGTAGAACACAGATGAAGCATCTAAGTTGATGTAATAGCCAGTAAGAAGTAGTACAATTCAAGTTTTAGGTATTGAATATGGACCTTTTAGCTGGCTTTGGTGCCTTGGACATGAGCTAGGACATTAAGACTCTGCATGAAAGGAGGACTAGCAGCCGAGTTGACCGGGAGAATGTGAAAAGTGTTCATATGTAGTAAAAACCTTAGAAATTCGTCTGTCTTCGTCATTTGTTATCGAATCGACTTAAAGCCAGATCGTCACATTGGCCGCTCTTCTCTCTGAAACGGTTGTACTTCTCGTCTGCAAAGCTATGTCGCGTGCTGCGGTATGCGGAGACACTAAAATCACCATAGTAGAACACAGATGAAGCATCTAAGTTGATGTAATAGCCAGTAAGAAGTAGTCCAATTCAAGTTTTAGGTATCGATTATTGACTTTTTAGCTGGCTTTGGTGACTTGGACATGAGCTAGGACCTTAACATTCTGCATTAAAGGACGACTAGCAGCCGAGTTCCACGGGAGAATGTGAAAAGTGTTCATATGTAGTAAAAACCTGAGAAATCGGTCCATTTTCGTCATTTGTTATCGAATCGACTTAAAGCCAGATCGTCACATTGGCCGCTCTTCTCTCTGAAACGGTTGTACTTATCGTCTGCAAAGCTATGTCGCGTGCTGCGGTATGCGGAGACACTAAAATCACCATAGTAGAACACAGATCAATCTTCTAAGTTGATGTAATAGCCAGTAAGATGTAGTTGAATTCAAGTTTTAGGTATCGATTATTGACTTTTTAGCTGGCTTTGGTGCCTTGGACATGAGCTAGGACCTCAAGATTCTACATGAAAGGCAGACTAGCAGAAGAGTTGCACGGAAGAATGTGAAAAGTGTTCATATGTAGTAAAAACCTGAGAAATCCGTCCGTTTCCGTCATTCGTTATCGAATCGACTTAAAGCCAGATCGTCACATTGGCCGCTCTTCTCTCTGAAACGGTTGTACTTATCGTTTGCAAAGCTATGTCGCGTGCTGCGGTATGTGGAGAGAGTAAAAGCACCATAGTAGAACACAGATGAAGCTTTTAAGTTGATGTAATAGCCAGTAAGATGTAGTAGAATTCAAGTTTTAGGTATCGATTATTGACTTTTTAGCTGGCTTTGGTGCCTTGGACATGAGCTAGGACCTTAAGATTCTGCATGAAAGGAGGACTAGCAGCCGAGTTGCACGGGAGAATGTGAAATGTGTTCATATGTAGTAAAAACCTGAGAAATCCGTCCGTTTCCGTCATTTGTTATCGAATCGACTTAAAGCCAGATCGTCACATTGGCCGCTCTTCTCTCTGAAACGGTTGTACTTATCGTCTGCAAAGCTATGTCGCGTGCTGCGGTATGCGGAGACACTAAAATCACCATAGTAGAACACAGATGAAGCATCTAAGTTGATGTAATAGCCAGTAAGAAGTAGTACAATTCAAGTTTTAGGTATTGAATATGGACCTTTTAGCTGGCTTTGGTGCCTTGGACATGAGCTAGGACCTTAAGACTCTGCATGAAAGGAGGACTAGCAGCCGAGTTGACCGGGAGAATGTGAAAAGTGTTCATATGTAGTAAAAACCTAAGAAATTCGTCCGTCTTCGTCATTTGTTATCGAATCGACTTAAAGCCAGATCGTCACATTGGTGCTCTTCTCTCTGAAACGGTTGTACTTCTCGTCTGCAAAGCTATGTCGCGTGCTGCGGTATGCGGAGACACTAAAATCACCATAGTAGAACACAGATGAAGCATCTAAGTTGATGTAATAGCCAGTAAGAAGTAGTCCAATTCAAGTTTTAGGTATCGATAATTGACTTTTTAGCTGGCTTTGGTGACTTGGACATGAGCTAGGACCTTAACATTCTGTATTAAAGGACGTCTAGCAGCCGAGTTCCACGGGAGAATGTGAAAAGTGTTCATATGTAGTAAAAACCTGAGAAATCGGTCCGTTTTCGTCATTTGTTATCGAATCGACTTAAAGCCAGATCGTCACATTGGCCGCTCTTCTTTCTGAAACGGTTGTACTTATCGTCTGCAAAGCTATGTCGCGTGCTGCGGTATGCGGAGACACTAAAATCACCATAGTAGAACACAGATGAAGCTTCTAAGTTGATGTAATAGCCAGTAAGATGTAGTTGAATTCAAGTTTTAGCTATCGATTATTGACTTTTTAGCTGGCTTTGGTGACTTGGACATGAGCTAGGACCTTACGATTCTGCATGAAAGGAGGACTAGCAGCCGAGATGCATGGGAGAATGTGAAAAGTGTTCGTATGCAGTAAAAACCTGAGACATCCTTCCGTTTTCGTCATTTGTTATCGAATCGACTTAAAGCCAGATCGTCACATTGGCCGCTCTTCTCATTGAAACGGTATACTTATCGTCTGCAAAGCTATGTCGCGTGCTGCGGTATGCGGAGACACTAAAAGCACCATAGTAGAACACAGATGAAGCTTCTAAGTTGATGTAATAGCCAGTAAGAAGTAGTACAATTCAAGTTTTAGGTATCGATTATTGACTTTTTAGCTGGCTTTGGTGACTTGGACATGAGCTAGGACCTTAACATTCTGTATTAAAGGACGTCTAGCAGCCGAGTTCCACGGGAGAATGTGAAAAGTGTTCATATGTAGTAAAAACCTGAGAAATCGGTCCGTTTTCGTCATTTGTTATCGAATCGACTTAAAGCCAGATCGTCACATTGGCCGCTCTTCTCTCTGAAACGGTTGTACTTATCGTCTGCAAAGCTATGTCGCGTGCTGCGGTATGCGGAGACACTAAAATCACCATAGTAGAACACAGATGAAGCATCTAAGTTGATGTAATAGCCAGTAAGAAGTAGTCCAATTCAAGTTTTAGGTATCGACTATTGACTTTTTAGCTGGCTTTGGTGACTTGGATTTGAGCTAGGACCTTAACATTCTGTATTAAAGGACGTCTAGCAGCCGAGTTCCACGGGAGAATGTGAAAAGTGTTCATATGTAGTAAAAACCTGAGAAATCGGTCCGTTTTCGTTATTTGTTATCAAATCGACTTAAAGCCAGATCGTCACATTGGCCGCTCTTCTCTCTGAAACGCTTGTACTTATCGTCTGCAAAGCTATGTCGCGTACAGCGGTATGCGGAGACACTAAAATCACCATAGTAGAACACAGATGAAGCTTCTAAGTTGATGTAATAGCCAGTAAGAAGTAGTACAATTCAAGTTTTAGGTATCGATTATTGACTTTTTAGCTGGCTTTCGTGACTTGGACATGAGCTAGGACCTTAAGATTCTGCATGAAAGGAGGACTAGCAGCCGAGTTGCACGGGAGAATGTGAAAAGTGTTCATATGTAATAAAAACCTTAAAAATCCGTCCGTTTTCGTCATTTGTTATCGAATCGACTTAAAGCCAGATCGTCACATTGGCCGCTCTTCTCTCTGAAACGGTTGTACTTATCGTCTGCAGAGCTATGTCGCGTGCTGCGGTATGTGGAGACACTAAAAGCACCATAGTAGAACACAGATGAAGCTTCTAAGTTGATGTAATAGCCAGTAAGAAGTAGTACAATTCAAGTTTTAGGTATCAATTATTGACTTTTTAGCTGGCTTTGGTGCCTTGGACATGAGCTAGGACCTTAAGATTCTGCATGAAAGGAGGACTAGCAGCCGAGTTGCATGGGAGAATGTGAAAAGTGTTCATATGTAGTAAAAACCTAAGAAATCCGTCCGTTTTCGTCATTTGTTATCGAATTGACTTAAAGCGAGATCGTCACATTGGTCGCTCTTCTCACTGAAACGGTTCTACTTATCGTCTGCAAAGCTATGTCGCGTGCTGCGGTATGTGGAGAGAGTAAAAGCACCATAGTAGAACACAGATGAAGCTTCTAAGTTGATGTAATAGCCAGTAAGAAGTAGTACAATTCAAGTTTTAGGTATCGATTATTGACTTTTTAGCTGGCTTTGGTGCCTTGGACATGAGCTAGGACCTTAAGATTCTGCATGAAAGGAGGACTAGCAGCCGAGTTGCACGGGAGAATGTGAAATGTGTTCATATGTAGTAAAAACCTGAGAAATCCGTCCGTTTTCGTTATTTGTTATCAAATCGACTTAAAGCCAGATCGTCACATTGGCCGCTCTTCTCTCTGAAACGCTTGTACTTATCGTCTGCAAAGCTATGTCGCGTACAGCGGTATGCGGAGACACTAAAATCACCATAGTAGAACACAGATGAAGCTTCTAAGTTGATGTAATAGCCAGTAAGAAGTAGTACATTTCAAGTTTTAGGTATCGATTATTGACTTTTTAGCTGGCTTTGGTGCCTTGGACATGAGCTAGGACCTTAAGATTCTGCATGAAAGGAGGACTAGCAGCCGAGTTGCACGGGAGAATGTGAAAAGTGTTCATATGTAATAAAAACCTGAGAAATCCGTCCGTTTTCGTCATTTGTTATCGAATCGACTTAAAGCCAGATCGTCACATTGGCCGCTCTTCTCTCTGAAACGCTTGTACTTATCATCTGCAAAGCTATGTCGCGTGCTGCGGTATGCGGAGACACTAAAATCACCATAGTAGAACACAGATGAAGCTTCTAAGTTGATGTAATAGCCAGTAAGAAGTAGTACAATTCAAGTTTTAGGTATCGATTATTGACTTTTTAGCTGGCTTTGGTGCCTTGGACATGAGCTAGGACCTTAAGATTCTGCATGAAAGGAGGACTAGCAGCCGAGTTGCATGGGAGAATGTGGAAAGTGTTCATATGTAGTAAAAACCTAAGAAATCCGTCCGTTTTCGTCATTTGTTATCGAATCGACTTAAAGCCAGATCGTCACATTGGCCGCTCTTCTCTCTGAAATGCTTGTACTTATCGCCTGCAAAGCTATGTCGCGTACTGCGGTATGCGGAGACACTAAAATCACCATAGTAGAACACAGATGAAGCTTCTAAGTTGATGTAATAGCCAGTAAGAAGTAGTAGAATTCAAGTTTTAGGTATCGATTATTGACTTTTTAGCTGGCTTTGGTGCCTTGAACATGAGCTAGGACCTTAACATTCTGCATGAAAGGAGGACTAGCAGCCGAGTTACACGGGAGAATGTGAAAACTGTTCATATGTAATAAAAACCTTAGAAATCCATCCGTTTTCGTCATTTGTTATCGAATCGACTTAAAGCCAGATCGTCACATTGGCCGCTCTTCTCACTGAAACGGTTGTACTTATCGTCTGCAAAGCTATGTCGCGTGCTGCGGTATGTGGAGAGAGTAAAAGCACCATAGCAGAACACAGATGAAGCTTCTAAGTTGATGTAATAGCCAGTAAGAAGTAGTAGAATTCAAGTTTTAGGTATCGATTATTGACTTTTTAGCTGGCTTTGGTGCCTTGGACATGAGCTAGGACCTTAAGATTCTGCATGAAAGGAGGACTAGCAGCCGAGTTGCACGGGAGAATGTGAAATGTGTTCATATGTAGTAAAAACCTGAGAAATCCGTCCGTTTTCGTCATTTGTTATCGAATCGACTTAAAGCCAGATCGTCACATTGGCCGCTCTTCTCTCTGAAACGCTTGTACTTATCATCTGCAAAGCTATGTCGCGTGCTGCGGTATGCGGAGACACTAAAATCACCATAGTAGATCACAGATGAAGCATCTAAGTTGATGTAATAGCCAGTAAGAAGTAGTACAATTCAAGTTTTAGGTATTGAATATGGACCTTTTAGCTGGCTTTGGTGCCTTGGACATGAGCTAGGACATTAAGACTCTGCATGAAAGGAGGACTAGCAGCCGAGTTGCACGGGAGAATGTGAAAAGTGTTCATATGTAGTAAAAACCTTAGAAATTCGTCTGTCTTCGTCATTTGTTATCGAATCGACTTAAAGCCAGATCGTCACTTGGCCGCTCTTCTCTCTGAAACGGTTGTACTTCTCGTCTGCAAAGCTATGTCGCGTGCTGCGGTATGCGGAGACACTAAAATCACCATAGTAGAACACAGATGAAGCATCTAAGTTGATGTAATAGCCAGTAAGAAGTAGTCCAATTCAAGTTTTAGGTATCGATTATTGACTTTTTAGCTGGCTTTGGTGACTTGGACATGAGCTAGGACCTTAACATTCTGCATTAAAGTTCGACTAGCAGCCGAGTTCCACGGGAGAATGTGAAAAGTGTTCATATGTAGTAAAAACCTGAGAAATCGTCCATTTTCGTCATTTGTTATCGAATCGACTTAAAGCCAGATCGTCACATTGGCCGCTCTTCTCTCTGAAACGGTTGTACTTATCGTCTGCAAAGCTATGTCGCGTGCTGCGGTATGCGGAGACACTAAAATCACCATAGTAGAACACAGATCAAGCTTCTAAGTTGATGTAATAGCCAGTAAGATGTAGTTGAATTCAAGTTTTAGGTATCGATTATTGACTTTTTAGCTGGCTTTGGTGCCTTGGACATGAGCTAGGACCTTAAGATTCTACATGAAAGGCGGACTAGCAGAAGAGTTGCACGGAAGAATGTGAAAAGTGTTCATATGTAGTAAAAACCTGAGAAATCCGTCCGTTTCCGTCATTTGTTATCGAATCGACTTAAAGCCAGATCGTCACATTGGCCGCTCTTCTCTCTGAAACGGTTGTACTTATCGTTTGCAAAGCTATGTCGCGTGCTGCGGTATGTGGAGAGAGTAAAAGCACCATAGTAGAACAAAGATGAAGCTTTTAAGTTGATGTAATAGCCAGTAAGATGTAGTAGAATTCAAGTTTTAGGTATCGATTATTGACTTTTTAGCTGGCTTTGGTGCCTTGGACATGAGCTAGGACCTTAAGATTCTGCATGAAAGGAGGACTAGCAGCCGAGTTGCACGGGAGAATGTGAAATGTGTTCATATGTAGTAAAAACCTGAGAAATCCGTCCGTTTTGGTCATTTGTTATCGAATCGACTTAAAGCCAGATCGTCACATTGGCCGCTCTTCTCTCTGAAACGGTTGTACTTATCGTCTGCAAAGCTATGTCGCGTGCTGCGGTATGCGGAGACACTAAAATCACCATAGTAGAACACAGATGAAGCATCTAAGTTGATGTAATAGCCAGTAAGAAGTAGTACAATTCAAGTTTTAGGTATTGAATATGGACCTTTTTGCTGGCTTTGGTGCCTTGGACATGAGCTAGGACCTTAAGACTCTGCATGAAAGGAGGACTAGCAGTCGAGTTGACCGGGAGAATGTGAAAAGTGTTCATATGTAGTAAAAACCTAAGAAATTCGTCCGTCTTCGTCATTTGTTATCGAATCGCCTTAAAGCCAGATCGTCACATTGGCCGCTCTTCTCTCTGAAACGGTTGTACTTCTCGTCTGCAAAGCTATGTCGCGTGCTGCGGTATGCGGAGACACTAAAATCACCATAGTAGAACACAGATGAAGCATCTAAGTTGATGTAATAGCCAGTAAGAAGTAGTAGAATTCAAGTTTTAGGTATCGATTATTGACTTTTTAGCTGGCTTTGGTGACTTGGACATGAGCTAGGACCTTAACATTCTGTATTAAAGGACGTCTAGCAGCCGAGTTCCACGGGAGAATGTGAAAAGTGTTCATATGTAGTAAAAACCTGAGAAATCGGTCCGTTTTCGTCATTTGTTATCGAATCGACTTAAAGCCAGATCGTCACATTGGCCGCTCTTCTCTCTGAAACGGTTGTACTTATCGTCTGCAAAGCTATGTCGCGTGCTGCGGTATGCGGAGACACTAAAATCACCATAGTAGAACACAGATGAAGCTTCTAAGTTGATGTAATAGCCAGTAAGATGTAGTTGAATTCAAGTTTTAGCTATCGATTATTGACTTTTTAGCTGGCTTTGGTGACTTGGACATGAGCTAGGACCTTACGATTCTGCATGAAAGGAGGACTAGCAGCCGAGATGCATGGGAGAATGTGAAAAGTGTTCATATGCAGTTAAAACCTGAGACATCCTTCCGTTTTCGTCATTTGTTATCGAATCGACTTAAAGCCAGATCGTCACATTGGCCGCTCTTCTCATTGAAACGGTGTACTTATCGTCTGCAAAGCTATGTCGCGTGCTGCGGTATGCGGATACACTAAAAGCACAATAGTAGAACACAGATGAAGCTTCTAAGTTGATGTAATAGCCAGTAAGAAGTAGTAAAATTCAAGTTTTAGGTATCTGTTATTGACTTTTTAACCTTCTTTGGTGCCTTGGACACGAGCTAGGAACTTAAGACTTTGCATGAAGGAGGACTAGCAGCCGAGTTGCACGGGAGAATGTGAAAAGTGTTCATATGTAGTAAAAACCTGAGAAATCCGTCCGTTTTCGTCATTTGTTATCGAATCGACTTAAAGCCAGATCGTCACATTGGCCGCTCTTCTCTCTGAAACGGTTGTACTTCTTGTCTGCAAAGCTATGTCGCGTGCTGCGGTATGCGGAGACACTGAAATCACCATAGTAGAACACAGATAAAGCATCTAAGTTGATGTAATAGCCAGTAAGAAGTAGTCCAATTCAAGTTTTAGGTATCGATTATTGACTTTTTAGCTGGCTTTGGTGACTTGGACATGAGCTAGGACCTTAAGATTCTGCATGAAAGGAGGACTAGCAGCCGAGTTGCACGGCAGAATGTGAAAAGTGTTCATATGTAGTAAAAACCTAAGAAATTCGTCCGTCTTCGTCATTTGTTATCGAATCGACTTAAAGCCAGATCGTCACATTGGCCGCTCTTCTCTCTGAAACGGTTGTACTTCTCGTCTGCAAAGCTATGTCGCGTGCTGCGGTATGCGGAGACACTAAAATCACCATAGTAGAACACAGATGAAGCATCTAAGTTGATGTAATAGCCAGTAAGAAGTAGTAGAATTCAAGTTTTAGGTATCGATTATTGACTTTTTAGCTGGCTTTGGTGACTTGGACATGAGCTAGGACCTTAACATTCTGTATTAAAGGACGTCTAGCAGCCGAGTTCCACGGGAGAATGTGAAAAGTGTTCATATGTAGTAAAAACCTGAGAAATCGGTCCGTTTTCGTCATTTGTTATCGAATCGACTTAAAGCCATATCGTCACATTGGCCGCTCTTCTCTCTGAAACGGTTGTACTTATCGTCTGCAAAGCTATGTCGCGTGCTGCGGTATGCGGAGACACTAAAATCACCATAGTAGAACACAGATGAAGCTTCTAAGTTGATGTAATAGCCAGTAAGATGTAGTTGAATTCAAGTTTTAGCTATCGATTATTGACTTTTTAGCTGGCTTTGGTGACTTGGACATGAGCTAGGACCTTACGATTCTGCATGAAAGGAGGACTAGCAGCCGAGATGCATGGGAGAATGTGAAAAGTGTTCATATGCAGTTAAAACCTGAGACATCCTTCTGTTTTCGTCATTTGTTATCGAATCGACTTAAAGCCAGATCGTCACATTGGCCGCTCTTCTCATTGAAACGGTGTACTTATCGTCTGCAAAGCTATGTCGCGTGCTGCGGTATGCGGATACACTAAAAGCACAATAGTAGAACACAGATGAAGCTTCTAAGTTGATGTAATAGCCAGTAAGAAGTAGTAAAATTCAAGTTTTAGGTATCTGTTATTGACTTTTTAACCTTCTTTGGTGCCTTGGACACGAGCTAGGAACTTAAGACTTTGCATGAAGGAGGACTAGCAGCCGAGTTGCACGGGAGAATGTGAAAAGTGTTCATATGTAGTAAAAACCTGAGAAATCCGTCCGTTTTCGACATTAGTTATCGAATCGACTTAAAGCCAGATCGTCACATTGGCCGCTCTTCTCTCTGATACGGTTGTACTTATCGTCTGCAAAGCTATGTCGCGTGCTGCGGTATGTGGAGAGAGTAAAAGCACCATAGTAGAACACAGATGAAGCTTCTAAGTTGATGTAATAGCCAGTAAGAAGTAGTAGAATTCAAGTTTTAGGTATCGATTATTGACTTTTTAGCTGGCTTTGGTGCCTTGGACATGAGCTAGGACCTTAAGGTTCTGCATGAAAGGAGGACTAGCAGCCGAGGTGACCGGGAGAATGTGAAAAGTGTTCATATGTAGTAAAAACCTAAGAAATTCGTCCGTCTTCGTCATTTGTTATCGAATCGACTTAAAGCCAGATCGTCACATTGGCCGCTCTTCTCTCTGAAACGGTTGTACTTCTCGTCTGCAAAGCTATGTCGCGTGCTGCGGTATGCGGAGACACTAAAATCACCATAGTAGAACACAGATGAAGCATCTAAGTTGATGTAATAGCCAGTAAGAAGTAGTCCAATTCAAGTTTTAGGTATCGATTATTGACTTTTTAGCTGGCTTTGGTGACTTGGACATGAGCTAGGACCTTAACATTCTGTATTAAAGGACGTCTAGCAGCCGAGTTCCACGGGAGAATGTGAAAAGTGTTCATATGTAGTAAAAACCTGAGAAATCGGTCCGTTTTCGTCATTTGTTATCGAATCGACTTAAAGCCAGATCGTCACATTGGCCGCTCTTCTCTCTGAAACGGTTGTACTTATCGTCTGCAAAGCTATGTCGCGTGCTGCGGTATGCGGAGACACTAAAATCACCATAGTAGAACACAGATGAAGCTTCTAAGTTGATGTAATAGCCAGTAAGATGTAGTTGAATTCAAGTTTTAGCTATCGATTATTGACTTTTTACCTGGCTTTGGTGACTTGGACATGAGCTAGGACCTTACGATTCTGCATGAAAGGAGGACTAGCAGCCGAGATGCATGGGAGAATGTGAAAAGTGTTCATATGCAGTAAAAACCTGAGACATCCTTCCGTTTTCGTCATTTGTTATCGAATCGACTTAAAGCCAGATCGTCACATTGGCCGCTCTTCTCATTGAAACGGTGTACTTATCGTCTGCAAAGCTATGTCGCGTGCTGCGGTATGCGGATACACTAAAAGAACAATAGTAGAACACAGATGAAGCTTCTGAGTTGATGTAATAGCCAGTAAGAAGTAGTAAAATTCAAGTTTTAGGTATCTGTTATTGACTTTTTAAACTTCTTTGGTGCCTTGGACACGAGCTAGGAACTTAAGACTTTGCATGAAGGAGGACTAGCAGCCGAGTTGCACGGGAGAATGTGAAAAGTGTTCATATGTAGTAAAAACCTGAGAAATCCGTCCGTTTTCGTCATTTGTTATCGAATCGACTTAAAGCCAGATCGTCACATTGGCCGCTCTTCTCTCTGAAACGGTTGTACTTCTTGTCTGCAAAGCTATGTCGCGTGCTGCGGTATGCGGAGACACTGAAATCACCATAGTAGAACACAGATAAAGCATCTAAGTTGATGTAATAGCCAGTAAGAAGTAGTCCAATTCAAGTTGTAGGTATCGATTATTGACTTTTTAGCTGGCTTTGGTGACTTGGACATGAGCTAGGACCTTAAGATTCTGCATGAAAGGAGTACTAGCAGCCGAGTTGCACGGGAGAATGTGAAAAGTGTTCATATCTAAAAAAAAAAAAAAACCTGTGAAATCCGTCCGTTTTGGTCATTTGTTATCGAATCGACTTAAAGCCAGATCGTCACATTGGTCGCTCTTCTCTCTGAAACGGTTGTACTTATCGACTACAAAGCAATGTCGCGTGCTGCGGTATGCGGAGACACTAAAATCACCATACTAGAACACAGATGAAACTTCTAAGATGATGTAATAGAAGGTAAGAAGTAGTTCAATTCAAGTTGTAGGTATCGATTATTGACTTTTTAGCTGGCTTTGGTGCCTTGGACATGAGCTAGGACCTTACGATTCTGCATGAAAGGAGGACTAGCAGCCAAGTTGCGCGGTAGAATGTGAAAAGTGTTCATATGTAGTAAAAACCTAAGAAATCCGTCCGTTTTCGTCATTTGTTATCGAATCGACTTAAAGCCAGATCGTCACATTTCCCGCTCTTCTCATTGAAACGGTTGTACTTATCGTCTGCAAAGATATGTCGCGTGCTGCGGTATGCGGACACACTAAAAGCACAATAGTAGAACACAGATGAAGCTTCTAAGTTGATGTAATAGCCAGTAAGAAGTAGTACAATTCAAGTTTTAGGTATTGAATATGGACCTTTTAGCTAGCTTTGGTGCCTTGGACATGAGCTAGGACCTTAAGACTCTGCATGAAAGGAGGACTAGCAGCCGAGTTGCACGGGAGAATGTGAAAAGTGTTCATATGTAGTAAAAACCTAAGAAATTCGTCCGTCTTCGTCATTTGTTATCGAATCGACTTAAAGCCAGATCGTCACATTGGCCGCTCTTCTCTCTAAAACGGTTGTACTTCTCGTCTGCAAAGCTATGTCGCGTGCTGCGGTATGCGGAGACACTAAAATCACCATAGTAGAACACAGATGAAGCATCTAAGTTGATGTAATAGCCAGTAAGAAGCAGTCCAATTCAAGTTTTAGGTATCGATTATTGACTTTTTAGCTGGCTTTGGTGACTTGGACATGAGCTAGGACCTTAACATTCTGCATTAAAGGACGACTAGCAGCCGAGTTCCACGGGAGAATGTGAAAAGTGTTCATATGTAGTAAAAACCTGAGAAATCGGTCCATTTTCGTCATTTGTTATCGAATCGACTTAAAGCCAGATCGTCACATTGGCCGCTCTTCTCTCTGAAACGGTTGTACTTATCGTCTGCAAAGCTATGTCGCGTGCTGCGGTATGCGGAGACACTAAAATCACCATAGTAGAACACAGATCAAGCTTCTAAGTTGATGTAATAGCCAGTAAGATGTAGTTGAATTCAAGTTTTAGGTATCGATTATTGACTTTTTAGCTGGCTTTGGTGCCTTGGACATGAGCTAGGACCTTAAGATTCTGCATGAAAGGAGGACTAGCAGCCGAGTTGCACGGGAGAATGTGAAATGTGTTCATATGTAGTAAAAACCTGAGAAATCCGTCCGTTTTCGTCATTTGTTATCGAATCGACTTAAAGCCAGATCGTCACATTGGCCGCTCTTCTCTCTGAAACGCTTGTACTTATCATCTGCAAAGCTATGTCGCGTGCTGCGGTATGCGGAGGCACTAAAATCACCATAGTAGAACACAGGTGAAGCATCTAAGTTGATGTAATAGCCAGTAAGAAGTAGTACAATTCAAGTTTTAGGTATTGAATATGGACCTTTTAGCTGGCTTTGGTGCCTTGGACATGAGCTAGGACCTTAAGACTCTGCATGAAAGGAGGACTAGCAGCCGAGTTGACCGGGAGAATGTGAAAAGTGTTCATATGTAGTAAAAACCTAAGAAATTCGTCCGTCTTCGTCATTTGTTATCGAATCGACTTAAAGCCAGATCGTCACATTGGCCGCTCTTCTCTCTGAAACGCTTGTACTTATCATCTGCAAAGCTATGTCGCGTGCTGCGGTATGCGGAGACACTAAAATCACCATAGTAGAACACAGATGAAGCATCTAAGTTGATGTAATAGCCAGTAAGAAGTAGTCCCATTCAAGTTTTAGGTATCGATTATTGACTTTTTAGCTGGCTTTGGTGACTTGGACATGAGCTAGGACCTTAACATTCTGTATTAAATGACGACTAGCAGCCGAGTTCCACGGGAGAATGTGAAAAGTGTTCATATGTAGTAAAAACCTGAGAAATCGGTCCGTTTTCGTCATTTGTTATCGAATCGACTTAAAGCCAGATCGTCACATTGGCCGCTCTTCTCTCTGAAACGGTTGTACTTCTCGTCTGCAAAGCTATGTCGCGTGCTGCGGTATGCGGAGACACTATAATCACCATAGTAGAACACAGATGAAGCTTCTAAGTTGATGTAATAGCCAGTAAGATGTAGTTGATTCAAGTTTTAGCTATCGATTATTGACTTTTTAGCTGGCTGTGGTGCCTTGGACATGAGATATGACCTTAAGATTCTGCATGAAAGGAGGACTAGTAGCCGAGATGCATGGGAGAATGTGAAAAGTGTTCATATGCAGTAAAAACCTGAGAGATCCTTCCGTTTTCGTCATTTGTTATCGAATCGACTTAAAGCCAGATCGTCACGTTGGCCGCTCTTCTCTCTGAAACGGTTGTACTTCTCGTCTGCAAAGCTATGTCGCGTGCTGCGGTATGCGGAGACACTGAAATCACCATAGTAGAACACAGATGAAGCATCTAAGTTGATGTAATAGCCAGTAAGAAGTAGTCCAATTCAAGTTTAGGTATCGATTATTGACTTTTTAGCTGGCTTTGGTGACTTGGACATGAGCTAGGACCTTAAGATTCTGCATGAAAGGAGGACGAGCAGCCGAGTTGCACGGGAGAATGTGAAAAGTGTTCATATCTAAAAAAAAAAAATCGTGAGAAATCCGTCCGTTTTCGTCATTTGTTATCGAATCGACTTAAAGCCAGATCGTCACATTGGTCGCTCTTCTCTCTGAAACGGTTGTACTTATCGTCTACAAAGCAATGTCGCGTGCTGCGGTAGGTGGAGACACTAAAATCACCATAGTAGAACACAGATGAAACTTCTAAGTTGATGTAATAGAAGGTAAGAAGTAGTTCAATTCAAGTTGTAGGTATCGATTATTGACTTTTTAGCTGGCTATGGTGCCTTGGACATGAGCTAGGACCTTACGATTCTGCATGAAAGGAGGACTAGCAGCCGAGTTGCACGGGAGAATGTGAAAAGTGTTCATATGTAGTAAAAACCTAAGAAATCCGTCCGTTTTCGTCATTTGTTATCGAATCGACTTAAAGCCAGATCGTCACATTGGCCGCTCTTCTCTCTGAAACGCTAGTACTTATCGTCTGCACAGCTATGTCGCGTGCTGCGGTATGCAGAGACACTAAAAGCACCATAGTAGAACACAGATGAAGCTTCTAAGTTGATGTAATATCCAGTAAGAAGTAGTACAATTCGAGTTTTAAGTATCGATTATTGACTTTTTAGCTGGCTTTGGTGCCTTGGACATGAGCTAGGACCTTAAGATTCTGCATGAAAGGAGGACTAGCAGCCGACTTGCACGGGAGAATGTGAAAAGTGTTCATATGCAGTAAAAACCTGAGATATCCTTCCGTTTTCGTCATTTGTTACCGAATCGACTCAAAGCCAGATCGTCACATTGGCCGCTCTTCTCATTGAAACGGTTGTACTTATCGTCTGCAAAGCTATGTCGCGTGCTGCGGTATGCGGACACACTAAAAGCACAATAGTAGAACACAGATGAAGCTTCTAAGTTGATGTAATAGCCAGTAAGAAGTAGTAAAATTCAAGTTTTAGGTATCTGTTATTGACTTTTTAACCTTCTTTGGTGCCTTGGACACGAGCTAGGAACTTAAGACTTTGCATGAAGGAAGACTAGCAGCCGAGTTGCACGGGAGAATGTGAAAAGTGTTCATATGTAGTAAAAACCTGAGAAATCCGTCCGTTTTCGTCATTTGTTATCGAATCGACTTAAAGCCAGATCGTCACATTGGCCGCTCTTCTCTCTGAAACGGTTGTACTTCTCGTCTGCAAAGCTATGTCGCGTGCTGCTGTATATGGAGACACTGAAATCACCATAGTAGAACACAGATGAAGCATCTAAGTTGATGTAATAAACCAGTAAGAAGTAGTCCAATTCAAGTTTTAGGTATCGATTATTGACTTTTTAGCTGGCTTTGGTGACTTGGACATGAGCTACGACCTTAAGATTCTGCATGAAAGGAGGACTAGCATCCGAGTTGCACGGGAGAATGTGAAAAGTGTTCATATCTAAAAGAAAAAAAAACCTGAGAAATCCGTCCGTTTTCGTCATTTGTTATCGAATCGACTTAAAGCCAGATCGTCACATTGGTCGCTCTTCTCTCTGAAACGGTTGTACTTATCGTCTACAAAGCAATGTCGCGTGCTGCTGTATGCGGAGACACTAAAATCACCATAGTAGAACACAGATGAAACTTCTAAGTTGATGTAATAGAAGGTAAGAAGTAGTACAATTCAAGTTGTAGGTATCGATTATTGTTTTTTTAGCTGGCTTTGGTGCCTTGGACATGAGCTAGGAACTTACGATTCTGCATGAAAGGAGGACTAGCCGCCGAGTTGCAAGGGAGAATGTGAAAAGTGTTCATATGTAGTAAAAACCTAAGAAATCCGTCCGTTTTCGTCATTTGTTTTCGAATCGACTTAAAGCCAGATCGTCACAATGGCCGCTCTTCTCTCTGAAACGCTTGTACTTATCGTCTGCAAAGCTATGTCGCGTGCTGCGGTATGCGGAGACACTAAAATCACCATAGTAGAACACAGATGAAGCATCTAAGTTGATTTAATAGCCAGTAAGAAGTAATCCAATTCAAGTTTTAGGTATCGATTATTGACTTTTTAGCTAGCTTTGGTGCCTTGGACATGAGCTAGGACCTTAAGATTCTGCATGAAAGGAGGACTAGCAGCCGAGTTGCACGGGAGAATGTGAAAAGTGTTCATATGCAGTAAAAAGCTGAGACATCCGTCCGTTTTCGTCATTTGTTATCGAATTGACTTAAAGCCAGATCGTCACATTGGCCGCTCTTCTCTCTGAAACGGTTGTACTTCTCGTCTGCAAAGCTATGTCGCGTGCTGCGGTATGCGGACACACTAAAAGCACCATAGTAGAACACAGATGAAGCATCTAGGTTGATGTAATAGCCAGTAAGAAGTAATCCAATTCAAGTTTTAGGTATTGAATATTGACCTTTTAGCTGGCTTTGGTGCCTTGGACATGAGCTAGGACCTTAAGATTCTGCATTAAAGGAGGACTAGCAGCCGAGTTGCATGGGAGAATGTGAAAAGTGTTCATATGTAGTAAAAACCTGAGAAATCCGTCCGTTTTCGTCATTTGTTATCGAATCGACTTAAAGCCAGATCGTCACATTGGCTGCTCTTCTCTCTGAAACGGTTGCAGTTATCGTCTGCAAAGCTATGTCGCGTGCTGCGGTATGCAGAGACACTAAAATCACCATAGTAGAACACAGATGAAGCATCTAAGTTGATGTAATAGCCAGTAAGAAGTAATCCAATTCAAGTTTTAGGTATCGATTATTGACTTTTTAGCTGGCTTTGGTGCCTTGGACATGAGCTAGGACCTTACGATTCTGCATGAAAGGAGGACTAGCAGCCGAGTAGCACGGGAGAATGTGAAATGTGTTCATATGCAGTAAAAACCTGAGACATCCGTCCGTTTTCGTCATTTGTTATCGAATCGACTTAAAGCCAGATCGTCACATTGGCCGCTCTTCTCTCTGAAACACTTGTACTTATCGTCTGCAAAGCTATGTCGCGTGCTGCGGTATGTGGAGAGAGTAAAAGCACCATAGTAGAACACAGATGAAGCTTCTAAGTTGATGTAATAGCCAGTAAGAAATAGTACAATTCAAGTTTTAGGTATCGATTATTGACTTTTTAGCTGGCTTTGGTGCCTTGGACATGAGCTAGGACCTTAAGATTCTGCATGAAAGGAGGACTAGCAGCCGAGTTGCACGGGAGAATGTGAAATGTGTTCATATGTAGTAAAAACCTGAGACATCCGTCCGTTTTCGTCATTTGTTATCGAATCTACTTAAAGCCAGATCGACACATTGGCCGCTCTTCTCTCTGAAACGGTTGTACTTATCGTCTGCAAAGCTATGTCGCGTGCTGCGGTATGCTGAGACACTAAAAGCACCATAATAGAACACAGATGAAGCTTCTAAGTTGATGTAATAGCCAGTAAGATGTAGTACAATTCAAGTTTTAGGTATTGAATATGGAACTTTTAGCTGGCTTTGGTGCCTTGGACATGAGCTAGGACCTTAAGATTTTGCCTGAAAGGAGGACTAGCAGCCGAGTTGCAAGGGAGAATGTGAAAAGTGTTCATATGTAGTTAAAACCTGAGAAATCCGTCCGTTTTCGTCATTTGTTATCGAATCGACTTAAAGCCAGATCGGCACATTGGCCGCTCTTCTCTCTGAAACGGTTGGACTTATCGTCTTCAAAGGTATGTCGTATGTTGCCGTAGGCGGAAACAGGAAAAGCACCATAGTAGAACACAGATGAAGTTTCTAAGTTGATGTAATAGCCAGTAAGAAGTAGTCCAATTCAAGATTTAGGTATCGATTATTGACTTTTTAGCTGGGTTTTGGTGCCTTGGACATGAGGTAGGACCTTAATATTCTGCATGAAAGGAGGACTAACAGCCGAGTTGCATGGGGGAATGTGAAAAGTGTTCAAATGTAGTAAAAACCTGAGAAATACGTCCGTTTTCGTCATTTGTTATCGAATCGACTTAAAGCCAGATCGTCACATTGGCTGCTCTTCTCTCTGAAACGGTTGCACTTATCGTCTGCAAAGCTATGTCGCGTGCTGCGGTATGCGGAGACACTATAATCACCATAGTAGAACACAGATGAAGCATCTAAGTTGATGTAGAAGCTAGTAAGAAGTAATCCAATTCAAGTTTTAGGTATCGATTATTGACTTTTTAGCTGGCTTTGGTGCCTTGGACATAAGCTAGGACCTTAAGATTCTGCATTAAAGGAGGACTAGCAGCCGAGTTGCATGGGAGAATGTGAAAAGTGTTCATATGTAGTAAAAACCTGAGAAATCCGTCCGTTTTCGTCATTTGTTATCGAATCGACTTAAAGCCAGATCGTCACATTGGCCGCTCTTCTCTCTGAAACGGTTGTACTTATCGTCTGCAAAGCTATGTCGCGTGCTGCGGAATGCGGACACACTACAAGCACCATAGTAGAACCCAGATGAAGCTTCTAAGTTGATGTAATAGCCAGTAAGAAGTAGTACAATTCAAGTTTTAGGTATCGATTATTGACTTTTTAGCTGGCTTTGGTGCCTTGGACATGAGCTAGGACCTTAAGATTCTGCATGAAAGGAGGACTAGCAGCCGAGTTGCACGGGAGAATGTGAAACGTGTTCATATGTAGTAAAAACCTCAGACATCCTTCCGTTTTCGTCATTTGTTATCGAACCAACTTAAAGCCAGATCGTCACATTGGCCGCTCTTCTCTCTGAAACGGTTGTACTTATCGTCTGCGAAGCTATGTCACGTGCTGCAGTATGCGGAGACACTAAAATCACCACAGTAGAACACAGATGAAGCTTCTAAGTTGATGTAATATGCAGTAAGAAGTAGTACAATTCGCGTTTTAGGTATCGATTATTGACTTTTTAGCTGGCTTTGGTGCCTTGGACATGAGCTAGGACCTTAAGATTCTCCAATAAAGGAGGACTTGCAGCCGAGTTGCACGGGAGAATGTGAAAAGTGTTCATATGTAGTAAAAACCTGAGAAATCCATCCGTTTTCGTCATTAGTTATCGAATCGACTTAAAGCCAGATCGTCACATTGGCCGCTCTTCTCTCTGAAACGGTTGTACTTATCGTCTGCAAAGCTATGACGCGTGTTGCCTTAGGCGGAAACAAGAGAAGCACCATAGTAGAACACAGATGAAGCTTCTAAGTTGATGTAATAGAAGGTAAGAAGTAGTACAATTCAAGTTGTAGGTATCGATTATTGACTTTTTAGCTGGCTTTGGTGCCTTGGACATGAGCTAGGACCTTAAGATTCTCCAATAAAGGAGGACGTGCAGCCGAGTTGCACGGGAGAATGTGAAAAGTGTTCATATGTAGTAAAAACCTTAGAAATCCGTCCGTTTTCGTCATTTGTTATCGAGTCGACTTAAAGCCAGATCGTCACATTGGCCGCTCTTCTCTCTGAAACGCTAGTACTTATCGTCTGCACAGCTATGTCGCGTGCTGCGGTATGCAGAGACACTAAAAGCACCATAGTAGAACACAGATGAAGCTTCTAAGTTGATGTAACAGCCAGTAAGAAGTAGTACAATTCATGTTTTAGGTATCGATTATTGACTTTTTAGCTGGCTTTCGTGCCTTGGACATGAGCTAGGACCTTAAGACTCTGCAGGAAAGGAGGACTAGCAGCCGAGTTGCATGGGAGAATGTGAAAAGTGTTCATATGTAGTAAGAACCTGAGAAATCCGTCCGTTTTCGTCATTTGTTATCGAATCGACTTAAAGCCAGATCGTCAAATTGGCCGCTCTTTTCTCTGAAACGGTTGTACTTATCGTCAGCAAAGCTATGTCACGTGCTGCGGTATGCGGAGACACTAAAATCACCACAGTAGAACACAGATGAAGCTTCTAAGTTGATGTAATATCCAGTAAGAAGTAGTACAATTCGAGTTTTAGGTATCGATTATTGACTTCTTAGCTGGCTTTGGTGCCTTGGACATGAGCTAGGACCTTAAGATTCTGCATGAAAGGAGGACTAGCAGCCGAGTTCCACGGGAGAATGTGAAAAGTGTTCATATGTAGTAAAAACCTGAGAAATACGTCCGTTTTCGTCATTTGTTATCGAATCGACTTAAAGCCAGATCGTCACATTGGCCGCTCTTCTCTCTGAAACGGTTGTACTTATCGTCTGCAAAGCTATGTCGCGTACTGCGGTATGCGGAGACACTAAAATCACCATAGTAGAACACAGATGAAGCATCTAAGTTGATTTAATAGCCAGTAAGAAGTAATCCAATTCAAGTTTTAGGTATCGATTATTGACTTTTTAGCTGGCTTTGGTGCCTTGGACATGAGCTAGGACCTTAAGATTCTGCATGAAAGGAGGACTAGCAGCCGAGTTGCACGGGAGAATGTGAAAAGTGTTCATATGCAGTAAAAAGCTGAGACATCCGTCCGTTTTCGTCATTTGTTATCGAATCGACTTAAAGCCAGATCGTCACATTGGCCGCTCTTCTCTCTGAAACGGTTGTACTTATCGTCTGCAAAACTATGTCGCGTGCTGCGGTAGGCGGACACACTAAAAGCACCATAGTAGAACACAGATGAAGCATCTAAGTTGATGTAATAGCCAGTAAGAAGTAATCCAATTCAAGTTTTAGGTTTTGAATATTCACCTTTTAGCTGGCTTTGGTGCCTTGGACATGAGCTAGGACCTTAAGATTCTGCATTAAAGGAGGACTAGCAGCCGAGTTGCATGGGAGAATGTGAAAAGTGTTGATATGTAGTAAAAACCTGAGAAATCCGTCCGTTTTCGTCATTTGTTATCGAATCGACTTAAAGCCAGATCGTCACATTGGCTGCTCTTCTCTCTGAAACGGTTGCACTTATCGTCTGAAAAGCTACGTCGCGTGATGCGGTATGCGGAGACACTAAAATCACCATAGTAGAACACAGATGAAGCATCTAAGTTGATGTAATAGCTAGTAAGAAGTAATCCAATTCAAGTTTTAGGTATCGATTATTGACTTTTTAGCTGGCTTTGGTGCCTTGGACATGAGCTAGGACCTTAAGATTCTGCATGAAAGGAGGACTAGCAGCCGAGTTGCACGGGAGAATGTGAAAAGTGTTCATATGCAGTAAAAACCTGAGAAATCCGTCCGTTTTCGTCATTTGTTATCGAATCGACTTAATGCCAGATCGTCACATTGGCCGCTCTTCTCTCTGAAACGGTTGTACTTATCGTCTGCAAAGCTATGTCGCGTGCTGCGGTATGCGGAGACACTAAAAGCACCATAGTGGAACACAGATGAAGCTTCTAAGTTGATGTAATAACCAGTAAGAAGTAGTACAATTCAAGTTTTAGGTATCGATTATTGACTTTTTAGCTGGCTTTGGTGCCTTGGACATGAGCTAGGACCTTAAGATTCTGCATGAAAGGAGGACTAGCAGCCGAGTTGCACGGGAGAATGTGAAACGTGTTCATATGTAGTAAAAACCTGAGACATCCTTCCGTTTTCGTCATTTGTTATCGAACCAACTTAAAGCCAGATCGTCACATTGGCCGCTCTTCTCTCTGAAACGGTTGTACTTATCGTCTGCGAAGCTATGTCACGTGCTGCAGTATGCGGAGACACTAAAATCACCACAGTAGAACACAGATGAAGCTTCTAAGTTGATGTAATATGCAGTAAGAAGTAGTACAATTCGCGTTTTAGGTATCGATTATTGACTTTTTAGCTGGCTTTGGTGCCTTGGACATGAGCTAGGACCTTAAGATTCTCCAATAAAGGAGGACTTGCAGCCGAGTTGCACGGGAGAATGTGAAAAGTGTTCATATGTAGTAAAAACCTGAGAAATCCATCCGTTTTCGTCATTAGTTATCGAATCGACTTAAAGCCAGATCGTCACATTGGCCGCTCTTCTCTCTGAAACGGTTGTACTTATCGTCTGCAAAGCTATGACGCGTGTTGCCTTAGGCGGAAACAGGAGAAGCACCATAGTATAACACAGATGAAGCTTCTAAGTTGATGTAATAGAAGGTAAGAAGTAGTACAATTCAAGTTGTAGGTATCGATTATTGACTTTTTAGCTGGCTTTGGTGCCTTGGACATGAGCTAGGACCTTAAGATTCTCCAATAAAGGTGGACTTGCAGCCGAGTTGCACGGGAGAATGTGAAAAGTGTTCATATGTAGTAAAAACCTTAGAAATCCGTCCGTTTTTGTCATTTGTTATCGAGTCGACTTAAAGCCAGATCGTCACATTGGCCGCTCTTCTCTCTGAAACGCTAGTACGTATCGTCTGCACAGCTATGTCGCGTGCTGCGGTATGCAGAGACACTAAAAGCACCATAGTAGAACACAGATGAAGCTTCTAAGTTGATGTAACAGCCAGTAAGAAGTAGTACAATTCATGTTTTAGGTATCGATTATTGACTTTTTAGCTGGCTTTCGTGCCTTGGACATGAGCTAGGACCTTAAGACTCTGCAGGAAAGGAGGACTAGCCGCCGAGTTGCATGGGAGAATGTGAAAAGTGTTCATATGTAGTAAAAACCTGAGAAATCCGTCCGTTTTCGTCATTTGTTATCGAATCGACTTAAAGCCAGATCGTCAAATTGGCCGCTCTTTTCTCTGAAACGGTTGTACTTATCGTCAGCAAAGCTATGTCACGTGCTGCGGTATGCGGAGACACTAAAATCACCACAGTAGAACACAGATGAAGCTTCTAAGTTGATGTAATATCCAGTAAGAAGTAGTACAATTCGAGTTTTAGGTATCGTTTATTGACTTCTTAGCTGGCTTTGGTGCCTTGGACATGAGCTAGGACCTTAAGATTCTGCATGAAAGGAGGACTAGCAGCCGAGTTCCACGGGAGAATGTGAAAAGTGTTCATATGTAGTAAAAACCTGAGAAATACGTCCGTTTTCGTCATTTGTTATCGAATCGACTTAAAGCCAGATCGTCACATTGGCCGCTCTTCTCTCTGAAACGGTTGTACTTATCGTCTGCAAAGCTATGTCGCGTACTGCGGTATGCGGAGACACTAAAAGCACCATAGTAGAACACAGATTAAGCTTCTAAGTTGATGTAATACCCAGTAAGAAGTAGTAAAATTCAAGTTTTAGTTATCGATTATTGACTTTTTAGCTGGCTTTGGTGCCTTGGACATGAGCTAGGACCTTAACATTCTGCATGAAAGGAGGACTAGCAGCCGAGTTGCACGGGAGAACGTGAAAGGTGTTCATATGTAGTAAAAACCTTAGAAATCCGTCCGTTTTTGTCATTTGTTATCGAATCGACCTAAAGCCAGATCGTCACATTGGCTGCTCTTCTCTCTGAAACGGTTGCACTTATCGTCTGCAAAGCTATGTCGCGTGCTGCGGTATGCGGAGACACTAAAATCACCATAGTAGAACACAGATGAAGCATCTAAGTTGATTTAATAGCCAGTAAGAAGTAATCCAATTCAAGTTTTAGGTATCGATTATTGACTTTTTAGCTGGCTTTGGTGCCTTGGACATGAGCTAGGACCTTAAAATTCTGCATGAAAGGACGACTAACAGCCAAGTTGCACGGAAGAATGTGAAAAGTGTTCATATATAGTAAAAACCTGAGAAATCCGTCCGTTTCGGTCATTTGTTATCGAATCGACTTAAAGCCAGATCGTCACATTGGCCGCTCTTCTCTCTGAAACGGTTGTACTTATCGTCTTCAAAGGTATGTCGCATGTTGCCGTAGGCGGAAACAGGAAAAGCACCATAGTAGAACACAGATGAAGCTTCTAAGTTGATGTAATAGCCAATAAGAAGTAGTCCAATTCAAGATTTAGGTATCGATTATTGACTTTTTAGCTGGGTTTTTTGTGCCTTGGACATGAGGTAGGACCTTAATATTCTGCATGAAAGGAGGACTAGCAGCCGAGTTGCATGGGGGAATGTGAAAAGTGTTCAAATGTAGTAAAAACCTGAGAAATACGTCCGTTTTCGTCATTTGTTATCGAATCGACTTAAAGCCAGATCGTCACATTGGCCGCTCTTCTCTCTGAAACGGTTGTACTTATCGTCTGCAAAACTATGTCGCGTGCTGCGGTATGCGGAGACACTAAAAGCACCATAGTAGAACACCCATTAAGCTTCTAAGTTGATGTAATACCCAGTAAGAAGTAGTAAAATTCAAGTTTTAGGTATCGATTATTGACTTTTTAGCTGGCTTTAGTGCCTTGGACATGAGATAGAACCTTAACATTCTGCATGAAAGGAGGACTAGCAGCCGAGATGCACGGGAGAATGCGAAAAGTGTTCATATGTAGTAAAAACCTTAGAAATCCGTCCGTTTTGTCATTTGTTATCGAATCGACTTAAAGCCAGATCGTCACATTGGCTGCTCTTCTCTCTGAAACGGTTGCACTTTTCGTCTGCAAAGCTATGTCGCGTGCTGCGGTATGCGGAGACACTAAAATCACCATAGTAGAACACAGATGAAGCATCTAAGTTGATGTAATAGCCAGTAAGAAGTAATCCAATTCAAGTTTTAGGTATCGATTATTGACTTTTTAGCTGGCTTTGGTGCCTTGGACATGAGCTAGGATCCTAAGATTCTGCATGAAAGGAGGACTAGCAGCCGAGTTGCACGGGAGAATGTGAAAAGTGTTCATATGCAGTAAAAACCTGAGACATCCGTCCGTTTTCGTCATTTGTTATCGAATCGACTTAAAGCCAGATCGTCACATTGGCTGCTTTTCTCTCTGAAACGGTTGTACTTATCGTCTGCAAAGCTATGTCGCGTGCTGCGGTATGCGGACACACTAAAAGCACCATAGTAGCACACAGATGAAGCTTCTAAGTTGATGTAATAGCCAGTAAGAAGAAGTAAAATTCAAGTTTTATGTATCGGTTATTGACTTTTTACACTTCTTTGGTGCCTTGGACACGAGCTAGGAACTTAAGATTTCGCATGAAGGAGGACTAGCAGCCGAGTTGCACGGGAGAATGTGAAAAGTGTTCATATGTAGTAAAAACCTGAGAAATCCGTCCGTTTTCGTCATTTGTTATCGAATCGACTTAAAGCCAGATCGTCACATTGGCCGCTCTTCTCTCTGAAACGGTTGTACTTATCGTCTGCAAAGCTATGTCGCGTGCTGCGGTATGCGGAGACACTAAAAGCACCATAGTAGAACACAGATGAAGCTTCTAAGTTGATGTAATAGCCAGTAAGAAGTAGTACAATTCAAGTTTTAGGTATCGATTATTGACTTTTTAGCTGGCTTTGGTGCCTTGGACATGAGCTAGGACCTTGAGATTGTGCATGAAAGGAGGACTAGCAGCCGAGTTGCACGGGAGAATGTCAAAAGTTTTCATATGTAGTAAAAACCTAAGAAATTCGTCCGTTTTCGTCATTTGTTATCGAATCGACTTAAAGCCAGAAAGTCACATTGGCCGCTCTTCTCTCTGAAACGGTTGTACTTATCGATTGCAAAGCTATGTCGCGTGCTGCGGTATGCGGAGACACTAAAAGCACCATAGTAGAACACAGATGAAGCTTCTAAGTTGATGTAATAGCCAGTAAGAAGTTGTACAATTCAAGTTTTAGGTATCGATTATTGACTTTTTAGCTAGCTTTGGTGCCTTGTACATGGGCTAGGACCTTAAGATTCTGCATGAAAGGAGGACTAGCAGCCGAGTTGCACGGGAGAATGTGAAAAGTGTTCATATGTAGTAAAAACCTGAGAAATCCATCCGTTTTCGTCATTTGTTATCGAATCGACTTAAAGCCAGATCGTCATATTGGCCGCTCTTCTCTCTGAAACGGTTGTACTTATCGTCTGCAAAGCTACGACGCGTGTTGCCTTAGGCGGAAACAGGAGAAGCACCATAGTAGAACACAGATGAAGCTTCTAAGTTGATGTAATAGCCAGTAAGAAGTAGTCCAATTCAAGATTTAGGAATCGATTATTGACTTTTTAGCTGGCTTTGGTGCCTTGGACATGAGCTAGGACCTTGAGATTGTGCATGAAAGGAGGACTAGCAGCCGAGTTGCACGGGAGAATGTGAAAAGTTTTCATATGTAGTAAAAACCTAAGAAATTCGTCCGTTTTCGTCATTTGTTATCGAATCGACTTAAAGCCAGATCGTCACATTGGCCGCTCTTCTCTCTGAAACGGTTGTACTTATCGATTGCAAAGCTATGTCGCGTGCTGCGGTATGCGGAGACACTAAAAGCACCATAGTAGAACACAGATGAAGCTTCTAAGTTGATGTAATAGCCAGTAAGAAGTTGTACAATTCAAGTTTTAGGTATCGATTATTGACTTTTTAGCTAGCTTTGGTGCCTTGTACATGGGCTAGGACCTTATGATTCTGCATGAAAGGAGGACTAGCAGCCGAGTTGCATGGGAGAATGTGAAAAGTGTTCATATGTAGTAAAAACCTGAGAAATCCGTCCGTTTTCGTCATTTGTTATCGAATCTACTTAAAGCAAGATCGTCACATTGGCCGCTCTTCTCTCTGAAACGGTTGTACTTATCGTCTACAAAGCTATGTCGCGTGCTGCGATATGCAGAGACACTAAAAGCACCATAGTAGAACACAGATGAAGCTACTAAGTTGATGTAATAGCCAGTAAGAAGTAGTACAATTAAAGTTTTAGGTATCGGTTTTTGACTTTTTACCCTTCTTTGGTGCCTTGGACACGATCTAGGAACTTAAGATTTTGCATGAAGGAGGACTAGCAGCCGAGTTGCACGGGAGAATGTGAAAAGTGTTCATATATAGTAAAAACCTGAGAAATCCGTCCGTTTTCGTCATTTGTTATCGAATCGACGTAAAGCCAGAAAGTCACATTGGCCGCTCTTCTCTCTGAAACGGTTGAACTTATCGTCTGCAAAGCTATGTCGCGTGCTGCGGTATGCTGAGACACTAAAAGCACCATAGTAGAAAACAGATGAAGCTTCTAAGTTGATGTAATAGCCAGTAAGAAGTAGTACAATTAAAGTTTTAGGTATCAGTTAATGACTTTTTACCCTTCTTTGGTGCCTTGGACATGAGCTAGGAAATTAAGATTTTGCATGAAGGAGGACTATCAGCCGAGTTGCACGGGAGAATGTGAAAAGTGTTCATATATAGTAAAAACCTGAGAAATCCGTCCGTTTTCGTCATTTGTTATCGAATCGACTTAAAGCCAGATCATCACATTGGCCGCTCTTCTCTCTGAAACGGTTGTACTTATCGTCTGCAAAGCTATGTCGCGTGCTGCGGTATGCGGAGACACTAAGAGCACCATAGTAGAACACAGATGAAGCTTCTAAGTTGATGTAATAGCCAGTAAGAAGTAGTACAATTCAAGTTTTAGGTATCGATTATTGACTTTTTAGCTGGCTTTGGTGCCTTGGAAATGAGCTAGGACCTTAAGATTCTGCATGAAAGGAGGACTAGCAGCCGAGTTGCACGGGAGAATGTGAAACGTGTTCATATGTAGTAAAAACCTGAGAAATCCGTCCGTTTTCGTCATTTGTTATCGAACCGACTTAAAGCCAGATCGTCACATTGGCCGCTCTTCTCTCTGAAACGGTTGTACTTATCGTCTGCGAAGCTATGTCACGTGCAGCGGTATGTGGAGACACTAAAATCACCACAGTAGAACACAGATGAAGCTTCTAAGTTGATGTAATATGCAGTAAGCAGTAGTACAATTCGCGTTTTAGGTATCGATTATTGACTTTTTAGCTGGCTTTGGTGCCTTGGACATGAGCTAGGACCTTAAGATTCTGCATGAAAGGAGGACTAGCAGCCGAGTTGCACGGGAGAAAGTGAAAAGTGTTCATATGTAGTAAAAACCTGAGAAATCCATCCGTTTTCGTCATTTGTTATCGAATCGACTTAAAGCCAGATCGTCACATTGGCCGCTCTTCTCTCTGAAACGGTTGTATTTATCGTCTGCAAAGCTATGACGCGTGTTGCCTTAGGCGGAAACAGGAGAAGCACCATAGTAGAACACAGATGAAGCTTCTAAGTTGATGTAATAGCCAGTAAGAAGTAGCCCAATTCAAGATTTAGGTATCGATTATTGACTATTTAGCTGGCTTTGGTGCCTTGGACATGAGCTACGACCTTAAGATTGTGCATGAAAGGAGGACTAGCAGCCGAGTTGCACGGGAGAATGTGAAAAGTTTTCATATGTAGTAAAAACCTAAGAAATTCGTCCGTTTTCGTCATTTGTTATCGAATCGACTTAAAGCCAGATCGTCACATTGGCCGCTCTTCTCTCTGAAACGGTTGTACTTATCGATTGCAAAGCTATGTCGCGTGCTGCGGTATGCGGAGACACTAAAAGCACCATAGTAGAACACAGATGAAGCTTCTAAGTTGATGTAATAGCCAGTAAGAAGTAGTACAATTCAAGTTTTAGGTATCGATTATTGACTTTTTAGCTAGCTTTGGTGCCTTGTACATGGGCTAGGACCTTATGATTCTGCATGAAAGGAGGACTAGCTGCCGAGTTGCACGGGAGAATGTGAAAAGTGTTCATATGTAGTAAAAACCTGAGAAATCCGTCCGTTTTCGTCATTTGTTATCGAATCTACTTAAAGCAAGATCGTGACATTGGCCGCTCTTCTCTCTGAAACGGTTGTACTTATCGTCTACAAAGCTATGTCGCGTGCTGCGATATGCAGAGACACTAAAATCACCATAGTAGAACACAGATGATGCTACTAAGTTGATGTAATAGCCAGTAAGAAGTAGTACAATTAAAGTTTTAGGTATCGGTTTTTGACTTTTTACCCTTCTTTGGTGCCTTGGACACGATCTAGGAACTTAAGATTTTGCATGAAGGAGGACTAGCAGCCGAGTTGCACGGGAGAATGTGAAAAGTGTTCATATATAGTAAAAACCTGAGAAATCCGTCCGTTTTCGTCATTTGTTATCGAATCGACTTAAAGCCAGAAAGTCACATTGGCCGCTCTTCTCTCTGAAACGGTTGAACTTATCGTCTGCAAAGCTATGTCGCGTGCTGCGGTACGCTGAGACACTAAAAGCACCATAGTAGAACACAGATGATGCTTCTAATTTGATGTAATAGCCAGTAAGAAGTAGTACAATTAAAGTTTTATGTATCAGTTAATGACTTTTTACCCTTCTTTGGTGCCTTGGACACGAGCTAGAAATTAAGATTTTGCATGAAGGAGGACTAGCAGCCGAGTTGCACGGGAGAATGTGAAAAGTGTTCATATGTAGTAAAAACCTTAGAAATCCGTCCGTTTTCGTCATTTGTTATCGAGTCGACTTAAAGCCAGATCGTCATATTGGCCGCTCTTCTCTCTGAAACGGTTGTACTTATCGTCTGCAAAGCCATGTCACGTGCTACAATATGTGGAGACACTAAAAGCACCATAGTAGAACACAGATGAAGCTTCTAAGTTGATGTAATAGCCAGTAAGAAGTAGTAGAATTCAAGTTTTAGGTATCGATTATTGACTTTTTAGCTGGCTCTGGTGCCTTGGACATGAGCTAGGACCTTAAGATTCTGCATTAAAGGAGGACTAGCAGCCGAGTTGCACGGGAGAATGTGAAAAGTGTTCATATGTAGTAAAAACCTGAGAAATCCGTCCGTTTTCGTCATTTGTTATCGAATCGACTTAAAGCCAGATCGTCACATTGGCCGCTCTTCTCCCTGAAACGGTTGTACTTATCGTCTGCAAAGCTATGTCGCGTGCTGCGGTATGCGGGGACACTAAAAGCACCATAGTAGAACACAGATGAAGCTTCTAAGTTGATGTAATAGACAGTAAGAAGTAGTACAATTCAAGTTTTAGGTATCGATTATTGACTTTTTAGCTGGCTTTGGTGCCTTGGACATGAGCTAGGACCTTAAGATTCTGCATGAAAGGAGGACTAGCAGCCGAGTTGCACGGGAGAATGTGAAACGTGTTCATATGTAGTAAAAACCTGAGAAATCCGTCCGTTTTCGTCATTTGTTATCGAACCGACTTGAAGGCAGATCGTCACATTGGCCGCTCTTCTCTTTGAAACGGTTGTACTTATCGTCTGCAAAGCTATGACGCGTGTTGCCTTAGGCGGAAACAGGAGAAGCACCATAGTAGAACACAGATGAAGCTTCTAAGTCGATGTAATAGCCAGTAAGAAGTAGTCAAATTCAAGATTTAGTTATTGATTACTGACTTTTTAGCTGGCTTTGGTGCCTTGGACATGAGCTAGGACTTTAAGATTCTGCATAAAAGGAGGACTAGCAGCCGAGTTGCATGGGAGAATGTGAAAAGTGTTCATATGTAGTAAAAACCTGAGACATCCGTCCGTTTTCGTCATTTGTTATCGAATCGACTTAAAGCCAGATCGTCACATTGGCCGCTCTTCTCTCTGAAACGCTTGTACTTATCGTCTGCAAAGCTATGTCGCGTGCTGCGGTATGCGGAGGCACTAAAAGCACCATAGTAGAACACAGATGAAGCTTCTAAGTTGATGTAATAGCCAGTAAAAAGTAGTACAATTAAAGTTTTAGGTATCAGTTAATGACTTTTTACCCTTCTTTGGTGCCTTGGACACGAGCTAGGAAATTAAGATTTTGCATGAAGGAGGACTATCAGCCGAGTTGCACGGGAGAATGTGAAAAGTGTTCATATGTAGTAAAAACCTGAGAAATCCGTCCGATTTCGTCATTTGTTATCGAATCGACTTAAAGCCAGATCGTCACATTTGCCGCTCTTCTCTCTGAAACGTTTGTACTTATCGTCTGTAAAACTATGTCGCGTGCACCGGTATGCGGAGAAACTAAAAGGACCGTAGTAGAACACAGATGAAGCTTCTAAGTTGATGTAATAGCAAGGAAGAAGTAGTACAATTCAAGTTTTAGGTATTGATTATTGACTTTTTAGCTGGCTTTGGTGCCTTGGACATGAGCTAGGACCTTAAGATTCTACATGAAAGGAGGACTAGCAGCCGAGTTGCACGGGAGAATGTGAAAAGTGTTCATATGTAGTAAAAACCTTAGAAATCCGTCCGTTTTCGTCATTTGTTATCGAATCGACTTAAAGCCAGATCGTCATATTGGCCGCTCTTCTCTCTGAAACGGTTGTACTTATCGTCTGCAAAGCCATGTCGCGTGCTGCAATATGTGGAGACACTAAAAGCACCATAGTAGAACACAGATGAAGCTTCTAAGTTGATGTAATAGCCAGTAAGAAGTAGTAGAATTCAAGTTTTAGGTATCGATTATTGACTTTTTAGCTGGCTCTGGTGCCTTGGACATGAGCTGGGACCTTAAGATTCTGCATTAAAGTAGGACTAGCAGCCGAGTTGCACGGGAGAATGTGAAAAGTGTTCATATGTAGTAAAAACCTGAGAACTCCGTCCGTTTTCGTCATTTGTTATCGAATCGACTTAAAGCCAGATCGTGACATTTGCCGCTCTTCTCTCTGAAACGGTTGTACTTATCGTCTGCAAAGCTATGTCACGTGCTGCGGTATGCGGAGACACTAAAATCACAACAGTAGAACACAGATGAAGCTTCTAAGTTGATGCAATATCCAGTAAGAAGTAGTAGAATTCGCGTTTTAGGTATCGATTATTGACTTTTTAGCTGGCTTTGGTGCCTTGGACATGAGCTAGGACCTTAAGATTCTGCATGAAAGGAGGACTAGCAGCTCAGTTGCACGGGAGTATGTGAAAAGTGTTCATATGTAGTAAAAACCTGAGAAATCCGTCCGTTTTCGTCATTTGTTATCGAATCGACTTAAAGCCAGATCGACACATTGGCCGCTTTTCTCTCTGAAACGGTTGCCCTTATCATCTGCAAAGCTATGTCGCGTGCTGCGGTATGCTGAGACACTAAAAGCACTATAGTAGAACACAGATCAAGCTTCTAAGTTGATGTAATAGCCAGTAAGAAGTAGTACAATACAAGTATTAGGTATTGAATATTGACCTTTTAGCTGGCATTTGTGCCTTGGACATGAGCTGGGACCTTAAGATTCTGCATGAAAGGAGGACTAGCAGCCGAGTTGCACGGGAGAATGTGAAAAGTGTTCATATGTAGTAAAAACCTGAGAAATACGTCCGTTTTCGTCATTTATTATCGAATCTACTTAAAGCCAGATCGTCACATTGGCCGCTCTTCTCTCTGAAACGGTTGTACTTATCGTCTGCAAAGCTATGTCGCATACTGCGGTATTCGGAGACGCTAAAAGCACAATAGTAGAACACAGATGAAGCTTCTAAGATGATGTAATAGCCAGTAAGAAGTAGTACAATTCAAGTTTTAGGTATCGGTTGTTGACTTTGTAGCTGGCTTTGGTGCCTTGGACATGAGCTAGGACCTTAAGATTCTGCAATAAAAGAGGACTAGCAGCCGAGTTGCACGGGAGAATGTAAAAAGTGTTCATATGAAGTAAAAACCTGAGAAATCGGTCCGTTTTCGTCATTTGTTATCGAATCGACTTAAAGCCAGATCGTCACATTGGCCGCACTTCTCTCTGAAACGGTTGTACTTATCGTCTGCAAAGCTATGTCGCGTGTTGCCGTAGGTGGAAACAGGAAAAGCACCATAGTAGAACACAGATTAAACTTCTAAGTTGATGTAATAGCCAGTAAGAAGTAGTCCAATTCAAGATTTAGGTATCGATTATTGACTTTTTAGCTGGCTTTGGTGCCTTGGACATGAGCTAGGACCTTAAAAATCTGCATGAAAGGAGGACTAGCAGCCGAGTTGCACGGGAGAATGTAAAAAGTTTTCATATGTAGTAAAAACCTAAGAAATTCGTCCGTTTTCGTCATTTGTTATCGAATCGGCTTAAAGCCAGATCGTCAAATTGGCCGCTCTTCTCTCTGAAACGGTTGTACTTATCGTCTGCTAAGCTATGTCGCGTGCTGCGGTATGCGGAAACACTAAAAGCACCATAGTAGAACACAGATGAAGCTTCTAAGTTGACGTAATAGCCAGGAAGAAGTAGTACAATTCAAGTTTTAGGTGTCCGTTATCGACTTTTTAGCTGGCTTTGGTGCCTTGGACAAAAGCTAGGACCTTAACATTCTGTATGAAAGGAGGACTAGCAGCCGATTTGCATGGGAGAATGTGAAAAGTGTTCATATGTAGTAAAAACCCGAGAAATCCGTCCGTTTTCGTCATTTGTTATCGAATCGACTTAAAGCCAGATCGTCAAATAAGCCGCTCTTCTCTCTGAATCGGTTGTACTTATCGATTGCAAAGCTATGTCGCGTGCTGCGTTATGCGGAGACACTAAAAGCACCATAGTAGAACACAGATGAAGCTTCTAAGTTGATGTAATAGCCAGTAAGAAGTAGTCCAATTCAAGATTTAGGTATCGATTATTGACTTTTTAGTTGGCTTTGGTGCCTTGGACATGAGCTAGGACCTTAAGATTCTCCATGAAAGGAGGACTAGCAGCCGAGTTGCACGGGAGAATGTGAAAAGTGTTCATATGTAGTAAAAACCTGAGAAATCCGTCCGTTTTCGTCATTTGTTATCGAACCGACTTGAAGGCAGATCGTCACATTGGCCGCTCTTCTCTTTGAAACGGTTGTACTTATCGTCTGCAAAGCTATGACGCGTGTTGCCTTAGGCGGAAACAGGAGAAGCACCATAGTAGAACACAGATGAAGCTTCTAAGTCGATGTAATAGCCAGTAAGAAGTAGTCAAATTCAAGATTTAGTTATTGATTACTGACTTTTTAGCTGGCTTTGGTGCCTTGGACATGAGCTAGGACTTTAAGATTCTGCATAAAAGGAGGACTAGCAGCCGAGTTGCATGGGAGAATGTGAAAAGTGTTCATATGTAGTAAAAACCTGAGACATCCGTCCGTTTTCGTCATTTGTTATCGAATCGACTTAAAGCCAGATCGTCACATTGGCCGCTCTTCTCTCTGAAACGCTTGTACTTATCGTCTGCAAAGCCATGTCGCGTGCTGCAATATGTGGAGACACTAAAAGCACCATAGTAGAACACAGATGAAGCTTCTAAGTTGATGTAATAGCCAGTAAGAAGTAGTAGAATTCAAGTTTTAGGTATCGATTATTGTCTTTTTAGCTGGCTCTGGTGCCTTGGACATGAGCTGGGACCTTAAGATTCTGCATTAAAGTAGGACTAGCAGCCGAGTTGCACGGGAGAATGTGAAAAGTGTTCATATGTAGTAAAAACCTGAGAACTCCGTCCGTTTTCGTCATTTGTTATCGAATCGACTTAAAGCCAGATCGTGACATTTGCCGCTCTTCTCTCTGAAACGGTTGTACTTATCGTCTGCAAAGCTATGTCACGTGCTGCGGTATGCGGAGACACTAAAATCACAACAGTAGAACACAGATGAAGCTTCTAAGTTGATGCAATATCCAGTAAGAAGTAGTAGAATTCGCGTTTCAGGTATCGATTATTGACTTTTTAGCTGGCTTTGGTGCCTTGGACATGAGCTAGGACCTTAAGATTCTGCATGAAAGGAGGACTAGCAGCTCAGTTGCACGGGAGTATGTGAAAAGTGTTCATATGTAGTAAAAACCTGAGAAATCCGTCCGTTTTCGTCATTTGTTATCGAATCGACTTAAAGCCAGATCGACACATTGGCCGCTTTTCTCTCTGAAACGGTTGCCCTTATCATCTGCAAAGCTATGTCGCGTGCTGCGGTATGCTGAGACACTAAAAGCACTATAGTAGAACACAGATCAAGCTTCTAAGTTGATGTAATAGCCAGTAAGAAGTAGTACAATACAAGTATTAGGTATTGAATATTGACCTTTTAGCTGGCATTTGTGCCTTGGACATGAGCTGGGACCTTAAGATTCTGCATGAAAGGAGGACTAGCAGCCGAGTTGCACGGGAGAATGTGAAAAGTGTTCATATGTAGTAAAAACCTGAGAAATACGTCCGTTTTCGTCATTTATTATCGAATCTACTTAAAGCCAGATCGTCACATTGGCCGCTCTTCTCTCTGAAACGGTTGTACTTATCGTCTGCAAAGCTATGTCGCATACTGCGGTATTCGGAGACGCTAAAAGCACAATAGTAGAACACAGATGAAGCTTCTAAGATGATGTAATAGCCAGTAAGAAGTAGTACAATTCAAGTTTTAGGTATCGGTTGTTGACTTTGTAGCTGGCTTTGGTGCCTTGGACATGAGCTAGGACCTTAAGATTCTGCAATAAAAGAGGACTAGCAGCCGAGTTGCACTTGAGAATGTAAAAAGTGTTCATATGAAGTAAAAACCTGAGAAATCGGTCCGTTTTCGTCATTTGTTATCGAATCGACTTAAAGCCAGATCGTCACATTGGCCGCACTTCTCTCTGAAACGGTTGTACTTATCGTCTGCAAAGCTATGTCGCGTGTTGCCGTAGGCGGAAACAGGAAAAGCACCATAGTAGAACACAGATTAAACTTCTAAGTTGATGTAATAGCCAGTAAGAAGTAGTCCAATTCAAGATTTAGGTATCGATTATTGACTTTTTAGCTGGCTTTGGTGCCTTGGACATGAGCTAGGACCTTAAAAATCTGCATAAAAGGAGGACTAGCAGCCGAGTTGCACGGGAGAATGTAAAATGTTTTCATATGTAGTAAAAACCTAAGAAATTCGTCCGTTTTCGTCATTTGTTATCGAATCGGCTTAAAGCCAGATCGTCAAATTGGCCGCTCTTCTCTCTGAAACGGTTGTACTTATCGTCTGCTAAGCTATGTCGCGTGCTGCGGTATGCGGAAACACTAAAAGCACCATAGTAGAACACAGATGAAGCTTCTAAGTTGACGTAATAGCCAGGAAGAAGTAGTACAATTCAAGTTTTAGGTGTCCGTTATCGACTTTTTAGCTGGCTTTGGTGCCTTGGACAAAAGCTAGGACCTTAACATTCTGTATGAAAGGAGGACTAGCAGCCGATTTGCATGGGAGAATGTGAAAAGTGTTCATATGTAGTAAAAACCCGAGAAATCCGTCCGTTTTCGTCATTTGTTATCGAATCGACTTAAAGCCAGATCGTCAAATAAGCCGCTCTTCTCTCTGAATCGGTTGTACTTATCGATTGCAAAGCTATGTCGCGTGCTGCGTTATGCGGAGACACTAAAAGCACCATAGTAGAACACAGATGAAGCTTCTAAGTTGATGTAATAGCCAGTAAGAAGTAGTCCAATTCAAGATTTAGGTATCGATTATTGACTTTTTAGTTGGCTTTGGTGCCTTGGACATGAGCTAGGACCTTAAGATTCTCCATGAAAGGAGGACTAGCAGCCGAGTTGCACGGGAGAATGTGAAAAGTGTTCATATGTAGTAAAAACCTGAGAAATCCGTCCGTTTTCGTCATTTGTTATCGAACCGACTTGAAGGCAGATCGTCACATTGGCCGCTCTTCTCTTTGAAACGGTTGTACTTATCGTCTGCAAAGCTATGACGCGTGTTGCCTTAGGCGGAAACAGGAGAAGCACCATAGTAGAACACAGATGAAGCTTCTAAGTCGATGTAATAGCCAGTAAGAAGTAGTCAAATTCAAGATTTAGTTATTGATTACTGACTTTTTAGCTGGCTTTGGTGCCTTGGACATGAGCTAGGACTTTAAGATTCTGCATAAAAGGAGGACTAGCAGCCGAGTTGCATGGGAGAATGTGAAAAGTGTTCATATGTAGTAAAAACCTGAGACATCCGTCCGTTTTCGTCATTTGTTATCGAATCGACTTAAAGCCAGATCGTCACATTGGCCGCTCTTCTCTCTGAAACGCTTGTACTTATCGTCTGCAAAGCCATGTCGCGTGCTGCAATATGTGGAGACACTAAAAGCACCATAGTAGAACACAGATGAAGCTTCTAAGTTGATGTAATAGCCAGTAAGAAGTAGTAGAATTCAAGTTTTAGGTATCGATTATTGTCTTTTTAGCTGGCTCTGGTGCCTTGGACATGAGCTGGGACCTTAAGATTCTGCATTAAAGTAGGACTAGCAGCCGAGTTGCACGGGAGAATGTGAAAAGTGTTCATATGTAGTAAAAACCTGAGAACTCCGTCCGTTTTCGTCATTTGTTATCGAATCGACTTAAAGCCAGATCGTGACATTTGCCGCTCTTCTCTCTGAAACGGTTGTACTTATCGTCTGCAAAGCTATGTCACGTGCTGCGGTATGCGGAGACACTAAAATCACAACAGTAGAACACAGATGAAGCTTCTAAGTTGATGCAATATCCAGTAAGAAGTAGTAGAATTCGCGTTTTAGGTATCGATTATTGACTTTTTAGCTGGCTTTGGTGCCTTGGACATGAGCTAGGACCTTAAGATTCTGCATGAAAGGAGGACTAGCAGCTCAGTTGCACGGGAGTATGTGAAAAGTGTTCATATGTAGTAAAAACCTGAGAAATCCGTCCGTTTTCGTCATTTGTTATCGAATCGACTTAAAGCCAGATCGACACATTGGCCGCTTTTCTCTCTGAAACGGTTGCCCTTATCATCTGCAAAGCTATGTCGCGTGCTGCGGTATGCTGAGACACTAAAAGCACTATAGTAGAACACAGATCAAGCTTCTAAGTTGATGTAATAGCCAGTAAGAAGTAGTACAATACAAGTATTAGGTATTGAATATTGACCTTTTAGCTGGCATTTGTGCCTTGGACATGAGCTGGGACCTTAAGATTCTGCATGAAAGGAGGACTAGCAGCCGAGTTGCACGGGAGAATGTGAAAAGTGTTCATATGTAGTAAAAACCTGAGAAATACGTCCGTTTTCGTCATTTGTTATCGAATCGACTTAAAGCCAGATCGACACATTGGCCGCTTTTCTCTCTGAAACGGTTGCCCTTATCATCTGCAAAGCTATGTCGCGTGCTGCGGTATGCTGAGACACTAAAAGCACTATAGTAGAACACAGATCAAGCTTCTAAGTTGATGTAATAGCCAGTAAGAAGTAGTACAATACAAGTATTAGGTATTGAATATTGACCTTTTAGCTGGCATTTGTGCCTTGGACATGAGCTGGGACCTTAAGATTCTGCATGAAAGGAGGACTAGCAGCCGAGTTGCACGGGAGAATGTGAAAAGTGTTCATATGTAGTAAAAACCTGAGAAATACGTCCGTTTTCGTCATTTATTATCGAATCTACTTAAAGCCAGATCGTCACATTGGCCGCTCTTCTCTCTGAAACGGTTGTACTTATCGTCTGCAAAGCTATGTCGCATACTGCGGTATTCGGAGACGCTAAAAGCACAATAGTAGAACACAGATGAAGCTTCTAAGATGATGTAATAGCCAGTAAGAAGTAGTACAATTCAAGTTTTAGGTATCGGTTGTTGACTTTGTAGCTGGCTTTGGTGCCTTGGACATGAGCTAGGACCTTAAGATTCTGCAATAAAAGAGGACTAGCAGCCGAGTTGCACGGGAGAATGTAAAAAGTGTTCATATGAAGTAAAAACCTGAGAAATCGGTCCGTTTTCGTCATTTGTTATCGAATCGACTTAAAGCCAGATCGTCACATTGGCCGCACTTCTCTCTGAAACGGTTGTACTTATCGTCTGCAAAGCTATGTCGCGTGTTGCCGTAGGTGGAAACAGGAAAAGCACCATAGTAGAACACAGATTAAACTTCTAAGTTGATGTAATAGCCAGTAAGAAGTAGTCCAATTCAAGATTTAGGTATCGATTATTGACTTTTTAGCTGGCTTTGGTGCCTTGGACATGAGCTAGGACCTTAAAAATCTGCATGAAAGGAGGACTAGCAGCCGAGTTGCACGGGAGAATGTAAAAAGTTTTCATATGTAGTAAAAACCTAAGAAATTCGTCCGTTTTCGTCATTTGTTATCGAATCGGCTTAAAGCCAGATCGTCAAATTGGCCGCTCTTCTCTCTGAAACGGTTGTACTTATCGTCTGCTAAGCTATGTCGCGTGCTGCGGTATGCGGAAACACTAAAAGCACCATAGTAGAACACAGATGAAGCTTCTAAGTTGACGTAATAGCCAGGAAGAAGTAGTACAATTCAAGTTTTAGGTGTCCGTTATCGACTTTTTAGCTGGCTTTGGTGCCTTGGACAAAAGCTAGGACCTTAACATTCTGTATGAAAGGAGGACTAGCAGCCGATTTGCATGGGAGAATGTGAAAAGTGTTCATATGTAGTAAAAACCCGAGAAATCCGTCCGTTTTCGTCATTTGTTATCGAATCGACTTAAAGCCAGATCGTCAAATAAGCCGCTCTTCTCTCTGAATCGGTTGTACTTATCGATTGCAAAGCTATGTCGCGTGCTGCGTTATGCGGAGACACTAAAAGCACCATAGTAGAACACAGATGAAGCTTCTAAGTTGATGTAATAGCCAGTAAGAAGTAGTCCAATTCAAGATTTAGGTATCGATTATTGACTTTTTAGTTGGCTTTGGTGCCTTGGACATGAGCTAGGACCTTAAGATTCTCCATGAAAGGAGGACTAGCAGCCGAGTTGCACGGGAGAATGTGAAAAGTGTTCATATGTAGTAAAAACCTGAGAAATCCGTCCGTTTTCGTCATTTGTTATCGAACCGACTTGAAGGCAGATCGTCACATTGGCCGCTCTTCTCTTTGAAACGGTTGTACTTATCGTCTGCAAAGCTATGACGCGTGTTGCCTTAGGCGGAAACAGGAGAAGCACCATAGTAGAACACAGATGAAGCTTCTAAGTCGATGTAATAGCCAGTAAGAAGTAGTCAAATTCAAGATTTAGTTATTGATTACTGACTTTTTAGCTGGCTTTGGTGCCTTGGACATGAGCTAGGACTTTAAGATTCTGCATAAAAGGAGGACTAGCAGCCGAGTTGCATGGGAGAATGTGAAAAGTGTTCATATGTAGTAAAAACCTGAGACATCCGTCCGTTTTCGTCATTTGTTATCGAATCGACTTAAAGCCAGATCGTCACATTGGCCGCTCTTCTCTCTGAAACGCTTGTACTTATCGTCTGCAAAGCCATGTCGCGTGCTGCAATATGTGGAGACACTAAAAGCACCATAGTAGAACACAGATGAAGCTTCTAAGTTGATGTAATAGCCAGTAAGAAGTACTAGAATTCAAGTTTTAGGTATCGATTATTGTCTTTTTAGCTGGCTCTGGTGCCTTGGACATGAGCTGGGACCTTAAGATTCTGCATTAAAGTAGGACTAGCAGCCGAGTTGCACGGGAGAATGTGAAAAGTGTTCATATGTAGTAAAAACCTGAGAACTCCGTCCGTTTTCGTCATTTGTTATCGAATCGACTTAAAGCCAGATCGTGACATTTGCCGCTCTTCTCTCTGAAACGGTTGTACTTATCGTCTGCAAAGCTATGTCACGTGCTGCGGTATGCGGAGACACTAAAATCACAACAGTAGAACACAGATGAAGCTTCTAAGTTGATGCAATATCCAGTAAGAAGTAGTAGAATTAGCGTTTTAGGTATCGATTATTGACTTTTTAGCTGGCTTTGGTGCCTTGGACATGAGCTAGGACCTTAAGATTCTGCATGAAAGGAGGACTAGCAGCTCAGTTGCACGGGAGTATGTGAAAAGTGTTCATATGTAGTAAAAACCTGAGAAATCCGTCCGTTTTCGTCATTTGTTATCGAATCGACTTAAAGCCAGATCGACACATTGGCCGCTTTTCTCTCTGAAACGGTTGCCCTTATCATCTGCAAAGCTATGTCGCGTGCTGCGGTATGCTGAGACACTAAAAGCACTATAGTAGAACACAGATCAAGCTTCTAAGTTGATGTAATAGCCAGTAAGAAGTAGTACAATACAAGTATTAGGTATTGAATATTGACCTTTTAGCTGGCATTTGTGCCTTGGACATGAGCTGGGACCTTAAGATTCTGCATGAAAGGAGGACTAGCAGCCGAGTTGCACGGGAGAATGTGAAAAGTGTTCATATGTAGTAAAAACCTGAGAAATACGTCCGTTTTCGTCATTTATTATCGAATCTACTTAAAGCCAGATCGTCACATTGGCCGCTCTTCTCTCTGAAACGGTTGTACTTATCGTCTGCAAAGCTATGTCGCATACTGCGGTATTCGGAGACGCTAAAAGCACAATAGTAGAACACAGATGAAGCTTCTAAGATGATGTAATAGCCAGTAAGAAGTAGTACAATTCAAGTTTTAGGTATCGGTTGTTGACTTTGTAGCTGGCTTTGGTGCCTTGGACATGAGCTAGGACCTTAAGATTCTGCAATAAAAGAGGACTAGCAGCCGAGTTGCACTTGAGAATGTAAAAAGTGTTCATATGAAGTAAAAACCTGAGAAATCGGTCCGTTTTCGTCATTTGTTATCGAATCGACTTAAAGCCAGATCGTCACATTGGCCGCACTTCTCTCTGAAACGGTTGTACTTATCGTCTGCAAAGCTATGTCGCGTGTTGCCGTAGGCGGAAACAGGAAAAGCACCATAGTAGAACACAGATTAAACTTCTAAGTTGATGTAATAGCCAGTAAGAAGTAGTCCAATTCAAGATTTAGGTATCGATTATTGACTTTTTAGCTGGCTTTGGTGCCTTGGACATGAGCTAGGACCTTAAAAATCTGCATGAAAGGAGGACTAGCAGCCGAGTTGCACGGGAGAATGTAAAAAGTTTTCATATGTAGTAAAAACCTAAGAAATTCGTCCGTTTTCGTCATTTGTTATCGAATCGGCTTAAAGCCAGATCGTCAAATTGGCCGCTCTTCTCTCTGAAACGGTTGTACTTATCGTCTGCTAAGCTATGTCGCGTGCTGCGGTATGCGGAAACACTAAAAGCACCATAGTAGAACACAGATGAAGCTTCTAAGTTGACGTAATAGCCAGGAAGAAGTAGTACAATTCAAGTTTTAGGTGTCCGTTATCGACTTTTTAGCTGGCTTTGGTGCCTTGGACAAAAGCTAGGACCTTAACATTCTGTATGAAAGGAGGACTAGCAGCCGATTTGCATGGGAGAATGTGAAAAGTGTTCATATGTAGTAAAAACCCGAGAAATCCGTCCGTTTTCGTCATTTGTTATCGAATCGACTTAAAGCCAGATCGTCAAATAAGCCGCTCTTCTCTCTGAATCGGTTGTACTTATCGATTGCAAAGCTATGTCGCGTGCTGCGGTATGCGGAGACACTAAAAGCACCATAGTAGAACACAGATGAAGCTTCTAAGTTGATGTAATAGCCAGTAAGAAGTAGTCCAATTCAAGATTTAGGTATCGATTATTGACTTTTTAGTTGGCTTTGGTGCCTTGGACATGAGCTAGGACCTTAAGATTCTCCATGAAAGGAGGACTAGCAGCCGAGTTGCACGGGAGAATGTGAAAAGTGTTCATATGTAGTAAAAACCTGAGAAATCCATCCGTTTTCGTCATTTGTTATCGAATCGACTTAAAGCCAGATCGTCACATTGGCCGCTCTTCTCTCTGAAACGGTTGTACTTACAGATTGCAAAGCTATGTCGCGTGCTGCGGTATGCGGAGACACTAAAAGCACCATAGTAGAACACAGATGAAGCTTCTAAGTTGATGTAATAGCCAGTAAGAAGTAGTACAATTCAAGTTTTAGGTATCGATTATTGACTTTTTAGCTAGCTTTGGTGCCTTGGACATGAGCTAGGACCTTATGATTCTGCATGAAAGGAGGACTAGCAGCCGAGTTGCACGGGAGAATGTGAAAAGTGTTCATATATAGTAAAAACCTGAGAAATCCGTCCGTTTTCGTCATTTGTTATCGAATCGACTTAAAGCCAGAAAGTCACATTGGCCGCTCTTCTCTCTGAAACGGTTGTACTTATCGTCTGCAAAGCTATGTCGCGTGCTGCGGTATGCTGAGACACTAAAAGCACCATAGTAGAACACAGATGAAGCTTCTAAGTTGATGTAATAGCCAGTAAGAAGTAGTACAATTAAAGTTTTAGGTATCAGTTAATGACTTTTTACCCTTCTTTGGTGCCTTGGACACGAGCTAGGAAATTAAGATTTTGCATGAAGGAGGACTATCAGCCGAGTTGCACGGGAGAATGTGAAAAGTGTTCATATGTAGTAAAAACCTGAGAAATCCGTCCGATTTCGTCATTTGTTATCGAATCGACTTAAAGCCAGATCGTCACATTTGCCGCTCTTCTCTCTGAAACGGTTGTACTTATCGTCTGTAAAACTATGTCGCGTGCACCGGTATGCGGAGAAACTAAAAGGACCGTAGTAGAACACAGATGAAGCTTCTAAGTTGATGTAATAGCAAGGAAGAAGTAGTACAATTCAAGTTTTAGGTATTGATTATTGACTTTTTAGCTGGCTTTGGTGCCTTGGACATGAGCTAGGACCTTAAGATTCTACATGAAAGGAGGACTAGCGGCCGAGTTGCACGGGAGAATGTGAAAAGTGTTCATATGTAGTAAAAACCTTAGAAATCCGTCCGTTTTCGTCATTTGTTATCGAATCGACTTAAAGCCAGATCGTCATATTGGCCGCTCTTCTCTCTGAAACGGTTGTACTTATCGTCTGCAAAGCCATGTCGCGTGCTGCGATATGTGGAGACACTAAAAGCACCATAGTAGAACACAGATGAAGCTTCTAAGTTGATGTAATAGCCAGTAAGAAGTAGTAGAATTCAAGTTTTAGGTATCGATTATTGAATTTTTAGCTGGCTCTGGTGCCTTGGACATGAGCTAGGACCTTAAGATTCTGCATTAAAGTAGGAATAGCAGCCGAGTTGCACGGGAGAATGTGAAAAGTGTTCATATGTAGTAAAAACCTGAGAAATCCGTCCGTTTTCGTCATTTGTTATCGAATCGACTTAAAGCCAGATCGTCACATTGGCCGCTCTTCTCTCTGAAACGGTTGTACTTATCGTCTGCAAAGCTATGTCGCATACTGCGGTATTCGGAGACGCTAAAAGCACAATAGTAGAACACAGATGAAGCTTCTAAGATGATGTAATAGCCAGTAAGAAGTAGTACAATTCAAGTTTTAGGTATCGGTTGTTGACTTTGTAGCTGGCTTTGGTGCCTTGGACATGAGCTAGGACCTTAAGATTCTGCAATAAAAGAGGACTAGCAGCCGAGTTGCACGGGAGAATGTAAAAAGTGTTCATATGAAGTAAAAACCTGAGAAATCGGTCCGTTTTCGTCATTTGTTATCGAATCGACTTAAAGCTAGATCGTCACATTGGCGGCACTTCTCTCTGAAACGGTTGTACTTATCGTCTGCAAAGCTATGTCGCGTGTTGCCGTAGGCGGAAACAGGAAAAGCACCATAGTAGAACACAGATTAAACTTCTAAGTTGATGTAATAGCCAGTAAGAAGTAGTCCAATTCAAGATTTAGGTATCGATTATTGACTTTTTAGCTGGCTTTGGTGCCTTGGACATGAGCTAGGACCTTAAGAATCTGCATGAAAGGAGGACTAGCAGCCGAGTTGCACGGGAGAATGTAAAAAGTTTTCATATGTAGTAAAAACCTAAGAAATTCGTCCGTTTTCGTCATTTGTTATCGAATCGGGTTAAAGCCAGATCGTCAAATTGGCCGCTCTTCTCTCTGAAACGGTTGTACTTATCGTCTGCAAAGCTATGTCGCGTGCTGCGGTATGCGGAAACACTAAAAGCACCATAGTAGAACACAGATGAAGCTTCTAAGTTGACGTAATAGCCAGGAAGAAGTAGTACAATTCAAGTTTTAGGTGTCGGTTATTGACTTTTTAACTGGCTTTGGTGCCTTGGACAAAAGCTAGGACCTTAACATTCTGTATGAAAGGAGGACTAGCAACCGATTTGCATGGGTGAATGTGAAAAGTGTTCATATGTAGTAAAAACCCGAGAAATCCGTCCGTTTTCGTCATTTGTTATCGAATCGACTTAAAGCCAGATCGTCAAATAAGCCGCTCTTCTCTCTGAAACGGTTGTACTTATCGTCTGCAAAGCTATGTCGCGTGCTGCGGTATGCTGAGACACTAAAAGCACCATAGTAGAACACAGATCAAGCTTCTAAGTTGATGTAATAGCCAGTAAGAAGTAGTACAATTCAAGTTTTAGGTATTGAATATTGAATTTATAGCTGGCTTTGGTGCCTTGGACATGAGCTAGGACCTTAATATTCTCCATGAAAGGAGGGCTAGCAGCCGAGTTGCACGGGAGAATGTGAAAAGTGTTCATATGTAGTAAAAACCTGAGATATCCGTCCATTTTCATCATTTGTTATCGAATCGACTTAAAGGCAGATCGTCACATTGGCCGCTCTTCTCTCTGAAAAAGTTGTACTTATCGTCCGCAAAGCTATGTCGCGTGCTGCGGTATGCGGACACACTAAAAGCACCATAGTAGAACCCAGATGAAGCTTCTAAGTTGATGTAATAGCGAGTAAAAAGTAGTACAATTAAAGTTTTAAGTATCAGTTAATGACTTTTTACCCTTCTTTGGTGCCTTGGACACGTTCTAGGAAATTAAGATTTTGCATGAAGGAGGACTATCAGCCGAGTTGCACGGGAGAATGTGAAAAGTGTTCATATGTAGTAAAAACCTGAGACATCCGTCCGTTTTCGTCATTTGTTATCGAATCGACTTAAAGCCAGATCGTCACATTGGCCGCTCTTCTCTCTGAAACGCTTGTACTTATCGTCTGCAAAGCTATGTCGCGTGCTGCGGTATGCGGAGGCACTAAACGCACCATAGTAGAACACAGATGAAGCTTCTAAGTTGATGTAATAGCCAGGAAGAAGTAGTACAATTCAAATTTTAGGTATCGATTATTGACTTTTTAGCTAGCTTTGGTGCCTTGGACATGAGCTAGGACCTTAAGATTCTGCATGAAAGGAGGACTAGCAGCCGAGTTGCACGGGAGAATGTGAAAAGTGTTCATAAGTAGCAAAAACCTGAGAAATCCGTCCGTTTTCGTCATTTGTTTTCGAATCGACTTAAAGCCAGATCGTCACATTGGCCGCTCTTCTCTCTGAAACGCTTGTACTTATCGTCTGCAAAGCTATGTCGCATGCTGCGGTATGCTGAGACACTACAAGCAGCATAGTAGAACACAGATGAAGCTTCTAAGTTGATGTAATAGCCAGTAAGAGGTAGTACAATTCAAGTTTTAGGTATTGATTATTGACTTTTTAGCTGGCTTTGGTGCCTTGGTCATGAGCTAGGACCTTAAGATTCTGCATGAAAGGAGGACTAGAAGCCGAGTTGCACGGGAGAATGTGAAAAGTGTTCATAAGTAGTAAAAACCTGAGAAATTCGTCCGTTTTCGTCATTTGTTTTCGAATCGACTTAAAGCCAGATCGTCACATTGGCCGCTCTTCTCTCTGAAACGCTTGTACTTATCGTCTGCAAAGCTATGTCGCGTGCTGCGATATGCGGAGACACTAAAAGCACCATAGTAGAACACAAATGATGCTTCTAAGTTGATGTAATAGCCAGTAAGAAGTAGTCCAATTCAAGATTTAGGTATCGATTATTGACTTTTTAGCTGGCTTTGGTGCCTTGGACATGAGCTAGGACCTTAAATTTCTGCATGAAAGCAGGACTAGCAGCCGAGTTGCAGGGGAGAATGTAAAAAGTGTTCATATGAAGTAAGAACCTGAGAAATCCGTCCGTTTTCGTCATTTGTTATCGAATCGACTTAAAGCCAGATCGTCACATTGGCCGCTCTGCTCTCGGAAACGGTTGTACTTATCGTCTGCAAAGCTATGTCGCTTGTTGCCGTAGGCGGAAACAGAAAGGCACCATAGTAGAACACAGATGAAGCTTCTAAGTTGATGTAATAGCCAGTAAGAAGTAGTCCAATTCAAGATTTAGGTATCGATTATTGACTTTTTAGCTGGCTTTGGTGCCTTGGACATGAGCTAGGACTTTAAGATTCTGCATAAAAGGAGGACTTGCAGCCCAGTTGCACGGGAGAATGTGAAAAGTGTTCATATGTATTAAAAACCTGAGACATCCGTCCGTTTTCGTCATTTGTTATCGAATCGACTTAAAGCCAGATCGTCACATTGGCCGCTCTTCTCTCTGAAACGGTTGTACTTATCGTCTGCAAAGCTATGTCGCGTGCTGCGGTATGCGGAGACACTAAAAGCACCATAGTAGAACACATATGAAGCTTCTAAGTTGATGTAATAGCCAATAAGAAGTAGTACAATTAAAGTTTTAGGTATCGGTTATTGACTTTTTACCCTTCTTTGGTGCCTTGGACACGAGCTAGGAACTTAAGATTTTGCATGAGGGAGGACTAGCAGCCGAGTTGCACGGGAGAATGTGAAAAGTGTTCATATGTAGTAAAAACCTGAGAAATCCGTCCGTTTTCGTCATTTGTTACCGAATCAACTTAAAGCCAGATCGTCACATTGGCCGCTCTTCTCTCTGAAACGGTTGTACATATCGTCTACAAAGCTATGTCGCGTGCTGCGATATGCGGAGACATTAAAAGCACCATAGTAGAACACAAATGATGCGTCTAAGTTGATGTAATAGCCAGTAAGAAGTAGTCCAATTCAAGATTTAGGTATCGATTATTGACTTTTTAGCTGGCTTTGGTGCCTTGGACATGAGCTAGGACCTTATGATTCTGCATGAAACGAGGACTAGCGGCCGCGTTGCACGGGAGTATGTGAAAAGGGTTCATATGTAGAAAAACCTGAGAAATCCGTCCATTTTCGTCATTTGTTATCGAATCGACTTAAAGCCAGATCGTCACATTGGCCGCTCTTCTCTCTGAAACGGTTGTACTTATCGTCTGCAAAACTATGTCGCGTGCTGCGGTATGCGGAGAAACTAAAAGCACCGTAGTAGAACACAGAAAAAGCTTCTAAGTTGATGTAATAGCCAGGAAGAAGTAGTACAATTCAAGTTTTAGGTATTGATTATTGACTTTTTAGCTGGCTGTGGTGCCTTGGACATGAGCTAGGACCTTAAGATTCTGCATGAAAGGAGGACTAGCAGCCGAGTTGCAAGGGAGAATGTGAAAAGTGTTCATATGTAGTAAAAACCTGAGAAATCGTTCGGTTTTCGTCATTTGTTATCGAATCGACTTAAAGCCAGATCGTCACATTGGCCGCTCTTCTCTCTGAAACGCTTGTACTTATCGTCTGCAAAGCTATGTCGCGTACTGCGGTATGCGGAGACACTAAAATCACCATAGTAGAACACAGATGAAGCTTCTAAGTTGATGTAATAGCCAGTAAGAAGTAGTACAATTCAAGTTTTAGGTATCGATTATTGACTTTTTAGCTGGCTTTGGTGCCTTGGACATGAGCTAGGACCTTAAGATTCTGCATGAAAGGTGGACTAGCAGCCGAGTTGCAGGGGAGAATGTAAAAAGTGTTCATATGAAGTAAAAACCTGAGAAATCCGTCCGTTTTCGTCATTTGTTATCGAATCGACTTAAAGCCAGATCGTCACATTGGCCGCTCTTCTCTCTGAAACGGTTGTACTTATCGTCTACAAAGCTATGTCGCTTGTTGCCGTAGGCGGAAACAGAAAAGCACCATAGTAGAACACAGATGAAGCTTCTAAGTTAATGTAATAGCCAGTAAGAAGTAGTACAATTCTAGATTTAGGTATCGATTATTGACTTTTTAGCTGGCTTTGGTGCCTTGGACATGAGCTAGTACATTAAGATTCTGCATGAAAGGAGGACTAGCAGCCGAGTTGCACGGGAGAATGTGAAAAGTATTCATATGTAATAAAAACCTGAGAAATCCGTCCGTTTTCGTCATTTGTTATCGAATCGACTTAAAGTCAGATCGTCACATTGGCCGCTCATCTCTCTGAAACGGTTGTACTTATCGTCTACAAAGCTATGTCGCGTGCTGCGGTATGCGGAAACACTAAAAGCACCATAGTAGAACACAGATGAAGCTTCTAAGTTGACGTAATAGCCAGGAAGAAGTAGTACAATTCAAGTTTTAGGTGTCGGTTATCGACTTTTTAGCTGGCTTTGGTGCCTTGGACAAAAGCTAGGACCTTAACATTCTGTATGAAAGGAGGACTAGCAGCCGATTTGCATGGGAGAATGTGAAAAGTGTTCATATGTAGTAAAAACCCGAGAAATCCGTCGGTTTTCGTCATTTGTTATCGAATCGACTTAAAGCCAGATCGTCAAATAAGCCGCTCTTCTCTCTGAAACGTTTGCACTTATCGTCTTTAAAACTATGTCGCGTGCTGCGGTATGCGGAGAAACTAAAAGCACCGTAGTAGAACACAGATGAAGCTTCTAAGTTGATGTAATAGCCAGGAAGAAGTAGTACAATTCAAGTTTTAGGTATCGATTATTGACTTTTTAGCTGGCTTTGGTGCCTTGGACATGAGCTAGGACCTTAAGATTCTGCATGAAAGGAGGACTGGCAGCCGAGTTGCACGGGAGAATGTGAAAAGTGTTCATATGTAGTAAAAACCTTAGAAATCCATCCGTTTTCGTCATTTGTTATCGAATCGACTTAAAGCCAGATCGTCACATTGGCCGCTCTTCTCTCTGAATCGGTTGTACTTATCGTCTGCAAAGCTATGTCGCGTGCTGCGGTATGTGGAGACACTAAATGCACCATAGTAGAACACAGATGAAGCTTCTAAGTTGATGTAATAGCCAGTAAGAAGTAGTAGAATTCAAGTTTTAGGTATCGATTATTGACTTTTAGCTGGCTTTGGTGCCTTGGACATGAGCTAGGACCTTAAGATTCTGCATGAAAGGAGGACTAGCAGCCGAGTTGCACGGGAGAATGTGAAAAGTGTTCATATGTATTAAAAACCTGAGAAATCCGTCCGTTTTCGTCATTTGTTATCGAATCGACTTAAAGCCAGATCGTCACATTGGCCGCTCTTCTCTCTGAAACGGTTGTACTTATCGTCTACAATGCTATGTCGCGTGCTGCGGTATGCGGAGACACTAAAATCACCATAGTAGAACACAGATGGAGCTTCTAAGTTGATGTAATAGCCAGTAAGAAGTAGTACAATTCAAGTTTTAGGTATCGATTATTGACTTTTTAGCTAGTTTTGGTGCCTTGGACATGAGCTAGGACCTTAAGATTCTGCATCAAAGGAGGACTAGCAGCCTAGTAGCACGGGAGCATGTGAAAAGTGTTCATATGTAGTAAAAACCTGAGAAATTCGTCCGTTTTCGTCATTTGTTATCGAATCGACTTAAAGCCAGATCGTCACATTGGCCGCTCTTCTCTCTGAAACGCTTGTACTTATCGTCTGCAAAGCTATGTCGCATGCTGCGGTATGCTGAGACACTACAAGCAGCATAGTAGAACACAGATGAAGCTTCTATGTTGATGTAATAGCCAGTAAGAAGTAGTAGCATTCAAGTTTTAGGTATCGATTATTGACTTTTTAGCTGGCTTTGGTGCCTTGGACATGAGCTAGGACCTTAAGTTTCTGCATGAAAGGAGGACTAGCAGCCGAGTTGCAGGGGAGAATGTAAAAAGTGTTCATATGAAGTAAAGACCTGAGTAATCCGTCCGTTTTCGTCATTTGTTATCGAATCGACTTAAAGCCAGATCGTCACAATGGCCGCACTGCTCTCAGAAACGGATGTACTTATCGTCTGCAAAGCTTTGTCGCGTGTTGCCGTAGGCGGAAACCGAAAAGCACCATAGTAGAACACAGATGAAGCTTCTAAGTTGATGTAATAGCGAGTAAGAAGTAGTCCAATTCAAGTTTTAGGTATCGATTATTGACTTTTTAGCTGGCTTTGGTGCCTTGGACATGAGCTAGGACCTTAAGATTCTGCATGAAAGGAGGACTAGCAGCCGAGTAGCACGGGAGAATGTGAAAAGTGTTCATATGTAGTAAAAACCTGAGAAATTCGTCCGTTTTCGTCATTTGTTATCGAATCGACTTAAAGCCAGATCGTCACATTGGCCGCTCTTCTCTCTGAAACGGTTGTACTTATCGTCTACAAAGCTATGTCGCGTGCTGCGGTATGCGGAGACACTAAAATCACCATAGTAGAACACAGATGGAGCTACTAAGTTGATGTAATAGCCAGTAAGAAGTAGTACAATTCAAGTTTTAGGTATCGATTATTGACTTTTTAGCTAGTTTTGGTGCCTTGGACATGAGCTATGACCTTAAGATTCTGCATGAAAGGAGGACTAGCAGCCGAGTAGCACGGGAGAATGTGAAAAGTGTTCATATGTAGTAAAAACCTGGGAAATTCGTCCGTTTTCGTCATTTGTTATAGAATCGACTTAAAGCCACATCGTCTTATTGGCCGCTCTTCTCTCTGAAACGGTTGTACTTATCGTCTGCAAAGCTATGTCGCGTGCTGCGGTATGTGGAGACACTAAAATTACCATAGTAGAACACAGATGAAGCATCTAAGTTGATGTAATAGCCAGTAAGAAGTAATCCAATTCAAGTTTTAGGTATCGATTATTGACTTTTTAGCTGGCTTTGGTGCCTTCGACATAAGCTAGGACCTTAAGATTCTGCATGTAAGGAGGACTAGCAGCCGAGTTGCACGGGAGAATGTGAAAAGTGTTCATATGTAAAAAAATACCTGAGAAATCCGTCCGTTTTCGTCATTTGTTATCGAATCGACTTAAAGCCAGATCGTCACATTGGTCGCTCTTCTCTCTGAAACGGTTGTACTTATCGTCTGCAAAGCTATGTCGCATGCTGCGGTATGCTGAGACACTACAAGCAGCATATTAGAACACAGATGAAGCTTCTAAGTTGATGTAATAGCCAGTAAGAAGTAGTACAATTCAAGTTTTAGGTATCGATTATTGACTTTTTAGCTGGCTTTGGTGCCTTGGACATGAGCTAGGACCGTAAGATTCTGCATGAAAGGAGGACTAGCAGCCGAGTTGCAGGGGAAAATGTGAAAAGTGTTCATATGTAGTAAAAACCTGAGAAATCCGTCCGTTTTCGTCATTTGATATCGAATCGACTTAATGCCAGATCGTCACATTGGCCGCTCTGCTCTCTGAAACGGTTGTACTTATCGTCTGCAAAGCTATGTCGCGTGTTGCCATAGGCGGAAACAGGAAAAGCACCATAGTAGAACACAGATGAAGCTTCTAAGTTGATGTAATAGCCAGTAAGAACTAGTACAATTAAAGTTTTAGGTATCGGTTAATGGCATTTACCCTTCTTTGGTGCCTTGGACACGAGCTAGGAAATTAAGATTTTGCATGAAGGAGGACTATCAGCCGAATTGCACGGGAGAATGTGAAAAGTGTTCATATGTAGTAAAAACCTGAGAAATCCGTACGTTTTCGTCATTTGTTATCGAATCGACTTAAAGCCAGATCGTCACATTGGCCGCTCTTCTCTCTGAAAGGGTTGTACTTATCGTCTGTAAAACTATGTCGCGTGCTGCGGTATGCGGAGAAACTAAAAGCACCGTAGTAGAACACAGATGAAGCTTCTAATTTGATGTAATAGCCAGGAAGAAGTAGTACAATTCAAGTTTTAGGTATCGATTATTGACTTTTTAGCTGGCTTTGGTGCCTTGGACATGAGCTAGGACCTTAAGATTCTGCATGAAAGGAGGACTAGCAGCCGAGTTGCACGGGAGAATGTGAAAAGTGTTCATATGTAGTAAAAACCTTAGAAATCCGTCCGTTTTCGTCATTTGTTATCGAATCGACTTAAAGCCAGATCGTCACATTGGCCGCTCTGCTCTCGGAAACGTTTGTACTTATCGTCTGCAAAGCTATGTCGCGTGCTGCGGTATGGGGAGACACTAAAGCACCATAGTAGAACACAGATGAAGCTTCTAAGTTGACTTAATAGCCAGAAAGATGTAGTACAATTCAAATTTTAGGTATCGATTATTGACTTTTTAGCTGGCTTTGGTGCCTTGGACAATAGCTAGGACCTTAACATTCTGTATGAAAGGAATACTAGCAGCCGATTTGCATGGGAGAATGTGAAAAGTGTTAATATGTAGTAAAAAGAGGAGAAATCCGTCCGTTTTCGTCATTTGTTATCGAATCGACTTAAAGCCAGATCGTCAAATTAGCCGCTCTTCTCTCTGAAACGGTTGTACTTATCGATTGCAAAGCTATGTCGCGTGCTGCGGTATGCGGAGACACTAAAAGCACCATAGTAGAACTTAGATGAAGCTTCTAAGTTGATGTAATAGCCAGTAAGAAGTAGTACAATTCAAGTTTTAGGTATCGATTATTGACTTTTTAGCTAGCTTTGGTGCCTTGGACATGAGCTAGGACCTTATGATTCTGCATGAAAGGAGGACTAGCAGCCGAGTTGCACGGGAGAATGTGAAAAGTGTTCATATGTAGTAAAAACCTGAGAAATCCGTCCGTTTTCGTCATTTGTTATCGAATCTACTTAAAGCCAGATAGTCACATTGGCCGCTCTACTCTCTGAAACGGTTGTACTTATCGTCTACAAAGCTATGTCGCGTGCTGCGATATGCGGAGACATTAAAAGCACCATAGTAGAACACAGATGAAGCTTCTAAGTTGATGTAATAGCCAGTAAGAAGTAGTACAATTAAAGTTTTAGGTATCGGTTATTGACTTTTTACCCTTCTTTGGTGCCTTGGACACGAACTAGGAACTTAAGATTTTGCATGAAGGAGGACTAGCAGCCGAGTTGCACGGGAGAATGTGAAAAGTGTTCATATATAGTAAAAACCTGAGAAATCCGTCCGTTTTCGTCATTTGTTATCGAATCGACTTAAAGCCAGATCGTCACATTGGCCGCTCTTCTCTCTGAAACGGTTGTACTTATCGTCTGCAAAGCTATGTCGCGTGCTGCGGTATGCTGAGACACTAAAAGCACCATAGTAGAACACAGATGAAGCCTCTAAGTTGATGTAATAGCCAGTAAGAAGTAGTACAATTAAAGTTTTAGGTATCAGTTAATGCCTTTTTACCCTTCTTTGGTGCCTTGGACACGAGCTAGGAAATTAAGATTTTGCATGAAGGAGGACTATCAGCCGAGTTGCACGGGAGAATGTGAAAAGTGTTCATATGTAGTAAAAACCTGAGAAATCCGTCCGATTTCGTCATTTGTTATCGAATCGACATAAGCCAGATCGTCAGATTTTCCGCTCTTCTCTCTGAAACGGTTGTACTTATCGTCTGTAAAACTATGTCCCTTGCACCGGTATGCGGAGAAACTAAAAGCACCGTAGTAGAACAGAGATGAAGCTTCTAAGTTGATGTAATAGCCAGTAAGAAGTAGTACAATTCAAGTTTTAGGTATTGATTATTGACTTTTTAGCTGGCTTTGCTGCCTTGGACATGAGCTAGGACTCTAAGATTCTGCATAAAAGGAGGACTACCAGCCGAGTTGCATGGGAGAATGTGAAAAGTGTTCATATGTAGTAAAAACCTTAGAACTCCGTCCGTTTTCGTCATTTGTTATCGAATCGACTTAAAGCCAGATCGTCACATTGGCCACTCTTCTCTCTGAAACGGTTGTACTTATCGTCTGCAAAGCCATGTCGCGTGCTGCGGTATGTGGAGACACTAAAAGCACCATAGTAGAACACAGTTGAAGCTTCTAAGTTGATGTAATAGCTAGTAAGAAGTAGTAGCATTCAAGTTTTAGGTATCGATTATTGACTTTTTAGCTGGCTCTGGTGCCTTGGACATGAGCTAGGACCTTAAGATTCTGCATTAAAGGAGGACTAGCAGCCGAGTTGCACGGGAGAATGTGAAAAGTGTTCATATGTAGTAAAAACCTGAGAACTCCGTCCGTTTTCGTCATTTGTTATCGAATCGACTTAAAGCCAGATCGTCACATTGGCCGCTCGTCTCTCTGAAACGGTTGTACTTATCGTCTGCAAAGCTATGTCGCGTGCTGCGGTATGCGGAGACACTAAAATCACCATAGTAGAACACAGATGGAGCTACTAAGTTGATGTAATAGCCAGTAAGAAGTAGTCCAATTCAAGTTTTAGGTATCGATTATTGACTTTTTAGCTGGCTTTGGTGCCTTGGACATGAGCTAGGACGTTAAGATTCTGCATGAAAGGAGGACTAGCAGCCGAGTTGCCCAGGAGAATGTGAAAAGTGTTCATATGTAAAAAAATACCTGAGAAATCCGTCCGTTTTCGTCGTTTGTTATCGAATCGACTTAAAGCCAGATCGTCACATTGGTCGCTCTTCTCTCTGACACGGTTGTACTTATCGTTTACAAAGATATGTCGCGTGCTGCGGTATGCGGAGACACAAAAATCACCATAGTAGAACACAGATGAAGCTTCTAAGTTGTTGTAATAGCCAGTAAGAAGTAGTACAATTCAAGTTTTAGGTATCGATTATTGACTTTTTAGCTAGCTTTGGTGCCTTGGACATGAGCTAGGACCTTAAGATTCTGCATGAAAGGAGGACTAGCAGCCGAGTTGCACGGGAGAATGTGAAAAGTGTTCATATGCAGTAAAAACCTGAGACATCCGTCCGTTTTCGTCAATGGTTATCGAATCGACTTAAAGCCAGATCGTCACATTGGCCGCTCTTCTCTCTGAAACGGTTGTACTTATCGTCTGCAAAGCTATGTCGCGTGCTGCGGTATGCGGAGACACTAAAAGCACCATAGTAGAACACAGATGAAGCTTCTAAGTTGATGTAATAGACAGTAAGAAGAAGTAAAATTCAAGTTTTAGGTATCGGTTATTGACTTTTTACACTTCTTTGGTGCCTTGGACTTGAGCTAGGAAATTAAGATTTTGCATGAAGGAGGACTATCAGCCGAGTTGCACGGGAGAATGTGAAAAGTGTTCATATGTAGTAAAAACCTGAGAAATCCGTCCGATTTCGTCATTTGTTATCGAATCGACTTAAAGCCAGATCATCACATTGGCCGCTCTGCTCTCGGAAACGGTTGTACTTATCGTCTGCAAAGCAATGTCGCGTTTTGCCGTAGGCGGAAACAGAATAGCACCATAGTAGAACACAGATGAAGCTTCTATGTTGATGTAATAGCCAGTAAGAAGTAGTACAATTCAAGTTTTAGGTATCGATTATTGACTTTTTAGCTAGTTTTGGTGCCTTGGACATGAGCTATGACCTTAAGATTCTGCATGAAAGGAGGACTAGCAGCCGAGTAGCACGGGAGAATGTGAAAAGTGTTCATATGTAGTAAAAACCTGGGAAATTCGTCCGTTTTCGTCATTTGTTATAGAATCGACTTAAAGCCACATCTTCTTATTGGCCGCTCTTCTCTCTGAAACGCGTGTACTTATCGTCTGCAAAGCTATGTCGCATGCTGCGGTATGCTGAGACACTACAGGCAGCATAGTAGAGCACAGATGAAGCTTCTAAGTTGATGTAATAGCCAGTAAGAATTAGTACAATTCAAGTTTTAGGTATCGATTATTGCCTTTTTAGCTGGCTTTGGTGCCTTGGACATGAGATAGGACCTTAAGATTCTACATGAAAGGAGGACTAGCAGCCGAGTTGCAGGGGAGAATGTAAAAAGTGTTCATATGAAGTAAAAACCTGAGTAATCCGTCCGTTTTCGTCATTTGTTATCGAATCGACTTAAAGCCAGATCATCACATTGACCGCTCTGCTCTCGGAAACGGTTGTACTTATCGTCTGCAAAGCAATGTCGCGTTTTGCCGTAGGCGGAAACAGAAAAGCACCATAGTAGAACACAGATGGAGCTTCTAAGTTGATGTAATAGCCAGTTAGAAGTAGTACAATTCAAGTTTTAGGTATCGATTATTGACTTTTTAGCTGGCTTTGGTGCCTTCGACATGAGCTAGGACCTTAAGATTCTGCATGTAAGGAGGACTAGCAGCCGAGTTGCACGGGAGAATGTGAAAAGTGTTCATATGTAAAAAAATACCTGAGAAATCCGTCCGTTTTCGTCATTTGTTATCGAATCGACTTAAAGCCAGATCGTCACATTGGTCGCTCTTCTCTCTGAAACGGTTGTACTTATCGTCTGCAAAGCTATGTCGCATGCTGCGTTATGCTGAGACACTACAAGCAGCATATTAGAACACAGATGAAGCTTCTAAGTTGATGTAATAGCCAGTAAGAAGTAGTATAATTCAAGTTTTAGGTATCGATTATTGACTTTTTAGCTAGCTTTGGTGCCTTGGACATGAGCTAGGACCTTAAGATTCAGCATGAAAGGAGGACTAGCATCCGAGTTGCACGGGAGAATGTGAAAAGTGTTCATATGTAGTAAAAACCTTAGAAATCCATCCGTTTTCGTCATTTGTTATCGAATCGACTTAAAGCCAGATCGTCACATTGGCCGCTCTTCTCTCTGAAACGGTTGTACTTATCGTCTGCAAAGCTATGTCGCGTGCTGCGGTATGTGGAGACACTAAAATTACCATAGTAGAACACAGATGAAGCATCTAAGTTGATGTAATAGCCAGTAAGAAGTAATCCAATTCAAGTTTTAGGTATCGATTATTGACTTTTTAGCTGGCTTTGGTGCCTTCGACATGAGCTAGGACCTTAAGATTCTGCATGTAAGGAGGACTAGCAGCCGAGTTGCACGGGAGAATGTGAAAAGTGTTCATATGTAAAAAAATACCTGAGAAATCCGTCCGTTTTCGTCATTTGTTATCGAATCGACTTAAAGCCAGATCGTCACATTGGTCGCTCTTCTCTCTGAAACGGTTGTACTTATCGTCTGCAAAGCTATGTCGCATGCTGCGTTATGCTGAGACACTACAAGCAGCATATTAGAACACAGATGAAGCTTCTAAGTTGACGTAATAGCCAGTAAGAAGTAGTAAATTCAAGTTTTAGGTATCGATTATTGACTTTTTAGCTAGCTTTGGTGCCTTGGACATGAGCTAGGACCTTAAGATTCAGCATGAAAGGAGGACTAGCAGCCGAGTAGCACGGGAGAATGTGAAAAGTGTTCATATGTAGTAAAAACCTGAGAAATTCGTCCGTTTTCGTCATTTGTTATCGAATCGACTTAAAGCCAGATCGTCACATTGGCCGCTCTTCTCTCGGAAACGGTTGTACTTATCATCTGCAAAGCTATGTCGCGTGTTGCTGTAGGCGGAAACAGGAAAAGCACCATAGTAGAACACAGATGAAGCTTCTAAGTTGATGTAATAGCCAGTAAGAAGTAGTCCAATTCAAGTTTTAGGTATCGATTATTGACTTTTTAGCTGGCTTTGGTGCCTTGGACATGAGCTAGGACCGTAAGATTCTACATGAAAGGAGGACTAGCAGCCGAGTTGCACGGGAGATTGTGAAAAGTGTTCATATGTAGTAAAAACCTGAGAAATCCGTACGTTTTCGTCATTTGTTATCGAATCGACTTAAAGCCAGATCGTCACATTGGCCGCTCTTCTCTCTGAAAGGGTTGTACTTATCGTCTGTAAAACTATGTCGCGTGCTGCGGTATGCGGAGAAACTAAAAGCAAAGTAGTAGAACACAGATGAAGCTTCTAATTTGATGTAATAGCCAGGAAGAAGTAGTACAATTCAAGTTTTAGGTATCGATTATTGACTTTTTAGCTGGCTTTGGTGCCTTGGACATGAGCTAGGACCTTAAGATTCTGCATGAAAGGAGGACTAGCAGCCGAGTTGCACGGGAGAATGTGAAAAGTGTTCATATGTAGTAAAAACCTTAGAAATCCGTCCGTTTTCGTCATTTGTTATCGAATCGACTTAAAGCCAGATCGTCAAATTAGCCGCTCTTCTTTCTGAAACGGTTCTACTTATCGATTGCAAAGCTATGTCGCGTGCTGCGGTATGCGGAGACACAAAAATCACCATAGTAGAACACAGATGAAGCTTCTAAGTTGTTGTAATAGCCAGTAAGAAGTAGTACAATTCAAGTTTTAGGTATCGATTATTGACTTTTTAGCTAGCTTTGGTGCCTTGGACATGAGCTAGGACCTTAAGATTCTGCATGAAAGGAGGACTAGCAGCCGAGTTGCCCAGGAGAATGTGAAAAGTGTTCATATGTAAAAAAATACCTGAGAAATCCGTCCGTTTTCGTCGTTTGTTATCGAATCGACTTAAAGCCAGATCGTCACATTGGTCGCTCTTCTCTCTGACACGGTTGTACTTATCGTTTACAAAGATATGTCGCGTGCTGCGGTATGCGGAGACACAAAAATCACCATAGTAGAACACAGATGAAGCTTCTAAGTTGTTGTAATAGCCAGTAAGAAGTAGTACAATTCAAGTTTTAGGTATCGATTATTGACTTTTTAGCTAGCTTTGGTGCCTTGGACATGAGCTAGGACCTTAAGATTCTGCATGAAAGGAGGACTAGCAGCCGAGTTGCACGGGAGAATGTGAAAAGTGTTCATATGCAGTAAAAACCTGAGACATCCGTCCGTTTTCGTCAATGGTTATCGAATCGACTTAAAGCCAGATCGTCACATTGGCCGCTCTTCTCTCTGAAACGGTTGTACTTATCGTCTGCAAAGCTATGTCGCGTGCTGCGGTATGCGGAGACACTAAAAGCACCATAGTAGAACACAGATGAAGCTTCTAAGTTGATGTAATAGACAGTAAGAAGAAGTAAAATTCAAGTTTTAGGTATCGGTTATTGACTTTTTACACTTCTTTGGTGCCTTGGACTTGAGCTAGGAAATTAAGATTTTGCATGAAGAAGGACTATCAGCCGAGTTGCACGGGAGAATGTGAAAAGTGTTCATATGTAGTAAAAACCTGAGAAATCCGTCCGATTTCGTCATTTGTTATCGAATCGACTTAAAGCCAGATCATCACATTGGCCGCTCTGCTCTCGGAAACGGTTGTACTTATCGTCTGCAAAGCAATGTCGCGTTTTGCCGTAGGCGGAAACAGAATAGCACCATAGTAGAACACAGATGAAGCTTCTAAGTTGATGTAATAGCCAGTAAGAGGTAGACCAATTCAAGATTTAGGTATCGATTATTGACTTTTTAGCTGGCTTTGGTGTCTTGGACATGAGCTAGGACTTTAAGATTCTGCATAAAAGGAGGACTAGCAGCCCAGTTGCACGGGAGAATGTGAAAAGTGTTCATACGTATTAAAAACCTGAGACATCCGTCAGTTTTCGTCATTTGTGATCGAATCGACTTAAAGCCAGATCGTCACATTGGCCGCTCTTCTCTCTGAAACGGCTGTACTTATCGTCTGCAAAGCTATGTCGCGTGCTGCGGTATGCGGAGACACAAAAAGCACCATAGTAGAACACAGATGGAGCTTCTAAGTTGATGTAATAGCCAGTAAGAAGTAGTACAATTCAAGTTTTAGGTATCGATTATTGACTTTTTAGCTAGTTTTGGTGCCTTGGACATGAGCTATGACCTTAAGATTCTGCATGAAAGGATGACTAGCAGCCGAGTAGCACGGGAGAATGTGAAAAGTGTTCATATGTAGTAAAAACCTGGGAAATTCGTCCGTTTTCGTCATTTGTTATAGAATCGACTTAAAGCCACATCTTCTTATTGGCCGCTCTTCTCTCTGAAACGCGTGTACTTATCGTCTGCAAAGCTATGTCGCATGCTGCGGTATGCTGAGACACTACAGGCAGCATAGTAGAGCACAGATGAAGCTTCTAAGTTGATGTAATAGCCAGTAAGAATTAGTACAATTCAAGTTTTAGGTATCGATTATTGCCTTTTTAGCTGGCTTTGGTGCCTTGGACATGAGATAGGACCTTAAGATTCTGCATGAAAGGAGGACTAGCAGCCGAGTTGCAGGGGAGAATGTAAAAAGTGTTCATATGAAGTAAAAACCTGAGTAATCCGTCCGTTTTCGTCATTTGTTATCGAATCGACTTAAAGCCAGATCATCACATTGACCGCTCTGCTCTCGGAAACGGTTGTACTTATCGTCTGCAAAGCAATGTCGCGTTTTGCCGTAGGCGGAAACAGAAAAGCACCATAGTAGAACACAGATGGAGCTTCTAAGTTGATGTAATAGCCAGTTAGAAGTAGTACAATTCAAGTTTTAGGTATCGATTATTGACTTTTTAGCTGGCTTTGGTGCCTTCGACATGAGCTAGGACCTTAAGATTCTGCATGTAAGGAGGACTAGCAGCCGAGTTGCACGGGAGAATGTGAAAAGTGTTCATATGTAAAAAAAATACCTGAGAAATCCGTCCGTTTTCGTCATTTGTTATCGAATCGACTTAAAGCCAGATCGTCACATTGGTCGCTCTTCTCTCTGAAACGGTTGTACTTATCGTCTGCAAAGCTATGTCGCATGCTGCGTTATGCTGAGACACTACAAGCAGCATATTAGAACACAGATGAAGCTTCTAAGTTGATGTAATAGCCAGTAAGAAGTAGTATAATTCAAGTTTTAGGTATCGATTATTGACTTTTTAGCTAGCTTTGGTGCCTTGGACATGAGCTAGGACCTTAAGATTCAGCATGAAAGGAGGACTAGCATCCGAGTTGCACGGGAGAATGTGAAAAGTGTTCATATGTAGTAAAAACCTTAGAAATCCATCCGTTTTCGTCATTTGTTATCGAATCGACTTAAAGCCAGATCGTCACATTGGCCGCTCTTCTCTCTGAAACGGTTGTACTTATCGTCTGCAAAGCTATGTCGCGTGCTGCGGTATGTGGAGACACTAAAATTACTATAGTAGAACACAGATGAAGCATCTAAGTTGATGTAATAGCCAGTAAGAAGTAATCCAATTCAAGTTTTAGGTATCGATTATTGACTTTTTAGCTGGCTTTGGTGCCTTCGACATGAGCTAGGACCTTAAGATTCTGCATGTAAGGAGGACTAGCAGCCGAGTTGCACGGGAGAATGTGAAAAGTGTTCATATGTAAAAAAATACCTGAGAAATCCGTCCGTTTTCGTCATTTGTTATCGAATCGACTTAAAGCCAGATCGTCACATTGGTCGCTCTTCTCTCTGAAACGGTTGTACTTATCGTCTGCAAAGCTATGTCGCATGCTGCGTTATGCTGAGACACTACAAGCAGCATATTAGAACACAGATGAAGCTTCTAAGTTGATGTAATAGCCAGTAAGAAGTAGTAAATTCAAGTTTTAGGTATCGATTATTGACTTTTTAGCTAGCTTTGGTGCCTTGGACATGAGCTAGGACCTTAAGATTCAGCATGAAAGGAGGACTAGCAGCCGAGTAGCACGGGAGAATGTGAAAAGTGTTCATATGTAGTAAAAACCTGAGAAATTCGTCCGTTTTCGTCATTTGTTATCGAATCGACTTAAAGCCAGATCGTCACATTGGCCGCTCTTCTCTCGGAAACGGTTGTACTTATCATCTGCAAAGCTATGTCGCGTGTTGCTGTAGGCGGAAACAGGAAAAGCACCATAGTAGAACACAGATGAAGCTTCTAAGTTGATGTAATAGCCAGTAAGAAGTAGTCCAATACAAGTTTTAGGTATCGATTATTGACTTTTTAGCTGGCTTTGGTGCCTTGGACATGAGCTAGGACCGTAAGATTCTACATGAAAGGAGGACTAGCAGCCGAGTTGCACGGGAGATTGTGCAAAGTGTTCATATGTAGTAAAAACCTGAGAAATCCGTACGTTTTCGTCATTTGTTATCGAATCGACTTAAAGCCAGATCGTCACATTGGCCGCTCTTCTCTCTGAAAGGGTTGTACTTATCGTCTGTAAAACTATGTCGCGTGCTGCGGTATGCGGAGAAACTAAAAGCAAAGTAGTAGAACACAGATGAAGCTTCTAATTTGATGTAATAGCCAGGAAGAAGTAGTACAATTCAAGTTTTAGGTATCGATTATTGACTTTTTAGCTGGCTTTGGTGCCTTGGACATGAGCTAGGACCTTAAGATTCTGCATGAAAGGAGGACTAGCAGCCGAGTTGCACGGGAGAATGTGAAAAGTGTTCATATGTAGTAAAAACCTTAGAAATCCGTCCGTTTTCGTCATTTGTTATCGAATCGACTTAAAGCCAGATCGTCAAATTAGCCGCTCTTCTTTCTGAAACGGTTGTACTTATCGATTGCAAAGCTATGTTGCGTGCTGCGGTATGCGGAGACACTAAAAGCACCATAGTAGAACACAGATGAAGCTTCTAAGTTGATGTAATAGCCAGTAAGAAGTAGTACAATTCAAGTTTTAGATATCGATTATTGACTTTTTAGCTAGCTTTGGTGCCTTGGACATGAGCTAGGACCTTATGATTCTGCATGAAAGGAGGACTAGCAGCCGAGTTGCACGGGAGAATGTGAAAAGTGTTCATATATAGTAAAAACCTGAGAAATCCGTCCGTTTTCGTCATTTGTTATCGAATCGACTTAAAGCCAGATCGTCACATTGGCCGCTCTTCTCTCTGAAACGGTTGTACTTATCGTCTGCAAAGCTATGTCGCGTGCTGCGGTATGCTGAGACACTAAAAGCACCATAGTAGAACACAGATGAAGCTTCTAAGTTGATGTAATAGCCAGTAAGAAGTAGTACAATTAAAGTTTTAGGTATCAGTTAATGACTTTTTACCCTTCTTTGGTGGCTTGGACACGAGCTAGGAAATTAAGATTTTGCATGAAGGAAGACTATCAGCCGAGTTGCACGGGAGAATGTGAAAAGTGTTCATATGTAGTAAAAACCTGAGAAATCCGTCCGATTTCGTCATTTGTTATCGAATCGACATAAGCCAGATCGTCAGATTTTCCGCTCTTCTCTCTGAAACGGTTGTACTTATCGTCTGTAAAACTATGTACCTTGCACCGGTATGCGGAGAAACTAAAAGCACCGTAGTAGAACAGAGATGAAGCTTCTAAGTTGATGTAATAGCCAGGAAGAAGTAGTACAATTCAAGTTTTAGGTATTGATTATTGACTTTTTAGCTGGCTTTGGTGCCTTGGACATGAGCTAGGACTTTAAGATTCTGCATAAAAGGAGGACTACCAGCCGAGTTGCATGGGAGAATGTGAAAAGTGTTCATATGTAGTAATAACCTTAGAACTCCGTCCGTTTTCGTCATTTGTTATCGAATCGACTTAAAGCCAGATCGTCACATTGGCCACTCTTCTCTCTGAAACGGTTGTACTTATCGTCTGCAAAGCCATGTCGCGTGCTGCGGTATGTGGAGACACTAAAAGCACCATAGTAGAACACAGTTGAAGCTTCTAAGTTGATGTAATAGCTAGTAAGAAGTAGTAGCATTCAAGTTTTAGGTATCGATTATTGACTTTTTAGCTGGCTCTGGTGCCTTGGACATGAGCTAGGACCTTAAGATTCTGCATTAAAGGAGGACTAGCAGCCGAGTTGCACGGGAGAATGTGAAAAGTGTTCATATGTAGTAAAAACCTGAGAAATCCGTCCGTTTTCGTCGTTTGTTATCGAATCGACTTAAAGCCAGATCGTCACATTGGCCGCTCTTCTCTCTGAAACGGTTGTACTTATCGTCTGCAAAGCTATGTCGCGTGCTGCGGTATGCGGGGACACTAAAAGCACCATAGTAGAACACAGATGAAGCTTCTAAGTTGATGTAATAGCCAGTAAGAAGAAGTAAAATTCAAGTTTTAGGTATCGGTTATTGACTTTTTACACTTCTTTGGTGCCTTGGACACGAGCTAGGAACTTAAGATTTTGCATGAAGGAGGACTAGCAGCCGAGTTGCACGGGAGAATGTGAAAAGTGTGCATATGTAGTAAAAACCTGAGAAATCCGTCCGTTTTCGTCATTTGTTATCGAATCGACTTAAAGCCAGATCGTCACATTGGCCGCTCTTTTCTCTGAAACGGTTGTACTTATCGTCTGCAAAGCTATGTCACGTGCTGCGGTATGCGGAGACACTAAAATCACCACAGTAGAACACAGGTGAAGCTTCTAAGTTGATGCAATATCCAGTAAGAAGTAGTACAATTCGCGTTTTAGGTTTCGATTATTGACATTTTAGCTGGCTTTGGTGCCTTGGACATGAGCTAGGACCTTAAGATTCTGAATGAAAGGAGGACTAGCAGCTCAGTTGCACGGGCGTATGTGAAAAGTGTTCATATGTAGTAAAAACCTGAGAAATCCGTCCGTTTTTGTCATTTGTTATCGAATCGACTTAAAGCCAGATCGACACATTGGCCGCTTTTCTCTCTGAAACGGTTGTACTTAACGTCTGCAAAGCAATGTCGCGTGCTGCGGTATGCTGAGACACTAAAAGCACTATAGTAGAACACAGATCAAGCTTCTAAGTTGATGTAATAGCCAGTAAGAAGTAGTACAATACAAGTATATTGACCTTTTAGCTGGCTTTTGTGCCTTGGACATGAGCTGGGACCTTAAGATTCTGCATGAAAGGAGGACTAGCAGCCGAGTTGCACGGGAGAATGTGAAAAGTGTTCATATGTAGTAAAAACCTAAGACATCCGTCCGTTTTCGTCATTTGTTATCGAATCGACTTAAAGCCAGATCGTCACATTGGCCGCTCTTCTCTCTGAAACGCTTGTACTTATCGTCTGCAAAGCTATGTCGCGTGCTGCGGTATGCGGAGGCACTAAAAGCACCATAGTAGAACACAGATGAAGCTTCTAAGTTGATGTAATAGCCAGTAAGAAGTAGTGCAATTAAAGTTTTAGGTATCGGTTATTGACTTTTTACCCTTCTTTGGTGCCTTGGACACGAGCTAGGAACTTAAGATTTTGCATGAGGGAGGACTAGCAGCCGAGTTGCACGGGAGAATGTGAAAAGTGTTCATATGTAGTAAAAACCTGAGAAATCGGTCCGTTTTCGTCATTTGTTATCGAATCGACTTAAAGCCAGATCGTCACAATGGCCGCTCTTCTCTCTGAAACGGTTGTACTTATCGTCTACAAAGCTATGTCGCGTGCTGCGTTATGCGGAGACACTAAAAGCACCATAGTAGAACACAAATGATGCTTCTAAGTTGATGTAATAGCCAGTAAGAAGTAGTCCAATTCAAGATTTAGGTATCGATTATTGACTTTTTAGCTGGCTTTGGTGCCTTGGACATGAGCTAGGACCATATGATTCTGCATGAAACGAGGACTAGCGGCCGCGTTGCACGGGAGTATGTCAAAAGTGTTCATATGTAGTAAAAACCTGAGAAATCCGTCCATTTTCGTCATTTGTTATCGAATCGACTTAAAGCCAGATCGTCACATTGGCCGCTCTTCTCTCTGAAACGGTTGTACTTATCGTCTGCAAAACTATGTCGCGTGCTGCGGTATGCGGAGAAACTAACTAGCGGCCGCGTTGCACGGGAGTATGTGAAAAGTGTTCATATGTAGTAAAAACCTGAGAAATCCGTCCATTTTCGTCATTTGTTATCGAATCGACTTAAAGCCAGATCGTCACATTGGCCGCTCTTCTCTCTGAAACGGTTGTACTTATCGTCTTCAAAACTATGTCGCGTGCTGCGGTATGCGGTGAAACTAAAAGCACCGTAGTAGAACACAGATGAAGCTTCTAAGTTGATGTAATAGCCAGGAAGAAGTAGTACAATTCAAGTTTTAGGTATTGATTATTGACTTTTTAGCTGGCTTTGGTGCCTTGGACATGAGCTAGGACCTTAAGATTCTGCATGAAAGGAGTACTAGCAGCCGAGTTGCAAGGGAGAATGTTAAAAGTGTTCATATGTAGTAAAAACCTGAGAAATCGGTCCGTTTTCGTCATTTGTTATCGAATCGACTTAAAGCCAGATCGACACACTGGCCGCTCTTCTCTCTGAAACACTTTACTTATCGTCTGCAAAGTTATGTCGCGTGCTGCGGTATGCGGAATCACTAAAATCACCATAGTAGAACACAGATGAACCTTCTAAGTTGATGTAATAGCCAGTAAGAAGTAGTACAATTCAAGTTTTAGGTATGGATTATTGACTTTTTAGCGGCTTTGGTGCCTTGGACATGAGCTAGGACCTTAAGATTCTGCATGAAAGGAGGACTAGCAGCCGAGTTGCTGGGGAGAATGTAAAAAGTGTTCATATGAAGTAAAAACCTGAGAAATCCGTCCGTTTTCGTAATTTGTTATCGAATCGACTTAAAGCCAGATCGTCACATTGGCCGCTCTGCTCTCGGAATCGGTTGTACTTATCGTCTGCAAAACTATGTCGCGTGCTGCGGTATGCGGAGGCTCTAAAAGCACCATAGTAGAACACAGAGGAAACTTCTAAGTTGCTGTAATAGCCAGTAAGAAGTAATACCATTCAAGTTTTAGGTATCGATTATTGACTTTTTAGCTGGCTTTGGTGCCTTGGACATGAGCTAGCACTTTAAGATTCTGCATAAAAGGAGGACTAGCAGCCCAGTTGCACGGGAGAATGTGAAAAGTGTTCATATGTATTAAAAACTTGAGACATCCGTCCGTTTTCGTCATTTGTTATGGAATCGACTTAAAGCCAGATCGTCACATTGGCCGCTCTTCTCTCTGAAACGGTTGTACTTATCGTCTGCATAGCTATGTCGCGTGCTGCGGTATGCGGAGACACTAAAAGCACCATAGTAGAACACAGATGAAGCTTCTAATTTGACGTAATAGCCAGTAAGAAGTAGTAGAATTCAAGTTTTAGGTATCGATTATTGACTTTTTAGCTGGCTCTGGTGCCTTGGACATGAGCTAGGATCTTAAGATTCTGCATTAAAGGAGGACTAGCAGCCGAGTTGCACGGGAGAATGTGAAAAGTGTTCATATGTAGTAAAAACCTGAGAACTCCGTCCGTTTTCGTCATTTGTTATCGAATCGACTTAAAGCCAGTTCGTCACATTGGCCGCTCTTCTCTCTGAAACGGTTGTACTTATCGTCTGCAAAACTATGTCGCGTGCTGCGGTATGCGGAGACACTAAAATCACCATAGTAGAACACAGATGAAGCATCTAAGTTGATGTAATAGCCAGTAAGAAGTTGTCCAATTCAAGTTTTAGGTATCGATTATTGACTTTTTAGCTGGCTTTGGTGCCTTGGAGATGAGCTAGGACGTTAAGATTCTGCATGAAAGGAGGACTAGCAGCCGAGTTGCCCAGGAGAATGTGAAAAGTGTTCATATGTAAAAAAATACCTAAGAAATCCGTCCGTTTTCGTCATTTGTTATCGAATCGACTTAAAGCCAGATCGTCACATTGGTCGCTCTTCTCTCTGACATGGTTGTACTTATCGTCTACAAAGATATGTCGCGTGCTGCGGTATGCGGAGACACTAAAATCACCATAGTAGAACACAGAAGAAGCATCTAAGTTGATGTAATAGCCAGTAAGAAGTTGTCCAATTCAAGTTTTAGGTATCGATTATTGACTTTTTAGCTAGCTTTGGTGCCTTGGACATGAGCTAGGACCTTAAGATTCTGCATGAAAGGAGGACTAGCAGCCGAGTTGCACGGGAGAATGTGAAAAGTGTTCATATGCAGTAAAAACCTGAGACATCCGTCCGTTTTCTTCATTTGTTATCGAATCGACTTAAAGCCAGATCGTCACATTGGCCGCTCTTCTCTCTGAAACGGTTGTACTTATCGTCTACAAAGATATGTCGCGTGCTGCGGTATGCGGAGACACTAAAATCACCATAGTAGAACACAGATGAAGCTTCTAAGTTGTTGTAATAGCCAGTAAGAAGTAGTACAATTCAAGTTTTAGGTATCGATTATTGAGCTTTTAGCTGGCTTTTGTGCCTTGGACATGAGCTGGGACCTTAAGATTCTGCATGAAAGGAGGACTAGAAGCCGAGTTGCACGGGAGAATGTGAAAAGTGTTCATATGTAGTAAAAACCTGAGAAATCCGTCCGTTTTCGTCATTTATTATCGAATCTACTTAAAGCCAGATCGTCACATTGGCCGCTCTTCTCTCTGAAACGGTTGTACTTATCGTCTGCAAAGCTATGTCGCGTACTGCGGTATTCGGAGACACTAAAAGCACCTTAGTAGAACACAGATGAAGCTTCTAAGATGATGTAATAGCCAGTAAGAAGTAGTACAATTCAAGTTTTAGGTATCGGTTGTTGACTTTTTAGCTGGCTTTGGTGCCTTGGACATGAGCTAGGACCTTAAGATTCTGCAATAAAGGAGGCCTAGAAGCCGAGTTGCACGGGCGAAGGTGAAAAGTGTTCATATGTAGTAAAAACCTGAGAAATCGGTCCGTTTTCGTCATTTGTTATCGAATCGACTTAAAGCCAGATCGTCACATTGGCCGCTCTTCTCTCTGAAACGGTTGTACGTATCGTCTGCAAAGCTATGTCGCGTGTTGCCGTAGGCGGAAACAGGAAAAGCACCATAGTAGAACACAGATGAAACTTCTAAGTTGATGTAATAGCCAGTAAGAAGTAGTCCAATTCAAGATTTAGGTATCGATTATTGACTTTTTAGCTGGCTTTGGTGCCTTGGACATGAGCTAGGACCTTAAGATTCTGCATGAAAGGATGACTAGCAGCCGAGTTGGACGGGAGAATGTGAAAAGTGTTCATATGTAGTAAAAACCTAAGAAATTCGTCCGTTTTCGTCATTTGTTATCGAATCGACTTAAAGCCAGATCGTCACATTGGCCGCTCTTCTCTCTGAAACGGTTGTACTTATCGTCTGCAAAGCTATGTCGCGTGCTGCGGTATGCGGAGACACTAAAAGCACCATAGTAGAACACAGATGAAGCTTCTAAGTTGACGTAATAGCCAGGAAGAAGTAGTACAATTCAAGTTTTAGGTGTCGGTTATTGACTTTTTAGCTGGCTTTGGTGCCTTGGACAAAAGCTAGGACCTTTACATTCTGCATGAAAGGAGGACTAGCAGCCGATTTGCATGGGAGAATGTGAAAAGTGTTCATATGTAGTAAAAACCTGAGAAATCCGTCCGTTTTCGTCATTTGTTATCGAATCGACTTAAAGCCAGATCGTCACATTGGCCGCTCTTCTCTCTGAAACGGTTGTACTTATCGTCTGCAAAGCTATGTCGCGTGCTGCGGTATGCTGAGACACTAAAATCACCATAGTGGAACACAGATCAAGCTTCTAAGTTGATGTAATAGCTAGTAAGAAGTAGTACAATTCAAGTTTTAGGTATTGAATATTGAATTTGTAGCTGGCTTTGGTGCCTTGGACATGAGCTAGGACCTTAATATTCTGCATGAAAGAAGGGCTAGCAGCCGAGTTGCACGGGAGAATGTGAAAAGTGTTCATATGTAGTAAAAACCTGAGATATCCGTCCGTTTTCGTCATTTGTTATCGAATCGACTTAAAGCCAGATCGTCACATTGGCCGCTCTTCTCTCTGAAACGCTTGTACTTATCGTCTGCAATGCTAAGACGAGTGCTGCGGTATGCGGAGGCACTAAAAGCACCATAGTAGAACACAGATGAAGCTTCTAAATTGATGTAATAGCCAGTAAGAAGTAGTACAATTCAAGTTTTAAGTATCGATTATTGACATTTAGCTAGCTTTGGTGCCTTGGACATGAGCTAGGACCTTATGATTCTGCATGAAAGGAGGACTAGCAGCCGAGTTGCACGGGAGAATGTGAAAAGTGTTCATATGTAGCAAAAACCTGAGAAATCCGTCCGTTTTCGTCATTTGTTATCGAATCTACTTAAAGCAAGATCGTCACATTGGCCGCTCTTCTCTCTGAAACGGTTGTACTTATCCTCTACAAAGCTACGTCGCGAGCTGCGATATGCGGAGACACTAAAAGCACCATAGTAGAACACAGATGAAGCTTCTAAGTTGATGTAATAGCCAGTAAGAAGTAGTACAATTAAAGTTTTAGGTATCGGTTATTGACTTTTTACCCTTCTTTGGTGCCTTGGACACGAGCTAGGAACTTAAGATTTTGCATGAGGGAGGACTATTAGCCGAGTTGCACGGGAGAATGTGAAAAGTGTTCATATGTAGTAAAAACCTGAGAAATCCGTCCGTTTTAGTCATTTGTTATCGAATCGACTTAAAGCCAGATCGTCACAATGGCCGCTCTTCTCTCTGAAACGGTTGTACTTATCGTCTGCAAAACTATGTCGCGTGCTGCGGTATGCGGAGAAACTAAAAGCACCGTAGTAGAACACAGATGTAGCTTCTACGTTGACGTAATAGCCAGGAAGAAATAGTACAATTCAAGTTTTAGGTATTGATTATTGACTTTTTAGCTGGCTTTGGTGCCTTGGACATGAGCTAGGACCTTAACATTCTGCATGAGAGGAGGACTAGCAGCCGAGTTGCACGGGAGAATGTGAAAAGTGTTCATATGTAGTAAAAACCTCAGAAATCCGTCCGTTTTCGTCATTTGTTATCGAATCGACTTAAAGCCAGATCGTCACATTGGCCGCTCTTCTCTCTGAAACGGTTGTACTTATCGTCTACAAAGCTATGTCGCGTGCTGCGATATGCGGAGACACTAAAAGCACCATAGTAGAACACAAATGATGCTTCTAAGTTGATGTAATAGCCAGTAAGAAGTAGTCCAATTCAAGATTTAGGTATCGATTATTGACTTTTTAGCTGGCTTTGGTGCGTTGGACATGAGCTAGGACCTTATGATTCTGCATGAAACGAGGACTAGCGGCCGCGTTGCACGGGAGTATGTGAAAAGTGTTCATATGTAGTAAAAACCTGAGGAATCCGTCCATTTTCGTCATTTGTTATCGAATCGACTTAAAGCCAGATCGTCACATTGGCCGCTCTTCTCTCTGAAACGGTTGTACTTATCGTCTGCAAAACTATGTCGCGTGCTGCGGTATGCGGAGAAACTAAAAGCACCGTAGTAGAACACAGATGAACCTTCTAAGTTGCTGTAATAGCCAGTAAGAAGTAATACCATTCAAGTTTTAGGTATCGATTATTATCTTTTTAGCTGGCTTTGGTGCCTTGGACATGAGCTAGGACTTTAGGATTCTGCATAAAAGGAGGACTAGCAGCCCAGTTGCACGGGAGAATGTGAAAAGTGTTCATATGTATTAAAAACCTGAGACATCCGTCCGTTTTCGTCATTTGTTATCGAATCGACTTAAAGCCAGATCGTCACATTGGCCGCCCTTCTCTCTGAAACGGTTGTACTTATCGTCTGCAAAGCTATGTCACGTGCTGCGGTATGCGGAGACACTAAAAGCACCATAGTAGAACACAGATGAAGCTTCTAAGTTGATGTAATAGCCAGTAAGAAGTAGTACAATTAAAGTTTTAGGTATCGGTTATTGACTTTTTACCCTTGTTTGGTGCCTTGGACACGAGCTAGGAACTTAAGATTTTGCATGAGGGAGGACTAGCAGCCGAGTTGCACGGGAGAATGTGAAAAGTGTTCATAAGTAGTAAAAACCTGAGAAATTCGTCCGTTTTCGTCATTTGTTTTCGAATCGACTTAAAGCCAGATCGTCACATTGGCCGCTCTTCTCTCTGAAACGCTTGTACTTATCGTCTGCAAAGCTATATCGCATGCTGCGGTATGGTGAGACACTACAAGCAGCATAGTAGAACACAGATGAAGCTTCTAAGTTGATGTAATAGCCAGTAAGAAGTAGTACAATTCAAGTTTTAGGTATTGATTATTGACTTTTTAGCTGGCTTTGGTTCCTTGGACATGAGCTAGGACCTTAAGATTCTGCATGAAAGGAGGACTAGCAGCCGAGTTGCACGGGAGAATGTGAAAAGTGTTCATATGTAGTAAAAACCTCAGAAATCCGTCCGTTTTCGTCATTTGTTATCGAATCGACTTAAAGCCAGATCGTCACATTGGCCGCTCTTCTCTCTGAAACGGTTGTACTTATCGTCTACAAAGCTATGTCGCGTGCTGCGATATGCGGAGACACTAAAAGCACCATAGTAGAACACAAATGATGCTTCTAAGTTGATGTAATAGCCAGTAAGAAGTAGTCCAATTCAAGATTTAGGTATCGATTATTGACTTTTTAGCTGGCTTTGGTGCGTTGGACATGAGCTAGGACCTTATGATTCTGCATGAAACGAGGACTAGCGGCCGCGTTGCACGGGAGTATGTGAAAAGTGTTCATATGTAGTAAAAACCTGAGAAATCCGTCCATTTTCGTCATTTGTTATCGAATCGACTTAAAGCCAGATCGTCACATTGGCCGCTCTTCTCTCTGAAACGGTTGTACTTATCGTCTGCAAAACTATGTCGCGTGCTGCGGTATGCGGAGAAACTAAAAGCACCGTAGTAGAACACAGATGAAGCTTCTAAGTTGACGTAATAGCCAGGAAGAAGTAGTACAATTCAAGTTTTAGGTATTGATTATACACTTTTTAGCTGGCTTTGGTGCCTTGGACATGAGCTAGGACCTTAAGATTCTGCATGAAAGGAGGACCAGCAGCCGAGTTGCAAGGGAGAATGTGAAAAGTGTTCATATGTAGTAAAAACCTGAGAAATCGGTCCGTTTTCGTCATTTGTTATCGAATCGACTTAAAGCCAGATCGTCACATTGGCCGCTCTTCTCTCTGAAACACTTGTACTTATCGTCTGCAAAGCTATGTCGCGTGCTGCGGTATGTGGAAACACTAAAATCACCATAGTAGAACACAGATGAAACTTCTAAGTTGCTGTAATAGCCAGTAAGAAGTAATACCATTCAAGTTTTAGGTATCGATTATTAACTTTTTAGCTGGCTTTGGTGCCTTGGACATGAGCTAGGACTTTAAGATTCTGCATAAAAGGAGGACTAGCAGCCCAGTTGCACGGGAGAATGTGAAAAGTGTTCATATGTATTAAAAACCTGAGACATCCGTCCGTTTTCGTCATTTGTTATCGAATCGACTTAAAGCCAGATCGTCACATTGGCCGCCCTTCTCTCTGAAACGGTTGTACTTATCGTCTGCAAAGCTATGTCACGTGCTGCGGTATGCGGAGACACTAAAAGCACCATAGTAGAACACAGATGAAGCTTCTAAGTTGATGTAATAGCCAGTAAGAAGTAGTACAATTAAAGTTTTAGGTATCGGTTATTGACTTTTTACCCTTCTTTGGTGCCTTGGACACGAGCTAGGAACTTAAGATTTTGCATGAGGGAGGACTAGCAGCCGAGTTGCACGGGAGAATGTGAAAAGGGTTCATAAGTAGTAAAAACCTGAGAAATTCGTCCGTTTTCGTCACTTGTTTTCGAATCGACTTTAAGCCAGATCGTCACATTGGCCGCTCTTCTCTCTGAAACGCTTGTACTTATCGTCTGCAAAGCTATGTCGCATGCTGCGGTATGCTGAGACACTACAAGCAGCATAGTAGAACACAGATGAAGCTTCTAAGTTGATGTAATAGCCAGTAAGAAGTAGTACAATTCAAGTTTTAGGTATTGATTATTGACTTTTTAGGTGGCTTTGGTTCCTTGGACATGAGCTAGGACCTTAAGATTCTGCATGAAAGGAGGACTAGCAGCCGAGTTGCACGGGAGAATGTGAAAAGTGTTCATATGTAGTAAAAACCTAAGAAATTCGTCCGTTTTCGTCATTTGTTATCGAATCGACTTAAAGCCAGATCGTCACATTGGCCGCTCTTCTCTCTGAAACGGTTGTACTTATCGTCTGCAAAGCTATGTCGCATGCTGCGGTATGCGGAGACAATAAAAGCACCATAGTAGAACACAGATGAAGCTTCTAATTTGACGTAATAGCCAGGAAGAAGTAGTACAATTCAAGTTTTAGGTATCAACTATTGACTTTTTAGCTGGCTTTGGTGCCTTGGACATGAGCTAGGACCTTAACATTCTGCATGAAAGGAGGACTAGCAGCCGATTTGCATGGGAGAATGTGAAAAGTGTTCATATGTAGTAAAAACCCGAGAAATCCGTCCGTTTTCGTCATTTGTTATCGAATCGTCTTAAAGCCAGATCGTCACATTAGCCGCTCTTCACTCTGAAACGGTTGTACTTATCGATTGCAAAGCTAGGTCGCGTGCTGCGGTATGCGGAGACACTAAAAGCACCATAGTAGAACACAGATGAAGCTTCTAAATTGATGTAATAGCCAGTAAGAAGTAGTACAATTCAAGTTTTAAGTATCGATTATTGACATTTAGCTAGCTTTGGTGCCTTGGACATGAGCTAGGACCTTATGATTCTGCATGAAAGGAGGACTAGCAGCCGAGTTGCACGGCAGAATGTGAAAAGTGTTCATATGTAGCAAAAACCTGAGAAATCCGTCCGTTTTCGTCATTTGTTATCGAATCTACTTAAAGCAAGATCGTCACATTGGCCGCTCTTCTCTCTGAAACGGTTGTACTTATCCTCTACAAAGCTACGTCGCGAGCTGCGATATGCGGAGACACTAAAACCACCATAGTAGAACACAGATGAAGCTTCTAAGTTGATGTAATAGCCAGTAAGAAGTAGTACAATTAAAGTTTTAGGTATCGGTTATTGACTTTTTACCCTTCTTTGGTGCCTTGGACACGAGCTAGGAACTTAAGATTTTGCATGAGGGAGGACTATTAGCCGAGTTGCACGGGAGAATGTGAAAAGTGTTCATATGTAGTAAAAACCTGAGAAATCCGTCCGTTTTCGTCATTTGTTATCGAATCGACTTAAAGCCAGATCGTCACAATGGCCGCTCTTCTCTCTGAAACGGTTGTACTTATCGTCTGCAAAACTATGTCGCGTGCTGCGGTATGCGGAGAAACTGAAAGCACCGTAGTAGAACACAGATGTAGCTTCTACGTTGACGTAATAGCCAGGAAGAAATAGTATAATTCAAGTTTTAGGTATTGATTATTGACTTTTTAGCTGGCTTTGGTGCCTTGGACATGAGCTAGGACCTTAAGATTCTGCATGAGAGGAGGACTAGCAGCCGAGTTGCACGGGAGAATGTGAAAAGTGTTCATATGTAGTAAAAACCTCAGAAGTCCGTCCGTTTTCGTCATTTGTTATCGAATCGACTTAAAGCCAGATCGTCACATTGGCCGCTCTTCTCTCTGAAACGGTTGTACTTATCGTCTACAAAGCTATGTCGCGTGCTGCGATATGCGGAGACACTAAAAGCACCATAGTAGAACACAAATGATGCTTCTAAGTTGATGTAATAGCCAGTAAGAAGTAGTCCAATTCAAGATTTAGGTATCGATTATTGACTTTTTAGCTGGCTTTGGTGCGTTGGACATGAGCTAGGACCTTATGATTCTGCATGAAACGAGGACTAGCGGCCGCGTTGCACGGGAGTATGTGAAAAGTGTTCATATGTAGTAAAAACCTGAGAAATCCGTCCATTTTCGTCATTTGTTATCGAATACACTTAAAGCCAGATCGTCACATTGGCCGCTCTTCTCTCTGAAACGGTTGTACTTATCGTCTGCAAAACTATGTCGCGTGCTGCGGTATGCGGAGAAACTAAAAGCACCGTAGTAGAAGACAGATGAAGCTTCTAAGTTGATGTAATAGCCAGGAAGAAGTAGTACAATTCAAGTTTTAGGTATCGATTATTGACTTTTTAGCTGGCTTTGGTGCCTTGGACATGAGCTAGGACCTTAAGATTCTGCATGAAAGGAGGACCAGCAGCCGAGTTGCAAGGGAGAATGTGAAAAGTGTTCATATGTATTAAAAACCTGAGAAATCGGTCCGTTTTCGTCATTTGTTATCGAATCGACTTATATCCAGATCGTCACATTGGCCGCTCTTCTCTCTGAAACACTTGTACTTATCGTCTGCAAAGCTATGTCGCGTGCTGCGGTATGTGGAAACACTAAAATCACCATAGTAGAACACAGATGAACCTTCTAAGTTGCTGTAATAGCCAGTAAGAAGTAGTACAATTAAAGTTTTAGGTATCGGTTATTGACTTTTTACCCTTCTTTGGTGCCTTGGACACGAGCTAGGAACTTAAGATTTTGCATGAGGGATGACTAGCAGCCGAGTTGCACGGGAGAATGTGAAAAGTGTTCATAAGTAGTAAAAACCTGAGAAATTCGTCCGTTTTCGTCATTTGTTATCGAATCGACTTAAAGCCAGATCGTCACATTGGCCGCTCTTCTCTCTGAAACGGTTGTACTTATCGTCTACAAAGCTATGTCGCGTGCTGCGATATGCGGAGACACTAAAAGCACCATAGTAGAACACAAATGATGCTTCTAAGTTGATGTAATAGCCAGTAAGAAGTAGTCCAATTCAAGATTTAGGTATCGATTATTGACTTTTTAGCTGGCTTTGGTTCCTTGGACATGAGCTAGGACCTTAAGATTCTGCATGAAAGGAGGACTAGCAGCCGAGTTGCACGGGAGAATGTGAAAAGTGTTCATATGTATTAAAAACCTGAGAAATCGGTCCGTTTTCGTCATTTGTTATCGAATCGACTTATATCCAGATCGTCACATTGGCCGCTCTTCTCTCTGAAACACTTGTACTTATCGTCTGCAAAGCTATGTCGCGTGCTGCGGTATGTGGAAACACTAAAATCACCATAGTAGAACACAGATGAACCTTCTAAGTTGCTGTAATAGCCAGTAAGAAGTAGTACAATTAAAGTTTTAGGTATCGGTTATTGACTATTTACCCTTCTTTGGTGCCTTGGACACGAGCTAGGACCTTAAGATTCTGCATGAAAGGAGGACCAGCAGCCGAGTTGCAAGGGAGAATGTGAAAAGTGTTCATATGTAGTAAAACCCTGAGAAATCGGTCCGTTTTCGTCTTTTGTTATCGAATCGTCTTAAAGCCAGATCGTCACATTAGCCGCTCTTCACTCTGAAACGGTTGTACTTATCGATTGCAAAGCTATGTCGCGTGCTGCGGTATGCGGAGACACTAAAAGCACCATAGTAGAACACAGATGAAGCTTCTAAGTTGATGTAATAGCCAGTAAGAAGTAGTACAATTCAAGTTTTAGGTATCGATTATTGACATTTAGCTAGCTTTGGTGCCTTGGACATGAGCTAGGACCTTATGATTCTGCATGAAAGGAGGACTAGCAGCCGAGTTGCACGGGAGAATGTGAAAAGTGTTCATATGTAGCAAAAACCTGAGAAATCCGTCCGTTTTCGTCATTTGTTATCGAATCTACTTAAAGCAAGATCGTCACATTGGCCGCTCTTCTCTCTGAAACGGTTGTACTTATCCTCTACAAAGCTACGTCGCGAGCTGCGATATGCGGAGACACTAAAATCACCATAGTAGAACACAGATGAAGCTTCTAAGTTGATGTAATAGCCAGTAAGAAGTAGTACAATTAAAGTTTTAGGTATCGGTTATTGACTTTTTACCCTTCTTTGGTGCCTTGGACACGAGCTAGGAACTTAAGATTTTGCATGAGGGAGGACTATTAGCCGAGTTGCACGGGAGAATGTGAAAAGTGTTCATATGTAGTAAAAACCTGAGAAATCCATCCGTTTTCGTCATTTGTTATCGAATCGACTTAAAGCCAGATCGTCACAATGGCCGCTCTTCTCTCTGAAACGGTTGTACTTATCGTCTGCAAAACTATGTCGCGTGCTGCGGTATGCGGAGAAACTAAAAGCACCGAAGTAGAACACAGATGTAGCTTCTACGTTGACGTAATACCCAGGAAAAAATAGTACAATTCAAGTTTTAGGTATTGATTATTGACTTTTTAGCTGGCTTTGGTGCCTTGGACATGAGCTAGGACCTTAAGATTCTGCATGAAAGGAGGACTAGCAGCCGAGTTGCACGGGAGAATGTGAAAAGTGTTCATATGTAGTAAAAACCTGAGAAATCCGTCCGTTTTCGTCATTTGTTATCGAACCGACTTAAAGCCAGATCGTCACATTGGCCGCTCTTCTCTCTGAAACGGTTGTACTTATCGTCTACAAAGCTATGTCGCGTGCTGCGATATGCGGAGACACTAAAAGCACCATAGTAGAACACAAATGATGCTTCTAAGTTGATGTAATAGCCAGTAAGAAGTAGTCCAATTCAAGATTTAGGTATCGATTATTGACTTTTTAGCTGGCTTTGGTGCCTTGGACATGAGCTAGGACCTTATGATTCTGCATGAAACGAGGACTAGCGGCCGCGTTGCACGGGAGAATGTGAAAAGTGTTCATATGTAGTAAAAACCTGAGAAATCCGTCCATTTTCGTCATTTGTTATCGAATCGACTTAAAGCCAGATCGTCACATTGGCCGCTCTTCTCTCTGAAACGGTTGTACTTATCGTCTGCAAAACTATGTCGCGTGCTGCGGTATGCGGAGAAACTAAAAGCACCGTAGTAGAACACAGATGAAGCTTCTAAGTTGATGTAATAGCCAGGAAGAAGTAGTACAATTCAAGTTTTAGGTATTGATTATTGACTTTTTAGCTGGCTTTGGTGCCTTGGACATGAGCTAGGACCTTAAGATTCTGCATGAAAGGAGGACCAGCAGCCGAGTTGCAAGGGAGAATGTGAAAAGTGTTCATATGTAGTAAAAACCTGAGAAATCGGTCCGTTTTCGTCATTTGTTATCGAATCGACTTAAAGCCAGATCGTCACATTGGCCGCTCTTCTCTCTGAAACACTTGTACTTATCGTCTGCAAAGCTATGTCGCGTGCTGCGGTATGCGGAAACACTAAAATCACCATAGTAGAACACAGATGAACCTCCTAAGTTGCTGTAATAGCCAGTAAGAAGTAATACCATTCAAGTTTTAGGTATCGATTATTAACTTTTTAGCTGGCTTTGGTGCCTTGGACATGAGCTAGGACTTTCAGATTCTGCATAAAAGGAGGACTAGCAGCCCAGTTGCACGGGAGAATGTGAAAAGTGTTCATATGTATTAAAAACCTTAGACATCCGTCCGTTTTCGTCATTTGTTATCGAATCGACTTAAAGCCAGATCGTCACATTGGCCGCCCTTCTCTCTGAAACGGTTGTACTTATCGATTGCAAAGCTATGTCACGTGCTGCGGTATGCGGAGACACTAAAAGCACCATAGTAGAACACAGATGAAGCTTCTAAGTTGATGTAATAGCCAGTAAGAAGTAGTACAATTTAAGTTTTAGGTATCGATTATTGACTTCTTACCCTTCTTTGGTGCCTTGGACACGAGCTAGGAACTTAAGATTTCGCATGAGGGAGGACTAGCAGCCGAGTTGCACGGGAGAATGTGAAAAGTGTTCATATGTAGTAAAAACCTGAGAAATTCGTCCGTTTTCGTCATTTGTTATCGAATCTACTTAAAGCCAGATCGTCACATTGGCCGCTCTTCTCTCTGAAACGGTTGTACTTATCGTCTACAAAGCTATGTCGCGTGCTGCGATATGCGGAGACATTAAAAGCACCATAGTAGAACACAAATGATGCATCTAAGTTGATGTAATAGCCAGTAAGAAGTAGTCCAATTCAAGATTTAGGTATCGATTATTGACTTTTTAGCTGGCTTTGGTGCCTTGGACATAAGCTAGGACCTTATTATTCTGCATGAAACGAGGACTATCGGCCGCGTTGCACGGGAGTATGTGAAAAGTATTCATATGTAGTAAAAACCTGAGACATCCGTCCGTTTTCGTCATTTGTTATCGAATCGACTTAAAGCCAGATCGTCAAATCGGCCGCTCTTCTCTCTGAAACGCTTGTACTTATCGTCTGCAATGCTATGTCGCAAGCTGCGGTTAGCGGAGGCACTAAAAGCACCATAGTAGAACACAGATGAAGCTTCTAAGTTGATGTAATAGCCAGTAAGAAGTAGTACAATTCAAGTTTTAGGTATCGATTATTGACTTTTTAGCTAGCTTTGGTGCCTTGGACATGAGCTAGGACCTTAAGATTCTGCATGAAAGGAGGACTAGCAGCCGAGTTGCACGGGAGAATGTGAAAAGTGTTCATAAGTAGTAAAAACCTGAGAAATTCCTTCGTTTTCGTCATTTGTTTTCTAATCGACTTAAAGCCAGATCGTCACATTGGCCGCTCTTCTCTCTGAAACGCTTGTACTTATCGTCTGCAAAGCTATGTCGCATGCTGCGGTATGCTGAGACACTACAAGCAGCATAGTAGAACACAGGTGAAGCTTCTAAGTTGATGTAATAGCCAGTAAGAAGTAGTACAATTCAAGTTTTAGGTATTGATTATTGACTTTTTAGCTGGCTTTGGTTCCTTTTACATGAGCTAGGACCTTAAGATTCTGCATGAAAGGAGGACTAGCAGCCGAGTTGCACGGGAGAATGTGAAAAGTGTTCATATGTAGTAAAAACCTAAGAAATTCGTCCGTTTTCGTCATTTGTTATCGAATCGACTTAAAGCCAGATCGTCACATTGGCCGCTCTTCTCTCTGAAACGGTTGTACTTATCGTCTGCAAAGCTATGTCGCATGCTGCGGTATACGGAGACAATAAAAGCACCATAGTAGAACACAGATGAAGCTTCTAATTTGACGTAATAGCCAGGAAGAAGTAGTACAATTCATGTTTTAGGTATCAACTATTGACTTTTTAGGTGGCTTTGGTGCCTTGGACATGAGCTAGGACCTTAACATTCTACATGAAAGGAGGACTAGCAGCCGATTTGCATGGGAGAATGTGAAAAGTGTTCATATGTAGTAAAAACCCGAGAAATCCGTCCGTTTTCGTCATTTTTTATCGAATCTACTTAAAGCAAGATCGTCACATTGGCCGCTCTTCTCTCTGAAACGGTTGTACTTATCCTCTACAAAGCTACGTCGCGAGCTGCGATATGCGGAGACACTAAAATCACCATAGTAGAACACAGATGAAGCTTCTAAGTTGATGTAATAGCCAGTAAGAAGTAGTACAATTAAAGTTTTAGGTATCGGTTATTGACTTTTTACCCTTCTTTGGTGCCTTGGACACGAGCTAGGAACTTAAGATTTTGCATGAGGGAGGACTATTAGCCGAGTTGCACGGGAGAATGTGAAAAGTGTTTATATGTAGTAAAAACCTGAGAAATCCATCCGTTTTCGTCATTTGTTATCGAATCGACTTAAAGCCAGATCGTCACAATGGCCGCTCTTCTCTCTGAAACGGTTGTACTTATCGTCTGCAAAACTATGTCGCGTGCTGCGGTATGCGGAGAAACTAAAAGCACCGTAGTAGAACACAGATGTAGCTTCTACGTTGACGTAATAGCCAGGAAAAAATAGTACAATTCAAGTTTTAGGTATTGATTATTGACTTTTTAGCTGGCTTTGGTGCCTTGGACATGAGCTAGGACCTTAAGATTCTGCATGAAAGGAGGACTAGCAGCCGAGTTGCACGGGAGAATGTGAAAAGTGTTCATATGTAGTAAAAACCTGAGAAATCCGTCCGTTTTCGTCATTTGTTATCGAACCGACTTAAAGCCAGATCGTCACATTGGCCGCTCTTCTCTCTGAAACGGTTGTACTTATCGTCTACAAAGCTATGTCGCGTGCTGCGATATGCGGAGACACTAAAAGCACCATAGTAGAACACAAATGATGCTTCTAAGTTGATGTAATAGCCAGTAAGAAGTAGTCCAATTCAAGATTTAGGTATCGATTATTGACTTTTTAGCTGGCTTTGGTGCCTTGGACATGAGCTAGGACCTTATGATTCTGCATGAAACGAGGACTAGCGGCCGCGTTGCACGGGAGAATGTGAAAAGTGTTCATATGTAGTAAAAACCTGAGAAATCCGTCCATTTTCGTCATTTGTTATCGAATCGACTTAAAGCCAGATCGTCACATTGGCCGCTCTTCTCTCTGAAACGGTTGTACTTATCGTCTGCAAAACTATGTCGCGTGCTGCGGTATGCGGAGAAACTAAAAGCACCGTAGTAGAACACAGATGAAGCTTCTAAGTTGATGTAATAGCCAGGAAGAAGTAGTACAATTCAAGTTTTAGGTATTGATTATTGACTTTTTAGCTGGCTTTGGTGCCTTGGACATGAGCTAGGACCTTAAGATTCTGCATGAAAGGAGGACCAGCAGCCGAGTTGCAAGGGAGAATGTGAAAAGTGTTCATATGTAGTAAAAACCTGAGAAATCGGTCCGTTTTCGTCATTTGTTATCGAATCGACTTAAAGCCAGATCGTCACATTGGCCGCTCTTCTCTCTGAAACACTTGTACTTATCGTCTGCAAAGCTATGTCGCGTGCTGCGGTATGCGGAAACACTAAAATCACCATAGTAGAACACAGATGAACCTCCTAAGTTGCTGTAATAGCCAGTAAGAAGTAATACCATTCAAGTTTTAGGTATCGATTATTAACTTTTTAGCTGGCTTTGGTGCCTTGGACATGAGCTAGGACTTTCAGATTCTGCATAAAAGGAGGACTAGCAGCCCAGTTGCACGGGAGAATGTGAAAAGTGTTCATATGTATTAAAAACCTTAGACATCCGTCCGTTTTCGTCATTTGTTATCGAATCGACTTAAAGCCAGATCGTCACATTGGCCGCCCTTCTCTCTGAAACGGTTGTACTTATCGATTGCAAAGCTATGTCACGTGCTGCGGTATGCGGAGACACTAAAAGCACCATAGTAGAACACAGATGAAGCTTCTAAGTTGATGTAATAGCCAGTAAGAAGTAGTACAATTTAAGTTTTAGGTATCGATTATTGACTTCTTATCCTTCTTTGGTGCCTTGGACACGAGCTAGGAACTTAAGATTTCGCATGAGGGAGGACTAGCAGCCGAGTTGCACGGGAGAATGTGAAAAGTGTTCATATGTAGTAAAAACCTGAGAAATTCGTCCGTTTTCGTCATTTGTTATCGAATCGACTTAAAGCCAGATCGTCACATTGGCCGCTCTTCTCTCTGAAACGGTTGTACTTATCGTCTACAAAGCTATGTCGCGTGCTGCGATATGCGGAGACACTAAAAGAACCATAGTAGAACACAAATGATGCTTCTAAGTTGATGTAATAGCCAGTAAGAAGTAGTCCAATTCAAGATTTAGGTATCGATTATTGACTTTTTAGCTGGCTTTGGTGCCTTGGACATGAGCTAGGAACTTATGATTCTGCATGAAACGAGGACTAGCGGCCGCGTTGCACGGGAGTATGTGAAAAGTGTTCATATGTAGTAAAAACCTGAGAAATCCGTCGATTTTCGTCATTTGTTATCGAATCGACTTAAAGCCAGATCGTCACATTGGCCGCTCTTCTCTCTGAAACGGTTGTACTTATCGTCTGCAAAACTATGTCGCGTGCTGCGGTATGCGGAGAAACTAAAAGCACCGTAGTAGAACACAGATGAAGCTTCTAAGTTGATGTAATAGCCAGGAAGAAGTAGTACAAATCAAGTTTTAGGTATTGATTATTGACTTTTTAGCTGGCTTTGGTGCCTTGGACATGAGCTAGGACCTTAAGATTCTGCATGAAAGGAGGACTAGCAGGCGAGTTGCAAGGGAGAATGTGAAAAGTGTTCATATGTAGTAAAAACCTGAGAAATCGGTCCGTTTTCGTCATTTGTTATCGAATCGACTTAAAGCCAGATCGTCACATTGGCCGCTCTTCTCTCTGAAACACTTGTACTTATCGTCTGCAAAGCTATGTCGCGTGCTGCGGTATGCGGAAACACTAAAATCACCATAGTAGAACACAGATGAACCTTCTAAGTTGATGTAATAGCCAGTAAGAAGTAGTACAATTCAAGTTTTAGGTATCAACTATTGACTTTTTAGCTGGCTTTGGTGCCTTGGACATGAGCTAGGACCTTAAGATTCTGCATGAAAGGAGGACTAGCAGGCGAGTTGCAAGGGAGAATGTGAAAAGTGTTCATATGTAGTAAAAACCTGAGAAATCGGTCCGTTTTCGTCATTTGTTATCGAATCGACTTAAAGCCAGATCGTCACATTGGCCGCTCTTCTCTCTGAAACACTTGTACTTATCGTCTGCAAAGCTATGTCGTGTTCTGCGGTATGCGGAGGCTCTAAAAGCACCATAGTAGAACACAGATGAAACTTCTAAGTTGCTGTAATAGCCAGTAAGAAGTAATACCATTCAAGTTTTAGGTATCGTTTATTGACTTTTTAGCTGGCTTTGGTGCCTTGGACATGAGCTAGGACTTTAAGATTCTGCATAAAAGGAGGACTAGCAGCCCAGTTGCACGGGAGAATGTGAAAAGTGTTCATATGTATTAAAAACCTGAGACATCCGTCCGTTTTCGTCATTTGTTATCGAATCGACTTAAAGCCAGATCGTCACATTGGCCGCTCTTCTCTCTGAAACGGTTGTACTTATCGTCTGCAAAGCTATGTTGCGTGCTGCGGTATGCGGAGACACTAAAAGCACCATAGTAGAACACAGATGAAGCATCTACGTTGATGTAATAGCCAGTAAGAAGAAGTACAATTCAAGTTTTAGGTATTGATTATTGACTTTTTATCTGGCTTTGGTGCCTTGGACATGAGCTAGGACCTTAAGATTCTGCATGAAAGGAGGACTAGCAGCCGAGTTGCAAGGAAGAATGTGAAAAGTGTTCATATGTAGTAAAAACCTGAGAAATCGGTCAGTTTTCGTCATTTGTTATCGAATCGACTTAAAGCCAGATCGTCACATTGGCCGCTCTTCTCTCTGAAACACTTGTACTTATCGTCTGCAAAGCTATGTCGCGTGCTGCGGTATGCGGAGACACTAAAAGCACCATAGTAGAACACAGATGAACCTTCTAAGTTGATGTAATAGCCAGTAAGAAGTAGTACAATTAAAGTTTTAGGTATCGATTATTGACTTTTTAGCTGGCTTTGGTGCCTTGGACATGAGCTAGGACCTTAAGATTCTGCATAAAAGAAGGACTAGCAGCCCAGTTGCACGGGAGAATGTGAAAAGTGTTCATATGTATTAAAAACCTGAGACATCCGTCCGTTTTCGTCATTTGTTATCGAATCGACTTAACGTCAGATCGTCACATTGGCCGCTCTTCTATCTGAAACGCTTGTACTTATCGTCTGCAAAGCTATGTCGCGTGCTGCGGTATGCGGAGACACTACAATCAGCATAGTAGAACACAGATGAAGCTTCTAAGTTGATTTAATAGCCAGTAAGATGTAGTACAATTGAAGTTTTAGGTATCGATTATTGACTTTTTAGCTGGCTTTGGTGCCTTGGACATGAGCTAGGACCTTATGATTCTGCATGAAACGAGGACTAGCGGCCGCGTTGCACGGGAGTATGTGAAAAGTGTTCATATGTAGTAAAAACCTGAGAAATCGGTCCGTTTTCGTCATTTGTTATCGAATCGACTTAAAGCCAGATCGTCACATTGGCCGCTCTTCTCTCTGAAACGCTTGTACTTATCGTCTGCAAAGCTATGTCGCGTCCTGCGGTATGCGGAGACACTAAAATCACCATAGTAGAACACAGATGAAGCTTCTAAGTTGATGTAATAGCCAGTAAGAAGTAGTACAATTGAAGTTTTAGGAATCGATTATTGACTTTTTAGCTGGCTTTGGTGCCTTGAACATGAGCTAGGACCTTAAGATTCTGCATGAAAGGTGGACTAGCAGCCGAGTTGCAGGGGAGAATGTAAAAAGTGTTCATATGAAGTTAAAACCTGAGAAATCCGTCCGTTTTCGTCATTTGTTATCGAATCGACTTAAAGCCAGATCGTCACATTGGCCGCTCTACTCTCGGAAACGGTTGTACTTATCGTCTGCAAAGCTATGTCGCTTGTTGCCGTAGGCGGAAACAGAAAAGCACCATAGTAGAACACAGATGAAGCTTCTAAGTTGATGTAATAGCCAGTAAGAAGTAGTACAATTCTAGTTTTAGGTATCGATTATTGACTTTTTAGCTGGCTTTGGTGCCTTGGACATGAGCTAGTACCTTAAGATTCTGCATGAAAGGAGGACTAGCAGCCGAGTTGCACGGGAGAATGTGAAAAGTGTTCATATGTAGTAAAAACCTTAGAAATCCATCCGTTTTCGTCATTTGTTATCGAATCGACTTAAAGCCAGATCGTCACATTGGCCGCTCTTCTCTCTGAAACGGTTGTACTTATCATCTGCAAAGCTATGTCGCGTGCTGCGGTATGTGGAGACACTAAAAGCACCATAGTAGAACACAGATGAAGCATCTAAGTTGATGTAATAGGAAGTAAGAAGTAATCCAATTCAAGTTTTAGGTATCGATTATTGACTTTTTAGCTGGCTTTGGTGCCTTGGACATGAGCTAGGACCTTAAGATTCTGCATGAAAGGAGGACTAGCAGCCGAGTTGCACGGGAGAATGTGAAAAGTGTTGATATGTAATAAAAACCTGAGAAATCCGTCCGTTTTCGTCATTTGTTATCGAATCGACTTAACGTCAGATCGTCACATTGGCCGCACTTCTCTCTGAAACGGTTGTACTTATCGTCTACAAAGCTATGTCACGTGCTGCGGTATGTGGAGACACTAAAAGCACCATATGAGATCACAGATGAAGCTTCTAAGTTGATGTAATAGCCAGTAAGAAGTAGTACAATTCATGTTTTAGGTATCGATTATTGACTTTTTAGCTGGCTTTGGTGCCTTGGACATGAGCTAGGACCTTAACATTCTGCAAGAAAAGGAGGACTAGCAGCCGATTTGCATGGGAGAATGTGAAAAGTGTTCATATGTAGTAAAAACCCGAGAAATCCGTCCGTTTTCGTCATTTGTTATCGAATCGTCTTAAAGCCAGATCGTCACATTAGCCGCTCTTCACTCTGAAACGGTTGTACTTATCGATTGCAAAGCTATGTCGCGTGCTGCGGATGCGGAGACACTAAAAGCACCATAGTAGAACACAGATGAAGCTTCTAAGTTGATGTAATAGCCAGTAAGAAGTAGTACAATTCAAGTTTTAGGTATCGATTATTGACATTTAGCTAGCATTGGTGCCTTGGACATGAGCAAGGACCTTATGATTCTGCATGAAAATAGGACTAGCAGCCGAGTTGCACGGGAGAATGTAAAAAGTGTTCATATGTAGTAAAAACCTGAGAAATCCGTCCGTTTTCGTCATTTGTTATCGAATCTACTTAAAGCAAGATCGTCACATTGGCCGCTCTTCTCTCTGAAACGGTTGTACTTATCGTCTACAAAGCTATGTCGCGTGCTGCGATATGCGGAGACACTAAACGCACCATAGTAGAACACAAATGATGCTTCTAAGTTGATGTAATAGCCAGTAAGAAGTAGTCCAATTCAAGATTTAGGTATCGATTATTGACTTTTTAGCTGGCTTTGGTGCCTTGGACATGAGCTAGGACCTTAAGATTCTGCATGAAAGGAGGACCAGCAGCCGAGTTGCAAGGGAGAATGTGAAAAGTGTTCATATGTAGTAAAAACCTGAGAAATCGGTCCGTTTTCGTCATTTGTTATCGAATCGACTTAAAGCCAGATCGTCACATTGGCCGCTCTTCTCTCTGAAACACTTGTACTTATCGTCTGCAAAGCTATGTCGCGTGCTGCGGTATGCGGAAACACTAAAATCACCATAGTAGAACACAGATGAACCTCCTAAGTTGCTGTAATAGCCAGTAAGAAGTAATACCATTCAAGTTTTAGGTATCGATTATTAACTTTTTAGCTGGCTTTGGTGCCTTGGACATGAGCTAGGACTATCAGATTCTGCATAAAAGGAGGACTAGCAGCCCAGTTGCACGGGAGAATGTGAAAAGTGTTCATATGTATTAAAAACCTTAGACATCCGTCCGTTTTCGTCATTTCTTATCGAATCGACTTAAAGCCAGATCGTCACATTGGCGGCCCTTCTCTCTGAAACGGTTGTACTTATCGATTGCAAAGCTATGTCACGTGCTGCGGTATGCGGAGACACTAAAAGCAGCATAGTAGAACACAGATGAAGCTTCTAAGTTGATGTAATGGCTAGTAAGAAGTAGTACAATTAAAGTTTTAGGTATCGATTATTGACTTCTTACCCTTCTTTGGTGCCGTGGACACGAGCTAGGAACTTAAGATTTTGCATGAGGGAGGACTAGCAGCCAAGTTGCACGGGAGAATGTGAAAAGTGTTCATATGTAGTAAAAACCTGAGAAATTCGTCCGTTTTCGTCATTTGTTATCGAATCGACTTAAAGCCAGATCGTCACATTGGCCGCTCTTCTCTCTGAAACGGTTGTACTTATCGTGTACAAAGCTATGTCGCGTGCTGCGATATGCGGAGACATTAAAAGCACCATAGTAGAACACAATTGATGCTTCTAAGTTGATGTAATAGCCAGTAGGAAGTAGTCCAATTCAAGATTTAGGTATCGATTATTGACTTTTTAGCTGGCTTTGGTGCCTTGGACATAAGCTAGGACCTTATTATTCTGCATGAAACGAGGACTAGCGGCCGCGTTGCACGGGAGTATGTGAAAAGTATTCATATGTAGTAAAAACCTGAGACATCCGTCCGTTTTCGTCATTTGTTATCGAATCTACTTAAAACCAGATCGTCAAATTGGCCGCTCTTCTCTCTGAAACGCTTGTACTTATCGTCTGCAATGCTATGTCGCAAGCTGCGGTTAGCGGAGACAATAAAAGCACCATAGTAGAACACAGATGAAGCTTCTAAGTTGATGTAATAGCCAGTAAGAAGTAGTACAATTCAAGTTTTAGGTATCGATTATTGACTTTTTAGCAAGCTTTGGTGCCTTGGACATGAGCTAGGACCTTAAGATTCTGCATGAAAGGAGGACTAGCAGCCGAGTTGCACGGGAGAATGTGAAAAGTGTTCATAAGTAGTAAAAACCTGAGAAATTCGTTCGTTTTCGTCATTTGTTTTCTAATCGACTTAAAGCCAGATCGTCACATTGGCCGCTCTTCTCTCTGAAACGCTTGTACTTATCGTCTGCAAAGCTATGTCGCATGCTGCGGTATGCTGAGACACGACAAGCAGCATAGTAGAACACAGGTGAAGCTTCTAAGTTGATGTAATAGCCAGTAAGAAGTAGTACAATTCAAGTTTTAGGTATTGATTATTGACTTTTTAGCTGGCTTTGGTTCCTTGGACATGAGCTAGGACCTTAAGATTCTGCATGAAAGGAGGACTAGCAGCCGAGTTGCACGGGAGAATGTGAAAAGTGTTCATATGTAGTAAAAACCTAAGAAATTCGTCCGTTTTCGTCATTTGTTATCGAATCGACTTAAAGCCAGATCGTCACATTGGCCGCTCTTCTCTCTGAAACGGTTGTACTTATCGTCTGCAAAGCTATGTCGCATGCTGCGGTATGCGGAGACAATAAAAGCACCATAGTAGAACACAGATGAAGCTTCTAATTTGACGTAATAGCCAGTAAGAAGTAGTACAATTCAAGTTTTAGGTATCAACTATTGACTTTTTAGCTGGCTTTGGTGCCTTGGACATGAGCTAGGACCTTAACATTCTGCATGAAAGGAGGACTAGCAGCCGAGTTGCACGGGAGAATGTGAAAAGTGTTCATATGTAGTAAAAACCTGAGAAATCCGTCCGTTTTCGTCATTTGTTATCGAATCGACTTAAAGCCAGATCGTCACAATGGCCGCTCTTCTCTCTGAAACGGTTGTACTTATCGTCTTCAAAACTATGTCGCGTGCTGCGGTATGCGGAGAAACTAAAAGCACCGTAGTAGAACACAGATGAAGCTTCTAAGTTGATGTAATAGCCAGGAAGAAGTAGTACAATTCAAGTTTTAGGTATTGATTATTGACTTTTTAGCTGGCTTTGGTGCCTTGGACATGAGCTAGGACCTTAAGATTCTGCATGAAAGGAGGACTAGCAGGCGAGTTGCAAGGGAGAATGTGAAAAATGTTCATATGTAGTAAAAACCTGAGAAATCGGTCCGTTTTCGTCATTTGTTATCGAATCGACTTAAAGCCAGATCGTCACACTGGCCGCTCTTCTCTCTGAAACACTTGTACTTATCGTCTGCAAAGCTATGTCGCGTGCTGCGGTATGCGGAAACACTAAAATCACCTTAGTAGAACACAGATGAACCTTCTAAGTTGATGTAATAGCCAGTAAGAAGTAGTACAATTCAAGTTTTAGGTATCGGTTATTGACTTTTTAGCTGGCTTTGGTGCCTTGGACATGAGCTAGGACCTTAAGATTCTGCAAGAAAAGGAGGACTAGCAGCCGAGTTGCAGGGGAGAATGTAAAAAGTGTTCATATGAAGTAAAAACCTGAGAAATCCTTCCGTTTTCGTCATTTGTTATCGAATCGACTTAAAGCCAGATCGTCACATTGGCCGCTCTGCTCTCGGAAACGGTTGTACTTATCGTCTGCAAAGCTATGTCGTGTTCTGCGGTATGCGGAGGCTCTAAAAGCACCATAGTAGAACACAGATGAAACTTCTAAGTTGCTGTAATAGCCAGTAAGAAGTAATACCATTCAAGTTTTAGGTATCGATTATTGACTTTTTAGCTGGCTTTGGTGCCTTGGACATGAGCTAGGACTTTAAGATTCTGCATAAAAGGAGGACTAGCAGCCCAGTTGCACGGGAGAATGTGAAAAGTGTTCATATGTATTAAAAACCTGAGACATCCGTCCGTTTTCGTCATTTGTTATCGAATCGACTTAAAGCCAGATCGTCACATTGGCCGATCTTCTCTCTGAAACGGTTGTACTTATCGTCTGCAAAGCTATGTTGCGTGCTGCGGTATGCGGAGACACTAAAAGCACCATAGTAGAACACAGATGAAGCATCTACGTTGATGTAATAGCCAGTAAGAAGAAGTACAATTCAAGTTTTAGGTATTGATTATTGACTTTTTATCTGGCTTTGGTGCCTTGGACATGAGCTAGGACCTTAAGATTCTGCATGAAAGGAGGACTAGCAGCCGAGTTGCAAGGAAGAATGTGAAAAGTGTTCATATGTAGTAAAAACCTGAGAAATCGGTCAGTTTTCGTCATTTGTTATCGAATCGACTTAAAGCCAGATCGTCACATTGGCCGCTCTTCTCTCTGAAACACTTGTACTTATCGTCTGCAAAGCTATGTCGCGTGCTGCGGTATGCGGAGACATTAAAAGCACCATAGTGGAACACAGATGAAGCTTCTAAGTTGATGTAATAGCCAGTAAGAAGTAGTACAATTGAAGTTTTAGGTATCGATTATTGACTTTTTTGCTGGCTTTGGTGCCTTGGACATGAGCTAGGACCTTATGATTCTGCATGAAACGAGGACTAGCGGCCGCGTTGCACGGGAGTATGTGAAAAGTGTTCATATGTAGTAAAAACCTGAGAAATCCGTCCATTTTCGTCATTTGTTATCGAATCGACTTAAAGCCAGATCGTCACATTGGCCGCTCTTCTCTCTGAAACGGTTGTACTTATCGTCTGCAAAACTATGTCGCGTGCTGCGGTATGCGGAGAAACTAAAAGCACCGTAGTAGAACACAGATGAAGCTTCTAAGTTGATGTAATAGCCAGGAAGAAGTAGTACAATTCAAGTTTTAGGTATCAACTATTGACTTTTTAGCTGGCTTTGGTGCCTTGGACATGAGCTAGGACCTTAAGATTCTGCATGAAAGGAGGACTAGCAGCCGAGTTGCAAGGGAGAATGTGAAAAGTGTTCACATGTAGTAAAAACCTGAGAAATCGGTCCGTTTTCGTCATTTGTTATCGAGTCGACTTAAAGCCAGATCGTCACATTGGCCGCTCTTCTCTCTGAAACGCTTGTACTTATCGTCTGCAAAGCTATGTCGCGTCCTGCGGTATGCGGAGACACTAAAATCACCATAGTAGAACACAGATGAAGCTTCTAAGTTGATGTAATAGCCAGTAAGAAGTAGTACAATTGAAGTTTTAGGTATCGATTATTGACTTTTTAGCTGGCTTTGGTGCCTTGGACATGAGCTAGGACCTTAAGACTCTGCATGAAAGGTGGACTAGCAGCCGAGTTGCAGGGGAGAATGTAAAAAGTGTTCATATGAAGTAAAAACCTGAGAAATCCGTCCGTTTTCGTCATTTGTTATCGAATCGACTTAAAGCCAGATCGTCACATTGGCCGCTCTACTCTCGGAAACGGTTGTACTTATCGTCTGCAAAGCTATGTCGCTTGTTGCCGTAGGCGAAAACAGAAAAGCACCATAGTAGAACACAGATGAAGCTTCTAAGTTGATGTAATAGCCAGTAAGAAGTAGTACAATTCTAGTTTTAGGTATCGATTATTGACTTTTTAGCTGGCTTTGGCGCCTTGGACATGAGCTAGTACCTTAAGATTCTGCATGAAAGGAGGACTAGCAGCCGAGTTGCACGGGAGAATGTGAAAAGTGTTCATAAGTAGTAAAAACCTGAGAAATTCGTTCGTTTTCGTCATTTGTTTTCTAATCGACTTAAAGCCAGATAGTCACATTGGCCGCTCTTCTCTCTGAAACGCTTGTACTTATCGTCTGCAAAGCTATGTCGCATGCTGCGGTATGCTGAGACACTACAAGCAGCATAGTAGAACACAGGTGAAGCTTCTAAGTTGATGTAATAGCCAGTAAGAAGTAGTACAATTCATGTTTTAGGTATCGATTATTGACTTTTTAGCTGGCTTTGGTGCCTTGGACATGAGCTAGGACCTTATGATTCTGCATGAAAGTAGGACTAGCAGCCGAGTTGCACGGGAGAATGTGAAAAGTGTTCATATGTTGTAAAAACCTGAGAAATCCGTCCGTTTTCGTCATTTGTTATCGAATCTACTTAAAGCAAGATCGTCACATTGGCCGCTCTTCTCTCTGAAACGGTTGTACTTATCAACTACAAAGCTATGTCGCGAGCTGCGATATGCGGAGACACTAAAAGCACCATAGTAGAACACAGATGAACCTTCTAAGTTGATGTAATAGCCAGTAAGAAGTAGTACAATTAATGTTTTAGGTATCGGTTATTGACTTTTTACCCTTCTTTGGTGCCTTGGACACGAGCTAGGAACTTAAGATTTTGCATGAAAGGAGGACTAGCAGCCTAGTTGCAAGGGAGAATGTGAAAAGTGTTCATATGTAGTAAAAACCTGAGAAATCGGTCAGTTTTCGTCATTTGTTATCGAATCGACTTAAAGCCAGATCGTCACAATGGCCGCTCTTCTCTCTGAAACGGTTGTACTTATCGTCTGCAAAACTATGTCGCGTGCTGCGGTATGCGGAGAAACTAAAAGCACCGTAGTAGAACACAGATGTAGCTTCTACGTTGACGTAATAGCCAGGAAGAAGTAGTACAATTCAAGTTTTAGGTATTGATTATTGACTTTTTAGCTGGCTTTGGTGCCTTGGACATGAGCTAGGACCTTAAGATTCTGCATGAAAGGAGGACTAGCAGCCTAGTTGCAAGGGAGAATGTGAAAAGTGTTCATATGTAGTAAAAACCTGAGAAATCGCTCCGTTTTCCTCATTTGTTATCGAATCGACTTAAAGCCAGATCGTCACATTGGTCGCTCTTCTCTCTGAAACGGTTGTACTTATCGTCTACAAAGCTATGTCGCGTGCTGCGATATGCGGAGACACTAAAAGAACCATAGTAGAACACAAATGATGCTTCTAAGTTGATGTAATAGCCAGTAAGAAGTAGTCCAATTCAAGATTTAGGTATCGATTATTGACTTTTTAGCTGGCTTTGGTGCCTTGGACATGAGCTAGGACCTTATGATTCTGCATGAAACGAGGACTATCGGCCGCGTTGCACGGGAGTATGTGAAAAGTGTTCATATGTAGTAAAAACCTGAGAAATCCGTCGATTTTCGTCATTTGTTATCGAATCGACTTAAAGCCAGATCGTCACATTGGCCGCTCTTCTCTCTGAAACGGTTGTACTTATCGTCTGCAAAACTATGTCGCGTGCTGCGGTATGCGGAGAAACTAAAAGCACCGTAGTAGAACACAGATGAAGCTTCTAAGTTGATGTAATAGCCAGGAAGAAGTAGTACAATTCAAGTTTTAGGTATTGATTATTGACTTTTTAGCTGGCTTTGGTGCCTTGGACATGAGCTAGGACCTTAAGATTCTGCATGAAAGGAGGACTAGCAGGCGAGTTGCAAGGGAGAATGTGAAAAGTGTTCATATGTAGTAAAAACCTGAGAAATCGGTCCGTTTTCGTCATTTGTTATCGAATCGACTTAAAGCCAGATCGTCACATTGGCCGCTCTTCTCTCTGAAACACTTGTACTTATCGTCTGCAAAGCTATGTCGCGTGCTGCGATATGCGGAAACACTAAAATCACCTTAGTAGAACACAGATGAACCTTCTAAGTTGATGTAATAGCCAGTAAGAAGTAGTACAATTCAAGTTTTAGGTATCGATTATTGACTTTTTAGCTGGCTTTGGTGCCTTGGACATGAGCTAGGACTTTAAGATTCTGCATAAAAGGAGGACTAGCAGCCCAATTGCACGGGAGAATGTGAAAAGTGTTCATATGTATTAAAAACCTGAGACATCCGTCCGTTTTCGTCATTTGTTATCGAATCGACTTAGAGCCAGATCGTCACATTGGCCGCTCTTCTCACTGAAACGGTTGTACTTATCGTCTGCAAAGCTATGTTGCGTGCTGCGGTATGCGGAGACACTAAAAGCACCATAGTAGAACACAGATGAAGCATCTACGTTGATGTAATAGCCAGTAAGAAGAAGTACAATTCAAGTTTTAGGTATTGATTATTGACTTTTTATCTGGCTTTGGTGCCTTGGACATGAGCTAGGACCTTAAGATTCTGCATGAAAGGAGGACTAGCAGCCGAGTTGCAAGGAAGAATGTGAAAAGTGTTCATATGTAGTAAAAATCTGAGAAATCGGTCAGTTTTCGTCATTTGTTATCGAATCGACTTAAAGCCAGATCGTCACATTGGCCGCTCTTCTCTCTGAAACACTTGTACTTATCGTCTGCAAAGCTATGTCGCGTGCTGCGGTATGCGGAGACACTAAAAGCACCATAGTAGAACACAGATGAACCTTCTAAGTTGATGTAATAGCCAGTAAGAAGTAGTACAATTAAAGTTTTAGGTATCGATTATTGACTTTTTAGCTGGCTTTGGTGCCTTGGACATGAGCTAGGACTGTAAGATTCTGCATAAAAGGAGGACTAGCAGCCCAGTTGCACGGGAGAATGTGAAAAGTGTTCATATGTATTAAAAACCTGAGACATCCGTCCGATTTCGTCATTTGTTATCGAATCGACTTAACGTCAGATCGTCACATTGGCCGCTCTTCTCTCTGAAACGCTTGTACTTATCGTCTGCAAAGCTATGTCTCGTCCTGCGGTATGCGGAGACACTAATATCAGCATAGTAGAACACAGATGAAGCTTCTAAGTTGATTTAATAGCCAGTAAGAAGTAGTACAATTGAAGTTTTAGGTATCGATTATTGACTTTTTAGCTGGCTTCGGTGCCTTGGACATGAGCTAGGACCTTATGATTCTGCATGAAACGAGGACTAGCGGCCGCGTTGCACGGGAGTATGTGAAAAGTGTTCATATGTAGTAAAAACCTGAGAAATCCGTCCATTTTCGTCATTTGTTATCGAATCGACTTAAAGCCAGATCGTCACATTGGCCGCTCTTCTCTCTGAAACGGTTGTACTTATCGTCTGCAAAACTATGTCGCGTGCTGCGGTATGCGGAGAAACTAAAAGCACCGTAGTAGAACACAGATGAAGCTTCTAAGTTGATGTAATAGCCAGGAAGAAGTAGTACAATTCAAGTTTTAGGTATCAACTATTGACTTTTTAGCTGGCTTTGGTGCCTTGGACATGAGCTAGGACCTTAAGATTCTGCATGAAAGGAGGACTAGCAGCCGAGTTGCAAGGGAGAATGTGAAAAGAGTTCATATGTAGTAAAAACCTGAGAAATCGGTCCGTTTTCGTCATTTGTTATCGAATCGACTTAAAGCCAGATCGTCACATTGGCCGCTCTTCTCTCTGAAACGCTTGTACTTATCGTCTGCAAAGCTATGTCGCGTCCTGCGGTATGCGGAGACACTAAAATCACCATAGTAGAACACAGATGAAGCTTCTAAGTTTATGTTATAGCCAGTATGAAGTAGTACAATTGAAGTTTTAGGTATCGATTATTGACTTTTTAGCTGGCTTTGGTGCCTTGGACATGAGCTAGGACCTTAAGATTCTGCATGAAAGGTGGACTAGCAGCCGAGTTGCAGGGGAGAATGTAAAAAGTGTTCATATGAAGTAAAAACCTGAGAAATCCGTCCGTTTTCGTCATTTGTTATCGAATCGACTTAAAGCCAGATCGTCACATTGGCCGCTCTACTCTCGGAAACGGTTGTACTTATCGTCTGCAAAGCTATGTCGCTTGTTGCCGTAGGCGGAAACAGAAAAGCACCATAGTAGAACACAGATGAAGCTTCTAAGTTGATGTAATAGCCAGTAAGAAGTAGTACAATTCTAGTTTTAGGTATCGATTATTGACTTTTTAGCTGGCTTTGGTGCCTTGGACATGAGCTAGTACCTTAAGATTCTGCATGAAAGGAGGACTAGCAGCCGAGTTGCACGGGAGAATGTGAAAAGTGTTCATATGTAGTAAAAACCTTAGAAATCCATCCGTTTTCGTCATTTGTTATCGAATCGACTTAAAGCCAGATCGTCACATTGGCCGCTCTTCTCTCTGAAACGGTTGTACTTATCATCTGCAAAGCTATGTCGCGTGCCGCGGTATGTGGAGACACTAAAAGCACCGTAGTAGAACACAGATGTAGCTTCTACGTTGACGTAATAGCCAGGAAGAAGTAGTACAATTCAAGTTTTAGGTATTGATTATTGACTTTTTAGCTGGCTTTGGTGCCTTGGACATGAGCTAGGACCTTAAGATTCTGCATGAAAGGAGGACTAGCAGCCTAGTTGCAAGGGAGAATGTGAAAAGTGTTCATATGTAGTAAAAACCTGAGAAATCCGTCCGTTTTCGTCATTTGTTATCGAATCGACTTAACGTCAGATCGTCACATTGGCCGCACTTCTCTCTGAAACGGTTGTACTTATCGTCTACAAAGCTATGTCACGTGCTGCGGTATGTGGAGACACTAAAAGCACCATATGAGATCACAGATGAAGCTTCTAAGTTGATGTAATAGCCAGTAAGAAGTAGTACAATTCATGTTTTAGGTATCGATTATTGACTTTTTAGCTGGCTTTGGTGCCTTGGACATGAGCTAGGACCTTAAGATTCTGCATGAAAGGAGGACTAGCAGCCGAGTTGCAGCGGAAAATGTGAAAAGTGTTCATATGTAGAAAAAACCTGAGAAATCCGTCTGTTTTCGTCATTTGTTATCGAATCGACTTAAAGCCAGATCGTCACATTGGCCGCTCTTCTCTCTGAAACACTTGTACTTATCGTCTGCAAAGCTATGTCGCGTGCTGCGGTATGCGGAGACACTAAAAGCACCATAGTAGAACACAGATGAACCTTCTAAGTTGATGTAATAGCCAGTAAGAAGTAGTACAATTAAAGTTTTAGGTATCGATTATTGACTTTTTAGCTGGCTTTGGTGCCTTGGACATGAGCTAGGACTGTAAGATTCTGCATAAAAGGAGGACTAGCAGCCCAGTTGCACGGGAGAATGTGAAAAGTGTTCATATGTATTAAAAACCTGAGACATCCGTCCGATTTCGTCATTTGTTATCGAATCGACTTAACGTCAGATCGTCACATTGGCCGCTCTTCTCTCTGAAACGCTTGTACTTATCGTCTGCAAAGCTATGTCGCGTCCTGCGGTATGCGGAGACACTAAAATCAGCATAGTAGAACACAGATGAAGCTTCTAAGTTGATTTAATAGCCAGTAAGAAGTAGTACAATTGAAGTTTTAGGTATCGATTATTGACTTTTTAGCTGGCTTTGGTGCCTTGGACATGAGCTAGGACCTTATGATTCTGCATGAAACGAGGACTAGCGGCCGCGTTGCACGGGAGTATGTGAAAAGTGTTCATATGTAGTAAAAACCTGAGAAATCCGTCCATTTTCGTCATTTGTTATCGAATCGACTTAAAGCCAGATCGTCACATTGGCCGCTCTTCTCTCTGAAACGGTTGTACTTATCGTCTGCAAAATTATGTCGCGTGCTGCGGTATGCGGAGAAACTAAAAGCACCGTAGTAGAACACAGATGAAGCTTCTAAGTTGATGTAATAGCCAGGAAGAAGTAGTACAATTCAAGTTTTAGGTATCAACTATTGACTTTTTAGCTGGCCTTGGTGCCTTGGACATGAGCTAGGACCTTAAGATTCTGCATGAAAGGAGGACTAGCAGCCGAGTTGCAAGGGAGAATGTGAAAAGTGTTCATATGTAGTAAAAACCTGAGAAATCGGTCCGTTTTCGTCATTTGTTATCGAATCGACTTAAAGCCAGATCGTCACATTGGCCGCTCTTCTCTCTGAAACGCTTGTACTTATCGTCTGCAAAGCTATGTCGCGTCCTGCGGTATGCGGAGACACTAAAATCACCATAGTAGAACACAGATGAAGCTTCTAAGTTTATGTAATAGCCAGTATGAAGTAGTACAATTGAAGTTTTAGGTATCGATTATTGACTTTTTAGCTGGCTTTGGTGCCTTGGACATGAGCTAGGTCCTTAAGATTCTGCATGAAAGGTGGACTAGCAGCCGAGTTGCAGGGGAGAATGTAAAAAGTGTTCATATGAAGTAAAAACCTGAGAAATCCGTCCGTTTTCGTCATTTGTTATCGAATCGACTTAAAGCCAGATCGTCACATTGGCCGCTCTACTCTCGGAAACGGTTGTACTTATCGTCTGCAAAGCTATGTCGCTTGTTGCCGTAGGCGGAAACAGAAAAGCACCATAGTAGAACACAGATGAAGCTTCTAAGTTGATGTAATAGCCAGTAAGAAGTAGTACAATTCTAGTTTTAGGTATCGATTATTGACTTTTTAGCTGGCTTTGGTGCCTTGGACATGAGCTAGTACCTTAAGATTCTGCATGAAAGGAGGACTAGCAGCCGAGTTGCACGGGAGAATGTGAAAAGTGTTCATATGTAGTAAAAACCTTAGAAATCCATCCGTTTTCGTCATTTGTTATCGAATCGACTTAAAGCCAGATCGTCACATTGGCCGCTCTTCTCTCTGAAACGGTTGTACTTATCATCTGCAAAGCTATGTCGCGTGCCGCGGTATGTGGAGACACTAAAAGCACCGTAGTAGAACACAGATGTAGCTTCTACGTTGACGTAATAGCCAGGAAGAAGTAGTACAATTCAAGTTTTAGGTATTGATTATTGACTTTTTAGCTGGCTTTGGTGCCTTGGACATGAGCTAGGACCTTAAGATTCTGCATGAAAGGAGGACTAGCAGCCTAGTTGCAAGGGAGAATGTGAAAAGTGTTCATATGTAGTAAAAACCTGAGAAATCCGTCCGTTTTCGTCATTTGTTATCGAATCGACTTAACGTCAGATCGTCACATTGGCCGCACTTCTCTCTGAATCGGTTGTACTTATCGTCTACAAAGCTATGTCACGTGCTGCGGTATGTGGAGACACTAAAAGCACCATATGAGATCACAGATGAAGCTTCTAAGTTGATGTAATAGCCAGTAAGAAGTAGTACAATTCATGTTTTAGGTATCGATTATTGACTTTTTAGCTGGCTTTGGTGCCTTGGACATGAGCTAGGACCTTAAGATTCTGCATGAAAGGAGGACTAGCAGCCGAGTTGCAGCGGAAAATGTGAAAAGTGTTCATATGTAGAAAAAACCTGAGAAATCCGTCTGTTTTCGTCATTTGTTATCGAATCGACTTAAAGCCAGATCGTCACATTGGCCGCTCTTCTCTCTGAAACGGTTGTACTTATCGTCTGCAAAGCTATGTCGCGTGTTGCCGTAGGCGGAAACAGGAAAAGCACCATAGTAGAACACAGATGAAGCTTCTAAGTTGATGTAATAGCGAGTAAGAAGTAGTCCAATTCAAGTTTTAGGTATCGATTATTGACTTTTTAGCTGGCTTTGGTGCCTTGGACATGAGCTAGGACCTTAAGATTCTGCATGAAAGGAGGACTAGCAGCCGAGTTGCACGGGAGAATGTGAAAAGTGTTCATATGTAGTAAAAACCTTAGAAATCCATCCGTTTTCGTCATTTGTTATCGAATCGACTTAAAGCCAGATCGTCACATTGGCCGCTATTCTCTCTGAAACGGCTGTACTTATCATCTGCAAAGCTATGTCGCGTGCTGCGGTATGTGGAGACACTAAAAGCACCATAGTAGAACACAGATGAAGCATCTAAGTTGATGTAATAGGAAGTAAGAAGTAATCCAATTCAAGTTTTAGGTATCGATTATTGACTTTTTAGCTGGCTTTGGTGCCTTGGACATGAGCTAGGACCTTAAGATTCTGCATGAAAGGAGGACTAGCAGCCGAGTTGCATGGGAGAATGTGAAAAGTGTTCATATGTAATAAAAACCTGAGAAATCCGTCCGTTTTCGTCATTTGTTATCGAATCGACTTAAAGTCAGATCGTCACATTGGCCGCACTTCTCTCTGAAACGGTTGTACTTATCGTCTACAAAGCTATGTCACGTGCTGCGCTATGTGGAGACACTAAAAGCACCATATGAGATCACAGATGAAGCTTCTAAGTTGATGTAATAGCCAGTAAGAAGTAGTACAATTCATGTTTTAGGTATCGATTATTGACTTTTTAGCTGGCTTTGGTGCCTTGGACATGAGCTAGGACCTTAAGATTCTGCATGAAAGGAGGACTAGCAGCCGAGTTGCAGGGGAAAATGTGAAAAGTGTTCATATGTAGAAAAAACCTGAGAAATCCGTCTGTTTTCGTCATTTGTTATCGAATCGACTTAAAGCCAGATCGTCACATTGGCCGCTCTTCTCTCTGAAACGTTTGTACTTATCGTCTGCAAAGCTATGTCGCGTGTTGCCGTAGGCGGAAACAGGAAAAGCACCATAGTAGAACACAGATGAAGCTTCTAAGTTGATGTAATAGCGAGTAAGAAGTAGTCCAATTCAAGTTTTAGGTATCGATTATTGACTTTTTAGCTGGCTTTGGTGCCTTGGACATGAGCTAGGACCTTAAGATTCTGCATGAAAGGAGGACTAGCAGCCGAGTTGCACGGGAGAATGTGAAAAGTGTTCATATGTAGTAAAAACCTGAGAAATCCGTCCGTTTTCGTCATTTGTTATCGAATCGACATAGAGCCAAATCGTCACATTGGCCGCTCTTCTCTCTGAAACGGTTGTACTTATCATCTGCAAAGCTATGTCGCGTGCTGCGGTATGCGGAGACACTAAAAGCACCATAGTAGAACACAGATGAAGCTTCTAAGTTGATGTAATAGCCAGCAAGAAGTTGTAGAATTCAAGTTTTTGGTATCGATTATTGACTTTTTTGCTGGCTTTGGTACCTTGGACATGAGCTAGGACCTTAAGATTCTGCATGAAAGGAGGACTAGCAGCCGAGTAGCACGGGAGAATGTGAAAAGTATTCATATGTAGTAAAAACCTGAGAAATCCGACCGTTTTCGTCATTTGTTATCGAATCGACTTAAAGCCAGATCGTCACATTGGCCGTTCTTCACTCTGAAAAAGTTGTACTTATCGTCTGCAAAGCTATGTCGCGTGCTGCGGTATGCGGACACAATAAAAGCACCATAGTAGAACACAGATGAAGCTTCTAAGTTGATGAAATAGCCAGTAAGAAGTAGTACAATTAAAGTTTTAGGTATCGGTTAAGGACTTTTACCCTTCTTTGGTGCCTTGGACACGAGCTAGGAAATTAAGATTTTGCATGAAGGAGGACTATCAGCCGAGTTGCACGGGAGAATGTGAAAAGTGTTCATATGTAGTAAAAACCTGAGAAATCCGTCCGTTTTCGTCATTTGTTATCGAATCGACTTAAAGCCAGATCGTCTCATTGGCCGCTCTTCTCTCTGAAACGGTTGTACTTATCGTCTGCAAAGCTATGTCGCGTGCTGCGGTATGCGGAGACACTAAAAGCACCATAGTAGAACACAGATGAAGCATCTACGTTGATCTAATATCCAGTAAGAAGAAGTACAATTCAAGTTTTAGGTATTGATTATTGACTTTTTAGCTGGCTTTGGTGCCTTGGACATGAGCTAGGACCTTAAGATTCTGCATGAAAGGAGGACTAGCAGCCGAGTTGCAAGGGAGAATGTGAAAAGTGTTCATATGTATTAAAAACCTGAGACATCCGTCCGTTTTCGTCATTTGTTATCGAATCGACTGAAAGCCAGATCGTCACATTGGCCGCTCTTCTCTCTGAAACGGTTGTACTTATCGTCTGCAAAGCTATGTCGCGTGCTGCGGTATGCGGAGACACTAAAAGCACCATAGTAGAACACAGATGAAGCATCTACGTTGATGTAATAGCCAGTAAGAAGATGTACAATTCAAGTTTTAGGTATTGATTATTGACTTCTTAGCTGGCTTTGGTGCCTTGGACATGAGCTAGGACCTTAAGATTCTGCATGAAAGGAGGACTAGCAGCCGAATTGCAAGGGAGAATGTGAAAAGTGTTCATATGTAGTAAAAACCTGAGAAATCGGTCTGTTTTCGTCATTTGTTATCGAATCGACTTAAAGCAGGATCGTCACATTAGCCGCTCTTCTCTCTGAAACACTTGTACTTATCGTCTGCAAAGCTATGTCGCGTGCTGCGGTATGCGGAGACACTAAAAGCACCATAGTAGAACACAGATGAACCTTCTAAGTTGATGTAATAGCCAGTAAGAAGTAGTACAATTCAAGTTTTAGGTATCGATTATTGACTTTTTAGCTGGCTTTGGTGCCTTGGACATGAGCTAGGAACTTATGATTTTGCATTAGGGAGGACTAGCAGCCGAGTTGCACGGGAGAATGTGAAAAGTGTTCATATGTAGTAAAAACCTGAGAAATCCGTCCGTTTTCGTCATTTGTTATCGAATCGACTTAAAGCCAGATCGTCACATTGGCCGCTCTTCTCTCTGAAACGGTTGTACTTATCGTCTACAAAGCTATGTCGCGTGCTGCGATATGCGGAGACATTAAAAGCACCATAGTAGAACACAAATGATGCTTCTAAGTTGATGAAATAGCCAGTAAGAAGTAGTCCAATTCAAGATTTAGGTATCGATTATTGACTTTTTAGCTGGGTTTGGTGCCTTGGACATGAGCTAGGACCTTATGATTCTGCATGAAACGAGGACTAGCGGCCGCGTTGCACGGGAGTATGTGAAAAGTGTTCATATGTAGTAAAAACCTGAGAAATCCGTCCATTTTCGTCATTTGTTATCGAATCGACTTAAAGCCAGATCGTCACATTGGCCGCTCTTCTCTCTGAAACGGTTGTACTTATCGTCTGCAAAACTATGTCGCGTGCTGCGGTATGTGGAGACACTAAAAGCACCATAGTAGAACACAGATGAAGCATCTAAGTTGATGTAATAGGAAGTAAGAAGTAATCCAATTCAAGTTTTAGGTATCGATTATTGACTTTTTAGCTGGCTTTGGTGCCTTGGACATGAGCTAGGACCTTAAGATTCTGCATGAAAGGAGGACTAGCAGCCGAGTTGCACGGGAGAATGTGAAAAGTGTTCATATATAATAAAAACCTGAGAAATCCGTCCGTTTTCGTCATTTGTTATCGAATCGACTTAAAGTCAGATCGTCACATTGGCCGCACTTCTCTCTGAAACGGTTGTACTTATCATCTACAAAGCTATGTCACGTGCTGCGGTATGTGGAGACACTAAAAGCACCATATCAGATCACAGATGAAGCTTCTAAGTTGATGTAATAGCCAGTAAGAAGTAGTACAATTCATGTTTTAGGTATCGATTATTGATTTTTTAGCTGGCTTTGGTGCCTTGGACATGAGCTAGGACCTTAAGATTCTGCATGAAAGGAGGACTAGCAGCCGAGTTGCAGGGGAAAATGTGAAAAGTGTTCATATGTAGAAAAAACCTGAGAAATCCGTCTGTTTTCGTCATTTGTTATCGAATCGATTTAAAGCCAGATCGTCACATTGGCCACTCTTCTCTCTGAAACGGTTGTACGTATCGTCTGCAAAGCTATGTCGCGTGCTGCGGTATGCGGACACAATAAAAGCACCATAGTAGAACACAGATGAAGCTTCTAAGTTGATGAAATAGCCAGTAAGATGTAGTACAATTAATGTTTTAGGTATCGGTTAATGACTTTTACCCTTCTTTGGTGCCTTGGACACGAGCTAGGAAATTAAGATTTTGCATGAAGGAGGACTATCAGCCGAGTTGCACGGGAGAATGTGAAAAGTGTTCATATGTAGTAAAAACCTGAGAAATCCGTCCGTTTTCGTCATTTGTTATCGAATCGACTTAAAGCCAGAGCGTCACATTGGCCGCTCTTTTCTCTGAAACGGTTGTACTTATCGTCTGTAAAACTATGTCGCGTGCTGCGGTATGCGGAGAAACTAAAAGCACCGTAGTAGAACACAGATGAAGCTTCGAAGTTGATGTAATAGCCAGGAAGAAGTAGTACAATTCAAGTTTTAGGTATCGATTATTGACTTTTTAGCTTGCTTTGGTGCCTTGGACATGAGCTAGGACCTTATGATTCTGCATGAAAGGAGGACTAGCAGCCGAGTAGCACGGGAGAATGTGAAAAGTTTTCATATGTAGTAAAAACCTTAGAAATCCGTCCGTTTTCGTCATTTGTTATCGAATCGACTTAAAGCCAGATCGTCACATTGGCCGCTCTTCTCTCTGAAACGGTTGTACTTATCGTCTGCAAGGCTATGTCGCATGCTGCGGTATGCTGAGACACTACAAGCAGCATAGTAGAACACAGATGAAGTTTCTAAGTTGATGTAATAGCCAGTAAGAAGTAGTACAATTCAAGTTTTAGGTATCGATTATTGACTTTTTAGCTAGCTTTGGTGCCTTGGACATGAGCTAGGACCTTAAGATTCTGCATGAAAGGAGGACTAGCAGCCGAGTTGCAGGGGAGAATGTAAAAAGTGTTCATATGAAGTAAAAACCTGAGAAATTCGTCCGTTTTCGTCATTTGTTATCGAATCGACTTAAAGCCAGATCGTCACATTGGCCGCTCTACTCTCGGAAACGGTTGTACTTATCGTCTGCAAAGCTATGTCGCTTTTTGCCGTAGGCGGAAACAGAAAAGCACCATAGTAGAACACAGATGAAGCTTCTAAGTTGATGTAATAGCCAGTAAGAAGTAGTACAATTCATGTTTTAGGTATCGATTGTTGACTTTTTAGCTGGCTTTGGTGCCTTGGACATGAGCTAGGACCTTAAGAATCTGCATGAAAGGAGGACTAGCAGCCGAGTTGCAGGGGAAAATTTGAAAAGTGTTCATATGTAGAAAAAACCTGAGAAATCCGTCTGTTTTCGTCATTTGTTATCGAATCGACTTAAAGCCAGATCGTCACATTGGCCGCTCTTCTCTCTGAAACGGTTGTACTTATCGTCTGCAAAGCTATGTCGCGTGTTGCCGTAGGCGGAAACAGGAAAAGCACCATAGTAGAACACAGATGAAGTTTCTAAGTTGATGTAATAGCGAGTAAGAAGTAGTCCAATTCAAGTTTTAGGTATCGATTATTGACTTTTTAGCTGGCTTTGGTGCCTTGGACATGAGCTAGGACCTTAAGATTCTGCATGAAAGGAGGACTAGCAGCCGAGGTGCACGGGAGAATGTGAAAAGTGTTCATATGTAGTAAAAACCTGAGAAATCCGACCGTTTTCGTCATTTGTTATCGAATCGACTTAAAGCCAGATCGTCACATTGGCCGTTCTTCTCTCTGAAAAAGTTGTACTTATCGTCTGCAAAGCTATGTCGCGTGCTGCGGTATGCGGACACAATAAAAGCACCATAGTAGAACACAGATGTAGCTTCTAAGTTGATGAAATAGCCAGTAAGAAGTAGTACAATTAAAGTTTTAGGTATCGGTTAATGACTTTTACCCTTCTTTGGTGCCTTGGACACGAGCTAGGAAATTAAGATTTTGCATGAAGGAGGACTATCAGCCGAGTTGCACGGGAGAATGTGAAAAGTGTTCATATGTAGTAAAAACCTGAGAAATCCGTCCGTTTTCGTCATTTGTTATCGAATCGACTTAAAGCCAGAGCGTCACATTGGCCGCTCTTTTCTCTGAAACAGTTGTACTTATCGTCTGTAAAACTATGTCGCGTGCTGCGGTATGCGGAGAAACTAAAAGCACCGTAGTAGAACACAGATGAAGCTTCTAAGTTGATGTAATAGCCAGGAAGAAGTAGTACAATTCAAGTTTTAGGTATCGATTACTGACTTTTTAGCTGGCTTTGGTGCCTTGGACGTGAGCTAGGACCTTAAGATTCTGCATCAAAGGAGGACTAGCAGCCGAGTTGCACGGGAGAATGTGAAAAGTGTTCATATGTAGTCAAAACCTGAGAAATCCGTCCGTTTTCGTCATTTGTTATCGAATCGACTTTAAGTCAGATCGTCACATTGGCCGTTCTTCTCTCTGAAACGGTTGTACTTATCGTCTACAAAGCTATGTCACGTGCTGCGGTATGTGGAGACACTGAAAGCAAAATAGTAGAACACTGATGAAGCTTCTAAGTTGATGTAATAGCCAGTAAGAAGTAGTACAACTCAAGTTTTAGGTATCGATTATTGACTTTTTAGCTGGCTTTGGTGCCTTCGACATGAGCTAGGACCTTAAGATTCTGCATGTAAGGAGGACTAGCAGCCGAGTTGCACGGAAGAATGTGAAAAGTGTTCATATGCAGTAAAAACCTGAGACATCCGTCCGTTTTCGTCATTTGTTATCGAATCGACTTAAAGCCAGATAGTCACATTGGCCGCTCTTATCTCCGAAACGCTTGTACTTATCGTCTGCAAAGCTATGTCGCGTGCTGCGGTATGCGGAGACACTAAAATAACCATAGTAGAACACAGACCAAGCTTCTAAGTTGATGTAATAGCCAGTAAGAAGTAGTACAATTCAAGTTTTAGGTATCGATTATTGACTTTTTAATTGGCTTTGGTGCCTTGGACATGAGCTAGGACCTTAAGATTCTGCATGAAAGGAGGACTAGCAGCCTAGTTGCAGGGGAAAATGTGAAAAGTGTTCATATGTAGTAAAAACCTGAGAAATCCGTGCGTTTTCGTCATTTGTTATCGAATCGACTTAAAGCCAGATCGTCACATTGGCCGCTCTGCTCTCGGAAACGGTTGTACTTATCGTCTGCAAAGCTATGTCGCGTGTTGCCGTAGGCGGAAACAGGAAAAGCACCATAGTAGAACACAGATGAAGTTTCTAAGTTGATGTAATAGCGAGTAAGAAGTATTCCAATTCAAGTTTTAGGTATCGATTATTGACTTTTTAGCTGGCTTTGGTGCCTTGGACATGAGCTAGGACCTTAAGAATCTGCATGAAAGGAGGACTAGCAGCCGTGTTGCACGGGAGAATGTGAAAAGTGTTCATATGTAGTAAAAACCTGGGAAATTCGTCCGTTTTCGTCATTTGTTATCGAATCGACTTAAAGCCACATCGTCTTATTTGCCGCTCTTCTCTCTGAAACGCTTGTACTTATCGTCTGCAAAGCTATGTCGCATGCTGCGGTATGCTGAGACACTACAAGCAGCATAGTAGAACACAGATGAAGCTTCTAAGTTGATGTAATAGCCAGTAAGAAGTAGTACAATTCAAGTTTTAGGTATCGATTATTGACTTTTTTGCTAGCTTTGGTGCCTTGGACATGAGCTAGGACCTTAAGATTCTGCATGAAAGGAGGACTAGCAGCCGAGTTGCAGGGGGAAATGTGAAAAGTGTTCATATGTAGTAAAAACCTGAGAAATCCGTCCGTTTTCGTCATTTGTTATCGAATCGACTTAAAGCCAGATCGTCACATTGGCCGCTCTGCTCTCGGAAACGGTTGTACTTATCGTCTGCAAAGCTATGTCGCGTGTTGCCGTAGGCGGAAAAAGGAAAAGCACCATAGTAGAACACAGATGAAGATTCTAAGTTGATGTAATAGCGAGTAAGAAGTAGTCCAATTCAAGTTTTAGGTATCGATTATTGCCTTTTTAGCTGGCTTTGGTGCCTTGGACATGAGCTAGGACCTTAAGATTCTGCATGAAAGGAGGACTAGCAGCCGAGTAGCACGGGAAAATGTGAAAAGTGTTCATATGTAGTAAAAACCTATGAAATTCGTCCGTTTTCGTCATTTGTTATCGAATCGACTTAAAGCCACATCGTCTTATTTGCCGCTCTTTTCTCTGAAACGCTTGTACTTATCGTCTGCAAAGCTATGTCGCATGCTGCGGTATGCTGAGACACTACAAGCAGCATAGTAGAAAACAGATGAAGCTTCTAAGTTGATGTAATAGCCAGTAAGAAGTAGTACAATTCAAGTTTTAGGTATCGATTATTGACTTTTTAGCTGGCTTTGGTGCCTTGGACATGAGCTAGGACCTTAAGATTCTGCATGAAAGGAGGACTAGCAGCCGAGTTGCAGGGGAGAATGTAAAAAGTGCTCATATGAAGTAAAAACCTGAGTAATCCGTCCGTTTTCGTCATTTGTTATCGAATCGACTTAAAGCCAGATCGTCACATTGGCCGCTCTGCTCTTGAAACGGTTGTACTTATCGTCTGCAAAGCAATGTCGCGTTTTGCCGTAGGCGGAAACAGAAAAGCACCATAGTAGAACACAGATGAAGCTTCTAAGTTGATGTAATAGCCAGTAAGAAGTAGACCAATTCAAGATTTAAGTATCGATTATTGACTTTTTAGCTGGTTTTTTGTGCCTTGGACATGAGCTAGGACTTTATGATTCTGCATAAAAGGAGGACTAGCAGCCCAGTTGCACGGGAGAATGTGAAAAGTGTTCATATGTATTAAAAACCTGAGACATCCGTCAGTTTTCGTCATTTGTGATCGAATCGACTTAAAGCCAGATCGTCACATTGGCGGCTCTTCTCTCTGAAACGGTTGTACTTATCGTCTGCAAAGCTATGTCGCGTGCTGCGGTATGCGGAGACACTAAAAGCACCGTAGTAGAACACAGATGGAGCTTCTAAGTTGATGTAATAGCCAGTAAGAAGTAGTACAATTCAAGATTTAGGTATCGATTATTGACTTTTTAGCTGGCTTTGGTGCCTTGGACATGAGCTAGTACCTTAAAATTCTGCATGAAAGGAGGACTAGCAGCCGAGTTGCACGGGAGAATGTGAAAAGTGTTCATATGTAGTAAAAACCTTAGAAATCCATCCGTTTTCGTTATTTTTTATCGAATCGACTTAAAGCCAGATCGTCACATTGGCCGCTATTCTCTCTGAAACGGTTGTACTTATCGTCTGCAAAGCTATGTCGCGTGCTGAGGTATGTGGAGACACTAAAATTACCATAGTAGAACACAGATGAAGCATCTAAGTTGATGTAATAGCCAGTAAGAAGTAATCCAATTCAAGTTTTAGGTATCGATTATTGACTTTTTAGCTGGCTTTGGTGCCTTGGACATGAGCTAGGACCTTAAGATTCTACATGAAAGGAGGACTAGCAGCCGAGTTGCACGGGAGAATGTGAAAAGTGTTCATATGTAGTAAAAACCTGAGAAATCCGTCCGTTTTCGTCATTTGTTATCGAATCGACTTAAAGCCAGATCGTCACATTGGCCGCTCTTCTCTCTGAAAAAGTTGTACTTATCGTCTGCAAAGCTATGTCGCGTGCTGCGGTACGTGGACACAATAAAAGCACCATAGTAGAACACAGATGAAGCTTCTAAGTTGATGTAATAGCCAGTAAGAAGTAGTACAATTAATGTTTTAGGTATCGATTATTGACTTTTTAGCTGGCTTTGATGCCTTGGACATGAGCTAGGACCTTAAGATTCTGCATGAAAGGAGGACTAGCAGCCGAGTTGCACGGGAGAATGTGAAAAGTGTTCATATGTAGTAAAAACCTGAGAAATCCGTCCGTTTCGTCATTTGTTATCGAATCGACTTAAAGTCAGATCGTCACATTGGCCGCTCTTCTCTCTGAAACGGTTGTACTTATGGGCTGCAAAGCTATGTCGCATGCTGCGGTATGCTGAGACACTACAAGCAGCATAGTAGAACACAGATGAAGCTTCTAAGTTGATGAAATAGCCAGTAAGAAGTAGTACAATTCAAGTTTTAGGTATCGATTATTGACTTTTTAGCTAGCTTTGGTGCCTTGGACATGAGCTAGGACTTTAAGATTCAGCATGAAAGGAGGACTAGCAGCCGAATAGCACGGGAGAATGTGAAAAGTGTTCATATGTAGTAAAAACCTGAGAAATTCGTCCGTTTTCGTCATTTGTTATCGAATCGACTTAAAGCCAGATCGTCACATTGGCCGCTCTTCTTTCTGAAACGCTTGTATTTATCGTCTGCAAAGCTATGTCGCGAGCTGCGGTATGCGGAGACACTAAAATCACCATAGTAGGAAACAGATGAAGCATCTAAGTTGATGTAATAGCCAGTAAGAAGTAATCCAATTCAAGTTTTAGGGATCGATTATTGACTTTTTAGCTGGCTTTGGTGCCTTGGACATGAGCTAGGACCTTAAGATTTAGCATGAAAGGAGGACTAGCAGCCGAGTTGCACGGGAGAATGTGAAAAGTGTTCATATGTAATAAAAACAAGAGAAATCCGTTCGTTTTCGTCATTTGTTATCGAATCGACTTAAAGCCAGATCGTCACATTGGCCGCTCTGCTCTCGGAAACGGTTGTACTTATCGTCTACTAAGCTATGTCGCGTGCTGCGGTATGCGGAGACACTAAAAGCACCATAGTAGAACACAGATTAAGCTTCTAAGTTAATGTAATAGCCAGTAAGAAGTAGTACAATTCAAGTCTTAGGTATCGATTATTGACTTTTTAGCTGGCTTTGGTGCCTTGGACATGAGCTAGGACCTTAACATTCTGCATGAAAGGATTACTAGCAGCCGAGTTGCACGGGAGAATGTGAAAAGTGTTCATATGTAGTAAAAACCTTAGAAATCCGTCCGTTTTCGTAATTTGTTATCGAATCGACTTAAAGCCAGATCGTCACATTGGCGGCTCTTCTCTCTGAAACGGTTGTACTTATCGTCTGCAAAGCTATGTCGCGTGCTGCGGTATGTGGACACACTAAAAGCACCATAGTAGAACACAGATGAAGCTTCTAAGTTGATGTAATAGCCAGTAAGAAGTAGTAGAATTCAAGTTTTAGGTATCGATTATTGACTTTTTAGCTGGCTTTGGTGCCTTGGACATGAGCTAGGACCTTAAGATTCTGCATGAAAAGAGGACTAGCAGCCGAGTTGCACGGGAGAATGTGAAAAGTGTTCATATGTAGTAAAAACCTGAGAAATCCGTCCGTTTTCGTCATTTGTTATCGAATCGACTTAAAGCCAGATCGTCACATTGGCCGCTCTTCTCTCTGAAACGGTTGTACTTATCGTCTACAAAGCAATGTCGCGTGCTGCGGTATGCGGAGACACTAAAATCACCATAGTAGAACACAGATGAAGCTTCTAAGTTGATGTAATAGCCAGTAAGAAGTAATCCAATTCAAGTTTTCGGTATCGATTATTGACTGTTTAGCTGGCTTTGGTGCCTTGGACATGAGCTAGGTCCTTAAGATTCAGCATGAAAGGAGGACTAGCAGCCGAGTTGCACAGGAGAATGTGAAAAGTGTTCATATGTAATAAAAACCTGAGAAATCCGTCCGTTTTCGTCATTTGTTATCGAATCGACTTGAAGCCAGATCATCACATTGGCCGCTCTTCTCTCTGAAACGGTTGTACTTATCGTCTGCAAAGCGATGTCGCGTACTGCGGTATGTGGAGACACTAAAAGCACCATAGTAGAACACAGATGAACCTTCTAAGTTGATGTAATAGCCAGTAAGAAATAGTACAATTCAAGTTTTAGGTATCGATTATTGACTTTTTAGCTGGCTTTGGTGCCTTGGACATGAGCTAGGACGTTAAGGTTCTGCATGAAAGGAGGACTAGCAGCCGAGTTGCACGGGAGAATGTGAAAAGTGTTCATATGTAGTAAAAACCTGAGAAACCCGTCCGTTTTCGTCATTTGTTATCGAATCGACTTAAAGCCAGATCGTCACAATGGCCGCTCGTCTCTCTGAAACGGGTGTACTTATCGTCTGCAAAGCTATGTCGCGTGCTGCGGTATGTGGAGACACTAAAATTACCATAGTAGAACACAGGGGAAGCATCTAAGTTGATGTAATAGCCAGTAAGAAGTAATCCAATTCAAGTTTTGGTTATCGATTATTGACTGTTTAGCTGGCTTTGGTGCCTTGGACATGAGCTAGGACCTTAAGATTCTGCATGAAAGGAAGACTAGCAGCCGAGTTGCACGGGAGAATGTGAAAAGTGTTCATATGTAATAAAAACCTGAGAAATCCGTCCGTTTTCGTCATTTGCTATCGAATCGACTTAAAGCCAGATCGTCACATTGGCCGCTCTTCTCTCTGAAACGGTTGTACTTATCGTCTACTAAGCTATGTCGCGTGCTGCGGTATGCGGAGACACTAAAAGCACCATAGTAGAACACAGATGAAGCTTGTAAGTTAATGTAATAGCCAGTAAGAAGTAGTACAATTCAAGTTTTAGGTATCGATTATTGACTTTTTAGCTGGCTTTGGCGCCTTGGACATGAGCTAGGACCTTACGATTCTGCATGAAAGGAGGACTAGCAGCCGAGTTGCACGGGAGAATGTGAAAAGTCTTCATATGTAGTAAAAACCTGAGAAATCCGTCCGTTTTCGTCATTTGTTATCGAATCGACTTAAAGCCAGATCATCACATTGGCCGCTCTTCTCTCTGAAACGGTTGTACTTATCGTCTGCAAAGCTATGTCGCGTACTGCGGTATGTGGAGACACTAAAAGCACCATAGTAGAACACACATGAACCTTCTAAGTTGATGTAATAGCCAGTAAGAAGTAGTCCAATTAAAGTTTTAGGTATCGATTATTGAATTTTTAGCTGGCTTTGGTGCCTTGGACATGAGCTAGGACTTTAAGATTCAGCATGAAAGGAGGACTAGCAGCCGAATAGCACGGGAGAATGTGAAAAGGGTTCATATGTAGTAAAAACCTGAGAAATTCGTCCGTTTTCGTCATTTGTTATCGAATCGACTTAAAGCCAGATCGTCACATTGGCCGCTCTTCTCTCTGAAACGCTTGTACTTATCGTCTGCAAAGCTATGTCGCATGCTGCGGTATGCTGAGACACTACAAGCAGCATAGTAGAACACAGATGAGGCTTCTAAGTTGATGTAATAGCCAGTAAGAAGTAGTACAATTCAAGTTTTAGGTATCGATTGTTGACTTTTTAACTGGCTTTGGTGCCTTGGACATGAGCTAGGACCTTACGACTCTGCATGAAAGGAGGACTAGCAGCCGAGTTACACGGGAGAATGTGAAAAGTCTTCATATGTAGTAAAAACCTGAGAAATCCGTCCGTTTCGTCATTTGTTATCGAATCGACTTAAAGCCAGATCGTCACATTGGCCGCTCTGCTCTCGGAAACGGTTGTACTTATCGTCTACTAAGCTATGTCGCGTGCTGCGGTATGCGGAGACACTAAAAGCACCATAGTAGAACACAGATTAAGCTTCTAAGTTAATGTAATAGCCAGTAAGAAGTAGTACAATTCAAGTCTTAGGTATCGATTATTGACTTTTTAGCTGGCTTTGGTGCCTTGGACATGAGCTAGGACCTTAACATTCTGCATGAAAGGATTACTAGCAGCCGAGATGCACGGGAGAATGTGAAAAGTGTTCATATGTAGTAAAAACCTTAGAAATCCGTCCGTTTTCGTAATTTGTTATCGAATCGACTTAAAGCCAGATCGTCACATTGGCGGCTCTTCTCTCTGAAACGGTTGTACTTATCGTCTGCAAAGCTATGTCGCGTGCTGCGGTATGTGGACACACTAAAAGTACCATAGTAGAACACAGATGAAGCTTCTAAGTTGATGTAATAGCCAGTAAGAAGTAGTAGAATTCAAGTTTTAGGTATCGATTATTGACTTTTTAGCTGGCTTTGGTGCCTTGGACATGAGCTAGGACCTTAAGATTCTGCATGAAAAGAGGACTAGCAGCCGAGTTGCACGGGAGAATGTGAAAAGTGTTCATATGTAGTAAAAACCTGAGAAATCCGTCCGTTTTCGTCATTTGTTATCGAATCGACTTAAAGCCAGATCGTCACATTGGCCGCTCTTCTCTCTGAAACGGTTGTACTTATCGTCTACAAAGCAATGTCGCGTGCTGCGGTATGCGGAGACACTAAAATCACCATAGTAGAACACAGATGAAGCTTCTAAGTTGATGTAATAGCCAGTAAGAAGTAATCCAATTCAAGTTTTCGGTATCGATTATTGACTGTTTAGCTGGCTTTGGTGCCTTGGACATGAGCTAGGTCCTTAAGATTCAGCATGAAAGGAGGACTAGCAGCCGAGTTGCACAGGAGAATGTGAAAAGTGTTCATATGTAATAAAAACCTGAGAAATCCGTCCGTTTTCGTCATTTGTTATCGAATCGACTTGAAGCCAGATCATCACATTGGCCGCTCTTCTCTCTAAAACGGTTGTACTTATCGTCTGCAAAGCGATGTCGCGTACTGCGGTATGTGGAGACACTAAAAGCACCATAGTAGAACACAGATGAACCTTCTAAGTTGATGTAATAGCCAGTAAGAAATAGTACAATTCAAGTTTTAGGTATCGATTATTGACTTTTTAGCTGGCTTTGGTGCCTTGGACATGAGCTAGGACCTTAAGGTTCTGCATGAAAGGAGGACTAGCAGCCGAGTTGGACGGGAGAATGTGAAAAGTGTTCATATGTAGTAAAAACCTGAGAAACCCGTCCGTTTTCGTCATTTGTTATCGAATCGACTTAAAGCCAGATCGTCACAATGGCCGCTCTTCTCTCTGAAACGGGTGTACTTATCGTCTGCAAAGCTATGTCGCGTGCTGCGGTATGTGGAGACACTAAAATTACCATAGTAGAACACAGGGGAAGCATCTAAGTTGATGTAATAGCCAGTAAGAAGTAATCCAATTCAAGTTTTGGTTATCGATTATTGACTGTTTAGCTGGCTTTGGTGCCTTGGACATGAGCTAGGACCTTAAGATTCTGCATGAAAGGAAGACTAGCAGCCGAGTTGCACGGGAGAATGTGAAAAGTGTTCATATGTAATAAAAACCTGAGAAATCCGTCCGTTTTCGTCATTTGCTATCGAATCGACTTAAAGCCAGATCGTCACATTGGCCGCTCTTCTCTCTGAAACGGTTGTACTTATCGTCTACTAAGCTATGTCGCGTGCTGCGGTATGCGGAGACACTAAAAGCACCATAGTAGAACACAGATGAAGCTTCTAAGTTAATGTAATAGCCAGTAAGAAGTAGTACAATTCAAGTTTTAGGTATCGATTATTGACTTTTTAGCTGGCTTTGGCGCCTTGGACATGAGCTAGGACCTTACGATTCTGCATGAAAGGAGGACTAGCAGCCGAGTTGCACGGGAGAATGTGAAAAGTCTTCATATGTAGTAAAAACCTGAGAAATCCGTCCGTTTTCGTCATTTGTTATCGAATCGACTTAAAGCCAGATCATCACATTGGCCGCTCTTCTCTCTGAAACGGTTGTACTTATCGTCTGCAAAGCTATGTCGCGTACTGCGGTATGTGGAGACACTAAAAGCACCATAGTAGAACACACATGAACCTTCTAAGTTGATGTAATAGCCAGTAAGAAGTAGTCCAATTAAAGTTTTAGGTATCGATTATTGAATTTTTAGCTGGCTTTGGTGCCTTGGACATGAGCTAGGACTTTAAGATTCAGCATGAAAGGAGGACTAGCAGCCGAATAGCACGGGAGAATGTGAAAAGGGTTCATATGTAGTAAAAACCTGAGAAATTCGTCCGTTTTCGTCATTTGTTATCGAATCGACTTAAAGCCAGATCGTCACATTGGCCGCTCTTCTCTCTGAAACGCTTGTACTTATCGTCTGCAAAGCTATGTCGCATGCTGCGGTATGCTGAGACACTACAAGCAGCATAGTAGAACACAGATGAGGCTTCTAAGTTGATGTAATAGCCAGTAAGAAGTAGTACAATTCAAGTTTTAGGTATCGATTGTTGACTTTTTAGCTGGCTTTGGTGCCTTGCACATGAGCTAGGACCTTACGATTCTGCATGAAAGGAGGATTAGCAGCCGAGTTGCACGGGAGAATGTGAAAAGTCTTCATATGTAGAAAAAACCTGAGAAATCCATCCGTTTTCGTCATTTGTTGTCGAATCGACTTAAAGCCAGATCGTCACATTGGCCGCTCTTCTCACTGAAACGGTTGTACTTATCGTCTGCAAAGCTATGTCGCGTACTGCGGTATGTGGAGACACAAAAAGCACCATAGTAGAACATAGATGAACCTTCTAAGTTGATGTAATAGCCAGTAAGAAGTAATCCAATTCAAGTTTTGGTTATCGATTATTGACTGTTTAGCTGGCTTTGGTGCCTTGGACATGAGCTAGGACCTTAAGATTCTGCATGAAAGGAAGACTAGCAGCCGAGTTGCACGGGAGAATGTGAAAAGTGTTCATATGTAATAAAAACCTGAGAAATCCGTCCGTTTTCGTCATTTGTTATCGAATCGACTTAAAGCCAGATCGTCACATTGGCCGCTCTTCTCTCTGAAATGGTTGTACTTATCGTCTACTAAGCTATGTCGCGTGCTGCGGTATGCGGAGACACTAAAAGCACCATAGTAGAACACAGATGAAGCTTCTAAGTTAATGTAATAGCCAGTAAGAAGTAGTACAATTCAAGTTTTAGGTATCGATTATTGACTTTTTAGCAGGCTTTGGTGCCTTGGACATGAGCTAGGACCTTAAGGTTCTGCATTAAAGCAGGACTAGGAGCCGAGTTGCACGGGAGAATGTGAAAAGTGTTCATATGTAGTAAAAACCTGAGAAACCCGTCCGTTTTCGTCATTTGTTATCGAATCGACTTAAAGCCAGATCGTCACAATGGCCGCTCTTCTCTCTGAAACGGGTGTACTTATCGTCTGCAAAGCTATGTCGCGTGCTGCGCTATGTGGAGACACTAAAATTACCATAGTAGAACACAGGGGAAGCATCTAAGTTGATGTAATAGCCAGTAAGAAGTAATCCAATTCAAGTTTTGGTTATCGATTATTGACTGTTTAGCTGGCTTTGGTGCCTTGGACATGAGCTAGGACCTTAAGATTCTGCATGAAAGGAAGACTAGCAGCCGAGTTGCACGGGAGAATGTGAAAAGTGTTCATATGTAATAAAAACCTGAGAAATCCGTCCGTTTTCGTCATTTGCTATCGAATCGACTTAAAGCCAGATCGTCACATTGGCCGCTCTTCTCTCTGAAACGGTTGTACTTATCGTCTACTAAGCTATGTCGCGTGCTGCGGTATGCGGAGACACTAAAAGCACCATAGTAGAACACAGATGAAGCTTCTAAGTTAATGTAATAGCCAGTAAGAAGTAGTACAATTCAAGTTTTAGGTATCGATTATTGACTTTTTAGCTGGCTTTGGTGCCTTGGACATGAGCTAGGACCTTACGATTCTGCATGAAAGGAGGACTAGCAGGCGAGTTGCACGGGAGAATGTGAAAAGTCTTCATATGTAGTAAAAACCTGAGAAATCCGTCCGTTTTCGTCATTTGTTATCGAATCGACTTAAAGCCAGATCGTCACATTGGCCGCTCTTCTCTCTGAAACGGTTGTACTTATCGTCTGCAAAGCTATGTCGCGTACTGCGTTATGTGGAGACACTAAAAGCACCATAGTAGAACACAGATGAACCTTCTAAGTTGATGTAATAGCCAGTAAGATGTAGTCCAATTAAAGTTTTAGGTATCGATTATTGACTTTTTAGCTGGCTTTGGTGCCTTGGACATGAGCTAGGACCTTAAGATTCTGCATGAAAGGAGGACTAACAGCCGAGTTGCACGGGAGAATGTGAAAAGTGTTCATATGTAGTAAAAACCTGAGAAATTCGTCCGTTTTCGTCATTTGTTATCGAATCGACTTAAAGCCAGATCGTCACATTGGCCGCTCTTCTCTCTGAAACGCTTATACTTATCGTCTGCAAAGCTATGTCGCGAGCTGCGGTATGCGAAGACACTAAAATCAACATAGTAGGAAACAGATGAAGCATCTAAGTTGATGTAATAGCCAGTAAGAAGTAATCCAATTCAAGTTTTCGGTATCGATTATTGACTTTTTAGCTGGCTTTGGTGCCTTGGACATGAGCTAGGACCTTAAGATTCTGCATGAAAGGAGGACTAGCAGCCGAGTTGCACGGGAGAATGTGAAAAGTGTTCATATGTAGTTAAAACCTGAGAAATCCGTCCGTTTTCGTCGTTTGTTATCGAATCGACTTAAAGCCAGATCGTCACATTGGCCGCTCTTCTCTCTGAAACGGGTGTACCTATCGTCTGCAAAGCTATGTCGCGTGCTGCGGTATGTGGAGACACTAAAATTACCATAGCAGAACACAGATGAAGCATCTAAGTTGATGTAATAGCCAGTAAGAAGTAATCCAATTCAGGTTTTGGGTATCGATTATTGACTTTTTAGCTGGCTTTGGTGCCTTGGACATGAGCTAGGACCTTAAGATTCTGCATGAAAGTAGGACTAGCAGCCGAGTTGCACGGGAGAATGTGAAAAGTGTTCATATGTAATAAAAACCTGAGAAATCCGTCCGTTTTCGTCATTTGTTATCGAATCGACTTAAAGCCAGATCGTCACATTAACCGCTCTTCACTCTGAAACGGTTGTACTTATCGTCTGCAAAGCTATGTCGCGTGCTGCGGTAGGTGGAGACACTTAAAGCACCATAGTAGAACACAGATGAAGCTTCTAAATCGATGTAATAAGCAGTAAGAAGTAGTACAATTCGCGTTTTAGGTATCGATTATTGACTTTTTAGCTGGCTTTGGTGCCTTGGACATGAGCTAGGACCTTAAGATTCTCCAATAAAGGAGGACTAGCAGCCGAGTTGCACGGGAGAATGTGAAAAGTGTTCATATGTAGTAAAAACCTGAGAAATCCATCCGTTTTCGTCATTTGTTATCGAATCGACTTAAAGCCAGATCGTCACATTGGCCGCTCTTCTCTCTGAAACGGTTGTACTTATCGTCTGCAAGGCTATGTCGCGTGTTGCCGTAGGCGGAAACAGGAAAAGCACCATAGTAGAACACAGATGAAGCTTCTAAGTTGATGTAATAGCCAGTAAGAAGTAGTCCAATTCAAGATTTAGGTATCGATTATTGACTTTTTAGCTGGCTTTTGGTGCCTTGGACATGAGCTAGGACCTTAAGATTTTGCATGAAAGGAGGACTAGCAGCCGAGTTGCACGGGAGAATGTGAAAAGTTTTCATATGTAGTAAAAACCTAAGAAATTCGTCCGTTTTCGTCATTTGTTATCGAATCGACTTAAAGCCAGATCGTCACATTGGCCCCTCTTCTCTCTGAAACGGTTGTACTTATCGTCTGCAAAGCTATGTCGTGTTCTGCGGTATGCGGAGGCTCTAAAAGCACCATAGTAGAACACAGATGAAACTTCTAAGTTGCTGTAATAGCCAGTAAGAAGTAATACCATTCAAGTTTTAGGTATCGATTATTGACTTTTTAGCTGGCTTTGGTGCCTTGGACATGAGCTAGGACTTTAAGATTCTGCATAAAAGGAGGACTAGCAGCCCAGTTGCACGGGAGAATGTGAAAAGTGTTCATATGTATTAAAAACCTGAGACATCCGTCCGTTTTCGTCATTTGTTATCGAATCGACTTAAAGCCAGATCGTCAAATTAGCCGCTCTTCTCTCTGAAACGGTTGTACTTATCGATTGCAAAGCTATGTCGCGTGCTGCGGTATGCGGAGACACTAAAAGCACCATAGTAGAACACAGATGAAGCTTCTAAGTTGATGTAATAGCCACTAAGAAGTAGTACAATTCAAGTTTTAGGTATCGATTATTGACTTTTTAGCTAGCTTTGGTGCCTTGGACATGAGCTAGGACCTTATGATTCTGCATGAAAGGAGGACTAGCAGCCGAGTTGCACGGGAGAATGTGAAAAGTGTTCATATGTAGTAAAATCCTGAGAAATCCGTCCGTTTTCGTCATTTGTTATCGAATCTACTTAAAGCAAGATCGTCACATTGGCCGCTCTTCTCTCTGAAACGGTTGTACTTATCGTCTACAAAGCTATGTCGCGTGCTGCGATATGCTGAGACATTAAACGCACCGTAGTAGAACACAGATGAAGCTTCTAAGTTGATGTAATAGACAGTAAGAAGTAGTACAATTAAAGTTTTAGGTATCGGTTATTGACTTTTTACCCTTCTTTGGAGCCTTGGACACAAACTAGGAACTTAAGATTTTGCATGAAGGAGGACTAGCAGCCGAGTTGCACGGGAGAATGTGAAAAGTGTTCATATATAGTAAAAACCTGAGAAATCCGTCCGTTTTCGTCATTTGTTATCGAATCGACTTAAAGCCAGATCGTCACATTGGCCGCTCTTCTCTCTGAAACGGTTGTACTTATCGTCTGCAAAGCTATGTCGCGTGCTGCGGTATGCTGAGACACTAAAAGCACCATAGTAGAACAAAGATGAAGCTTCTAAGTTGATTTAATAGCCAGTAAGAAGTAGTACAATTAAAGTTTTAGGTATCAGTTAATGACTTTTTACCCTTCTTTGGTGCCTTGGACACGAGCTAGGAAATTAAGATTTTGCATGAAGGAGGACTATCAGCCGAGTTGCACGGGAGAATGTGAAAAGTGTTCATATGTAGTAAAAACCTGAGAAATCCGTCCGATTTCGTCATTTGTTATCGAATCGACTTAAAGCCAGATCATCAGATTTTCCGCTCTTCTCTCTGAAACGGTTGTACTTATCGTCTGTAAAACTATGTCGCGTGCATCGGTATGCGGAGAAACTAAAAGCACCGTAGTAGAACAGAGATGAAACTTCTAAGTTGATGTAATAGCCAGGAAGAAGTAGTACAATTCAAGTTTTAGGTATTGAATATTGACTTTTTAGCTGGCTTTGGTGCCTTGGACATGAGCTAGGACTTTAAGATTCTGCATAAAAGGAGGACTAGCAGCCGAGTTGCATGGGAGAATGTGAAAAGTGTTCATATGTAGTAAAAACCTGAGACATCCGTTTGTTTTCGTCATTTGTTATCGAATCGACTTAAAGCCAGATCGTCACATTGGCCGCTCTTCTCTCTGAAACGCTTGTACTTATCGTCTGCAATGCTATGTCGCGTGCTGCGGTATGCGGAGGCACTAAAAGTACCATAGTAGAACACAGATGAAGCTTCTACATTGATGTAATAGCCAGTAAGAAGTAGTACAATTCAAGTTTTAGGTATCGATTATTGACTTTTTAGCTGGCTTTGGTGCCTTGGACATGAGCTAGGACCTTAAAATTCTGCATGAAAGGAGGACTAGCAGCCGAGTTTCACGGGAGAATGTGAAAAGTGTTCATATGTAGTACAAACCTTAGAAATCCGTCCGTTTTCGTCATTTGTTATCGAATCGACTTAAAGCCAGATCGTCACATTGGCCACTCTTCTCTCTGAAACGGTTGTACTTATCGTCTGGAAAGCCATGTCGCGTGCTGCGGTATGTGGAGACACTAAAATTACCATAGTAGAACACAGATGAAGCATCTAAGTTGATGTAATAGCCAGTAAGAAGTAATCCAATTCAAGTTTTTGGTATCGATTATTGACTTTTTAGCTGGCTTTGGTGCCTTGGACATGAGCTAGGACCTTAAGATACTGCATGAATGGTGGACTAGCAGCCGAGTTAAAGGGGAGAATGTAAAAAGTGTTCATATGAAGTAAAAACCTGAGAAATCCGTCCGTTGTCGTCATTTGTTATCGAATCGACTTAAAGCCAGATCGTCACATTGGCCGCTCTTCTCTCTGAAACGGTTGTACTTATCGTCTGCAATGCTATGTCGCGTGCTGCGGTATGTGGAGACACTAAAAGCACCATATGAGATCACAGATGAAGCTTCTAAGTTGATGTAACAGCCAGTAAGAAGTAGTACAATTCATGTTTTAGGTATCGATTATTGACTTTTTAGCTGGCTTTGGTGCCTTGGACATGAGCTAGGACCTTAAGATTCTGCATGAAAGGAGGACTAGCAGCCGAGTTGCAGGGGAAAATGTGAAAAGTGTTCATATGTAGAAAAAACCTGAGAAATCCGTCTGTTATCGTCATTTGTTATCGAATCGACTTAAAGCCAGATCGTCACATTGGCCGCTCTTCTCCCTGAAACGGTTGTACTTATCGTCTGCAAAGCTATGTCGCGTGTTGCCGTAGGCGGAAACAGGAAAAGCACCATAGTAGAACACAGATGAAGCTTCTAAGTTGATGTAATAGCGAGTAAGAAGTAGTCCAATTCAAGTTTTAGGTATCGATTATTGACTTTTTAGCTGGCTTTGGTGCCTTGGACATGAGCTAGGACCTTAAGATTCTCTAATAAAGGAGGACTAGCAGCCGAGTTGCACGGGAGAATGTGAAAAGTGTTCATATGTAGTAAAAACCTGAGAAATCCATCCGTTTTCGTCATTTGTTATCGAATCGACTTAAAGCCAGATCGTCACATTGGCCGCTCTTCTCTCTGAAACGGTTGTACTTATCGTCTGCAAAGCTTTGTCGCGTGTTGCCGTACTCGGAAACAGGAAAAGCACCATAGTAGAACACAGATGAAGCTTCTAAGTAGATGTAATAGCCAGTAAGAAGTAGTCCAATTCAAGATTTAGGTATCGATTATTGACTTTTTAGCTTGCTTTTGGTGCCTTGGACATGAACTAGGACCTTAAGATTCTGCATGAAAGGAGGACTAGCAGCCGAGTTGCACGGGAGAATTTGAAAAGTTTTCATATGTAGTAAAAACCTAAGAAATTCGTCCGTTTTCGTCATTTGTTATCGAATCGACTTAAAGCCAGATCGTCACATTGGCCGCTCTTCTCTCTGAAACGGTTGTACTTATCGTCTGCAAAGCTATGTCGCGTGCTGCGGTATGCGGAGACACTAAAGCACCATAGTAGAACACAGATGAAGCTTCTAAGTTGACGTAATAGCCAGGAAGAAGTAGTACAAATCAAGTTTTAGGTATGGATTATTGACTTTTTAGCTGGCTTTGGTGCCTTGGACAAAAGCTAGAACCTTAACATTCTGTATGAAAGGAATACTAGCAGCCGATTTGCATGGGAGAATGTGAAAAGTGTTAATATGTAGTAAAAACCCGAGAAATCCGTCCGTTTTCGTCATTTGTTATCGAATCGACTTAAAGCCAGATCGTCAAATTAGCCGCTCTTCTCTCTGAAACGGTTGTACTTATCGATTGCAAAGCTATGTCGCGTGCTGCGGTATGCGGAGACACTAAAAGCACCATAGTAGAACACAGATGAAGCTACTAAGTTGATGTAATAGCCAGTAAGAAGTAGTACAATTCAAGTTTTAGGTATCGATTATTGACTTTTTAGCTGGCTTTGGTGCCTTGGACATGAGCTAGGACCTTAAGATTCTCCAATAAAGGAGGACTAGCAGCCGAGTTGCACGGGAGAATGTGAAAAGTGTTCATATGTAGTAAAAACCTGAGAAATCCATCCGTTTTCGTCATTTGTTATCGAATCGACTTAAAGCCAGATCGTCACATTGGCCGCTCTTCACTCTGAAACGGTTGTACTTATCGTCTGCAAAGCTATGTCGCGTGCTGCGGTAGGTGGAGACACTAAAAGCACCATAGTAGAACACAGATGAAGCTTCTAAATTGATGTAATAAGCAGTAAGAAGTAGTACAATTCGCGTTTTAGTTATCGATTATTGACTTTTTAGCTGGCTTTGGTGCCTTGGACATGAGCTAGGACCTTAAGATTCTCCAATAAAGGAGGACTAGCAGCCGAGTTGCACGGGAGAATGTGAAAAGTGTTCATATGTAGTAAAAACCTGAGAAATCCATCCGTTTTCGTCATTTGTTATCGAATCGACTTAAAGCCAGATCGTCACATTGGCCGCTCTTCTCACTGAAACGGTTGTACTTATCGTCTGCAAAGCTATGTCGCGTACTGCGGTATTCGGAGACACTAAAAGCACCTTAATAGAACACAGATGAAGCTTCTAAGTTGATGTAATACCCAATAAGAAGTAGTACAATTCAAGTTTTAGGTATCGAATATTGACTTTTTGCTGGCTTTGGTGCCTTGGACATGAGCTAGGTCCTTAACATTCTGTATGAAAGGAATACTAGCAGCCGATTGGCATGGAAGAATGTGAAAAGTGTTAATATGTACTAAAAACCCGAGAAATCCGTCCGTTTTCGTCATTTGTTATCGAATCGACTTAAAGCCAGATCGTCAAATTAGCCGCCCTTCTCTCTGAAACGGTTGTACTTATCGATTGCAAAGCTATGTCGCGTGCTGCGGTATGCGGAGACACTAAAAGCACCATAGTAGAACACAGATGAAGCTTCTAAGTTGATGTAATAGCCAGTAAGAAGTAGTACAATTCAAGTTTTAGGTATCGATTATTGACTTTTTAGCTAGCTTTGGTGCCTTGGACATGAGCTAGGACCTTAAGATTCTGCATGAAAGGAGGACTAGCAGCCGAGTTGCACGGGAGAATGTGAAAAGTGTTCATATGTAGTAAAAACCTGAGAAATCCGTCCGTTTTCGTCATTTGTTATCGAATCTACGTAAAGCAAGATCGTCACATTGGCCGCTCTTCTCTCTGAAACGGTTGTACTTATCGTCTACAAAGCTATGTCGCGTGCTGCGATATGCTGAGACACTAAGAGCACCATAGTAGAACACAGATGAAGCTTCTAAGTTGATGTAATAGCCAGTAAGAAGTAGTACAATTTAAGTTTTAGGTATCGATTATTGACTTTTTAGCTAGCTTTGGTGCCTTGGACATGAGCTAGGACCTTAAGATTCTGCATGAAAGGAGGACTAGCAGCCGAGTTGCACGGGAGAATGTGAAAAGTGTTCATATGTAATAAAAACCTGAGAAATCCGTCCGTTTTCGTCATTTGTTATCGAGTCGACTTAAAGCCAGATCGTCACATTGGCCGCTCTTCACTCTGAAACGGTTGTACTTATCGATTGCAAAGCTATGTCGCGTGCTGCGGTATGCTGAGACACTAAAAGCACCATAGTAGAACACAGATGAAGCTTCTAAGTTGATGTAATAGCCAGTAAGAAGTAGTACAATTAAAGTTTTAGGTATCAGTTAATGACTTTTTACCCTTCTTTGGTGCCTTGGACACGAGCTAGGAAATTAAGATTTTGCATGAAGGAGGACTATCAGCCGAGTTGCACGGGAGAATGTGAAAAGTGTTCATATGTAGTAAAAACCTGAGAAATCCGTCCGTTTTCGTCATTTGTTATCGAATCGACTTAAAGCCAGATCGTCACATTGGCCGCTCTTCTCTCTGAAACGGTTGTACTTATCGTCTACTAAGCTATGTCGCGTGCTGCGGTATGCGGAGACACTAAAAGCACCATAGTAGAACACAGATGAAGCTTCTAAGTTAATGTAATAGCCAGTAAGAAGTAGTACAATTCAAGTTTTAGGTATCGATTATTGACTTTTTAGCAGGCTTTGGTGCCTTGGACATGAGCTAGGACCTTAAGGTTCTGCATGAAACGAGGACTAGCGGCCGAGTTGCACGGGAGAATGTGAAAAGTGTTCATATGTAGTAAAAACCTGAGAAATCCGTCCGTTTTCGTCATTTGTTATCGAATCGACTTAAAGCCAGATCGTCAGATTTTCCGCTCTTCTCTCTGAAACGGTTGTACTTATCGTCTGTAAAACTATGTCGCGTGCACCGGTATGCGGAGAAACTAAAAGCACCGTAGTAGAACAGAGATGAAGCTTCTAAGTTGATGTAATAGCCAGGAAGAAGTAGTACAATTCAAGTTTTAGGTATTGATTATTGACTTTTTAGCTGGCTTTGGTGCCTTGGACATGAGCTAGGACTTTAAGATTCTGCATAAAAGGAGGACTAGCAGCCGAGTTTCTCGGGAGAATGTGAAAAGTGTTCATATGTAGTAAAAACCTTAGAAATCCGTCCGTTTTCGTCATTTGTTATCGAATCGACTTAAAGCCAGATCGTCACATTGGCCACTCTTCTCTCTGAAACGCTTGTACTTATCGTCTGCAATGCTATGTCGCGTGCTGCGGTATGCGGAGGCACTAAAAGCACCATAGTAGAACACAGATGAAGCTTCTACATTGATGTAATAGCCAGTAAGAAGTAGTAAAATTCAAGTTTTAGGTATCGATTATTGACTTTTTAGCTGGCTTTGGTGCCTTGGACATGAGCTAGGACCTTAACATTCCGCATGAAAGGAGGACTAGCAGCCGAGTTTCACGGGAGAATGTGAAAAGTGTTCATATGTAGTAAAAACCTTAGAAATCCGTCCGTTTTCGTCATTTGTTATCGAATCGACTTAAAGCCAGATCGTCACATTGGCCACTCTTCTCTCTGAAACGGTTGTACTTATCGTCTGGAAAGCCATGTCGCGTGCTGCGGTATGTGGAGACACTAAAATTACCATAGTAGAACACAGATGAAGCATCTAAGTTGATGTAATAGCCAGTAAGAAGTAATCCAATTCAAGTTTTGGGTATCGATTATTGACTTTTTAGTTGGCTTTGGTGCCTTGGACATGAGCTAGGACCTTAAGATTCTGCATGAAAGGAGGACTAGCAGCCGAGTTGCACGGGAGAATGTGAAAAGTGTTCATATGTAATAAAAACCTGAGAAATCCGTCCGTTTTCGTCATTTGTTATCGAGTCGACTTAAAGCCAGATCGTCACATTGGCCGCTCTTCACTCTGAAACGGTTGTACTTATCGTCTGCAAAGCTATGTCGCGTGCTGCGGTAGGTGGAGACACTAAAAGCACCATAGTAGAACACAGATGAAGCTTCTAAATTGATGTAATAAGCAGTAAGAAGTAGTACAATTCGCGTTTTAGTTATCGATTATTGACTTTTTAGCTGGCTTTGGTGCCTTGGACATGAGCTAGGACCTTAAGATTCTCCAATAAAGGAGGACTAGCAGCCGAGTTGCACGGGAGAATGTGAAAAGTGTTCATATGTAGTAAAAACCTGAGAAATCCATCCGTTTTCGTCATTTGTTATCGAATCGACTTAAAGCCAGATCGTCACATTGGCCGCTCTTCTCACTGAAACGGTTGTACTTATCGTCTGCAAAGCTATGTCGCGTACTGCGGTATTCGGAGACACTAAAAGCACCTTAATAGAACACAGATGAAGCTTCTAAGTTGATGTAATACCCAATAAGAAGTAGTACAATTCAAGTTTTAGGTATCGAATATTGACTTTTTGCTGGCTTTGGTGCCTTGGACATGAGCTAGGACCTTAACATTCTGTATGAAAGGAATACTAGCAGCCGATTGGCATGGAAGAATGTGAAAAGTGTTCATATGTAGTAAAAACCCGAGAAATCCGTCCGTTTTCGTCATTTGTTATCGAATCGACTTAAAGCCAGATCGTCAAATTAGCCGCCCTTCTCTCTGAAACGGTTGTACTTATCGATTGCAAAGCTATGTCGCGTGCTGCGGTATGCTGAGACACTAAAAGCACCATAGTAGAACACAGATGAAGCTTCTAAGTTGATGTAATAGCCAGTAAGAAGTAGTACAATTAAAGTTTTAGGTATCAGTTAATGACATTTTACCCTTCTTTGGTGCCTTGGACACGAGCTAGGAAATTAAGATTTTGCATGAAGGAGGACTATCAGCCGAGTTGCACGGGAGAATGTGAAAAGTGTTCATATGTAGTAAAAACCTGAGAAATCCGTCCGTTTTCGTCATTTGTTATCGAATCGACTTAAAGCCAGATCGTCACATTGGCCGCTCTTTTCTCTGAAACGGTTGTACTTATCGTCTACTAAGCTATGTCGCGTGCTGCGGTATGCGGAGACACTAAAAGCACCATAGTAGAACACAGATGAAGCTTCTAAGTTAATGTAATAGCCAGTAAGAAGTAGTACAATTCAAGTTTTAGGTATCGATTATTGACTTTTTAGCAGGCTTTGGTGCCTTGGACGTGAGCTAGGACCTTAAGGTTCTGCATGAAAGCAGGACTAGCAGCCGAGTTGCACGGGAGAATGTGAAAAGTGTTCATATGTAGTAAAAACCTGAGAAACCCGTCCGTTTTCGTCATTTGTTATCGAATCGACTTAAAGCCAGATCGTCACAATGGCCGCTCTTCTCTCTGAGACGGGTGTACTTATCGTCTGCAAAGCTATGTCGCGTGCTGCGGTATGTGGAGACACTAAAATTACCATAGTAGAACACAGGGGAAGCATCTAAGTTGATGTAATAGCCAGTAAGAAGTAATCCAATTCAAGTTTTGGTTATCGATTATTGACTGTTTAGCTGGCTTTGGTGCCTTGGACATGAGCTAGGACCTTAAGATTCTGCATGAAAGGAAGACTAGCAGCCGAGTTGCACGGGAGAATGTGAAAAGTGTTCATATGTAATAAAAACCTGAGAAATCCGTCCGTTTTCGTCATTTGTTATCGAATCGACTTAATGCCAGATTGTCACATTGGCCGCTCTTCTCTCTGAAACGGTTGTACTTATCGTCTACTAAGCTATGTCGCGTGCTGCGGTATGCGGAGACACTAAAAGCACCATAGTAGAACACAGATGAAGCTTCTAAGTTAATGTAATAGCCAGTAAGAAGTAGTACAATTCAAGTTTTAGGTATCGATTATTGACTTTTTAGCTGGCTTTGGTGCCTTGGACATGAGCTAGGACCTTACGATTCTGCATGAAAGGAGGACTAGCAGCCGAGTTGCACGGGAGAATGTGAAAAGTCTTCATATGTAGTAAAAACCTGAGAAATCCGTCCGTTTTCGTCATTTGTTATCGAATCGACTTAAAGCCAGATCATCACATTGGCCGCTCTTCTCTCTGAAACGGTTGTACTTATCGTCTGCAAAGCTATGTCGCGTACTGCGTTATGTGGAGACACTAAAAGCACCATAGTAGAACACAGATGAACCTTCTAAGTTGATGTAATAGCCAGTAAGAAGTAGTCCAATTAAAGTTTTAGGTATCGATTATTTTTTAGCTGGCTTTGGTGCCTTGGACATGAGCTAGGACCTTAAGATTCTGCATGAAAGGAGGACTAACAGCCGAGTTGCACGGGAGAATGTGAAAAGTGTTCATATGTAGTAAAAACCTGAGAAATTCGTCCGTTTTCGTCATTTGTTATCGAATCGACTTAAAGCCAGATCGTCACATTGGCCGCTCTTCTCACTGAAACGGTTGTAATTATCGTCTGCAAAGCTATGTCGCGTACTGCGGTATTCGGAGACACTAAAAGCACCTTAATAGAACACAGATGAAGCTTCTAAGTTGATGTAATACCCGATAAGAAGTAATACAATTCAAGTTTTAGGTATCGAATATTGACTTTTTGCTGGCTTTGGTGCCTTGGACATGAGCTAGGACCTTAACATTCTGTATGAAAGGAATACTAGCAGCCGATTGGCATGGAAGAATGTGAAAAGTGTTAATATGTACTAAAAACCCGAGAAATCCGTCCGTTTTCGTCATTTGTTATCGAATCGACTTAAAGCCAGATCGTCAAATTAGCCGCCCTTCTCTCTGAAACGGTTGTACTTATCGATTGCAAAGCTATGTCGCGTGCTGCGGTATGCGGAGACACTAAAAGCACCATAGTAGAACACAGATGAAGCTTCTAAGTTGATGTAATAGCCAGTAAGAAGTAGTACAATTCAAGTTTTAGGTATCGATTATTGACTTTTTAGCTAGCTTTGGTGCCTTGGACATGAGCTAGGACCTTAAGATTCTGCATGAAAGGAGGACTAGCAGCCGAGTTGCACGGGAGAATGTGAAAAGTGTTCATATGTAGTAAAAACCTGAGAAATCCGTCCGTTTTCGTCATTTGTTATCGAATCTACGTAAAGCAAGATCGTCACATTGGCCGCTCTTCTCTCTGAAACGGTTGTACTTATCGTCTACAAAGCTATGTCGCGTGCTGCGATATGCTGAGACACTAAGAGCACCATAGTAGAACACAGATGAAGCTTCTAAGTTGATGTAATAGCCAGTAAGAAGTAGTACAATTTAAGTTTTAGGTATCGATTATTGACTTTTTAGCTAGCTTTGGTGCCTTGGACATGAGCTAGGACCTTAAGATTCTGCATGAAAGGAGGACTAGCAGCCGAGTTGCACGGGAGAATGTGAAAAGTGTTCATATGTAATAAAAACCTGAGAAATCCGTCCGTTTTCGTCATTTGTTATCGAGTCGACTTAAAGCCAGATCGTCACATTGGCCGCTCTTCACTCTGAAACGGTTGTACTTATCGATTGCAAAGCTATGTCGCGTGCTGCGGTATGCTGAGACACTAAAAGCACCATAGTAGAACACAGATGAAGCTTCTAAGTTGATGTAATAGCCAGTAAGAAGTAGTACAATTAAAGTTTTAGGTATCAGTTAATGACTTTTTACCCTTCTTTGGTGCCTTGGACACGAGCTAGGAAATTAAGATTTTGCATGAAGGAGGACTATCAGCCGAGTTGCACGGGAGAATGTGAAAAGTGTTCATATGTAGTAAAAACCTGAGAAATCCGTCCGTTTTCGTCATTTGTTATCGAATCGACTTAAAGCCAGATCGTCACATTGGCCGCTCTTCTCTCTGAAACGGTTGTACTTATCGTCTACTAAGCTATGTCGCGTGCTGCGGTATGCGGAGACACTAAAAGCACCATAGTAGAACACAGATGAAGCTTCTAAGTTAATGTAATAGCCAGTAAGAAGTAGTACAATTCAAGTTTTAGGTATCGATTATTGACTTTTTAGCAGGCTTTGCTGCCTTGGACATGAGCTAGGACCTTAAGGTTCTGCATGAAACGAGGACTAGCAGCCGAGTTGCACGGGAGAATGTGAAAAGTGTTCATATGTAGTAAAAACCTGAGAAATCCGTCCGATTTCGTCATTTGTTATCGAATCGACTTAAAGCCAGATCGTCAGATTTTCCGCTCTTCTCTCTGAAACGGTTGTACTTATCGTCTGTAAAACTATGTCGCGTGCACCGGTATGCGGAGAAACTAAAAGCACCGTAGTAGAACAGAGATGAAGCTTCTAAGTTGATGTAATAGCCAGGAAGAAGTAGTACAATTCAAGTTTTAGGTATTGATTATTGACTTTTTAGCTGGCTTTGGTGCCTTGGACATGAGCTAGGACTTTAAGATTCTGCATAAAAGGAGGACTAGCAGCCGAGTTTCTCGGGAGAATGTGAAAAGTGTTCATATGTAGTAAAAACCTTAGAAATCCGTCCGTTTTCGTCATTTGTTATCGAATCGACTTAAAGCCAGATCGTCACATTGGCCACTCTTCTCTCTGAAACGCTTGTACTTATCGTCTGCAATGCTATGTCGCGTGCTGCGGTATGCGGAGGCACTAAAAGCACCATAGTAGAACACAGATGAAGCTTCTACATTGATGTAATAGCCAGTAAGAAGTAGTAAAATTCAAGTTTTTGGTATCGATTATTGACTTTTTAGCTGGCTTTGGTGCCTTGGACATGAGCTAGGACCTTAACATTCCGCATGAAAGGAGGACTAGCAGCCGAGTTTCACGGGAGAATGTGAAAAGTGTTCATATGTAGTAAAAACCTTAGAAATCCGTCCGTTTTCGTCATTTGTTATCGAATCGACTTAAAGCCAGATCGTCACATTGGCCACTCTTCTCTCTGAAACGGTTGTACTTATCGTCTGGAAAGCCATGTCGCGTGCTGCGGTATGTGGAGACACTAAAATTACCATAGTAGAACACAGATGAAGCATCTAAGTTGATGTAATAGCCAGTAAGAAGTAATCCAATTCAAGTTTTGGGTATCGATTATTGACTTTTTAGTTGGCTTTGGTGCCTTGGACATGAGCTAGGACCTTAAGATTCTGCATGAAAGGAGGACTAGCAGCCGAGTTGCACGGGAGAATGTGAAAAGTGTTCATATGTAATAAAAACCTGAGAAATCCGTCCGTTTTCGTCATTTGTTATCGAGTCGACTTAAAGCCAGATCGTCACATTGGCCGCTCTTCTCACTGAAACGGTTGTACTTATCGTCTGCAAAGCTATGTCGCGTACTGCGGTATTCGGAGACACTAAAAGCACCTTAATAGAACACAGATGAAGCTTCTAAGTTGATGTAATACCCAATAAGAAGTAGTACAATTCAAGTTTTAGGTATCGAATATTGACTTTTTGCTGGCTTTGGTGCCTTGGACATGAGCTAGGACCTTAACATTCTGTATGAAAGGAATACTAGCAGCCGATTGGCATGGAAGAATGTGAAAAGTGTTAATATGTACTAAAAACCCGAGAAATCCGTCCGTTTTCGTCATTTGTTATCGAATCGACTTAAAGCCAGATCGTCAAATTAGCCGCCCTTCTCTCTGAAACGGTTGTACTTATCGATTGCAAAGCTATGTCGCGTGCTGCGGTATGCTGAGACACTAAAAGCACCATAGTAGAACACAGATGAAGCTTCTAAGTTGATGTAATAGCCAGTAAGAAGTAGTACAATTAAAGTTTTAGGTATCAGTTAATGACTTTTTACCCTTCTTTGGTGCCTTGGACACGAGCTAGGAAATTAAGATTTTGCATGAAGGAGGACTATCAGCCGAGTTGCACGGGAGAATGTGAAAAGTGTTCATATGTAGTAAAAACCTGAGAAATCCGTCCGTTTTCGTCATTTGTTATCGAATCGACTTAAAGCCAGATCGTCACATTGGCCGCTCTTCTCTCTGAAACGGTTGTACTTATCGTCTACTAAGCTATGTCGCGTGCTGCGGTATGCGGAGACACTAAAAGCACCATAGTAGAACACAGATGAAGCTTCTAAGTTAATGTAATAGCCAGTAAGAAGTAGTACAATTCAAGTTTTAGGTATCGATTATTGACTTTTTAGCAGGCTTTGGTGCCTTGGACGTGAGCTAGGACCTTAAGGTTCTGCATGAAAGCAGGACTAGCAGCCGAGTTGCACGGGAGAATGTGAAAAGTGTTCATATGTAGTAAAAACCTGAGAAACCCGTCCGTTTTCGTCATTTGTTATCGAATCGACTTAAAGCCAGATCGTCACAATGGCCGCTCTTCTCTCTGAGACGGGTGTACTTATCGTCTGCAAAGCTATGTCGCGTGCTGCGGTATGTGGAGACACTAAAATTACCATAGTAGAACACAGGGGAAGCATCTAAGTTGATGTAATAGCCAGTAAGAAGTAATCCAATTCAAGTTTTGGTTATCGATTATTGACTGTTTAGCTGGCTTTGGTGCCTTGGACATGAGCTAGGACCTTAAGATTCTGCATGAAAGGAAGACTAGCAGCCGAGTTGCACGGGAGAATGTGAAAAGTGTTCATATGTAATAAAAACCTGAGAAATCCGTCCGTTTTCGTCATTTGTTATCGAATCGACTTAAAGCCAGATTGTCACATTGGCCGCTCTTCTCTCTGAAACGGTTGTACTTATCGTCTACTAAGCTATGTCGCGTGCTGCGGTATGCGGAGACACTAAAAGCACCATAGTAGAACACAGATGAAGCTTCTAAGTTAATGTAATAGCCAGTAAGAAGTAGTACAATTCAAGTTTTAGGTATCGATTATTGACTTTTTAGCTGGCTTTGGTGCCTTGGACATGAGCTAGGACCTTACGATTCTGCATGAAAGGAGGACTAGCAGCCGAGTTGCACGGGAGAATGTGAAAAGTCTTCATATGTAGTAAAAACCTGAGAAATCCGTCCGTTTTCGTCATTTGTTATCGAATCGACTTAAAGCCAGATCATCACATTGGCCGCTCTTCTCTCTGAAACGGTTGTACTTATCGTCTGCAAAGCTATGTCGCGTACTGCGTTATGTGGAGACACTAAAAGCACCATAGTAGAACACAGATGAACCTTCTAAGTTGATGTAATAGCCAGTAAGAAGTAGTCCAATTAAAGTTTTAGGTATCGATTATTTTTTAGCTGGCTTTGGTGCCTTGGACATGAGCTAGGACCTTAAGATTCTGCATGAAAGGAGGACTAACAGCCGAGTTGCACGGGAGAATGTGAAAAGTGTTCATATGTAGTAAAAACCTGAGAAATTCGTCCGTTTTCGTCATTTGTTATCGAATCGACTTAAAGCCAGATCGTCACATTGGCCGCTCTTCTCACTGAAACGGTTGTAATTATCGTCTGCAAAGCTATGTCGCGTACTGCGGTATTCGGAGACACTAAAAGCACCTTAATAGAACACAGATGAAGCTTCTAAGTTGATGTAATACCCAATAAGAAGTAATACAATTCAAGTTTTAGGTATCGAATATTGACTTTTTGCTGGCTTTGGTGCCTTGGACATGAGCTAGGACCTTAACATTCTGTATGAAAGTAATACTAGCAGCCGATTGGCATGGAAGAATGTGAAAAGTGTTAATATGTACTAAAAACCCGAGAAATCCGTCCGTTTTCGTCATTTGTTATCGAATCGACTTAAAGCCAGATCGTCAAATTAGCCGCCCTTCTCTCTGAAACGGTTGTACTTATCGATTGCAAAGCTATGTCGCGTGCTGCGGTATGCGGAGACACTAAAAGCACCATAGTAGAACACAGATGAAGCTTCTAAGTTGATGTAATAGCCAGTAAGAAGTAGTACAATTCAAGTTTTAGGTATCGATTATTGACTTTTTAGCTAGCTTTGGTGCCTTGGACATGAGCTAGGACCTTATGATTATGCATGAAAGGAGGACTAGCAGCCGAGTTGCACGGGAGAATGTGAAAAGTGTTCATATGTAGTAAAAACCTGAGAAATCCGTCCGTTTTCGTCATTTGTTATCGAATCTACGTAAAGCAAGATCGTCACATTGGCCGCTCTTCTCTCTGAAACGGTTGTACTTATCGTCTACAAAGCTATGTCGCGTGCTGCGATATGCTGAGACACTAAGAGCACCATAGTAGAACACAGATGAAGCTTCTAAGTTGATGTAATAGCCAGTAAGAAGTAGTACAATTAAAGTTTTAGGTATTGGTTATTGACTTTTTACCCTTCTTTGGTGCCTTGGACACGAACTAGGAACTTAAGATTTTGCATGAAGGAGGACTAGCAGCCGAGTTGCACGGGAGAATGTGAAAAGTGTTCATATATAGTAAAAAAATGAGAAATCCGTCCGTTTTCGTCATTTGTTATCGAATCGACTTAAAGCCAGATCGTCACATTGGCCGCTCTTCTCTCTGAAACGGTTGTACTTATCGTCTGCAAAGCTATGTCGCGTGCTGCGGTATGCTGAGACACTAAAAGCACCATAGTAGAACACAGATGAAGCTTCTAAGTTGATGTAATAGCCAGTAAGAAGTAGTACAATTAAAGTTTTAGGTATCAGTTAATGACTTTTTACCCTTCTTTGGTGCCTAGGGCATGAGCTAGGAACTTAAGATTTTGCATGATAGGAGGTCTAGCAGCCGCGTTGCACGTGAGAATGTGAAAAGTGTTCAAATGTAGTAAAAACCTGAGAAACCCGTCCGTTTTCGTCATTTGTTATCGAATCGACTTAAAGCCAGATCGTCACAATGGCCGCTCTTCTCTCTGAAACGGGTGTACTTATCGTCTGCAAAACTATGTCGCGTGCTGCGGTATGTGGAGACACTAAAATTACCATAGTAGAACACAGGGGAAGCATCTAAGTTGATGTAATAGCCAGTAAGAAGTAATCCAATTCAAGTTTTGGTTATCGATTATTGACTGTTTAGCTGGCTTTGGTGCCTTGGACATGAGCTAGGACCTTAAGATTCTGCATGAAAGGAAGACTAGCAGCCGAGTTGCACGGGAGAATGTGAAAAGTGTTCATATGTAGTAAAAACCTGAGAAATTCGTCCGTTTTCGTCATTTGTTATCGAATCGACTTAAAGCCAGATCATCACATTGGCCGCTCTTCTCTCTGAAACGGTTGTACTTATCGTCTGCAAAGCTATGTCGCGTACTGCGGTATGTGGAGACACTAAAAGCACCATAGTAGAACACAGATGAACCTTCTAAGTTGATGTAATAGCCAGTAAGAAATAGTACAATTCAAGTTTTAGGTATCGATTATTGACTTTTTAGCTGGCTTTGGTGCCTTGGACATGAGCTAGGACCTTAAGATTCTGCATGAAAGCAGGACTAGCAGCCGAGTTGCACGGGAGAATGTGAAAAGTGTTCATATGTAGTAAAAACCTGAGAAACCCGTCCGTTTTCGTCATTTGTTATCGAATCGACTTAAAGCCAGATCGTCACAATGGCCGCTCTTCTCTCTGAAACGGGTGTACTTATCGTCTGCAAAGCTATGTCGCGTGCTGCGGTATGTGGAGACACTGAAATTACCATAGTAGAACACAGGTGAAGCATCTAAGTTGATGTAATAGCCAGTAAGAAGTAATCCAATTCAAGTTTTGGTTATCGATTATTGACTGTTTAGCTGGCTTTGGTGCCTTGGACATGAGCTAGGACCTTAAGATTCTGCATGAAAGGAAGACTAGCAGCCGAGTTGCACGGGAGAATGTGAAAAGTGTTCATATGTAATAAAAACCTGAGAAATCCGTCCGTTTTCGTCATTTGTTATCGAATCGACTTAAAGCCAGATCGTCACATTGGCCGCTCTTCTCTCTGAAACGGTTGTACTTATCGTCTACTAAGCTATGTCGCGTGCTGCGGTATGCGGAGACACTAAAAGCACCATAGTAGAACACAGATGAAGCTTCTACGTTAATGTAATAGCCAGTAAGAAGTAGTACAATTCAAGTTTTAGGTATCGATTATTGACTTTTTAGCTGGCTTTGGTGCTTTGGACATGAGCTAGGACCTTACGATTCAGCATGAAAGGAGGACTAGCAGCCGAGTTGCACGGGAGAATGTGAAAAGTCTTCATATGTAGTAAAAACCTGAGAAATCCGTCCGTTTTCGTCATTTGTTATCGAGTCGACTTAAAGCCAGATCGTCACATTGGCCGCTCTTCACTCTGAAACGGTTGTACTTATCGTCTGCAAAGCTATGTCGCGTGCTGCGGTAGGTGGAGACACTAAAAGCACCATAGTAGAACACAGATGAAGCTTCTAAATTGATGTAATAAGCAGTAAGAAGTAGTACAATTCGCGTTTTAGTTATCGATTATTGACTTTTTAGCTGGCTTTGGTGCCTTGGACATGAGCTAGGACCTTAAGATTCTCCAATAAAGGAAGACTAGCAGCCGAGTTGCACGGGAGAATGTGAAAAGTGTTCATATGTAGTAAAAACCTGAGAAATCCATCCGTTTTCGTCATTTGTTATCGAATCGACTTAAAGCCAGATCGTCACATTGGCCGCTCTTCTCACTGAAACGGTTGTACTTATCGTCTGCAAAGCTATGTCGCGTACTGCGGTATTCGGAGACACTAAAAGCACCTTAATAGAACACAGATGAAGCTTCTAAGTTGATGTAATACCCAATAAGAAGTAGTACAATTCAAGTTTTAGGTATCGAATATTGCCTTTTTGCTGGCTTTGGTGCCTTGGACATGAGCTAGGACCTTAACATTCTGTATGAAAGGAATACTAGCAGCCGATTGGCATGGAAGAATGTGAAAAGTGTTAATATGTACTAAAAACCCGAGAAATCCGTCCGTTTTCGTCATTTGTTATCGAATCGACTTAAAGCCAGATCGTCAAATTAGCCGCCCTTCTCTCTGAAACGGTTGTACTTATCGATTGCAAAGCTATGTCGCGTGCTGCGGTATGCGGAGACACTAAAAGCACCATAGTAGAACACAGATGAAGCTTCTAAGTTGATGTAATAGCCAGTAAGAAGTAGTACAATTCAAGTTTTAGGTATCGATTATTGACTTTTTAGCTAGCTTTGGTGCCTTGGACATGAGCTAGGACCTTATGATTATGCATGAAAGGAGGACTAGCAGCCGAGTTGCACGGGAGAATGTGAAAAGTGTTCATATGTAGTAAAAACCTGAGAAATCCGTCCGTTTTCGTCATTTGTTATCGAATCTACGTAAAGCAAGATCGTCACATTGGCCGCTTTTCTCTCTGAAACGGTTGTACTTATCGTCTACAAAGCTATGTCGCGTGCTGCGATATGCTGAGACACTAAGAGCACCATAGTAGAACACAGATGAAGCTTCTAAGTTGATGTAATAGCCAGTAAGAAGTAGTACAATTAAAGTTTTAGGTATCGGTTATTGACTTTTTACCCTTCTTTGGTGCCTTGGACACGAACTAGGAACTTAAGATTTTGCATGAAGGAGGACTAGCAGCCGAGTTGCACGGGAGAATGTGAAAAGTGTTCATATATAGTAAAAAAATGAGAAATCCGTCCGTTTTCGTCATTTGTTATCGAATCGACTTAAAGCCAGATCGTCACATTGGCCGCTCTTCTCTCTGAAACGGTTGTACTTATCGTCTGCAAAGCTATGTCGCGTGCTGCGGTATGCTGAGACACTAAAAGCACCATAGTAGAACACAGATGAAGCTTCTAAGTTGATGTAATAGCCAGTAAGAAGTAGTACAATTAAAGTTTTAGGTATCAGTTAATGACTTTTTACCCTTCTTTGGTGCCTTGGACACGAGCTAGGAAATTAAGATTTTGCATGAAGGAGGACTATCAGCCGAGTTGCACGGGAGAATGTGAAAAGTGTTCATATGTAGTAAAAACCTGAGAAATCCGTCCGTTTTCGTCATTTGTTATCGAATCGACTTAAAGCCAGATCGTCACAATGGCCGCTCTTCTCTCTGAAACGGGTGTACTTATCGTCTGCAAAGCTATGTCGCGTGCTGCGGTATGTGGAGACACTAAAATTACCATAGTAGAACACAGGGGAAGCATCTAAGTTGATGTAATAGCCAGTAAGAAGTAATCCAATTCAAGTTTTGGTTATCGATTATTGACTGTTTAGCTGGCTTTGGTGCCTTGGACATGAGCTAGGACCTTAAGATTCTGCATGAAAGGAGGACTAACAGCCGAGTTGCACGGGAGAATGTGAAAAGTGTTCATATGTAGTAAAAACCTGAGAAATTCGTCCGTTTTCGTCATTTGTTATCGAATCGACTTAAAGCCAGATCGTCACATTGGCCGCTCTTCTCTCTGAAACGCTTGTACTTATCGTCTGCAAAGCTATGTCGCGAGCTGCGGTATGCGGAGACACTAAAATCAACATAGTAGGAAACAGATGAAGCATCTAAGTTGATGTAATAGCCAGTAAGAAGTAATCCAATTCAAGTTTTCGGTATCGATTATTGACTTTTTAGCTGGCTTTGGTGCCTTGGACATGAGCTAGGACCTTAAGGTTCAGCATGAAAGGAGGACTAGCAGCCGAGTTGCACAGGAGAATGTGAAAAGTGTTCATATGTAATAAAAACCTGAGAAATCCGTCCGTTTTCGTCATTTGTTATCGAATCGACTTAAAGCCAGATCATCACATTGGCCGCTCTTCTCTCTGAAACGGTTGTACTTATCGTCTGCAAAGCTATGTCGCGTACTGCGGTATGTGGAGACACTAAAAGCACCATAGTAGAACACAGATGAACCTTCTAAGTTGATGTAATAGCCAGTAAGAAATAGTACAATTCAAGTTTTAGGTATCGATTATTGACTTTTTAGCTGGCTTTGGTGCCTTGGACATGAGCTAGGACCTTAAGATTCTGCATGAAAGCAGGACTAGCAGGCGAGTTGCACGGGAGAATGTGAAAAGTGTTCATATGTAGTAAAAACCTGAGAAACCCGTCCGTTTTCGTCATTTGTTATCGAATCGACTTAAAGCCAGATCGTCACAATGGCCGCACTTCTCTCTGAAACGGGTGTACTTATCGTCTGCAAAGCTATGTCGCGTGCTGCGGTATGTGGAGACACTGAAATTACCATAGTAGAACACAGGTGAAGCATCTAAGTTGATGTAATAGCCAGTAAGAAGTAATCCAATTCAAGTTTTGGTTATCGATTATTGACTGTTTAGCTGGCTTTGGTGCCTTGGACATGAGCTAGGACCTTAAGATTCTGCATGAAAGGAAGACTAGCAGCCGAGTTGCACGGGAGAATGTGAAAAGTGTTCATATGTAATAAAAACCTGAGAAATCCGTCCGTTTTCGTCATTTGTTATCGAATCGACTTAAAGCCAGATCGTCACATTGGCCGCTCTTCTCTCTGAAACGGTTGTACTTATCGTCTACTAAGCTATGTCGCGTGCTGCGGTATGCGGAGACACTAAAAGCACCATAGTAGAACACAGATGAAGCTTCTACGTTAATGTAATAGCCAGTAAGAAGTAGTACAATTCAAGTTTTAGGTATCGATTATTGACTTTTTAGCTGGCTTTGGTGCTTTGGACATGAGCTAGGACCTTACGATTCAGCATGAAAGGAGGACTAGCAGCCGAGTTGCACGGGAGAATGTGAAAAGTCTTCATATGTAGTAAAAACCTGAGAAATCCGTCCGTTTTCGTCATTTGTTATCGAATCGACTTAAAGCCAGATCATCACATTGGCCGCTCTTCTCTCTGAAACGGTTGTACTTATCGTCTGCAAAGCTATGTCGCGTACTGCGGTATGTGGAGACACTAAAAGCACCATAGTAGAACACAGATGAACCTTCTAAGTTGATGTAATAGCCAGTAAGAAGTAGTCCAATTAAAGTTTTAGGTATCGATTATTGACTTTTTAGCTGGCTTTGGTGCCTTGGACATGAGCTAGGACCTTAAGATTCTGCATGAAAGGAGGACTAACAGCCGAGTTGCACGGGAGAATGTGAAAAGTGTTCATATGTAGTAAAAACCTGAGAAATTCGTCCGTTTTCGTCATTTGTTATCGAATCGACTTAAAGCCAGATCGTCACATTGGCCGCTCTTCTCACTGAAACGCTTGTACTTATCGTCTGCAAAGCTATGTCGCATGCTGCGGTATGCTGAGACACTACAAGCAGCATAGTAGAACACAGATGAGGCTTCTAAGTTGATGTAATAGCCAGTAAGAAGTAATCCAATTCAGGTTTTGGGTATCGATTATTGACTTTTTAGCTGGCTTTGGTGCCTTGGACATGAGCTAGGACCTTAAGATTCTGCATGAAAGTAGGACTAGCAGCCGAGTTGCACGGGAGAATGTGAAAAGTGTTCATATGTAATAAAAACCTGAGAAATCCGTAAGTTTTCGTCATTTGTTATCGAATCGACTTAAAGCCAGATCGTCACATTAACCGCTCTTCACTCTGAAACGGTTGTACTTATCGTCTGCAAAGCTATGTCGCGTGCTGCGGTAGGTGGAGACACTAAAAGCACCATAGTAGAACACAGATGAAGCCTCTAAATCGATGTAATAAGCAGTAAGAAGTAGTACAATTCGCGTTTTAGGTATCGATTATTGACTTTTTAGCTGGCTTTGGTGCCTTGGTCATGAGCTAGGACCTTAAGATTCTCCAATAAAGGAGGACTAGCAGCCGAGTTGCACGGGAGAATGTGAAAAGTGTTCATATGTAGTAAAAACCTGAGAAATCCATCCGTTTTCGTCATTTGTTATCGAATCGACTTAAAGCCAGATCGTCACATTGGCCGCTCTTCTCTCTGAAACGGTTGTACTTATCGTCTGCAAGGCTATGTCGCGTGTTGCCGTAGGCGGAAACAGGAAAAGCACCATAGTAGAACACAGATGAAGCTTCTAAGTTGATGTAATAGCCAGTAAGAAGTAGTCCAATTCAAGATTTAGGTATCGATTATTGACTTTTTAGCTGGCTTTTGGTGCCTTGGACATGAGCTAGGACCTTAAGATTTTGCATGAAAGGAGGACTAGCAGCCGAGCTGCACGGGAGAATGTGAAAAGTTTTCATATGTAGTAAAAACCTAAGAAATTCGTCCGTTTTCGTCATTTGTTATCGAATCGACTTAAAGCCAGATCGTCACATTGGCCGCTCTTCTCTCTGAAACGGTTGTACTTATCGTCTGCAAAGCTATGTCGTGTTCTCCGGTATGCGGAGGCTCTAAAAGCACCATAGTAGAACACAGATGAAACTTCTAAGTTGCTGTAATAGCCAGTACGAAGTAATACCATTCAAGTTTTAGGTATCGATTATTGACTTTTTAGCTGGCTTTGGTGCTTGGACATGAGCTAGGACTTTAAGATTCTGCATAATAGGAGGACTAGCAGCCCAGTTGCACGGGAGAATGTGAAAATTGTTCATATGTATTAAAAACCTGAGACATCCGTCCGTTTTCGTCATTTGTTATCGAATCGACTTAAAGCCAGATCGTCAAATTAGCCGCTCTTCTCTCTGAAACGGTTGTACTTATCGATTGCAAAGCTATGTCGCGTGCTGCGGTATGCGGAGACACTAAAAGCACCATAGTAGAACACAGATGAAGCTTCTAAGTTGATGTAATAGCCACTAAGAAGTAGTACAATTCAAGTTTTAGGTATCGATTATTGACTTTTTAGCTAGCTTTGGTGCCTTGGACATGAGCTAGGACCTTATGATTCTGCATGAAAGGAGGACTAGCAGCCGAGTTGCACGGGAGAATGTGAAAAGTGTTCATATGTAGTAAAAACCTGAGAAATCCGTCCGTTTTCGTCATTTGTTATCGAATCTACTTAAAGCAAGATCGTCACATTGGCCGCTCTTCTCTGTGAAACGGTTGTACTTATCGTCTACAAAGCTATGTCGCGTGCTGCGATATGCTGAGACATTAAACGCACCATAGTAGAACACACATGAAGCTTCTAAGTTGATGTAATAGCCAGTAAGAAGTAGTACAATTCAAGTTTTAGGTACTGATTATTTACTTTTTAGCTGGCTTTGGTGCCTTGGACATGAGCTAGGACCTTAAGATTCTGCATGAAATGAGGACTAGCAGCCACGTTGCACGGGAGAATGTGAAATGTTTTCATATGTAGTAAAAAATTGGGAAATCCGTCTGTATCCGTCATTTGTTATCGAATCGACTTAAAGCCCGATCGTCACATTGGCCGCTCTTCTCTCTGAAACGTTTGTACTTATCGTCTGCAAAGCTATGTCGCGTGCTGCGGTATGCGGAGACACTAAAAGCACCATAGTAGAACACAGATGAAGCTTCTATGATGATGTAATAGCCAGTAAGAAGTAGTACAATTCAAGTTTAAGGTATCGATTATTGACTTTTTAGCTGGCTTTGGTGCCTTGGACATGAGCTAGGACCTTAAGATTCTGCATGAAAGGAGGACTATCAGCCGAGTTGCACGGGAGAATGTGAAAAGTGTTCATATGTAGTAAAAACCTGAGAAATCCGTCCGATTTCGTCATTTGTTATCGAATCGTCTTAAAGCCAGATCGTCAGATTTTCCGCTCTTCTCTCTGAAACGGTTGTACTTATCGTCTGTAAAACTATGTCGCGTGCATCGGTATGCGGAGAAACTAAAAGCACCGTAGTAGAACAGAGATGAAGCTTCTAAGTTGATGTAATAGCCAGGAAGAAGTAGTACAATTCAACTTTTAGGTATTGATTAATGACTTTTTAGCTGGCTTTGGTGCCTTGGACATGAGCTAGGACTTTAAGATTCTGCATAAAAGGAGGACTAGCAGCCGAGTTGCATGGGAGAATGTGAAAAGTGTTCATATGTAGTAAAAACCTGATACATCCGTTTGTTTTCGTCATTTGTTATCGAATCGACTTAAAGCCAGATCGTCACATTGGCCGCTCTTCTCTCTGAAACGCTTGTACTTATCGTCTGCAATGCTATGTCGCGTGCTGCGGTATGCGGAGGCACTAAAAGTACCATAGTAGAACACAGATGAAGCTTCTACATTGATGTAATAGCCAGTAAGAAGTAGTACAATTCAAGTTTTAGGTATCGATTATTGACTTTTTAGCTGGCTTTGGTGCCTTGGACATGAGCTAGGACCTTAACATTCTGCATGAAAGGAGGACTAGCAGCCGAGTTTCACGGGAGAATGTGAAAAGTGTTCATATGTAGTACAAACCTTAGAAATCCGTCCGTTTTCGTCATTTGTTATCGAATCGACTTAAAGCCAGATCGTCACATTGGCCACTCTTCTCTCTGAAACGGTTGTACTTATCGTCTGGAAAGCCATGTCGCGTGCTGCGGTATGTGGAGACACTAAAATTACCATAGTAGAACACAGATGAAGCATCTAAGTTGATGTAATAGCCAGTAAGAAGTAATCCAATTCAAGTTTTAGGTATCGATTATTGACTTTTTAGCTGGCTTTGGTGCCTTGGACATGAGCTAGGACCTTAAGATTCTGCATGAAAGGAGGACTAGCAGCCGAGTTGCAGGGGAAAATGTGAAAAGTGTTCATATGTAGAAAAAACCTGAGAAATCCGTCTGTTATCGTCATTTGTTATCGAATCGACTTAAAGCCAGATCGTCACATTGGCCGCTCTTCTCTCTGAAACGGTTGTACTTATCGTCTGCAAAGCTATGTCGCGTGTTGCCGTAGGCGGAAACAGGAAAAGCACCATAGTAGAACACAGATGAAGCTTCTAAGTTGATGTAATAGCGAGTAAGAAGTAGTCCAATTCAAGTTTTAGGTATCGATTATTGACTTTTTAGCTGGCTTTGGTGCCTTGGACATGAGCTAGGACCTTAAGATTCTCTAATAAAGGAGGACTAGCAGCCGAGTTGCACGGGAGATTGTGAAAAGTGTTCATATGTAGTAAAAACCTGAGAAATCCATCCGTTTTCGTCATTTGTTATCGAATCGACTTAAAGCCAGATCGTCACATTGGCCGCGCTTCTCTCTGAAACGGTTGTACTTATCGTCTGCAAAGCTATGTCGCGTGTTGCCGTAGGCGGAAACAGGAAAAGCACCATAGTAGAACACAGATGAAGCTTCTAAGTTGATGTAATAGCCAGTAAGAAGTAGTCCAATTCAAGATTTAGGTATCGATTATTGACTTTTTAGCTGGCTTTTGGTGCCTTGGACATGAGCTAGGACCTTAAGATTCTGCATGAAAGGAGGACTAGCAGCCGAGTTGCACGGGAGAATGTGAAAAGTTTTCATATGTAGTAAAAACCTAAGAAATTCGTCCGTTTTCGTCATTTGTTATCGAATCGATTTAAAGCCAGATCGTCACATTGGCCGCTCTTCTCTCTGAAACGGTTGTACTTATCGTCTGCAAAGCTATGTCGCGTGCTGCGGTATGCGGAGACACTAAAGCACCATAGTAGAACACAGATGAAGCTTCTAAGTTGACGTAATAGCCAGGAAGAAGTAGTACAATTCAAGTTTTAGGTATCGATTATTGACTTTTTAGCTGGCTTTGGTGCCTTGGACAAAAGCTAGGACCTTAACATTCTGTATGAAAGGAATACTAGCAGCCGATTTGCATGGGAGAATGTGAAAAGTGTTAATATGTAGTAAAAACCCGAGAAATCCGTCCGTTTTCGTCATTTGTTATCGAATCGACTTAAAGCCAGATCGTCAAATTAGCCGCTCTTCTCTCTGAAACGGTTGTACTTATCGATTGCAAAGCTATGTCGCGTGCTGCGGTATGCGGAGACACTAAAAGCACCATAGTAGAACACAGATGAAGCTTCTAAGTTGATGTAATAGCCACTAAGAAGTAGTAGAATTTAAGTTTTAGGTATCGATTATTGACTTTTTAGCTAGCTTTGGTGCCTTGGACATGAGCTAGGACCTTATGATTCTGCATGAAACGAGGACTAGCGGCCGAGTTGCACGGGAGAATGTGAAAAGTGTTCATATGTAGTAAAAACCTGAGAAATCCGTCCGATTTCGTCATTTGTTATCGAATCGACTTGAAGCCAGATCGTCAGATTTTCCGCTCTTCTCTCTGAAACGGTTGTACTTATCGTCTGTAAAACTATGTCGCGTGCACCGGTATGCGGAGAAACTAAAAGCACCGTAGTAGAACAGAGATGAAGCTTCTAAGTTGATGTAATAGCCAGGAAGAAGTAGTACAATTCAAGTTTTAGGTATTGATTATTGACTTTTTAGCTGGCTTTGGTGCCTTGGACATGAGCTAGGACTTTAAGATTCTGCATAAAAGGAGGACTAGCAGCCGAGTTTCTCGGGAGAATGTGAAAAGTGTTCATATGTAGTAAAAACCTTAGAAATCCGTCCGTTTTCGTCATTTGTTATCGAATCGACTTAAAGCCAGATCGTCACATTGGCCACTCTTCTCTCTGAAACGCTTGTACTTATCGTCTGCAATGCTATGTCGCGTGCTGCGGTATGCGGAGGCACTAAAAGCACCATAGTAGAACACAGATGAAGCTTCTACATTGATGTAATAGCCAGTAAGAAGTAGTACAATTCAAGTTTTAGGTATCGATTATTGACTTTTTAGCTGGCTTTGGTGCCTTGGACATGAGCTAGGACCTTAACATTCTGCATGAAAGGAGGACTAGCAGCCGAGTTTCACGGGAGAATGTGAAAAGTGTTCATATGTAGTACAAACCTTAGAAATCCGTCCGTTTTCGTCATTTGTTATCGAATCGACTTAAAGCCAGATCGTCACATTGGCCACTCTTCTCTCTGAAACGGTTGTACTTATCGTCTGGAAAGCCATGTCGCGTGCTGCGGTATGTGGAGACACTAAAATTACCATAGTAGAACACAGATGAAGCATCTAAGTTGATGTAATAGCCAGTAAGAAGTAATCCAATTCAAGTTTTAGGTATCGATTATTGACTTTTTAGCTGGCTTTGGTGCCTTGGACATGAGCTAGGACCTTAAGATTCTGCATGAAAGGAGGACTAGCAGCCGAGTTGCAGGGGAAAATGTGAAAAGTGTTCATATGTAGAAAAAACCTGAGAAATCCGTCTGTTATCGTCATTTGTTATCGAATCGACTTAAAGCCAGATCGTCACATTGGCCGCTCTTCTCTCTGAAACGGTTGTACTTATCGTCTGCAAAGCTATGTCGCGTGTTGCCGTAGGCGGAAACAGGAAAAGCACCATAGTAGAACACAGATGAAGCTTCTAAGTTGATGTAATAGCGAGTAAGAAGTAGTCCAATTCAAGTTTTAGGTATCGATTATTGACTTTTTAGCTGGCTTTGGTGCCTTGGACATGAGCTAGGACCTTAAGATTCTCTAATAAAGGAGGACTAGCAGCCGAGTTGCACGGGAGATTGTGAAAAGTGTTCATATGTAGTAAAAACCTGAGAAATCCATCCGTTTTCGTCATTTGTTATCGAATCGACTTAAAGCCAGATCGTCACATTGGCCGCTCTTCTCTCTGAAACGGTTGTACTTATCGTCTGCAAAGCTATGTCGCGTGTTGCCGTAGGCGGAAACAGGAAAAGCACCATAGTAGAACACAGATGAAGCTTCTAAGTTGATGTAATAGCCAGTAAGAAGTAGTCCAATTCAAGATTTATGTATCGATTATTGACTTTTTAGCTGGCTTTTGGTGCCTAGGACATGAGCTAGGACCTTAAGATTCTGCATGAAAGGAGGACTAGCAGCCGAGTTGCACGGGAGAATGTGAAAAGTTTTCATATGTAGTAAAAACCTAAGAAATTCGTCCGTTTTCGTCATTTGTTATCGAATCGATTTAAAGCCAGATCGTCACATTGGCCGCTCTTCTCTCTGAAACGGTTGTACTTATCGTCTGCAAAGCTATGTCGCGTGGTGCGGTATGCGGAGACACTAAAGCACCATAGTAGAACACAGATGAAGCTTCTAAGTTGACGTAATAGCCAGGAAGAAGTAGTACAATTCAAGTTTTAGGTATCGATTATTGACTTTTTAGCTGGCTTTGGTGCCTTGGACAAAAGCTAGGACCTTAACATTCTGTATGAAAGGAATACTAGCAGCCGATTTGCATGGGAGAATGTGAAAAGTGTTAATATGTAGTAAAAACCCGAGAAATCCGTCCGTTTTCGTCATTTGTTATCGAATCGACTTAAAGCCAGATCGTCAAATTAGCCGCTCTTCTCTCTGAAACGGTTGTACTTATCGTCTACTAAGCTATGTCGCGTGCTGCGGTATGCGGAGACACTAAAAGCACCATAGTAGAACACAGATGAAGCTTCTAAGTTGATGTAATAGCCACTAAGAAGTAGTACAATTTAAGTTTTAATTATCGATTATTGACTTTTTAGCTAGCTTTGGTGCCTTGGACATGAGCTAGGACCTTATGATTCTGCATGAAACGAGGACTAGCGGCCGAGTTGCACGGGAGAATGTGAAAAGTGTTCATATGTAGTAAAAACCTGAGAAATCCGTCCGATTTCGTCATTTGTTATCGAATCGACTTAAAGCCAGATCGTCAGATTTTCCGCTCTTCTCTCTGAAACGGTTGTACTTATCGTCTGTAAAACTATGTCGCGTGCACCGGTATGCGGAGAAACTAAAAGCACCGTAGTAGAACAGAGATGAAGCTTCTAAGTTGATGTAATAGCCAGGAAGAAGTAGTACAATTCAAGTTTTAGGTATTGATTATTGACTTTTTAGCTGGCTTTGGTGCCTTGGACATGAGCTAGGACTTTAAGATTCTGCATAAAAGGAGGACTAGCAGCCGAGTTTCTCGGGAGAATGTGAAAAGTGTTCATATGTAGTAAAAACCTTAGAAATCCGTCCGTTTTCGTCATTTGTTATCGAATCGACTTAAAGCCAGATCGTCACATTGGCCACTCTTCTCTCTGAAACGCTTGTACTTATCGTCTGCAATGCTATGTCGCGTGCTGCGGTATGCGGAGGCACTAAAAGCACCATAGTAGAACACAGATGAAGCTTCTACATTGATGTAATAGCCAGTAAGAAGTAGTACAATTCAAGTTTTAGGTATCGATTATTGACTTTTTAGCTGGCTTTGGTGCCTTGGACATGAGCTAGGACCTTAACATTCTGCATGAAAGGAGGACTAGCAGCCGAGTTTCACGGGAGAATGTGAAAAGTGTTCATATGTAGTAAAAACCTTAGAAATCCGTCCGTTTTCGTCATTTGTTATCGAATCGACTTAAAGCCAGATCGTCACATTGGCCACTCTTCTCTCTGAAACGGTTGTACTTATCGTCTGGAAAGCCATGTCGCGTGCTGCGGTATGTGGAGACACTAAAATTACCATAGTAGAACACAGATGAAGCATCTAAGTTGATGTAATAGCCAGTAAGAAGTAATCCAATTCAAGTTTTTGGTATCGATTATTGACTTTTTAGCTGGCTTTGGTGCCTTGGACATGAGCTAGGACCTTAAGATTCTGCATGAAAGGAGGACTAGCAGCCGAGTTGCACGGGAGAATGTGAAAAGTGTTCATATGTAATAAAAACCTGAGAAATCCGTCCGTTTTCGTCATTTGTTATCGAGTCGACTTAAAGCCAGATCGTCACATTGGCCGCTCTTCACTCTGAAACGGTTGTACTTATCGTCTGCAAAGCTATGTCGCGTGCTGCGGTAGGTGGAGACACTAAAAGCACCATAGTAGAACACAGATGAAGCTTCTAAATTGATGTAATAAGCAGTAAGAAGTAGTACAATTCGCGTTTTAGTTATCGATTATTGACTTTTTAGCTGGCTTTTGTGCCTTGGACATGAGCTAGGACCTTAAGATTCTCCAATAAAGGAGGACTAGCAGCCGAGTTGCACGGGAGAATGTGAAAAGTGTTCATATGTAGTAAAAACCTGAGAAATCCATCCGTTTTCGTCATTTGTTATCGAATCGACTTAAAGCCAGATCGTCACATTGGCCGCTCTTCTCACTGAAACGGTTGTACTTATCGTCTGCAAAGCTATGTCGCGTACTGCGGCATTCGGAGACACTAAAAGCACCTTAATAGAACACAGATGAAGCTTCTAAGTTGATGTAATACCCAATAAGAAGTAGTACAATTCAAGTTTTAGGTATCGAATATTGACTTTTTGCTGGCTTTGGTGCCTTGGACATGAGCTAGGACCTTAACATTCTGTATGAAAGGAATACTAGCAGCCGATTGGCATGGAAGAATGTGAAAAGTGTTAATATGTACTAAAAACCCGAGAAATCCGTCCGTTTTCGTCATTTGTTATCGAATCGACTTAAAGCCAGATCGTCAAATTAGCCGCCCTTCTCTCTGAAACGGTTGTACTTATCGATTGCAAAGCTATGTCGCGTGCTGCGGTATGCGGAGACACTAAAAGCACCATAGTAGAACACAGATGAAGCTTCTAAGTTGATGTAATAGCCAGTATGAAGTAGTACACTTCAAGTTTTAGGTATCGATTATTGACTTTTTAGCTAGCTTTGGTGCCTTGGACATGAGCTAGGACCTTATGATTATGCATGAAAGGAGGACTAGCAGCCGAGTTGCACGGGAGAATGTGAAAAGTGTTCATATGTAGTAAAAACCTGAGAAATCCGTCCGTTTTCGTCATTTGTTATCGAATCTACGTAAAGCAAGATCGTCACATTGGCCGCTCTTCTCTCTGAAACGGTTGTACTTATCGTCTACAAAGCTATGTCGCGTGCTGCGATATGCTGAGACACTAAGAGCACCATAGTAGAACACAGATGAAGCTTCTAAGTTGATGTAATAGCCAGTAAGAAGTAGTACAATTAAAGTTTTAGGTATCAGTTAATGACTTTTTACCCTTCTTTGGTGCCTTGGACACGAGCTAGGAAATTAAGATTTTGCATGAAGGAGGACTATCAGCCGAGTTGCACGGGAGAATGTGAAAAGTGTTCATATGTAGTAAAAACCTGAGAAATCCGTCCGATTTCGTCATTTGTTATCGAATCGACATAAGCCAGATCGTCAGATTTTCCGCTCTTCTCTCTGAAACGGTTGTACTTATCGTCTGTAAAACTATGTCCCTTGCACCGGTATGCGGAGAAACTAAAAGCACCGTAGTAGAACAGAGATGAAGCTTCTAAGTTGATGTAATAGCCAGGAAGAAGTAGTACAATTCAAGTTTTAGGTATTGATTATTGACTTTTTAGCTGGCTTTGGTGCCTTGGACATGAGCTAGGACTTTAAGACTCTGCATAAAAGGAGGACTAGCAGCCGAGTTGCATGGGAGAATGTGAAAAGTGTTCATATGTAGTAAAAACCTGAGACATCCGTCCGTTTTCGTCATTTGTTATCGAATCGACTTAAAGCCAGATCGTCACATTGGCCGCTCTTCTCTCTGAAACGCTTGTACTTATCGTCTGCAATGCTATGTCGCGTGCTGCGGTATGCGGAGGCACTAAAAGCACCATAGTAGAACACAGATGAAGCTTCTACATTGATGTAATAGCCAGTAAGAAGTAGTACAATTCAAGTTTTAGGTATCGATTATTGACTTTTTAGCTGGCTTTGGTGCCTTGGACATGAGCTAGGACCTTAACATTCTGCATCAAAGGAGGACTAGCAGCCGAGTTGCACGGGAGAATGTGAAAAGTGTTCATATGTAGTAAAAACCTTAGAAATCCGTCCGTTTTCGTCATTTGTTATCGAATCGACTTAAAGCCAGATCGTCACATTGGCCACTCTTCTCTCTGAAACGGTTGTACTTATCGTCTGGAAAGCCATGTCGCGTGCTGCGGTATGTGGAGACACTAAAAGCACCATAGTAGAACACAGATGAAGCTTCTAAGTTGATGTAATAGCCAGTAAGAAGTAGTAGCAATCAAGTTTTAGGTATCGATTATTGACTTTTTAGCTGGCTCTGGTGCCTTGGACATGAGCTAGGACCTTATGATTCTGCATTAAAGGAGGACTTGCAGCCGAGTTGCACGGGAGAATGTGAAAAGTGTTCATATGTAGTAAAAACCTGAGAACTCCGTCCGTTTTCGTCATTTGTTATCGAATCGACTTAAAGCCAGATCGTCACATTGGTCGCTCTTCTCTCTGACACGGTTGTACTCATCGTCAACAAAGATATGTCGCGTGCTGCGGTATGCGGAGACACTAAAATCACCATAGTAGATCACAGATGAAGCTTCTAAGTTGTTGTAATAGCCAGTAAGAAGTAGTACAATTCAAGTTTTAGGTATCGATTATTGACTTTTTAGCTAGCTTTGGTGCCTTGGACATGAGCTAGGACCTTAAGATTCTGCATGAAAGGAGGACTAGCAGCCGAGTTGCACGGGAGAATGTGAAAATTGTTCATATGCAGTAAAAACCTGAGACATCCGTCCGTTTTCGTCATTTGTTAACGAATCGACTTAAAGCCAGATCGTCACATTGGCCGCTCTTCTCTCTGAAACGGTTGTACTTATCGTCTGCAAAGCTATGTCGCGTACTGCGGTATGCGGAGACACTAAAAGCACCATAGTAGAACACAGATGAAGCTTCTAAATTGTTGTAATAAGCAGTAAGAAGTAGTACAATTCGCGTTTTAGTTATCGATTATTGACTTTTTTGCTGGCTTTGGTGCCTTGGACATGAGCTAGGAACTTAAGATTTTGCATGAAGGAGGACTATTAGCCGAGTTGCACGGGAGAATGTGAAAAGTGTTCATATGTAGTAAAAACCTGAGAAATCCGTCCGTTTTCGTCATTTGTTATCGAATCGACTTAAAGTCAGATCGTCACATTGGCCGGTCTTCTCTCTGAAAAGGTTGTACTTATCGTCTGCAAAGCTATGTCACGTGCTGCGGTATGCGGAGACACTAAAATCACCACAGTAGAACACAGATGAAGCTTCTAAGTTGATGCAATATCCAGTAAGAAGTAGTACAATTCGCGTTTTAGGTATCGATTATTGACTTTTTAGCTGGCTTTGGTGCCTTGGACATGAGCTAGGACCTTAAGATTCTGCACGAAAGGAGGACTAGCAGCTCAGTTGCACGGCAGTATGTGAAAAGTGTTCATATGTAGTAAAAAACTGAGAAGTCCGTCCGTTTACGTCATTTGTTATCGAATCGACTTAAAGCCAGATCGACACATTGGCCGCTTTTCTCTCTGAAACGGTTGTACTTAACGCCTGCAAAGCAATGTCGCGTGCTGCGGTATGCTGAGACACTAAAAGCACTATAGTAGAACACAGATCAAGCTTCTAAGTTGATGTAATAGCCAGTAAGAAGTAGTACAATACAAGTATTAGGTATTGAATATTGACCTTTTAGCTAGCTTTTGTGCCTTGGACATGAGCTGGGACCTTAAGATTCTTCATGAAAGGAGGACTAGCAGCCGAGTTGCACGGGAGAATGTGAAAAGTGTTCATATGTAGTAAAAACCTGAGAAATCCGTCCGTTTTCGTCATTTATTATCGAATCTACTTAAAGCCAGATCGTCACATTGGCCGCTCTTCTCTCTGAAACGGTTGTACTTTTCGTCTCCAAAGCTATGTCGCGTACTGCGGTATTCGGAGACACTAAAAGCACCATAGTAGAACACAGATGAAGCTTCTAAGATGATGTAATAGCCAGTAAGAAGTAGTACAATTCAAGTTTTAGGTATCGTTTGTTGACTTTTTAGCTAGCTTTGGTGCCTTGGACATGAGCTAGGACCTTAAGATTCTGCAACAAAGGAGGACTAGCAACCGAGTTGCACGGGAGAATGTGAAAAGTGTTCATATGTAGTAAAAACCTGATAAATCCGTCCGTTTTCGTCATTTGTTATCGAATCGACTTAAAGCCAGATCGTCACATTGGCCGCTCTTCTCTCTGAAACGGTTGTACTTATCGTCTGCAAAGCTATGTCGCGTGCTGCGGTATGCGGAGACACTAAAAGCACCATAGTAGAACACAGATGAAGCTTCTAAGTTGATGTAATAGCCAGGAAGAAGTAGTACAATTCAAGTTTTAGGTGTTGGTTATTGACTTTTTAGCTGGCTTTGGTGCCTTGGACAAAAGTTAGGACCTTAACATTCTGTATGAAAGGAGGACTAGCAGCCGATTTGCATGGGAGAATGTGAAAAGTGTTCATATGTAGTAAAAACCCGAGAAATCCGTCCGTTTTCGTCATTTGTTATCGAAACGACTTAAAGCCAGATCGTCACATTGGCCGCTCTTCTCTCTGAAAAAGTTGTACTTATCGTCTGCAAAGCTATGTCGCATGCTGCGGTATGCGGAAACACTAAAAGCACCATAGTAGAACACAGACGAAGCTTCTAAGTTGATGTAATAGCCAGTAAGAAGTAGTACAATTAAAGTTTTAGGTATCGGTTATTGACTTTTTACCCTTCTTTGGTGCCTTGGACACGAGCTAGGAACTTAAGATTTTGCATGAGGGAGGACTAGCAGCCGAGTTGCACGGGAGAATGTGAAAAGTGTTCATATGTAGTAAAAACCTGAGAAATCTGTCCGTTTTCGTCATTTGTTATCGAATCGACTTAAAGCCAGATCGTAACATTGGCCGCTTTTCTCTCTGAAACGGTTGTACTTAACGTCTGCAAAGCACTGTCGCGTGCTGCGGTATGCTGAGACACTAAAAGCACTATAGTAGAACACAGATCAAGCTTCTAAGTTGATGTAATAGCCAGTAAGAAGTAGTACAATACAAGTATTAGGTATTGAATATTGACCTTTTAGCTAGCTTTTGTGCCTTGGACATGAGCTGGGACCTTAAGATTCTTCATGAAAGGAGGACTAGCAGCCGAGTTGCACGGGAGAATGTGAAAAGTGTTCATATGTAGTAAAAACCTGAGATATCCGTCCATTTTCATCATTTGTTATCGAATCGACTTAAAGCCAGATCGTCACATTGGCCGCTCTTCTCTCTGAAAAAGTTGTACTTATCGTCTGCAAAGCTATGTCGCATGCTGCGGTATGCGGAAACACTAAAAGCACCATAGTAGAACACAGATGAAGCTTCTAAGTTGACGTAATAGCCAGGAAGAAGTAGTACAATTCAAGTTTTAGGTGTTGGTTATTGACTTTTTAGCTGGCTTTGGTGCCTTGGACAAAAGTTAGGACCTTAACATTCTGTATGAAAGGAGGACTAGCAGCCGATTTGCATGGGAGAATGTGAAAAGTGTTCATATGTAGTAAAAACCCGAGAAATCCGTCCGTTTTCGTCATTTGTTATCGAATCGACTTAAAGCCAGATCGTCAAATTAGCCGCTCTTCTCTCTGAAACGGTTGTACTTATCGATTGCAAAGCTATGTCGCGTGCTGCGGTATTCTGAGACACTAAAAGCACCATAGTAGAACACAGATCAAGCTTCTAAGTTGATGTAATAGCCAGTAAGAAGTAGTACAATTCAAGTTTTAGGTATTGAATATTGAATTTTTAGCTGGCTTTGGTGCCTTGGACATGAGCTAGGACCTTAATATTCTGCATGAAAGGAGGGCTAGCAGCCGAGTTGCACGGGAGAATGTGAAAAGTGTTCATATGTAGTAAAAACCTAAGAAATTCGTCCGTTTTCGTCATTTGTTATCGAATCGACTTAAAGCCAGATCGTCACATTGGCCGCTCTTCTCTCTGAAACGGTTGTACTTATCGTCTGCAAAGCTATGTCGCGTGCTGCGGTATGCGGAGACACTAAAAGCACCATAGTAGAACACAGATGAAGCTTCTAAGTTGACGTAATAGCCAGGAAGAAGTAGTACAATTCAAGTTTTAGGTGTCGGTTACTGACTTTTAAGCTGGCTTTGGTGCCTTGGACAAAAGTTAGGACCTTAACATTCTGTATGAAAGGAGGACTAGCAGCCGATTTGCATGGGAGAATGTGAAAAGTGTTCATATGTAGTAAAAACCCGAGAAATCCGTCCGTTTTCGTCATTTGTTATCGAATCGACTTAAAGCCAGATCGTCAAATTAGCCGCTCTTCTCTCTGAAACGGTTGTACTTATCGTCTACAAAACTATGTCGCGTGCTGCGGTATGCGGAGAAACTAACTAGCGGCCGCGTTGGACGGGAGTATGTGAAAAGTGTTCATATGTAGTAAAAACCTGAGAAATCCGTCCATTTTCGTCATTTGTTATCGAATCGACTTAAAGCCAGATCGTCACATTGGCCGCTCTTCTCTCTGAAAAGGTTGTACTTATCGTCTGCAAAACTATGTCGCGTGCTGCGGTATGCGGAGAAACTAAAAGCACCCTAGTAGAACACAGATGAAGCTTCTAAGTTGATGTAATAGCCAGGAAGAAGTAGTACAATTCAAGTTTTAGGTATTGATTATTGACTTTTTAGCTGGCTTTGGTGCCTTGGACATGAGCTAGGACCTTAAGATTCTGCATGAAAGGAGGACTAGCAGCTCAGTTGCACGGGAGTATGTGAAAAGTGTTCATATGTAGTAAAAACCTGAGAAATCCGTCCGTTTTCGTCATTTGTTATCGAATCGACTTAAAGCCAGATCGACACATTGGCCGCTTTTCTCTCTGAAACGGTTGTACTTAACGTCTGCAAAGCTATGTCGCGTGCTGCGGTATGCTGAGACACTAAAAGCACTATAGTAGAACACAGATCAAGCTTCTAAGTTGATGTAATAGCCAGGAAGAGGTAGTACAATACAAGTATTAGGTATTGAATATTGACATTTTAGCTGGCTTTTGTGCCTTGGACATGAGCTAGGACCTTAAGAGTCTGCATGAAAGGAGGACTAGCAGCCGAGTTGCACGGGAGAATGTGAAAAGTTTTCATATGTAGTAAAAACCTAAGAAATTCGTCCGTTTTCGTCATTTGTTATCGAATCGACTTAAAGCCAGATCGTCACATTGGCCGCTCTTCTCTCTGAAACAGTTGTACTTATCGTCTGCAAAGCTATGTCGCGTGCTGCGGTATGCGGAGACACTAAAAGCACCATAGTAGAACACAGATGAAGCTTCTAAGTTGACGTAATAGCCAGGAAGAAGTAGTACAATTCAAGTTTTAGGTGTCGATTATTGACTTTTAGCTTGCTTTGGTGCCTTGGACAAAAGTTAGGACCTTAACATTCTGTATGAAAGGAGGACTAGCAGCCGATTTGCATGGGAGAATGTGAAAAGTGTTCATATGTAGTAAAAACCCGAGAAATCCGTCCGTTTTCGTCATTTGTTATCGAATCGACTTAAAGCCAGAACGTTAAATTAGCCGCTCTTCTCTCTGAAACGGTTGTACTTATCGATTGCAAAGCTATGTCGCGTGCTGCGGTATGCGGAGACACTAAAAGCACCATAGTAAAACACAGATGAAGCTTCTAAGTTGATGTAATAGCCAGTAAGAAGTAGTACAATTCAAGTTTTAGGTATCGATTATTGACTTTTTAGCTAGCTTTGGTGCCTTGGACATGAGCTAGGATCTTATGATTCTGCATGAAAGGAGGACTAGCAGCCGAGTTGCACGGGAGAATGTGAAAAGTGTTCATATGTAGTAAAAACCTGAGAAATCCGTCCGTTTTCGTCTTTTGTTATCGAATCGACTTAAAGCCAGATCGTCACATTGGCCGCTCTTCTCTCTGAAACGGTTGTACTTATCGTCTGCAAAGCTATGTCGCGTGCTGCGGTATGCTGAGACACTAAAAGCACCATAGTAGAACACAGATGAAGCTTCTAAGTTGATGTAATAGCCAGTAAGAAGTAGTACAATTCAAGTTTTAGATATTGAATATTGAATTTTTAGCTGGCTTTGGTGCCTTGGACATGAGCTAGGACCTTAATATTCTGCATGAAAGGAGGGCTAGCAGCCGAGTTGCACGGGAGAATGTGAAAAGTGTTCATATGTAGTAAAAAGCTGAGATATCCGTCCATTTTCATCATTTGTTATCGAATCGACTTAAAGCCAGATCGTCACATTGGCCGCTCTTCTCTCTGAAAAAGTTGTACTTATCGTCTGCAAAGCTATGTCGCGTGCTGCGGTATGCGGACACACTAAAAGCACCATAGTAGAACCCAGATGAAGCTTCTAAGTTGATGTAATAGCCAGTAAGAAGTAGTAAAATTAAAGTTTTAGGTATCAGTTAATGACTTTTTACCCTTCTTTGGTGCATTGGACACGTCCTAGGAAATTAAGATTCTGCATGAATGAGGACTATCAGCCGAGTTGCACGGGAGAATGTGAAAAGTGTTCATATGTAGTAAAAACCTAAGATATTCGTCCGTTTTCGTCATTTGTTATCGAATCGACTTAAATCCAGATCGTCACATTGGCCGCTCTTTTCTCTGAAACGGTTGTACTTATCGTCTGCAAAGCTATGTCGCATGCTGCGGTATGCGGAGACAATAAAAGCACCATAGTAGAACACAGATGAAGCTTCTAATTTGACGTAATAGCCAGGAAGAAGTAGTACAATTCAAGTTTTAGGTATCGACTATTGACTTTTTAGCTGGCTTTGGTGCCTTGGACATGAGCTAGGACTTTAACATTCTGCATGAAAGGAGGACTAGCAGCCGATTTGCATGGGAGAATGTGAAAAGTGTTCATATGTAGTAAAAACCCGAGAAATCCGTCCGTTTTCGGCATTTGTTATCGAATCGTCTTAAAGCCAGATCGTCACATTAGCCGCTCTTCACACTGAAACGGTTGTACTTATCGATTGCAAAGCTATGTCGCGTGCTGCGGTATGCGGAGACACTAAAAGCACCATAGTAGAACACAGATGAAGCTTCTAAGTTGATGAAATAGCCAGTAAGAAGTAGTACAATTCAAGTTTTAGGTATTGATTATTGACTTTTTAGCTGGCTTTGGTGCCTTGGACATGAGCTAGGACCATAAGATTCTGCATGAAAGGAGGACTAGCAGCCGAGTTGCACGGGAGAATGTTAAAAGTGTTCATATGTAGTAAAAACCTAAGATATTCGTCCGTTTTCGTCATTTGTTATCGAATCGACTTAAATCCAGATCGTCACATTGGCCGCTCTTTTCTCTGAAACGGTTGTACTTATCGTCTGCAAAGCTATGTCGCATGCTGCGGTATGCGGAGACAATAAAAGCACCATAGTAGAACACAGATTAAGCTTCTAATTTGACGTAATAGCCAGGAAGAAGTAGTACAATTCAAGTTTTAGGTATCGACTATTGACTTTTTAGCTGGCTTTGGTGCCTTGGACATGAGCTAGGACTTTAACATTCTGCATGAAAGGAGGACTAGCAGCCGATTTGCATGGGAGAATGTGAAAAGTGTTCATATGTAGTAAAAACCCGAAAAATCCGTCCGTTTTCGGCATTTGTTATCGAATCGTCTTAAAGCCAGATCGTCACATTAGCCGCTCTTCACACTGAAACGGTTGTACTTATCGATTGCAAAGCTATGTCGCGTGCTGCGGTATGCGGAGACACTAAAAGCACCATAGTAGAACACAGATGAAGCTTCTAAGTTGATGTAATAGCCAGTAAGAAGTAGTACAATTAAAGTTTTAGGTATCGGTTATTGACTTTTTACCCTTCTTTAGTGCCTTGGACACGAGCTAGGAACTTAAGATTTTGCATGAGGGAGGACTAGCAGCCGAGTTGCACGGGAGAATGTGAAAAGTGTTCATATGTAGTAAAAACCTGAGAAATCCGTCCGTTTTCGTCATATGTTATCGAATCTACTTAAAGCAAGATCGTCACATTGGCCGCTCTTCTCTCTGAAACGGTTGTACTTATCCTCTACAAAGCTATGTCGCGAGCTGCGATATGCGGAAACACTAAAAGCACCATAGTAGAACACATATGAAGCTTCTAAGTTGATGTAATAGTCAGTAAGAAGTAGTACAATTAAAGTTTTAGGTATTGGTTATTGACTTTTTACCCTTCTTTGGTGCCTTGGACACGAGCTAGGAACTTAAGATTTTGCATGAGGGAGGACTAGCAGCCGAGTTGCACGGGAGAATGTGAAAAGTGTTCATATGTAGTAAAAACCTGAGAAATCAGTCCGTTTTCGTCATTTGTTATCGAATCGACTTAAAGCCAGATCGTCACATTGGCCGCTCTTCTCTCTGAAACGGTTGTACTTATCGTCTACAAAGCTATGTCGCGTGCTGCGATATGCGGAGACACTAAAACCACCATAGTAGAACACAAATGATGCTTCTAAGTTGATGTAATAGCCAGTAAGAAGTAGTCCAATTCAAGATTTAGGTATCGATTATTGACTTTTTAGCTGGCTTTGGTGCCTTGGACATGAGCTAGGACCTTATGATTCTGCATGAAACGAGGACTAGCGGCCGCGTTGCACGGGAGTATGTGAAAAGTGTTCATATATAGTAAAAACCTGAGAAATCCGTCCATTTTCGTCATTTGTTAACGAATCGACTTAAAGCCAGATCGTCACATTGGCCGCTCTTCTCTCTGAAACGGTTGTACTTATCGTCTGCAAAACTATGTCGCGTGCTGCGGTTTGCGGAGAAACTAAAAGCACCGTAGTAGAACACAGATGAAGCTTCTAAGTTGATGTAATAGCCAGGAAGAAGTAGTACAATTCAAGTTTTAGGTATTGATTATTGACTTTTTAGCTGGCTTTGGTGCCTTGGACATGAGCTAGGACCTTAAGATTCTGCATGAAAGGAGGACTAGCTGCCGAGTTGCAGGGGAGAATGTAAAAAGTGTACATATGAAGTAAAAACCTGAGATATACGTCCGTTTTCGTCATTTGTTATCGAATCGACTTAAAGCCAGATCGTCACATTGGCCGCTCTGCTCTCGGAAACGGTTGTACTTATCGTCTGCAAAGCTATGTCGCGTGCTGCGGTATGCGGAGGCTCTAAAAGCACCATAGAAGAACACAGATGAAACTTCTAAGTTGCTGTAATAGCCAGTAAGAAGTAATACCATTCAAGTTTTAGGTATCGATTATTGACTTTTTAGCTGGCTTTGGTGCCTTGGACATGAGCTAGGACTTTAAGATTCTGCATAAAAGGAGGACTAGCAGCCCAGTTGCACGGGAGAATGTGAAAAGTGTTCATATGTATTAAAAACTTGAGACATCCGTCCGTTTTCGTCATTTGTTATCGAATCGACTTAAAGCCAGATCGTCACATTGGCCGCTCTTCTCTCTGAAACGGTTGTACTTATCGTCTGCAAAGCTATGTCGCCTGCTGCGGTATGCGGAGACACTAAAAGCACCATAGTAGAACACAGATGAAGCTTTTAAGTTGATGTAATAGTTAGTAAGAGGTAGTACAATTCAAGTTTTAGGTATCGATTATTGAATTTTTAGCTGGCTCTGGTGCCTTGGACATGAGCTAGGACCTTAACATTCTGCATTAAAGGAGGACTAGCAGCCGAGTTGCACGGGAGAATGTGAAAAGTGTTCATATGTAGTAAAAACCTGAGAACTCCGTCCGTTTTCGTCATTTGTTATCGAATCGACTTAAAGCCAGATCGTCACATTGGCCGCTCTTCTCTCTGAAACGGTTGTACTTATCGTCTGGAAAGCTATGTCGCGTGCTGTGGTATGCGGAGACACTAAAATCACCATAGTAGAACACAGATGAAGCATCTAAGTTGATGTAATAGCCAGTAAGAAGTAGTCCAATTCAAGTTTTAGGTATCGATTATTGACTTTTGAGCTGGCTTTGGTGCCTTGGACATGAGCTAGGACGTTAAGATTCTGCATGAAAGGAGGACTAGCAGCCGAGTTGCCCAGGAGAATGTGAAAAGTGTTCATATGTAAAAAAATACCTGAGAAATCCGTCCGTTTTCGTCATTTGTTATCGAATCGAGTTAAAGCCAGATCGTCACATTGGTCGCTCTTCTCTCTGACACGGTTGTACTTATCGTCTACAAAGATATGTCGCGTGCTGCGGTATGCGGAGACACTAAAATCACCATAGTAGAACACAGATGAAGCTTCTAAGTTGTTGTAATAGCCAGTAAGAAGTAGTACAATTAAAGTTTTAGGTATCAGTTAATGACTTTTTACCCTTCTTTGGTGCCTTGGACACGTTCGAGGAAATTAAGATTTTGCATGAAGGAGGACTATCAGCCGAGTTGCACGGGAGAATGTGAAAAGTGTTCATATGTAGTAAAAACCTGAGACATCCGTCCGTTTTCGTCATTTGTTATCGAATCGACTTAAAGCCAGATCGTCACATTGGCCGCTCTTCTCTCTGAAACGCTTGTACTTATCGTCTGCAATGATATGTCGCGTGCTGCGGTATGCGGAGGCACTAAAAGCACCATAGTAGTACACAGATGAAGCTTCTAAGTTGATGTAATAGCCAGTAAGAAGTAGTACAATTCAAGTTTTAGGTATCGATTATTGACTTTTTAGCTAGCTTTGGTGCCTTGGACATGAGCTAGGACCTTAAGATTCTGCATGAAAGGAGGACTAGCAGCCGAGTTGCACGGGAGAATGTGAAAAGTGTTCATATGTAGTAAAAACCTAAGAAATTCGTCCGTTTTCGTCATTTGTTATCGAATCGACTTAAAGCCAGATCGTCACATTGGCCGCTCTTCCCTCTGAAACGGTTGTACTTATCGTCTGCAAAGCTATGTCGCATGCTGCGGTATGCGGAGACAATAAAAGCACCATAGTAGAACACAAATGAAGCTTCTAATTTGACGTAATAGCCAGGAAGAAGTAGTACAATTCAAGTTTTAGGTATCGACTATTGACTTTTTAGCTGGCTTTGGTGCCGTGGACATGAGCTAGGACCTTAACATTCTGCATGAAAGGAGGACTAGCAGCCGATTTGCATGGGAGAATGTGAAAAGTGTTCATATATAGTAAAAACCCGAGAAATCCGTCCGTTTTCGTCATTTGTTATCGAATCGTCTTAAAGCCAGATCGTCACATTAGCCGCTCTTCACTCTGAAACGGTTGTACTTATCGATTGCAAAGCTATGTCGCGTGCTGTGGTATGCTGAGACACTACAAGCAGCATAGTAGAACACAGATGAAGCTTCTAAGTTGATGTAACATCCAGTAAGAAGTAGTACAACTAAAGTTTTAGGTATGGGTTATTGACTTTTTACCCTTCTTTGGTGCCTTGGACACGAGCTAGGAACTTAAGATTTTGCATGAGGGAGGACTATTAGCCGCGTTGCACGGGAGAATGTGAAAAGTGTTCATATGTAGTAAAAACCTGAGAAATCCGTCCGTTTTCGTCATTTGTTATCGAATCGACTTAAAGCCAGATCGTCACAATGGCCGCTCTTCTCTCTGAAACGGTTGTACTTATCGTCTGCAAAACTATGTCGCGTGCTGCGGTATGCGGAGAAACTAAAAGCACCGTAGTAGAACACAGATGTAGCTTCTACGTTGACGTAATAGCCAGGAAGAAATAGTACAATTCAAGTTTTAGGTATTGATTATTGACTTTTTAGCTGGCTTTAGTGCCTTGGACATGAGCTAGGACCTTAAGATTCTCCATGATAGGAGGACTAGCAGCCTAGTTGCAAGGGAGAATGTGAAAAGTGTTCATATGTAGTAAAAACCTGAGAAATCGGTCCGTTTTCGTCATTTGTTATCGAATCGACTTAAAGCCAGATCGTCACATTGGCCGCTCTTCTCTCTGAAACGGTTGTACTTATCGTCTACAAAGCTATGTCGCGTGCTGCGATATGCGGAGACACTAAAAGCACCATAGTAGAACACAAATGATGCTTCTAAGTTGATGTAATAGCCAGTAAGATGTAGTCCAATTCAAGATTTAGGTATCGATTATTGACTTTTTAGCTGGCTTTGGTGCGTTGGACATGAGCTAGGACCTTATGATTCTGCATGAAACGAGGACTAGCGGCCGCGTTGCACGGGAGTATGTGAAAAGTGTTCATATGTAGTAAAAACCTGAGAAATCCGTCCATTTTCGTCATTTTTTATCGAATCGACTTAAAGCCAGATCGTCACATTGGCCGCTCTTCTCTCTGAAACGGTTGTACTTATCGTCTGCAAAACTATGTCGCGTGCTGCGGTATGCGGAGAAACTAAAAGCACCGTAGTAGAACACAGATGAAGCTTCTAAGTTGATGTAATAGCCAGGAAGAAGTAGTACAATTCAAGTTTTAGGTATTGATTATTGACTTTTTAGCTGGCTTTGGTGCCTTGGACATGAGCTAGGACCTTAAGATTCTGCATGAAAGGAGGACCAGCAGCCGAGTTGCAAGGGAGAATGTGAAAAGTGTTCATATGTAGTAAAAACCTGAGAAATCGGTCCGTTTTCGTCATTTGTTATCGAATCGACTTAAAGCCAGATCGTCACATTGGCCGCTCTTCTCTCTGAAACAGTTGTACTTATCGTCTGCAAAGCTATGTCGCGTGCTGCGGTATGCGGAGACACTAAAAGCACCATAGTAGAACACAGATGAAGCTTCTAAGTTGACGTAATAGCCAGGAAGAAGTAGTACAATTCAAGTTTTAGGTGTCGATTATTGACTTTTAGCTTGCTTTGGTGCCTTGGACAAAAGTTAGGACCTTAACATTCTGTATGAAAGGAGGACTAGCAGCCGATTTGCATGGGAGAATGTGAAAAGTGTTCATATGTAGTAAAAACCCGAGAAATCCGTCCGTTTTCGTCATTTGTTATCGAATCGACTTAAAGCCAGAACGTTAAATTAGCCGCTCTTCTCTCTGAAACGGTTGTACTTATCGATTGCAAAGCTATGTCGCGTGCTGCGGTATGCGGAGACACTAAAAGCACCATAGTAGAACACAGATGAAGCTTCTAAGTTGATGTAATAGCCAGTAAGAAGTAGTACAATTCAAGTTTTAGGTATCGATTATTGACTTTTTAGCTAGCTTTGGTGCCTTGGACATGAGCTAGGATCTTATGATTCTGCATGAAAGGAGGACTAGCAGCCGAGTTGCACGGGAGAATGTGAAAAGTGTTCATATGTAGTAAAAACCTGAGAAATCCGTCCGTTTTCGTCTTTTGTTATCGAATCGACTTAAAGCCAGATCGTCACATTGGCCGCTCTTCTCTCTGAAACGGTTGTACTTATCGTCTGCAAAGCTATGTCGCGTGCTGCGGTATGCTGAGACACTAAAAGCACCATAGTAGAACACAGATGAAGCTTCTAAGTTGATGTAATAGCCAGTAAGAAGTAGTACAATTCAAGTTTTAGATATTGAATATTGAATTTTTAGCTGGCTTTGGTGCCTTGGACATGAGCTAGGACCTTAATATTCTGCATGAAAGGAGGGCTAGCAGCCGAGTTGCACGGGAGAATGTGAAAAGTGTTCATATGTAGTAAAAACCTAAGAAATTCGTCCGTTTTCGTCATTTGTTATCGAATCGACTTAAAGCCAGATCGTCACATTGGCCGCTCTTCCCTCTGAAACGGTTGTACTTATCGTCTGCAAAGCTATGTCGCATGCTGCGGTATGCGGAGACAATAAAAGCACCATAGTAGAACACAAATGAAGCTTCTAATTTGACGTAATAGCCAGGAAGAAGTAGTACAATTCAAGTTTTAGGTATCGACTATTGACTTTTTAGCTGGCTTTGGTGCCTTCGACATGAGCTAGGACTTTAACATTCTGCATGAAAGGAGGACTAGCAGCCGATTTGCATGGGAGAATGTGAAAAGTGTTCATATGTAGTAAAAACCCGAGAAATCCGTCCGTTTTCGGCATTTGTTATCGAATCGTCTTAAAGCCAGATCGTCACATTAGCCGCTCTTCACACTGAAACGGTTGTACTTATCGATTGCAAAGCTATGTCGCGTGCTGCGGTATGCGGAGACACTAAAAGCACCATAGTAGAACACAGATGAAGCTTCTAAGTTGATGTAATAGCCAGTAAGAAGTAGTACAATTAAAGTTTTAGGTATCGGTTATTGACTTTTTACCCTTCTTTAGTGCCTTGGACACGAGCTAGGAACTTAAGATTTTGCATGAGGGAGGACTAGCAGCCGAGTTGCACGGGAGAATGTGAAAAGTGTTCATATGTAGTAAAAACCTGAGAAATCCGTCCGTTTTCGTCATATGTTATCGAATCTACTTAAAGCAAGATCGTCACATTGGCCGCTCTTCTCTCTGAAACGGTTGTACTTATCCTCTACAAAGCTATGTCGCGAGCTGCGATATGCGGAAACACTAAAAGCACCATAGTAGAACACATATGAAGCTTCTAAGTTGATGTAATAGTCAGTAAGAAGTAGTACAATTAAAGTTTTAGGTATTGGTTATTGACTTTTTACCCTTCTTTGGTGCCTTGGACACGAGCTAGGAACCTAAGATTTTGCATGAGGGAGGACTAGCAGCCGAGTTGCACGGGAGAATGTGAAAAGTGTTCATATGTAGTAAAAACCTGAGAAATCAGTCCGTTTTCGTCATTTGTTATCGAATCGACTTAAAGCCAGATCGTCACATTGGCCGCTCTTCTCTCTGAAACGGTTGTACTTATCGTCTACAAAGCTATGTCGCGTGCTGCGATATGCGGAGACACTAAAACCACCATAGTAGAACACAAATGATGCTTCTAAGTTGATGTAATAGCCAGTAAGAAGTAGTCCAATTCAAGATTTAGGTATCGATTATTGACTTTTTAGCTGGCTTTGGTGCCTTGGACATGAGCTAGGACCTTATGATTCTGCATGAAACGAGGACTAGCGGCCGCGTTGCACGGGAGTATGTGAAAAGTGTTCATATATAGTAAAAACCTGAGAAATCCGTCCATTTTCGTCATTTGTTAACGAATCGACTTAAAGCCAGATCGTCACATTGGCCGCTCTTCTCTCTGAAACGGTTGTACTTATCGTCTGCAAAACTATGTCGCGTGCTGCGGTTTGCGGAGAAACTAAAAGCACCGTAGTAGAACACAGATGAAGCTTCTAAGTTGATGTAATAGCCAGGAAGAAGTAGTACAATTCAAGTTTTAGGTATTGATTATTGACTTTTTAGCTGGCTTTGGTGCCTTGGACATGAGCTAGGACCTTAAGATTCTGCATGAAAGGAGGACTAGCAGCCGAGTTGCACGGGAGAATGTGAAAAGTGTTCATATGTAGTAAAAACCTAAGAAATTCGTCCGTTTTCGTCATTTGTTATCGAATCGACTTAAAGCCAGATCGTCACATTGGCCGCTCTTCCCTCTGAAACGGTTGTACTTATCGTCTGCAAAGCTATGTCGCATGCTGCGGTATGCGGAGACAATAAAAGCACCATAGTAGAACACAAATGAAGCTTCTAATTTGACGTAATAGCCAGGAAGAAGTAGTACAATTCAAGTTTTAGGTATCGACTATTGACTTTTTAGCTGGCTTTGGTGCCGTGGACATGAGCTAGGACCTTAACATTCTGCATGAAAGGAGGACTAGCAGCCGATTTGCATGGGAGAATGTGAAAAGTGTTCATATGTAGTAAAAACCCGAGAAATCCGTCCGTTTTCGTCATTTGTTATCGAATCGTCTTAAAGCCAGATCGTCACATTAGCCGCTCTTCACTCTGAAACGGTTGTACTTATCGATTGCAAAGCTATGTCGCGTGCTGTGGTATGCTGAGACACTACAAGCAGCATAGTAGAACACAGATGAAGCTTCTAAGTTGATGTAATAGCCAGTAAGAAGTAGTAAAATTCAAGTTTTAGGTATCGATTATTGACATTTTGCTAGCTTTGGTGCCTTGGACATGAGCTAGGACCTTATGATTCTGCATGAAAGGAGGACTACCAGCCGAGTTGCACGGGAGAATGTGAAAAGTGTTCATATGTAGCAAAAACCTGAGAAATCCGTCCGTTTTCGTCATTTGTTATCGAATCTACTTAAAGCAAGATCGTCACATTGGCCGCTCTTCTCTCTGAAACGGTTGTACTTATCCTCTACAAAGCTACGTCGCGAGCTGCGATATGCGGAGACACTAAAAGCACCATAGTAGAACACAGATGACGCTTCTAAGTTGATGTAATAGCCAGTAAGAAGTAGTACAACTAAAGTTTTAGGTATGGGTTATTGACTTTTTACCCTTCTTTGGTGCCTTGGACACGAGCTAGGAACTTAAGATTTTGCATGAGGGAGGACTATTAGCCGCGTTGCACGGGAGAATGTGAAAAGTGTTCATATGTAGTAAAAACCTGAGAAATCCGTCCGTTTTCGTCATTTGTTATCGAATCGACTTAAAGCCAGATCGTCACAATGGCCGCTCTTCTCTCTGAAACGGTTGTACTTATCGTCTGCAAAACTATGTCGCGTGCTGCGGTATGCGGAGAAACTAAAAGCACCGTAGTAGAACACAGATGTAGCTTCTACGTTGACGTAATAGCCAGGAAGAAATAGTACAATTCAATTTTTAGGTATTGATTATTGACTTTTTAGCTGGCTTTAGTGCCTTGGACATGAGCTAGGACCTTAAGATTCTCCATGATAGGAGGACTAGCAGCCTAGTTGCAAGGGAGAATTTGAAAAGTGTTCATATGTAGTAAAAACCTGAGAAATCGGTCCGTTTTCGTCATTTGTTATCGAATCGACTTAAAGCCAGATCGTCACATTGGCCGCTCTTCTCTCTGAAACGGTTGTACTTATCGTCTACAAAGCTATGTCGCGTGCTGCGATATGCGGAGACACTAAAAGCACCATAGTAGAACACAAATGATGCTTCTAAGTTGATGTAATAGCCAGTAAGATGTAGTCCAATTCAAGATTTAGGTATCGATTATTGACTTTTTAGCTGGCTTTGGTGCGTTGGACATGAGCTAGGACCTTATGATTCTGCATGAAACGAGGACTAGCGGCCGCGTTGCACGGGAGTATGTGAAAAGTGTTCATATGTAGTAAAAACCTGAGAAATCCGTCCATTTTCGTCATTTTTTATCGAATCGAATTAAAGCCAGATCGTCACATTGGCCGCTCTTCTCTCTGAAACGGTTGTACTTATCGTCTGCAAAACTATGTCGCGTGCTGCGGTATGCGGAGAAACTAAAAGCACCGTAGTAGAACACAGATGAAGCTTCTAAGTTGATGTAATAGCCAGGAAGAAGTAGTACAATTCAAGTTTTAGGTATTGATTATTGACTTTTTAGCTGGCTTTGGTGCCTTGGACATGAGCTAGGACCTTAAGATTCTGCATGAAAGGAGGACCAGCAGCCCAGTTGACACGGGAGAATGTGAAAAGTGTTCATATGTATTAAAAACCTGAGACATCCGTCCGTTTTCGTCATTTGTTATCGAATCGACTTAAAGCCAGATCGTCACATTGGCAGCCCTTCTCTCTGAAACGGTTGTACTTATCGTCTGCAAAGCTATGTCACGTGCTGCGGTATACGGAGACACTAAAAGCACCATAGTAGAACACAGATGAAGCTTCTAAGTTGATGTAATAGCCAGTAAGAAGTAGTACAATTAAAGTTTTAGGTATCGGTTATTGACTTTTTACCCTTCTTTGGTGCCTTGGACACGAGCTAGGAACTTAAGATTTTGCATGAGGGAGGACTAGCAGCCGAGTTGCACGGGAGAATGTGAAAAGTGTTCATATGTAGTAAAAACCTGAGAAATCCGTCCGTTTTCGTCATTTGTTATCGAATCGAGTTAAAGCCAGATCGTCACATTGGTCGCTCTTCTCTCTGACACGGTTGTACTTATCGTCTACAAAGATATGTCGCGTGCTGCGGTATGCGGAGACACTAAAATCACCATAGTAGAACACAGATGAAGCTTCTAAGTTGTTGTAATAGCCAGTAAGAAGTAGTACAATTCAAGTTTTAGGTATCAGTTAATGACTTTTTACCCTTCTTTGGTGCCTTGGACACGTTCGAGGAAATTAAGATTTTGCATGAAGGAGGACTATCAGCCGAGTTGCACGGGAGAATGTGAAAAGTGTTCATATGTAGTAAAAACCTGAGACATCCGTCCGTTTTCGTCATTTGTTATCGAATCGACTTAAAGCCAGATCGTCACATTGGCCGCTCTTCTCTCTGAAACGCTTGTACTTATCGTCTGCAATGATATGTCGCGTGCTGCGTTATGCGGAGGCACTAAAAGCACCATAGTAGTACACAGATGAAGCTTCTAAGTTGATGTAATAGCCAGTAAGAAGTAGTACAATTCAAGTTTTAGGTATCGATTATTGACTTTTTAGCTAGCTTTGGTGCCTTGGACATGAGCTAGGACCTTAAGTTTCTGCATGAAAGGAGTACTAGCAGCCGAGTTGCACGGGAGAATGTGAAAAGTGTTCATATGTAGTAAAAACCTAAGAAATTCGTCCGTTTTCGTCATTTGTTATCGAATCGACTTAAAGCCAGATCGTCACATTGGCCGCTCTTCCCTCTGAAACGGTTGTACTTATCGTCTGCAAAGCTATGTCGCATGCTGCGGTATGCGGAGACAATAAAAGCACCATAGTAGAACACAAATGAAGCTTCTAATTTGACGTAATAGCCAGGAAGAAGTAGTACAATTCAAGTTTTAGGTATCGACTATTGACTTTTTAGCTGGCTTTGGTGCCGTGGACATGAGCTAGGACCTTAACATTCTGCATGAAAGGAGGACTAGCAGCCGATTTGCATGGGAGAATGTGAAAAGTGTTCATATGTAGTAAAAACCCGAGAAATCCGTCCGTTTTCGTCATTTGTTATCGAATCGTCTTAAAGCCAGATCGTCACATTAGCCGCTCTTCACTCTGAAACGGTTGTACTTATCGATTGCAAAGCTATGTCGCGTGCTGTGGTATGCTGAGACACTACAAGCAGCATAGTAGAACACAGATGAAGCTTCTAAGTTGATGTAATAGCCAGTAAGAAGTAGTACAATTCAAGTTTTAGGTATCGATTATTGACATTTAGCTAGCTTTGGTGCCTTGGACATGAGCTAGGACCTTATGATTCTGCATGAAAGGAGGACTACCAGCCGAGTTGCACGGGAGAATGTGAAAAGTGTTCATATGTAGCAAAAACCTGAGAAATCCGTCCGTTTTCGTCATTTGTTATCGAATCTACTTAAAGCAAGATCGCCACATTGGCCGCTCTTCTCTCTGAAACGGTTGTACTTATCCTCTACAAAGCTACGTCGCGAGCTGCGATATGCGGAGACACTAAAAGCACTATAGTAGAACACAGATGACGCTTCTAAGTTGATGTAATAGCCAGTAAGAAGTAGTACAACTAAAGTTTTAGGTATGGGTTATTGACTTTTTACCCTTCTTTGGTGCCTTGGACACGAGCTAGGAACTTAAGATTTTGCATGAGGGAGGACTATTAGCCGCGTTGCACGGGAGAATGTGAAAAGTGTTCATATGTAGTAAAAACCTGAGAAATCCGTCCGTTTTCGTCATTTGTTATCGAATCGACTTAAAGCCAGATCGTCACAATGGCCGCTCTTCTCTCTGAAACGGTTGTACTTATCGTCTGCAAAACTATGTCGCGTGCTGCGGTATGCGGAGAAACTAAAAGCACCGTAGTAGAACACAGATGTAGCTTCTACGTTGACGTAATAGCCAGGAAGAAATAGTACAATTCAAGTTTTAGGTATTGATTATTGACTTTTTAGCTGGCTTTAGTGCCTTGGACATGAGCTAGGACCTTACGATTCTCCATGATAGGAGGACTAGCAGCCTAGTTGCAAGGGAGAATGTGAAAAGTGTTCATATGTAGTAAAAACCTGAGAAATCGGTCCGTTTTCGTCATTTGTTATCGAGTCGACTTAAAGCCAGATCGTCACATTGGCCGCTCTTCTCTCTGAAACGGTTGTACTTATCGTCTACAAAGCTATGTCGCGTGCTGCGATATGCGGAGACACTAAAAGCACCATAGTAGAACACAAATGATGCTTCTAAGTTGATGTAATAGCCAGTAAGATGTAGTCCAATTCAAGATTTAGGTATCGATTATTGACTTTTTAGCTGGCTTTGGTGCGTTGGACATGAGCTAGGACCTTATGATTCTGCATGAAACGAGGACTAGCGGCCGCGTTGCACGGGAGTATGTGAAAAGTGTTCATATGTAGTAAAAACCTGAGAAATCCGTCCATTTTCGTCATTTGTTATCGAATCGACTTAAAGCCAGATCGTCACATTGGCCGCTCTTCTCTCTGAAACGGTTGTACTTATCGTCTGCAAAACTATGTCGCGTGCTGCGGTATGCGGAGAAACTAAAAGCACCGTAGTAGAACACAGATGAAGCTTCTAAGTTGATGTAATAGCCAGGAAGAAGTAGTACAATTCAAGTTTTAGGTATTGATTATTGACTTTTTAGCTGGCTTTGGTGCCTTGGACATGAGCTAGGACCTTAAGATTCTGCATGAAAGGAGGACCAGCAGCCGAGTTGCAAGGGAGAATGTGAAAAGTGTTCATATGTAGTAAAAACCTGAGAAATCGGTCCGTTTTCGTCATTTGTTATCGAATCGACTTAAAGCCAGATCGTCACATTGGCCGCTCTTCTCTCTGAAACACTTGTACTTATCGTCTGCAAAGCTATGTCGCGTGCTGCGGTATGCGGAAACACTAAAATCACCATAGTAGAACAAAGATGAACCTTCTAAGTTGCTGTAATAGCCAGTAAGAAGTAATACCATTCAAGTTTTAGGTATCGATTATTAACTTTTTAGCTGGCTTTGGTGCCTTGGACATGAGCTAGGACTTTAAGATTCTGCATAAAAGGAGGACTAGCAGCCCAGTTGACACGGGAGAATGTGAAAAGTGTTCATATGTATTAAAAACCTGAGACATCCGTCCGTTTTCGTCATTTGTTATCGAATCGACTTAAAGCCAGATCGTCACATTGGCCGCCCTTCTCTCTGAAACGGTTGTACTTATCGTCTGCAAAGCTATGTCACGTGCTGCGGTATGCGGAGACACTAAAAGCACCATAGTAGAACACAGATGAAGCTTCTAAGTTGATGTAATAGCCAGTAAGAAGTAGTACAATTAAAGTTTTAGGTATCGGTTATTGACTTTTTACCCTTCTTTGGTGCCTTGGACACGAGCTAGGAACTTAAGATTTTGCATGAGGGAGGACTAGCAGCCGAGTTGCACGGGAGAATGTGAAAAGTGTTCATATGTAGTAAAAACCTGAGAAATCCGTCCGTTTTCGTCATTTGTTATCGAATCGACTTAAAGCCAGATCGTCACATTGGCCGCTCTTCTCTCTGAAACGGTTGTACGTATCGTCTGGAAAGCTATGTCGCGTGCTGCGGTATGCGGAGACACTAAAATCACCATAGTAGAACACAGATGAAGCATCTAAGTTGATGTAATAGCCAGTAAGAAGTAGTCCAATTCAAGTTTTAGGTATCGATTATTGACTTTTGAGCTGGCTTTGGTGCCTTGGACATGAGCTAGGACGTTAAGATTCTGCATGAAAGGAGGACTAGCAGCCGAGTTGCCCAGGAGAATGTGAAAAGTGTTCATATGTAAAAAAATACCTGAGAAATCCGTCCGTTTTCGTCATTTGTTATCGAATCGAGTTAAAGCCAGATCGTCACATTGGTCGCTCTTCTCTCTGACACGGTTGTACTTATCGTCTACAAAGATATGTCGCGTGCTGCGGTATGCGGAGACACTAAAATCACCATAGTAGAACACAGATGAAGCTTCTAAGTTGTTGTAATAGCCAGTAAGAAGTAGTACAATTCAAGTTTTAGGTATCAATTAATGACTTTTTACCCTTCTTTGGTGCCTTGGACACGTTCGAGGAAATTAAGATTTTGCATGAAGGAGGACTATCAGCCGAGTTGCACGGGAGAATGTGAAAAGTGTTCATATGTAGTAAAAACCTGAGACATCCGTCCGTTTTCGTCATTTGTTATCGAATCGACTTAAAGCCAGATCGTCACATTGGCCGCTCTTCTCTCTGAAACGCTTGTACTTATCGTCTGCAATGATATGTCGCGTGCTGCGGTATGCGGAGGCACTAAAAGCACCATAGTAGTACACAGATGAAGCTTCTAAGTTGATGTAATAGCCAGTAAGAAGTAGTACAATTCACGTTTTAGGTATCGATTATTGACTTTTTAGCTAGCTTTGGTGCCTTGGACATGAGCTAGGACCTTAAGATTCTGCATGAAAGGAGGACTAGCAGCCGAGTTGCACGGGAGGATGTGAAAAGTGTTCATATGTAGTAAAAACCTAAGAAATTCGTCCGTTTTCGTCATTTGTTATCGAATCGACTTAAAGCCAGATCGTCACATTGGCCGCTCTTCCCTCTGAAACGGTTGTACTTATCGTCTGCAAAGCTATGTCGCATGCTGCGGTATGCGGAGACAATAAAAGCACCATAGTAGAACACAAATGAAGCTTCTAATTTGACGTAATAGCCAGGAAGAAGTAGTACAATTCAAGTTTTAGGTATCGACTATTGACTTTTTAGCTGGCTTTGGTGCCGTGGACATGAGCTAGGACCTTAACATTCTGCATGAAAGGAGGACTAGCAGCCGATTTGCATGGGAGAATGTAAAAAGTGTACATATGAAGTAAAAACCTGAGATATACGTCCGTTTTCGTCATTTGTTATCGAATCGACTTAAAGCCAGATCGTCACATTGGCCGCTCTGCTCTCGGAAACGGTTGTACTTATCGTCTGCAAAGCTATGTCGCGTGCTGCGGTATGCGGAGGCTCTAAAAGCACCATAGTAGAACACAGATGAAACTTCTAAGTTGCTGTAATAGCCAGTAAGAAGTAATACCATTCAAGTTTTAGGTATCGATTATTGACTTTTTAGCTGGCTTTGGTGCCTTGGACATGAGCTAGGACTTTAAGATTCTGCATAAAAGGAGGACTAGCAGCCCAGTTGCACGGGAGAATGTGAAAAGTGTTCATATGTATTAAAAACTTGAGACATCCGTCCGTTTTCGTCATTTGTTATCGAATCGACTTAAAGCCAGATCGTCACATTGGCCGCTCTTCTCTCTGAAACCGTTGTACTTATCGTCTGCAAAGCTATGTCGCGTGCTGCGGTATGCGGAGACACTAAAAGCACCATAGTAGAACACAGATGAAGCTTCTAAGTTGATGTAATAGTTAGTAAGAAGTAGTACAATTCAAGTTTTAGGTATCGATTATTGACTTTTTAGCTGGCTCTGGTGCCTTGGACATGAGCTAGGACCTTAACATTCTGCATTAAAGGAGGACTAGCAGCCGAGTTGCACGGGAGAATGTGAAAAGTGTTCATATGTAGTAAAAACCTGAAAACTCCGTCCGTTTTCGTCATTTGTTATCGAATCGACTTAAAGCCAGATCGTCACATTGGCCGCTCTTCTCTCTGAAACGGTCGTACGTATCGTCTGGAAAGCTATGTCGCGTGCTGCGGTATGCGGAGACACTAAAATCACCATAGTAGAACACAGATGAAGCATCTAAGTTGATGTAATAGCCAGTAAGAAGTAGTCCAATTCAAGTTTTAGGTATCGATTATTGACTTTTGAGCTGGCTTTGGTGCCTTGGACATGAGCTAGGACCTTATGATTCTGCATGAAAGGAGGACTACCAGCCGAGTTGCACGGGAGAATGTGAAAAGTGTTCATATGTAGCAAAAACCTGAGAAATCCGTCCGTTTTCGTCATTTGTTATCGAATCTACTTAAAGCAAGATCGTCACATTGGCCGCTCTTCTCTCTGAAACGGTTGTACTTATCCTCTACAAAGCTACGTCGCGAGCTGCGATATGCGGAGACACTAAAAGCACCATAGTAGAACACAGATGACGCTTCTAAGTTGATGTAATAGCCAGTAAGAAGTAGTACAACTAAAGTTTTAGGTATGGGTTATTGACTTTTTACCCTTCTTTGGTGCCTTGGACACGAGCTAGGAACTTAAGATTTTGCATGAGGGAGGACTATTAGCCGCGTTGCACGGGAGAATGTGAAAAGTGTTCATATGTAGTAAAAACCTGAGAAATCCGTCCGTTTTCGTCATTTGTTATCGAATCGACTTAAAGCCAGATCGTCACATTGGCCGCTCTTCTCTCTGAAACGGTTGTACTTATCGTCTACAAAGCTATGTCGCGTGCTGCGATATGCGGAGACACTAAAAGCACCATAGTAGAACACAAATGATGCTTCTAAGTTGATGTATTAGCCAGTAAGATGTAGTCCAATTCAAGATTTAGGTATCGATTATTGACTTTTTAGCTGGCTTTGGTGCGTTGGACATGAGCTAGGACCTTATGATTCTGCATGAAACGAGGACTAGCGGCCGCGTTGCACGGGAGTATGTGAAAAGTGTTCATATGTAGTAAAAACCTGAGAAATCCGTCCATTTTCGTCATTTGTTATCGAATCGACTTAAAGCCAGATCGTCACATTGGCCGCTCTTCTCTCTGAAACGGTTGTACTTATCGTCTGCAAAGCTATGTCGCGTGCTGCGGTATGCGGAGAAACTAAAAGCACCGTAGTAGAACACAGATGAAGCTTCTAAGTTGATGTAATAGCCAGGAAGAAGTAGTACAATTCAAGTTTTAGGTATTGATTATTGACTTTTTAGCTGGCTTTGGTGCCTTGGACATGAGCTAGGACCTTAAGATTCTGCATGAAAGGAGGACTAGCAGCCGAGTTGCAAGGGAGAATGTGAAAAGTGTTCATATGTAGTAAAAACCTGAGAACTCCGTCCGTTTTCGTCATTTGTTATCGAATCGACTTAAAGCCAGATCGACACATTGGCCGCTCTTCTCTCTGAAACGCTTGTACTTATCGTCTGCAAAGCTATGTCGCGTCCTGCGGTATGCGGAGACACTAAAATCACCATAGTAGAACAAAGATGAAGCTTCTAAGTTGATGTAATAGCCAGTAAGAAGTAGTACAATTGAAGTTTTAGGTATCGATTATTGACTTTTTAGCTGGCTTTGGTGCCTTGGACATGAGCTAGGACCTTAAGATACTGCATGAATGGTGGACTAGCAGCCGAGTTGCACGGGAGAATGTAAAAAGTGTTCATATGAAGTAAAAACCTGAGAAATCCGTCCGTTTTCGTCATTTGTTATCGAATCGACTTAAAGCCAGATCGTCACATTGGCCGCTCTTCTCTCTCAAACGGTTGTACTTATCGTCTGCAAAGCTATGTCGCGTGCTGCGGTATGTGGAGACACTAAAAGCACCATAGTAGAACACAGATGAAGCTTCTAAGTTGATGTAATAGCGAGTAAGAAGTAGTCCAATTCAAGTTTTAGGTATCGATTATTGACTTTTTAGCTGGCTTTGGTGCCTTGGACATGAGCTAGGACCTTAAGATTCTGCATGAAAGGAGGACTAGCAGCCGAGTTGCACGGGGGAAAGTGAAAAGTGTTCATATGTAGTAAAAACCTGAGAAATCCGTCCGTTTTCGTCATTTGTTATCGAATCGACATAGAGCCAGATCGTCACATTGGCCGCTCTTCTCTCTGAAACGGTTGTACTTGTCGTCTGCAAAGCTTTGTCGCGTGCTGCGGTATGCGGAGACACTAAAAGCACCATAGTAGAACACAGATGAAGCTTCTAAGTTGATGTAATAGCCAGCAAGAAGTTGTAGAATTCAAGTTTTTGGTATCGATTATTGACTTTTATGCTGGCTTTGGTACCTTGGACATGAGCTAGACTACCAGCCGAGTTGCACGGGAGAATGTGGAAAGTGTTCATATGTAGTAAAAACCTGAGAAATCCGTCCGTTTTCGTCATTTGTTATCGAATCGACTTAAAGCCAGATCGTCACATTGGCCGCTCTTCTCTCTGAAACGGTTGTACTTATCGTCTGCAAAGCTATGTCGCGTGCTGCGGTATGCGGAGACACTAAAAGCACCATAGTAGAACACAGATGAAGCATCTACGTTGATGTAATAGCCAGTGAGAAGAAGTAAAATTCAAGTTTTAGGTATTGATTATTGACTTTTTAGCTGGCTTTGGTGCCTTGGACATGAGCTAGGACCTTAAGATTCTGCATGAAAGGAGGACTAGCAGCCGAGTTGCAAGGGAGAATGTGAAAAGTGTTCATATGTAGTAAAAACCTGAGAAATCGGTCAGTTTTCGTCATTTGTTATCGAATCGACTTAAAGCCAGATCGTCACATTATCCGCTCTTCTCTCTGAAACACTTGTACTTATCGTCTGCAAAGCTATGTCGCGTGCTGCGGTATGCGGAGACACTAAAAGCACCATAGTAGAACACAGATGAACCTTCTAAGTTGATGTAATAGCCAGTAAGAAGTAGTACAATTCAAGTTTTAGGTATCGATTATTGACTTTTTAGCTGGCTTTGGTGCCTTGGACATGAGCTAGGACCTTAAGATTCTGCATGAAAGGAGGACTACCAGCCGAGTTGCAGGGGAGAATGTAAAAAGTGTTCATATGAAGTAAAAACCTGAGAAATCCGTCCGTTTTCGTCATTTGTTATCGAATCGACTTAAAGCCAGATCGTCACATTGGCCGCTCTGCTCTCGGAAACGGTTGTACTTATCGTCTGCAAAGCTATGTCGCGTGCTGCGGTATGCGGAGGCTCTAAAAGCACCATAGTAGAACACAGATGATACTTCTAAGTTGCTGTAATAGCCAGTAAGAAGTAATACCATTCAAGTTTTAGGTATCGATTATTGACTTTTTAGCTGGCTTTGGTGCCTTGGACATGAGCTAGGACTTTAAGATTCTGCATAAAAGGAGGACTAGCAGCCCAGTTGCACGGGAGTATGTGAAAAGTGTTCATATGTAGTAAAAAGCTGAGAAATCCGTCCATTTTCGTTATTTTTTATCGAATCGACTTAAAGCCAGATCGTCACATTGGCCGCTCTTCTCTCTGAATCGGTTGTACTTATCGTCTGCAAAACTATGTCGCGTGCTGCGGTATGCGGAGAAACTAAAAGCACCGTAGTAGAACACAGATGAAGCTTCTAAGTTGATGTAATAGCCAGGAAGAAGTAGTACAATTCAAGTTTTAGGTATTGGTTATTGACTTTTTAGCTGGCTTTGGTGCCTTGGACATGAGCTAGGACCTTAAGATTCTGCATGAAATGAGGACTAGCAGCCGAGTTGCAAGGGAGAACGTGAAAAGTGTTCATATGTAGTAAAAACCTGAGAAATCGGTCCGTTTTCGTCATTTGTTATCGAATCGACTTAAAGCCAGATCGTCACATTGGCCGCTCTACTCTCGGAAACGGTTGTACTTATCGTCTGCAAAGCTATGTCGCTTGTTGCCGTAGGCGGAAACAGAAAAGCACCATAGTAGAACACAGATGAAGCTTCTAAGTTGATGTAATAGCCAGTAAGAAGTAGTACAATTCTAGTTTTAGGTATCGATTATTGACTTTTTAGCTGGCTTTGGTGCCTTGGACATGAGCTAGGACCTTAAGATTCTGCATGAAAGGAGGACTAGCAGCCGAGTTGCACGGGAGAATGTGAAAAGTGTTCATATGTAATAAAAACCTGAGAAATCCGTCCGTTTTCGTCATTTGTTATCGAATCGACTTAAAGTCAGATCGTCACATTGGCCGCACTTCTCTCTGAAACGGTTGTACTTATCGTCTACAAAGCTATGTCACGTGCTGCGGTATGTGGAGACACTAAAAGCACCATATGAGATCACAGATGAAGCTTCTAAGTTGATGTAATAGCCAGTAAGAAGTAGTACAATTCATGTTTTAGGTATCGATTATTGACTTTTTAGCTGGCTTTGGTGCCTTGGACATGAGCTAGGACCTTAAGATTCTGCATGAAAGGAGGACTAGCAGCCGAGTTGCAGGGGAAAATGTGAAAAGTGTTCATATGTAGAAAAAACCTGAGAAATCCGTCTGTTTTCGTCATTTGTTATCGAATCGACTTAAAGCCAGATCGTCACATTGGCCGCTCTTCTCTCTGAAACGGTTGTACTTATCGTCTGCAAAGCTATGTCGCGTGTTGCCGTAGGCGGAAACAGGAAAAGCACCATAGTAGAACACAGATGAAGCTTCTAAGTTGATGTAATAGCGAGTAAGAAGTAGTCCAATTCAAGTTTTAGGTATCGATTATTGACTTTTTAGCTGGCTTTGGTGCCTTGGACATGAGCTAGGACCTTAAGATTCTGCATGAAAGGAGGACTAGCAGCCGAGTTGCACGGGGGAATGTGAAAAGTGTTCATATGTAGTAAAAACCTGAGAAATCCGTCCGTTTTCGTCATTTGTTATCGAATCGACATAGAGCCAGATCGTCACATTGGCCGCTCTTCTCTCTGAAACGGTTGTACTTGTCGTCTGCAAAGCTATGTCGCGTGCTGCGGTATGCGGAGACACTAAAAGCACCATAGTAGAACACAGATGAAGCTTCTAAGTTGATGTAATAGCCAGCAAGAAGTTGTAGAATTCAAGTTTTTGGTATCGATTACTGACTTTTTTGCTGGCTTTGGTACCTTGGACATGAGCTAGGACCTTAAGATTCTGCATGAAAGGAGGACTACCAGCCGAGTTGCACGGGAGAATGTGGAAAGTGTTCATATGTAGTAAAAACCTGAGAACTCCGTCTGTTTTCGTCATTTGTTATCGAATCGACTTAAAGCCAGATCGACACATTGGCCGCTCTTCTCTCTGAAACGCTTGTACTTATCGTCTGCAAAGCTATGTCGCGTCCTGCGGTATGCGGAGACACTAAAATCACCATAGTAGAACAAAGATGAAGCTTCTAAGTTGATGTAATAGCCAGTAAGAAGTAGTACAATTGAAGTTTTAGGTATCGATTATTGACTTTTTAGCTGGCTTTGGTGCCTTGGACATGAGCTAGGACCTTAAGATACTGCATGAATGGTGGACTAGCAGCCGAGTTGCACGGGAGAATGTAAAAAGTGTTCATATGAAGTAAAAACCTGAGAAATCGGTCCGTTTTCGTCATTTGTTATCGAATCGACTTAAAGCCAGATCGTCACATTGGCCGCTCTTCTCTCTCAAACGGTTGTACTTATCGTCTGCAAAGCTATGTCGCGTGCTGCGGTATGTGGAGACACTAAAAGCACCATAGTAGAACACAGATGAAGCTTCTAAGTTGATGTAATAGCCAGGAAGAAGTAGTACAATTCAAGTTTTAGGTATTGATTATTGACTTTTTAGCTGGCTTTGGTGCCTTGGACATGAGCTAGGACCTTAAGATTCTGCATGAAAGGAGGACTAGCAGCCGAGTTGCAAGGGAGAATGTGAAAAGTGTTCATATGTAGTAAAAACCTGAGAACTCCGTCCGTTTTCGTCATTTGTTATCGAATCGACTTAAAGCCAGATCGACACATTGGCCGCTCTTCTCTCTGAAACGCTTGTACTTATCGTCTGCAAAGCTATGTCGCGTCCTGCGGTATGCGGAGACACTAAAATCACCATAGTAGAACAAAGATGAAGCTTCTAAGTTGACGTAATAGCCAGTAAGAAGTAGTACAATTGAAGTTTTAGGTATCGATTATTGACTTTTTAGCTGGCTTTGGTGCCTTGGACATGAGCTAGGACCTTAAGATACTGCATGAATGGTGGACTAGCAGCCGAGTTGCACGGGAGAATGTAAAAAGTGTTCATATGAAGTAAAAACCTGAGAAATCCGTCCGTTTTCGTCATTTGTTATCGAATCGACTTAAAGCCAGATCGTCACATTGGCCGCTCTTCTCTCTCAAACGGTTGTACTTATCGTCTGCAAAGCTATGTCGCGTGCTGCGGTATGTGGAGACACTAAAAGCACCATAGTAGAACACAGATGAAGCTTCTAAGTTGATGTAATAGCCAGTAAGAAGTAGTACAATTCATGTTTTAGGTATCGATTATTGACTTTTTAGCTGGCTTTGGTGCCTTGGACATGAGCTAGGACCTTAAGATTCTGCATGAAAGGAGGACTAGCAGCCGAGTTGCAGGGGAAAATGTGAAAAGTGTTCATATGTAGAAAAAACCTGAGAAATCCGTCTGTTTTCGTCATTTGTTATCGAATCGACTTAAAGCCAGATCGTCACATTGGCCGCTCTTCTCTCTGAAACGGTTGTACTTATCGTCTGCAAAGCTATGTCGCGTGTTGCCGTAGGCGGAAACAGGAAAAGCACCATAGTAGAACACAGATGAAGCTTCTAAGTTGATGTAATAGCGAGTAAGAAGTAGTCCAATTCAAGTTTTAGGTATCGATTATTGACTTTTTAGCTGGCTTTGGTGCCTTGGACATGAGCTAGGACCTTAAGATTCTGCATGAAAGGAGGACTAGCAGCCGAGTTGCACGGGGGAAAGTGAAAAGTGTTCATATGTAGTAAAAACCTGAGAAATCCGTCCGTTTTCGTCATTTGTTATCGAATCGACATAGAGCCAGATCGTCACATTGGCCGCTCTTCTCTCTGAAACGGTTGTACTTATCGTCTGCAAAGCTATGTCGCGTGCTGCGGTATGCGGAGACACTAAAAGCACCATAGTAGAACACAGATGAAGCTTCTAAGTTGATGTAATAGCCAGCAAGAAGTTGTAGAATTCAAGTTTTTGGTATCGATTATTGACTTTTATGCTTGCTTTGGTACCTTGGACATGAGCTAGGACCTTAAGATTCTGCATGAAAGGAGGACTACCAGCCGAGTTGCACGGGAGAATGTGGAAAGTGTTCATATGTAGTAAAAACCTGAGAAATCCGTCCGTTTTCGTCATTTGTTATCGAATCGACTTAAAGCCAGATCGTCACATTGGCCGCTCTTCTCTCTGAAACGGTTGTACTTATCGTCTGCAAAGCTATGTCGCGTGCTGCGGTATGCGGAGACACTAAAAGCACCATAGTAGAACACAGATGAAGCATCTACGTTGATGTAATAGCCAGTAAGAAGAAGTAAAATTCAAGTTTTAGGTATTGATTATTGACTTTTTAGCTGGCTTTGGTGCCTTGGACATGAGCTAGGACCTTAAGATTCTGCATGAAAGGAGGACTAGCAGCCAAGTTGCAAGGGAGAATGTGAAAAGTGTTATTATGTAGTAAAAACCTGAGAAATCGGTCAGTTTTCGTCATTTGTTATCGAATCGACTTAAAGCCAGATCGTCACATTATCCGCTCTTCTCTCTGAAACACTTGTACTTATCGTCTGCAAAGCTATGTCGCGTGCTGCGGTATGCGGAGACACTAAAAGCACCATAGTAGAACACAGATGAACCTTCTAAGTTGATGTAATAGCCAGTAAGAAGTAGTACAATTCAAGTTTTAGGTATCGATTATTGACTTTTTAGCTGGCTTTGGTGCCTTGGACATGAGCTAGGACCTTAATATTCTGCATGAAAGGAGGACTACCAGCCGAGTTGCAGGGGAGAATGTAAAAAGTGTTCATATGAAGTAAAAACCTGAGAAATCCGTCCGTTTTCGTCATTTGTTATCGAATCGACTTAAAGCCAGATCGTCACATTGGCCGCTCTGCTCTCGGAAACGGTTGTACTTATCGTCTGCAAAGCTATGTCGCGTGCTGCGGTATGCGGAGGCTCTAAAAGCACCATAGTAGAACACAGATGATACTTCTAAGTTGCTGTAATAGCCAGTAAGAAGTAATACCATTCAAGTTTTAGGTATCGATTATTGACTTTTTAGCTGGCTTTGGTGCCTTGGACATGAGCTAGGACTTTAAGATTCTGCATGAAAGGAGGACTAGCAGCCGAGTTGCACGGGGGAATGTGAAAAGTGTTCATATGTAGTAAAAACCTGAGAAATCCGTCCGTTTTCGTCATTTGTTATCGAATCGACATAGAGCCATATCGTCACATTGGCCGCTCTTCTCTCTGAAACGGTTGTACTTGTCGTCTGCAAAGCTATGTCGCGTGCTGCGGTATGCGGAGACACTAAAAGCACCATAGTAGAACACAGATGAAGCTTCTAAGTTGATGTAATAGCCAGCAAGAAGTTGTAGAATTCAAGTTTTTGGTATCGATTACTGACTTTTTTGCTGGCTTTGGTACCTTGGACATGAGCTAGGACCTTAAGATTCTGCATGAAAGGAGGACTACCAGCCGAGTTGCACGGGAGAATGTGGAAAGTGTTCATATGTAGTAAAAACCTGAGAAATCCGTCCGTTTTAGTCATTTGTTATCGAATCGACTTAAAGCCAGATCGTCACATTGGCCGCTCTTCTCTCTGAAACGGTTGTACTTATCGTCTGCAAAGCTATGTCGCGTGCTGCGGTATGCGGAGACACTAAAAGCACCATAGTAGAACACAGATGAAGCATCTACGTTGATGTAATAGCCAGTAAGAAGAAGTAAAATTCAAGTTTTAGGTATTGATTATTGACTTTTTAGCTGGCTTTTGTGCCTTGGACATGAGCTAGGACCTTAAGATTCTGCATGAAAAAAGGACTAGCAGCCGAGTTGCAAGGGAGAATGTGAAAAGTGTTCATATGTAGTAAAAACCTGAGAAATCGGTCAGTTTTCGTCATTTGTTATCGAATCGACTTAAAGCCAGATCGTCACATTGGCCGCTCTTCTCTCTGAAACACTTGTACTTATCGTCTGCAAAGCTATGTCGCGTGCTGCGGTATGCGGAGACACTAAAAGCACCATAGTAGAACACAGATGAACCTTCTAAGTTGATGTAATAGCCAGTAAGAAGTAGTACAATTCAAGTTTTAGGTATCGATTATTGACTTTTTAGCTGGCTTTGGTGCCTTGGACATGAGCTAGGACCTTAAGATTCTGCATGAAAGGAGGACTACCAGCCGAGTTGCAGGGGAGAATGTAAAAAGTGTTCATATGAAGTAAAAACCTGAGAAATCCGTCCGTTTTCGTCATTTGTTATCGAATCGACTTAAAGCCAGATCGTCACATTGGCCGCTCTGCTCTCTGAAACGGTTGTACTTATCGTCTACAAAGCTATGTCACGTGCTGCGGTATGTGGAGACACTAAAAGCACCATATGAGATCACAGATGAAGCTTCTAAGTTGATGTAATAGCCAGTAAGAAGTAGTACAATTCATGTTTTAGGTATCGATTATTGACTTTTTAGCTGGCTTTGGTGCCTTGGACATGAGCTAGGACCTTAAGATTCTGCATGAAAGGAGGACTAGCAGCCGAGTTGCAGGAGAAAATGTGAAAAGTGTTCATATGTAGAAAAAACCTGAGAAATCCGTCTGTTTTCGTCATTTGTTATCGAATCGACTTAAAGCCAGATCGTCACATTGGCCGCTCTTCTCTCTGAAACGGTTGTACTTATCGTCTGCAAAGCTATGTCGCGTGTTGCCGTAGGCGGAAACAGGAAAAGCACCATAGTAGAACACAGATGAAGCTTCTAAGTTGATGTAATAGCGAGTAAGAAGTAGTCCAATTCAAGTTTTAGGTATCGATTATTGACTTTTTAGCTGGCTTTGGTGCCTTGGACATGAGCTAGGACCTTAAGATTCTGCATGAAAGGAGGACTAGCAGCCGAGTTGCACGGGGGAATGTGAAAAGTGTTCATATGTAGTAAAAACCTGAGAAATCCGTCCGTTTTCGTCATTTGTTATCGAATCGACTTAAAGCCAGATCGTCACATTGGCCGCTCTTCTCTCTGAAACGGTTGTACTTGTCGTCTGCAAAGCTATGTCGCGTGCTGCGGTATGCGGAGACACTAAAAGCACCATAGTAGAACACAGATGAAGCTTCTAAGTTGATGTAATAGCCAGCAAGAAGTTGTAGAATTCAAGTTTTTGGTATCGATTACTGACTTTTTTGCTGGCTTTGGTACCTTGGACATGAGCTAGGACCTTAAGATTCTGCATGAAAGGAGGACTACCAGCCGAGTTGCACGGGAGAATGTGGAAAGTGTTCATATGTAGTAAAAACCTGAGAAATCCGTCCGTTTTCGTCATTTGTTATCGAATCGACTTAAAGCCAGATCGTCACATTGGCCGCTCTTCTCTCTGAAACGGTTGTACTTATCGTCTGCAAAGCTATGTCGCGTGCTGCGGTATGCGGAGACACTAAAAGCACCATAGTAGAACACAGATGAAGCATCTACGTTGATGTAATAGCCAGTAAGAAGAAGTAAAATTCAAGTTTTAGGTATTGATTATTGACTTTTTAGCTGGCTTTTGTGCCTTGGACATGAGCTAGGACCTTAAGATTCTGCATGAAAAAAGGACTAGCAGCCGAGTTGCAAGGGAGAATGTGAAAAGTGTTCATATGTAGTAAAAACCTGTGAAATCGGTCAGTTTTCGTCATTTGTTATCGAATCGACTTAAAGCCAGATCGTCACATTGGCCGCTCTTCTCTCTGAAACACTTGTACTTATCGTCTGCAAAGCTATGTCGCGTGCTGCGGTATGCGGAGACACTAAAAGCACCATAGTAGAACACAGATGAACCTTCTAAGTTGATGTAATAGCCAGTAAGAAGTAGTACAATTCAAGTTTTAGGTATCGATTATTGACTTTTTAGCTGGCTTTGGTGCCTTGGACATGAGCTAGGACCTTAAGATTATGCATGAAAGGAGGACTACCAGCCGAGTTGCAGGAGAGAATGTAAAAAGTGTTCATATGAAGTAAAAACCTGAGAAATCCGTCCGTTTTCGTCATTTGTTATCGAATCGACTTAAAGCCAGATCGTCACATTGGCCGCTCTGCTCTCGGAAACGGTTGTACTTATCGTCTGCAAAGCTATGTCGCGTGCTGCGGTATGCGGAGGCTCTAAAAGCACCATAGTAGAACACAGATGATACTTCTAAGTTGCTGTAATAGCCAGTAAGAAGTAATACCATTCAAGTTTTAGGTATCGATTATTGACTTTTTAGCTGGCTTTGGTGCCTTGGACATGAGCTAGGACTTTAAGATTCTGCATAAAAGGAGGACTAGCAGCCCAGTTGCACGGGAGTATGTGAAAAGTGTTCATATGTAGTAAAAACCTGAGAAATCCGTCCATTTTCGTCATTTTTTATCGAATCGACTTAAAGCCAGATCGTCACATTGGCCGCTCTTCTCTCTGAATCGGTTGTACTTATCGTCTGCAAAACTATGTCGCGTGCTGCGGTATGCGGAGAAACTAAAAGCACCGTAGTAGAACACAGATGAAGCTTCTAAGTTGATGTAATAGCCAGGAAGAAGTAGTACAATTCAAGTTTTAGGTATTGATTATTGACTTTTTAGCTGGCTTTGGTGCCTTGGACATGAGCTAGGACCTTAAGATTCTGCATGAAATGAGGACTAGCAGCCGAGTTGCAAGGGAGAACGTGAAAAGTGTTCATATGTAGTAAAAACCTGAGAAATCGGTCCGTTTTCGTCATTTGTTATCGAATCGACTTAAAGCCAGATCGTCACATGTCCGCTCTTCTCTCTGAAACGCTTGTACTTATCGTCTGCAAAGCTATGTCGAGTCCTGCGGTATGCGGAGACACTAAAATCACCATAGTAGGACACAGATGAAGCTTCTAAGTTGATGTAATAGCCAGTAAGAAGTAGTACAATTGAAGTTTTAGGTATCGATTACTGACTTTTTAGCTGGCTTTGGAGCCTTGGACATGAGCTAGGACCTTAAGATTCTGCATGAAAGGTGGACTAGCAGCCGAATTGCAGGGGAGAATGTAAAAAGTGTTCATATGAAGTAAAAACCTGAGAAATCCGTCCGTTTTCGTCATTTGTTATCGAATCGACTTAAAGCCAGATCGTCACATTGGCCGCTCAACTCTCGGAAACGGTTGTACTTATCGTCTGCAAAGCTATGTCGCTTGTTGCCGTAGGCGGAAACAGAAAAGCACCATAGTAGAACACAGATGAAGCTTCTAAGTTGATGTAATAGCCAGTAAGAAGTAGTACAATTCTAGTTTTAGGTATCGATTATTGACTTTTTAGCTGGCTTTGGTGCCTTGGACATGAGCTAGGACCTTAAGATTCTGCATGAAAGGAGGACTAGCAGCCGAGTTGCACGGGAGAATGTGAAAAGTGTTCATATGTAATAAAAACCTGAGAAATCCGTCCGTTTTCGTCATTTGTTATCGAATCGACTTAAAGTCAGATCGTCACATTGGCCGCACTTCTCTCTGAAACGGTTGTACTTATCGTCTACAAAGCTATGTCACGTGCTGCGGTATGTGGAGACACTAAAAGCACCATATGAGATCACAGATGAAGCTTCTAAGTTGATGTAATAGCCAGTAAGAAGTAGTACAATTCATGTTTTAGGTATCGATTATTGACTTTTTAGCTGGCTTTGGTGCCTTGGACATGAGCTAGGACCTTAAGATTCTGCATGAAAGGAGGACTAGCAGCCGAGTTGCAGGGGAAAATGTGAAAAGTGTTCATATGTAGAAAAAACCTGAGAAATCCGTCTGTTTTCGTCATTTGTTATCGAATCGACTTAAAGCCAGATCGTCACATTGGCCGCTCTTCTCTCTGAAACGGTTGTACTTATCGTCTGCAAAGCTATGTCGCGTGTTGCCGTAGGCGGAAACAGGAAAAGCACCATAGTAGAACACAGATGAAACTTCTAAGTTGCTGTAATAGCCAGTAAGAAGTAATACCATTCAAGTTTTAGGTATCGATTATTGACTTTTTAGCTGGCTTTGGTGCCTTGGACATGAGCTAGGACTTTAAGATTCTGCATAAAAGGAGGACTAGCAGCCGAGTTGCACGGGGGAATGTGAAAAGTGTTCATATGTAGTAAAAACCTGAGAAATCCGTCCGTTTTCGTCATTTGTTATCGAATCGACATAGAGCCAGATCGTCACATTGGCCGCTCTTCTCTCTGAAACGGTTGTACTTGTCGTCTGCAAAGCTATGTCGCGTGCTGCGGTATGCGGAGACACTAAAAGCACCATAGTAGAACACAGATGAAGCTTCTAAGTTGATGTAATAGCCAGCAAGAAGTTGTAGAATTCAAGTTTTTGGTATCGATTATTGACTTTTTTGCTGTCTTTGGTACCTTGGACATGAGCTAGGACCTTAAGATTCTGCATGAAAGGAGGACTACCAGCCGAGTTGCACGGGAGAATGTGGAAAGTGTTCATATGTAGTAAAAACCTGAGAAATCCGTCCGTTTTCGTCATTTGTTATCGAATCGACTTAAAGCCAGATCGTCACATTGGCCGCTCTTCTCTCTGAAACGGTTGTACTTATCGTCTGCAAAGCTATGTCGCGTGCTGCGGTATGCGGAGACACTAAAAGCACCATAGTAGAACACAGATGAAGCATCTACGTTGATGTAATAGCCAGTAAGAAGAAGTAAAATTCAAGTTTTGGGTATTGATTATTGACTTTTTAGCTGGCTTTGGTGCCTTGGACATGAGCTAGGACCTTAAGATTCTGCATGAAAGGAGGACTAGCAGCCGAGTTGCAAGGGAGAATGTGAAAAGTGTTCATATGTAGTAAAAACCTGAGAAATCGGTCAGTTTTCGTCATTTGTTATCGAATCGACTTAAAGCCAGATCGTCACATTATCCGCTCTTCTCTCTGAAACACTTGTACTTATCGTCTGCAAAGCTATGTCGCGTGCTGCGGTATGCGGAGACACTAAAAGCACCATAGTAGAACACAGATGAACCTTCTAAGTTGATGTAATAGCCAGTAAGAAGTAGTACAATTCAAGTTTTAGGTATCGATTATTGACTTTTTAGCTGGCTTTGGTGCCTTGGACATGAGCTAGGACCTTAAGATTCTGCATGAAAGGAGGACTACCAGCCGAGTTGCAGGGGAGAATGTAAAAAGTGTTCATATGAAGTAAAAACCTGAGAAATCCGTCCGTTTTCGTCATTTGTTATCGAATCGACTTAAAGCCAGATCGTCACATTGGCCGCTCTGCTCTCGGAAACGGTTGTACTTATCGTCTGCAAAGCTATGTCGCGTGCTGCGGTATGCGGAGGCTCTAAAAGCACCATAGTAGAACACAGATGATACTTCTAAGTTGCTGTAATAGCCAGTAAGAAGTAATACCATTCAAGTTTTAGGTATCGATTATTGACTTTTTAGCTGGCTTTGGTGCCTTGGACATGAGCTAGGACTTTAAGATTCTGCATAAAAGGAGGACTAGCAGCCCAGTTGCACGGGAGTATGTGAAAAGTGTTCATATGTAGTAAAAACCTGAGAAATCCGTCCATTTTCGTCATTTTTTATCGAATCGACTTAAAGCCAGATCGTCACATTGGCCGCTCTTCTCTCTGAAACGGTTGTACTTATCGTCTGCAAAACTATGTCGCGTGCTGCGGTATGCGGAGAAACTAAACGCACCGTAGTAGAACACAGATGAAGCTTCTAAGTTGATGTAATAGCCAGGAAGAAGTAGTACAATTCAAGTTTTAGGTATTGATTATTGACTTTTTAGCTGGCTTTGGTGCCTTGGACATGAGCTAGGACCTTAAGATTCTGCATGAAATGAGGACTAGCAGCCGAGTTGCAAGGGAGAACGTGAAAAGTGTTCATATGTAGTAAAAACCTGAGAAATCGGTCCGTTTTCGTCATTTGTTATCGAATCGACTTAAAGCCAGATCGTCACATTGGCCGCTCTTCTCTCTGAAACGGTTGTAATTATCGTCTGCAAAGCTATGTCGAGTCCTGCGGTATGCGGAGACACTAAAATCACCATAGTAGGACACAGATGAAGCTTCTAAGTTGATGTAATAGCCAGTAAGAAGTAGTACAATTGAAGTTTTAGGTATCGATTACTGACTTTTTAGCTGGCTTTGGAGCCTTGGACATGAGCTAGGACCTTAAGATTCTGCATGAAAGGTGGACTAGCAGCCGAATTGCAGGGGAGAATGTAAAAAGTGTTCATATGAAGTAAAAACCTGAGAAATCCTTCCGTTTTCGTCATTTGTTATCGAATCGACTTAAAGCCAGATCGTCACATTGGCCGCTCTACTCTCGGAAACGGTTGTACTTATCGTCTGCAAAGCTATGTCGCTTGTTGCCGTAGGCGGAAACAGAAAAGCACCATAGTAGAACACAGATGAAGCTTCTAAGTTGATGTAATAGCCAGTAAGAAGTAGTACAATTCTAGTTTTAGGTATCGATTATTGACTTTTTAGCTGGCTTTGGTGCCTTGGACATGAGCTAGGACCTTAAGATTCTGCATGAAAGGAGGACTAGCAGCCGAGTTGCACGGGAGAATGTGAAAAGTGTTCATATGTAATAAAAACCTGAGAAATCCGTCCGTTTTCGTCATTTGTTATCGAATCGACTTAAAGTCAGATCGTCACATTGGCCGCACTTCTCTCTGAAACGGTTGTACTTATCGTCTACAAAGCTATGTCACGTGCTGCGGTATGTGGAGACACTAAAAGCACCATATGAGATCACAGATGAAGCTTCTAAGTTGATGTAATAGCCAGTAAGAAGTAGTACAATTCATGTTTTAGGTATCGATTATTGACTTTTTAGCTGGCTTTGGTGCCTTGGACATGAGCTAGGACCTTAAGATTCTGCATGAAAGGAGGACTAGCAGCCGAGTTGCAGGGGAAAATGTGAAAAGTGTTCATATGTAGAAAAAACCTGAGAAATCCGTCTGTTTTCGTCATTTGTTATCGAATCGACTTAAAGCCAGATCGTCACATTGGCCGCTCTTCTCTCTGAAACGGTTGTACTTATCGTCTGCAAAGCTATGTCGCGTGTTGCCGTAGGCGGAAACAGGAAAAGCACCATAGTAGAACACAGATGAAGCTTCTAAGTTGATGTAATAGCGAGTAAGAAGTAGTCCAATTCAAGTTTTAGGTATCGATTATTGACTTTTTAGCTGGCTTTGGTGCCTTGGACATGAGCTAGGACCTTAAGATTCTGCATGAAAGGAGGACTAGCAGCCGAGTTGCACGGGGGAATGTGAAAAGTGTTCATATGTAGTAAAAACCTGAGAAATCCGTCCGTTTTCGTCATTTGTTATCGAATCGACATAGAGCCAGATCGTCACATTGGCCGCTCTTCTCTCTGAAACGGTTGTACTTGTCGTCTGCAAAGCTATGTCGCGTGCTGCGGTATGCGGAGACACTAAAAGCACCATAGTAGAACACAGATGAAGCTTCTAAGTTGATGTAATAGCCAGCAAGAAGTTGTAGAATTCAAGTTTTTGGTATCGATTACTGACTTTTTTGCTGGCTTTGGTCCCTTGGACATGAGCTAGGACCTTAAGATTCTGCATGAAAGGAGGACTACCAGCCGAGTTGCACGGGAGAATGTGGAAAGTGTTCATATGTAGTAAAAACCTGAGAAATCCGTCCGTTTTCGTCATTTGTTATCGAATCGACTTAAAGCCAGATCGTCACATGTCCGCTCTTCTCTCTGAAACGCTTGTACTTATCGTCTGCAAAGCTATGTCGAGTCCTGCGGTATGCGGAGACACTAAAATCACCATAGTAGGACACAGATGAAGCTTCTAAGTTGATGTAATAGCCAGTAAGAAGTAGTACAATTGAAGTTTTAGGTATCGATTACTGACTTTTTAGCTGGCTTTGGAGCCTTGGACATGAGCTAGGACCTTAAGATTCTGCATGAAAGGTGGACTAGCAGCCGAATTGCAGGGGAGAATGTAAAAAGTGTTCATATGAAGTAAAAACCTGAGAAATCCGTCCGTTTTCGTCATTTGTTATCGAATCGACTTAAAGCCAGATCGTCACATTGGCCGCTCTACTCTCGGAAACGGTTGTACTTATCGTCTGCAAAGCTATGTCGCTTGTTGCCGTAGGCGGAAACAGAAAAGCACCATAGTAGAACACAGATGAAGCTTCTAAGTTGATGTAATAGCCAGTAAGAAGTAGTACAATTCTAGTTTTAGGTATCGATTATTGACTTTTTAGCTGGCTTTGGTGCCTTGGACATGAGCTAGGACCTTAAGATTCTGCATGAAAGGAGGACTAGCAGCCGAGTTGCACGGGAGAATGTGAAAAGTGTTCATATGTAATAAAAACCTGAGAAATCCGTCCGTTTTCGTCATTTGTTATCGAATCGACTTAAAGTCAGATCGTCACATTGGCCGCACTTCTCTCTGAAACGGTTGTACTTATCGTCTACAAAGCTATGTCACGTGCTGCGGTATGTGGAGACACTAAAAGCACCATATGAGATCACAGATGAAGCTTCTAAGTTGATGTAATAGCCAGTAAGAAGTAGTACAATTCATGTTTTAGGTATCGATTATTGACTTTTTAGCTGGCTTTGGTGCCTTGGACATGAGCTAGGACCTTAAGATTCTGCATGAAAGGAGGACTAGCAGCCGAGTTGCAGGGGAAAATGTGAAAAGTGTTCATATGTAGAAAAAACCTGAGAAATCCGTCTGTTTTCGTCATTTGTTATCGAATCGACTTAAAGCCAGATCGTCACATTGGCCGCTCTTCTCTCTGAAACGGTTGTACTTATCGTCTGCAAAGCTATGTCGCGTGTTGCCGTAGGCGGAAACAGGAAAAGCACCATAGTAGAACACAGATGAAACTTCTAAGTTGCTGTAATAGCCAGTAAGAAGTAATACCATTCAAGTTTTAGGTATCGATTATTGACTTTTTAGCTGGCTTTGGTGCCTTGGACATGAGCTAGGACTTTAAGATTCTGCATAGAAGGAGGACTAGCAGCCGAGTTGCACGGGGGAATGTGAAAAGTGTTCATATGTAGTAAAAACCTGAGAAATCCGTCCGTTTTCGTCATTTGTTATCGAATCGACATAGAGCCAGATCGTCACATTGGCCGCTCTTCTCTCTGAAACGGTTGTACTTGTCGTCTGCAAAGCTATGTCGCGTGCTGCGGTATGCGGAGACACTAAAAGCACCATAGTAGAACACAGATGAAGCTTCTAAGTTGATGTAATAGCCAGCAAGAAGTTGTAGAATTCAAGTTTTTGGTATCGATTATTGACTTTTTTGCTGGCTTTGGTACCTTGGACATGAGCTAGGACCTTAAGATTCTGCATGAAAGGAGGACTACCAGCCGAGTTGCACGGGAGAATGTGGAAAGTGTTCATATGTAGTAAAAACCTGAGAAATCCGTCCGTTTTCGTCATTTGTTATCGAATCGACTTAAAGCCAGATCGTCACATTGGCCGCTCTTCTCTCTGAAACGGTTGTACTTATCGTCTGCAAAGCTATGTCGCGTGCTGCGGTATGCGGAGACACTAAAAGCACCATAGTAGAACACAGATGAAGCATCTACGTTGATGTAATAGCCAGTAAGAAGAAGTAAAATTCAAGTTTTGGGTATTGATTATTGACTTTTTAGCTGGCTTTGGTGCCTTGGACATGAGCTAGGACCTTAAGATTCTGCATGAAAGGAGGACTAGCAGCCGAGTTGCAAGGGAGAATGTGAAAAGTGTTCATATGTAGTAAAAACCTGAGAAATCGGTCAGTTTTCGTCATTTGTTATCGAATCGACTTAAAGCCAGATCGTCACATTATCCGCTCTTCTCTCTGAAACACTTGTACTTATCGTCTGCAAAGCTATGTCGCGTGCTGCGGTATGCGGAGACACTAAAAGCACCATAGTAGAACACAGATGAACCTTCTAAGTTGATGTAATAGCCAGTAAGAAGTAGTACAATTCAAGTTTTAGGTATCGATTATTGACTTTTTAGCTGGCTTTGGTGCCTTGGACATGAGCTAGGACCTTAAGATTCTGCATGAAAGGAGGACTACCAGCCGAGTTGCAGGGGACAATGTAAAAAGTGTTCATATGAAGTAAAAACCTGAGAAATCCGTCCGTTTTCGTCATTTGTTATCGAATCGACTTAAAGCCAGATCGTCACATTGGCCGCTCTGCTCTCGGAAACGGTTGTACTTATCGTCTGCAAAGCTATGTCGCGTGCTGCGGTATGCGGAGGCTCTAAAAGCACCATAGTAGAACACAGATGATACTTCTAAGTTGCTGTAATAGCCAGTAAGAAGTAATACCATTCAAGTTTTAGGTATCGATTATTGACTTTTTAGCTGGCTTTGGTGCCTTGGACATGAGCTAGGACTTTAAGATTCTGCATAAAAGGAGGACTAGCAGCCCAGTTGCACGGGAGTATGTGAAAAGTGTTCATATGTAGTAAAAACCTGAGAAATCCGTCCATTTTCGTCATTTTTTATCGAATCGACTTAAGGCCAGATCGTCACATTGGCCGCTCTTCTCTCTGAAACGGTTGTACTTATCGTCTGCAAAACTATGTCGCGTGCTGCGGTATGCGGAGAAACTAAAAGCACCGTAGTAGAACACAGATGAAGCTTCTAAGTTGATGTAATAGCCAGGAAGAAGTAGTAGAATTCAAGTTTTAGGTATTGATTATTGACTTTTTAGCTGGCTTTGGTGCCTTGGACATGAGCTAGGACCTTAAGATTCTGCATGAAATGAGGACTAGCAGCCGAGTTGCAAGGGAGAACGTGAAAAGTGTTCATATGTAGTAAAAACCTGAGAAATCGGTCCGTTTTCGTCATTTGTTATCGAATCGACTTAAAGCCAGATCGTCACATTGGCCGCTCTTCTCTCTGAAACGGTTGTACTTATCGTCTGCAAAGCTATGTCGAGTCCTGCGGTATGCGGAGACACTAAAATCACCATAGTAGGACACAGATGAAGCTTCTAAGTTGATGTAATAGCCAGTAAGAAGTAGTACAATTGAAGTTTTAGGTATCGATTACTGACTTTTTAGCTGGCTTTGGAGCCTTGGACATGAGCTAGGACCTTAAGATTCTGCATGAAAGGTGGACTAGCAGCCGAATTGCAGGGGAGAATGTAAAAAGTGTTCATATGAAGTAAAAACCTGAGAAATCCTTCCGTTTTCGTCATTTGTTATCGAATCGACTTAAAGCCAGATCGTCACATTGGCCGCTCTACTCTCGGAAACGGTTGTACTTATCGTCTGCAAAGCTATGTCGCTTGTTGCCGTAGGCGGAAACAGAAAAGCACCATAGTAGAACACAGATGAAGCTTCTAAGTTGATGTAATAGCCAGTAAGAAGTAGTACAATTCTAGTTTTAGGTATCGATTATTGACTTTTTAGCTGGCTTTGGTGCCTTGGACATGAGCTAGGACCTTAAGATTCTGCATGAAAGGAGGACTAGCAGCCGAGTTGCACGGGAGAATGTGAAAAGTGTTCATATGTAATAAAAACCTGAGAAATCCGTCCGTTTTCGTCATTTGTTATCGAATCGACTTAAAGTCAGATCGTCACATTGGCCGCACTTCTCTCTGAAACGGTATACTTATCGTCTACAAAGCTATGTCACGTGCTGCGGTATGTGGAGACACTAAAAGCACCATATGAGATCACAGATGAAGCTTCTAAGTTGATGTAATAGCCAGTAAGAAGTAGTACAATTCATGTTTTAGGTATCGATTATTGACTTTTTAGCTGGCTTTGGTGCCTTGGACATGAGCTAGGACCTTAAGATTCTGCATGAAAGGAGGACTAGCAGCCGAGTTGCAGGGGAAAATGTGAAAAGTGTTCATACGTAGAAAAAACCTAAAAAATCCGTCTGTTTTCATCATTTGTTATCGAATCGACTTAAAGCCAGATCGTCACATTGGCCGCTCTTCTCTCTGAAACGGTTGTACTTATCGTCTGCAAAGCTATGTCGCGTGTTGCCGTAGGCGGAAACAGGAAAAGCACCATAGTAGAACACAGATGAAGCTTCTAAGTTGATGTAATAGCGAGTAAGAAGTAGTCCAATTCAAGTTTTAGGTATCGATTATTGACTTTTTAGCTGGCTTTGGTGCCTTGGACATGAGCTAGGACCTTAAGATTCTGCATGAAAGGAGGACTAGCAGCCGAGTTGCACGGGGGAATGTGAAAAGTGTTCATATGTAGTAAAAACCTGAGAAATCCGTCCGTTTTCGTCATTTGTTATCGAATCGACATAGAGCCAGATCGTCACATTGGCCGCTCTTCTCTCTGAAACGGTTGTACTTGTCGTCTGCAAAGCTATGTCGCGTGCTGCGGTATGCGGAGACACTAAAAGCACCATAGTAGAACACAGATGAAGCTTCTAAGTTGATGTAATAGCCAGCAAGAAGTTGTAGAATTCAAGTTTTTGGTATCGATTACTGACTTTTTTGCTGGCTTTGGTACCTTGGACATGAGCTAGGACCTTAAGATTCTGCATGAAAGGAGGACTACCAGCCGAGTTGCACGGGAGAATGTGGAAAGTGTTCATATGTAGTAAAAACCTGAGAAATCCGTCCGTTTTCGTCATTTGTTATCGAATCGACTTAAAGCCAGATCGTCACATTGGCCGCTCTTCTCTCTGAAACGGTTGTACTTATCGTCTGCAAAGCTATGTCGCGTGCTGCGGTATGCGGAGACACTAAAAGCACCATAGTAGAACACAGATGAAGCATCTACGTTGATATAATAGCCAGTAAGAAGGAGTAAAATTCAAGTTTTAGGTATTGATTATTGACTTTTTAGCTGGCTTTTGTGCCTTGGACATGAGCTAGGACCTTAAGATTCTGCATGAAAAAAGGACTAGCAGCCGAGTTGCAAGGGAGAATGTGAAAAGTGTTCATATGTAGTAAAAACCTGAGAAATCGGTCAGTTTTCGTCATTTGTTATCGAATCGACTTAAAGCCAGATCGTCACATTGGCCGCTCTTCTCTCTGAAACACTTGTACTTATCGTCTGCAAAGCTATGTCGCGTGCTGCGGTATGCGGAGACACTAAAAGCACCATAGTAGAACACAGATGAACCTTCTAAGTTGATGTAATAGCCAGTAAGAAGTAGTACAATTCAAGTTTTAGGTATCGATTATTGACTTTTTAGCTGGCTTTGGTGCCTTGGACATGAGCTAGGACCTTAAGATTCTGCATGAAAGGAGGACTACCAGCCGAGTTGCAGGGGAGAATGTAAAAAGTGTTCATATGAAGTAAAAACCTGAGAAATCCGTCCGTTTTCGTCATTTGTTATCGAATCGACTTAAAGCCAGATCGTCACATTGGCCGCTCTGCTCTCGGAAATGGTTGTACTTATCGTCTGCAAAGCTATGTCGCGTGCTGCGGTATGCGGAGGCTCTAAAAGCACCATAGTAGAACACAGATGAAACTTCTAAGTTGCTGTAATAGCCAGTAAGAAGTAATACCATTCAAGTTTTAGGTATCGATTATTGACTTTTTAGCTGGCTTTGGTGCCTTGGACATGAGCTAGGACTTTAAGATTCTGCATAAAAGGAGGACTAGCAGCCCAGTTGCACGGGAGTATGTGAAAAGTGTTCATACGTAGTAAAAACCTGAGAAATCCGTCCATTTTCGTCATTTTTTATCGAATCGACTTAAAGCCAGATCGTCACATTGGCCGCTCTTCTCTCTGAAACGGTTGTACTTATCGTCTGCAAAGCTATGTCGCGTGCTGCGGTATGCGGAGACACTAAAAGCACCATAGTAGAACACAGATGAAGCATCTACGTTGATGTAATAGCCAGTAAGAAGAAGTAAAATTCAAGTTTTAGGTATTGATTATTGACTTTTTAGCTGGCTTTTGTGCCTTGGACATGAGCTAGGACCTTAAGATTCTGCATGAAAAAAGGACTAGCAGCCGAGTTGCAAGGGGGAATGTGAAAAGTGTTCATATGTAGTAAAAACCTGAGAAATCGGTCAGTTTTCGTCATTTGTTATCGAATCGACTTAAAGCCAGATCGTCACATTGGCCGCTCTGCTCTCGGAAACGGTTGTACTTATCGTCTGCAAAGCTATGTCGCGTGCTGCGGTATGCGGAGGCTCTAAAAGCACCATAGTAGAACACAGAAGAAACTTCTAAGTTGCTGTAATAGCCAGTAAGAAGTAATACCATTCAAGTTTTAGGTATCGATTATTGACTTTTTAGCTGGCTTTGGTGCCTTGGACATGAGCTAGGACTTTAAGATTCTGCATAAAAGGAGGACTAGCAGCCCAGTTGCACGGGAGTATGTGAAAAGTGTTCATACGTAGTAAAAACCTGAGAAATCCGTCCATTTTCGTCATTTTTTATCGAATCGACTTAAAGCCAGATCGTCACATTGGCCGCTCTTCTCTCTGAAACGGTTGTACTTATCGTCTACAAAGCTATGTCACGTGCTGCGGTATGTGGAGACACTAAAAGCACCATAGTAGAACACAGATGAAACTTCTAAGTTGCTGTAATAGCCAGTAAGAAGTAGTACAATTCATGTTTTAGGTATCGATTATTGACTTTTTAGCTGGCTTTGGTGCCTTGGACATGAGCTAGGACCTTAAGATTCTGCATGAAAGGAGGACTAGCAGCCGAGTTGCAGGGGAAAATGTGAAAAGTGTTCATATGTAGAAAAAACCTAAAAAATCCGTCTGTTTTCATCATTTGTTATCGAATCGACTTAAAGCCAGATCGTCACATTGGCCGCTCTTCTCTCTGAAACGGTTGTACTTATCGTCTGCAAAGCTATGTCGCGTGTTGCCGTAGGCGGAAACAGGAAAAGCACCATAGTAGAACACAGATGAAGCTTCTAAGTTGATGTAATAGCGAGTAAGAAGTAGTCCAATTCAAGTTTTAGGTATCGATTATTGACTTTTTAGCTGGCTTTGGTGCCTTGGACATGAGCTAGGACCTTAAGATTCTGCATGAAAGGAGGACTAGCAGCCGAGTTGCACGGGGGAATGTGAAAAGTGTTCATATGTAGTAAAAACCTGAGAAATCCGTCCGTTTTCGTCATTTGTTATCGAATCGACTAGAGACAGATCGTCACATTGGCCGCTCTTCTCTCTGAAACGGTTGTACTTGTCGTCTGCAAAGCTATGTCGCGTGCTGCGGTATGCGGAGACACTAAAAGCACCATAGTAGAACACAGATGAAGCTTCTAAGTTGATGTAATAGCCAGCAAGAAGTTGTAGAATTCAAGTTTTTGTTATCGATTATTGACTTTTTTGCTGGCTTTGGTACCTTGGACATGAGCTAGGACCTTAAGATTCTGCATGAAATTAGGACTAGCAGCCGAGTTGCACGGGAGAATGTGGAAAGTGTTCATATGTAGTAAAAACCTGAGAAATCCGTCCGTTTTCGTCATTTGTTATCGAATCGACTTAAAGCCAGATCGTCACATTGGCCGCTCTTCTCTCTGAAACGGTTGTACTTATCGTCTGCAAAGCTATGTCGCGTGCTGCGGTATGCGGAGACACTAAAAGCACCATAGCAGAGCACAGATGAAGCATCTACGTTGATGTAATAGCCAGTAAGAAGAAGTACAATTCAAGTTTTAGGTATTGATTATTGACTTTTTAGCTGGCTTTGGTGCCTTGGACATGAGCTAGGACCTTAAGATTCTGCATGAAAGGAGGACTAGCAGCCGAGTTGCAAGGGAGAATGTGAAAAGTGTTCATATGTAGTAAAAACCTGAGAAATCGGTCAGTTTTCGACATTTGTTATCGAGTCGACTTAAAGCCAGATCGTCACATTGGCCGCTCTTCTCTCTGAAACACTTGTGCTTATCGTCTGCAAAGCTATGTCGCGTGCTGCGGTATGCGGAGGCTCTAAAAGCACCATAGTAGAACACAGATGAAACTTCTAAGTTGCTGTAATAGCCAGTAAGAAGTAATACCATTCAAGTTTTAGGTATCGATTATTGACTTTTTAGCTGGCTTTGGTGCCTTGGACATGAGCTAGGACCTTAAGATTCTGCATAAAAGGAGGACTAGCAGCCCAGTTGCACGGGAGTATGTGAAAAGTGTTCATATGTAGTAAAAACCTGAGAAATCCGTCCATTTTCGTCATTTTTTATCGAATCGACTTAAAGCCAGATCGTCACATTGGCCGCTTTTCTCTCTGAAACGGTTGTACTTATCGTCTGCAAAACTATGTCGCGTGCTGCGGTATGCGGAGAAACTAAAAGCACCGTAGTAGAACACAGATGAAGCTTCTAAGTTGATGTAATAGCCAGGAAGAAGTAGTACAATTCAAGTTTTAGGTATTGATTATTGACTTTTTAGCTGGCTTTGGTGCCTTGGACATGAGCTAGGACCTTAAGATTCTGCATGAAATGAGGACTAGCAGCCGAGTTGCAAGGGAGAATGTAAAAGTGTTCATATGTAGTAAAACCCTGAGAAATCGGTCCGTTTTCGTCATTTGTTATCGAATCGACTTAAAGCCAGATCGTCACATTGGACGCTCTTCTCTCTGAAACGCTTGTACTTATCGTCTGCAAAGCTATGTCGCGTCCTGCGGTATGCGGAGACACTAAAATCACCATAGTAGAACACAGATGAAGCTTCTAAGTCGATGTAATAGCCAGTAAGAAGTAGTACAATTAAAGTTTTAGGTACCGGTTAATGACTTTTACCCTTCTTTGGTGCCTTGGACACGAGCTAGGAAATTAAGATTTTGCATGAAGGAGGACTATCAGCCGAGTTGCACGGGAGAATGTGAAAAGTGTTCATATGTAGTAAAAACCTGAGAAATCCGTCCGTTTTCGTCATTTGTTATCGAATCGACTTAAAGCCAGATCGTCACATTGGCCGCTCTTCTCTTTGAAACGCTTGTACTTATCGTCTGCAAAGCTATGTCGCATGCTGCGGTATTCTGAGACACTACAAGCAGCATAGTAGAACACAGATGAAGTTTCTAAGTTGACGTAATAGCCAGTAAGAAGTAGTACAATTCAAGTTTTAGGTATCGATTACTGACTTTTTAGCTGGCTTTTTTGCCTTGGACATGAGCTAGGACCTTAAGATTCTGCATGAAAGGTGGACTAGCAGCCGAATTGCAGGGGAGAATGTAAAAAGTGTTCATATGAAGTAAAAACCTGAGAAATCCGTCCGTTTTCGTCATTTGTTATCGAATCGACTTAAAGCCAGATCGTCACATTGGCCGCTCTACTCTCGGAAACGGTTGTACTTATCGTCTGCAAAGCTATGTCGCTTGTTGCCGTAGGCGGAAACAGAAAAGCACCATAGTAGAACACAGATGAAGCTTCTAAGTTGATGTAATAGCCAGTAAGAAGTAGTACAATTGAAGTTTTAGGTATCGATTACTGACTTTTTAGCTGGCTTTTTTGCCTTGGACATGAGCTAGGACCTTAAGATTCTGCATGAAAGGTGGACCAGCAGCCGAATTGCAGGGGAGAATGTAAAAAGTGTTCATATGAAGTAAAAACCTGAGAAATCCGTCCGTTTTCGTCATTTGTTATCGAATCGACTTAAAGCCAGATCGTCACATTGGCCGCTCTACTCTCGGAAACGGTTGTACTTATCGTCTGCAAAGCTATGTCGCTTGTTGCCGTAGGCGGAAATAGAAAAGCACCATAGTAGAACACAGATAAAGCTTCTAAGTTGATGTAATAGCCAGTAAGAAGTAGTACAATTCTAGTTTTAGGTATCGATTATTGACTTTTTAGCTGGCTTTGGTGCCTTGGACATGAGCTAGGACCTTAAGAATCTGCATAAAAGGAGGACTAGCAGCCGAGTTGCATGGGAGAATGTGAAAAGTGTTCATATGTAATAAAAACCTGAGAAATCCGTCCCTTTTCGTCATTTGTTATCGAATCGACTTAAAGTCAGATCGTCACATTGGCCGCACTTCTCTCTGAAACGGTTGTACTTATCGTCTACAAAGCTATGTCACGTGCTGCGGCATGTGGAGACACTAAAAGCACCATATGAGATCACAGATGAAGCTTCTAAGTTGATGTAATAGCCAGTAAGAAGTAGTACAATTCATGTTTTAGGTATCGATTATTGACTTTTTAGCTGGCTTTGGTGCCTTGGACATGAGCTAGGACCTTAAGATTCTGCATGAAAGGAGTACTAGCAGCCGAGTTGCAGGGGAATATGTGAAAAGTGTTCATATGTAGAAAAAACCTGAGAAATCCGTCTGTTTTCGTCATTTGTTATCGAATCGACTTAAATCCAGATCGTCACATTGGCCGCTCTTCTCTCTGAAACGGTTGTACTTATCGTCTGCAAAGCTATGCGCGTGTTGCCGTAGGCGGAAACAGGAAAAGCACCATAGTAGAACACAAATGAAGCTTCTAAGTTGATGTAATAGCGAGTAAGAAGTAGTCCAATTCAAGTTTTAGGTATCGATTATTGACTTTTTAGCTGGCTTTGGTGCCTTGGACATGAGCTAGGACCTTAAGATTCTGCATGAAAGGAGGACTAGCAGCCGAGTTGCACGGGAGAATGTGAAAAGTGTTCATATGTAGTAAAAACCTGAGAAATCCGTCCGTTTTCGTCATTTGTTATCGAATCGACATAGAGCCAGATCGTCACATTGGCCGCTCTTTCTCTCTGAAACGGTTGTACTAATCGTCTGCAAAGCTATGTCGCGTGCTGCGGTATGCGGAGACACTAAAAGCACCATAGTAGAACACAGATGAAGCTTCTAAGTTGATGTAATAGCCAGCAAGAAGTTGTAGAATTCAAGTTTTTGGTATCGATTATTGACTTTTTTGCTGGCTTTGGTACCTTGGACATGAGCTAGGACCTTAAGATTCTGCATGAAAGGAGGACTAGCAGCCGAGTTGCACGGGAGAATGTGAAAAGTGTTCATATGTAGTAAAAACCTGAGAAATCCGACCGTTTTCGTCATTTGTTATCGAATCAACTTAAAGCCAGATCGTCACATTGGCCGTTCTTCTCTCTAAAAAAGTTGTACTTATCGTCTGCAAAGCTATGTCGCGTGCTGCGGTATGCGGACACAATAAAAGCACCATAGTAGAACACAGATGAAGCTTCTAAGTTGATGAAATAGCCAGTAAGAAGTAGTACAATTAAAGTTTTAGGTACCGGTTAATGACTTTTACCCTTCTTTGGTGCCTTGGACACGAGCTAGGAAATTAAGATTTTGCATGAAGGAGGACTATCAGCCGAGTTGCACGGGAGAATGTGAAAAGTGTTCATATGTAGTAAAAACCTGAGAAATCCGTCCGTTTTCGTCATTTGTTATCGAATCGACTTAAAGCCAGATCGTCACATTGGCCGCTCTTTTCTCTGAAACGGTTGTACTTATCGTCTGTAAAACTATGTCGCGTGCTGCGGTATGCGGAGAAACTAAAAGCACCGTAGTAGAACACAGATGAAGCTTCTAAGTTGATGTAATAGCCAGGAAGAAGTAGTACAATTCAAGTTTTAGGTATCGATTATTGACTTTTTAGCTAGCATTGGTGCCTTGGACATGAGCTAGGACCTTAAGATTCTGCATGAAAGCAGGACTAGCAGCCGAGTAGCACGGGAGAATGTGAAAAGTGATCATATGTAGTAAAAACCTGGGAAATTCGTCCGTTTTCGTCATTTGTTATCGAATCGACTTAAAGCCAGATCGTCACATTGGCCGCTCTTCTCTTTGAAACGCTTGTCCTTATCGTCTGCAAAGCTATGTCGCATGCTGCGGTATTCTGAGACACTACAAGCAGCATAGTAGAACACAGATGAAGTTTCTAAGTTGACGTAATAGCCAGTAAGAAGTAGTACAATTCAAGTTTTAGGTATCGATTATTGACTTTTTAGCTAGCTTTGGTGCCTTGGACATGAGCTAGGACCTTAAGATTCTGCATGAAAGGAGGACTAGCAGCCGAGTAGCACGGGAAAATGTGAAAAGTGTTCATATGTAGCAAAAACCTGAGAAATTCGTCCGTTTTCGTCATTTGTTATCGAATCGACTTAAAGCCAGATCGTCAGATTAGCCGCTCTTCTCTCTGAAACGCTTGTACTTATCGTCTGCAAAGCTATGTCGCGTGCTGCGGTATGCGGAGACACTAAAATAACCATAGTAGAACACAGACCAAGCTTCTAAGTTGATGTAATAGCCAGTAAGAAGTAGTACAATTCAAGTTTTAGGTATCGATTATTGACATTTTGGCTGGCTTTGGTGCCTTGGACATGAGCTAGGACCTTAAGATTCTGCATGAAAGGAGGACTAGCAGCCGAGTTGCAGGGGAAAATGTGAAAAGTGTTCATATGTAGTAAAAACCTGAGAAATCCGTCCGTTTTCGTCATTTGTTATCGAATCGACTTAAAGCCAGATCGTCACATTGGCCGCTCTGCTCTCGGAAACGGTTGTACTTATCGTCTGCAAAGCTATGTCGCGTGTTGCCGTAGGCGGAAACAGGAAAAGCACCATAGTAGAACACAGATGAAGCTTCTAAGTTGATGTAATAGCGAGTAAGAAGTAGTCCAATTCAAGTTTTAGGTATCGATTATTGACTTTTTAGCTGGCTTTGGTGCCTTGGACATGAGCTAGGACCTTAAGATTCTGCATGAAAGGAGGACTAGCAGCCGAGTAGCACGGGAGAATGTGAAAAGTGTTCATATGTAGTAAAAACCTGGGAAATTCGTCCGTTTTCGTCATTTGTTATCGAATCGACTTAAAGCCAGATCGTCACATTGGCCGCTCTTCTCTCTGAAACGCTTGTACTTATCGTCTGCAAAGCGATGTCGCATGCTGCGGTATGCTGAGACACTACAAGCAGCATAGTAGAACACAGATGAAGCTTCTATGTTGATGTAATAGCCAGTAAGAAGTAGTACAATTCACGTTTTAGGTATCGATTATTGACTTTTTTGCTAGCTTTGGTGCCTTGGACATGAGCTAGGACCTTAAGATTCTGCATGAAAGGAGGACTAGCAGCCGAGTTGCAGGGGAGAATGTAAAAAGTGTTCATATGAAGTAAAGACCTGAGTAATCCGTCCGTTTTCGTCATTTGTTATCGAATCGACTTAAAGCCAGATCGTCACATAGGTCGCTCTGCTCTCAGAAACGGTTGTACTTATCGTCTGCAAAGCTATGTCGCGTGTTGCCGTAGGCGGAAACAGAAAAGCACCATAGTAGAACACAGATGAAGCTTCTAAGTTGATGTAATAGCCAGTAAGAAGTAGACCAATTAGAGATTTAGGTATCGATTATTGACTTTTTAGCTGGCTTTGGTGCCTTGGACATGAGCTAGGACTTTAAGATTCTGCATAAAAGGAGGACTAGCAGCCCAGTTGCACGGGAGAATGTGAAAAGTGTTCACATGTATTAGAAACCTGAGACATCCGTCCGTTTTCGTCATTTGTTATCGAATCGACTTAAAGCCAGATCGTCACATTGGCCGCTCTTCTCTCTGAAACGGTTGTACTTATCGTCTGCAAAGCTATGTCGCGTGCTGCGGTATGCGGAGACACTAAAAGCACCATAGTAGAACACAGATGAAGCTTCTAAGTTGATGTAATAGCCAGTAAGAAGTAGTACAATTCAAGTTTTACATATCGATTATTGACTTTTTAGCTGGCTTTGGTACCTTGGACATGAGCTAGTACCTTAAGATTCTGCATGAAAGGAGGACTAGCAGCCGAGTTGCACGGGAGAATGTGAAAAGTGTTCATATGTAGTAAAAACCTGAGAAATACGTCCGTTTTCGTCATTTGTTATCGAATCGACTTTAAGTCAGATCGTCACATTGGCCGTTCTTCTCTCTGAAACGGTTGTACTTATCGTCTGCAAAGCTATGTCACGTGCTGCGGTATGTGGAGACACCAAAAGCAAAATAGTAGAACACAGATGAAGCGTCTAAGTTGATGTAATAGCCAGTAAGAAGTAGTACAATTCAAGTTTTAGGTATCGATTATTGACTTTTTGGCTGGCTTTGGTGCCTTCGACATGAGCTAGGACCTTAAGATTCTGCTTGTATGGAGGACTAGCAGCCGAGTTGCACGGAAGAATGTGAAAAGTGTTCATATGCAGTAAAAACCTGAGACATCCGTCCGTTTTCGTCATTTGTTATCGAATCGACTTAAAGCCAGATAGTCACATTGGCCGCTCTTATCTCCGAAACGCTTGTACTTATCGTCTGCAAAGCTATGTCGCGTGCTGCGGTATGCGGAGACACTAAAATAACCATAGTAGAACACAGACCAAGCTTCTAAGTTGATGTAATAGCCAGTAAGAAGTAGTACAATTCAAGTTTTAGGTATCGATTATTGACTTTTTGGCTGGCTTTGGTGCCTTGGACATGAGCTAGGACCTTAAGATTCTGCATGACAGGAGGACTAGCAGCCGAGTTGCAGGGGAAAATGTGAAAAGTGTTCATATGTGGTAAAAACCTGAGAAATCCGTCCGATTTCGTCATTTGTTATCGAATCGACTTAAAGCCAGATCGCCACATTGGCCGCTCTGCTCTCGGAAACGGTTGTACTTATCGTCTGCAAAGCTATGTCGCGTGTTGCCGTAGGCGGAAACAGGAAAAGCACCATAGTAGAACACAGATGAAGCTTCTAAGTTGATGTAATAGCGAGTAAGAAGCAGTCCAATTCAAGTTTTAGGTATCGATTATTGACTTTTTAGCTGGCTTTGGTGCCTTGGACATGGGCTAGGACCTTAAGATTCTGCATGAAAGGAGGACTAGCAGCCGAGTAGCACGGGAGAATGTGAAAAGTGTTCATATGTAGTAAAAACCTGGGAAATTCGTGGGTTTTCGTCATTTGTTATCGAATCGACTTAAAGCCACATCGTCTTATTTGCCGCTCTTCTCTCTGAAACGCTTGTACTTATCGTGTGCAAAGCTATGTCGCATGCTGCGGTATGCTGAGACACTACAAGCAGCATAGTAAAACACAGATGAAGCTTCTAAGTTGATGTAATAGCCAGTAAGAAGTAGTACAATTCAAGTTTTAGGTATCGATTATTGACTTTTTAGCTGGCTTTGGTGCCTTGGACATGAGCTAGGACCTTAAGATTCTGCATGAAAGGAGGACTAGCAGCCGAGTTGCAGGGGAGAATGTAAAAAGTGTTCATAGGAAGTAAAAACCTGAGTAATCCGTCCGTTTTCGTCATTTGTTATCGAATCGACTTAAAGCCAGATCGTCACATTGGCCGCTCTGCTCTTGAAACGGTTGTACTTATCGTCTGCAAAGCAATGTCGCGTTTTGCCGTAGGCGGAAACAGAAAAGCACCATAGTAGAACACAGATGAAGCTTCTAAGTTGATGTAATAGCCAGTAAGAAGTAGACCAATTCAAGATTTAGGTATCGATTATTGACTTTTTATCTGGTTTTTTGTGCCTTGGACATGAGCTAGGACTTTATGATTCTGCATAAAAGGAGAACTAGCAGCCCAGTTGCACGGGAGAATGTGAAAAGTGTTCATATGTATTAAAAACCTGAGACATCCGTCAGTTTTCGTCATTTGTGATCGAATCGACTTAAAGCCAGATCGTCACATTGGCCGCTCTTCTCTCTGAAACGGTTGTACTTATCGTCTGCAAAGCTATGTCGCGTGCTGCGGTATGCTGAGACACTAAAAGCACCATAGTAGAACACAGATGGAGCTTCTAAGTTGATGTAATAGCCAGTAAGAAGTAGTACAATTCAAGTTTTAGGTATCGATTATTGACTTTTTAGCTGGCTTTGGTGCCTTGGACATGAGCTAGTACCTTAAAATTCTGCATGAAAGGAGGACTAGCAGCCGAGTTGCACGGGAGAATGTGAAAAGTGTTCATATGTAGAAAAAACCTTAGAAATCCATCCGTTTTCGTTATTTGTTATCGAATCGACTTAAAGCCAGATCGTCACATTGGCCGCTATTCTCTCTGAAACGGTTGTACTTATCGTCTGCAAAGCTATGTCGCGTGCTGCGGTATGTGGAAACACTAAAATTACCATAGTAGAACACAGATGAAGCATCTAAGTTGATGTAATAGCCAGTAAGAAGTAATCCAATTCAAGTTTTAGGTATCGATTATTGACTTTTTAGCTGGCTTTGGTGCCTTGGACATTAGCTAGGACCTTAAGATTCTACATGAAAGGAGGACTAGCAGCCGAGTTGCACGGGAGATTGTGAAAAGTGTTCATATGTAGTAAAAACCTGAGAAATCCGTCCGTTTTCGTCATTTGTTATCGAATCGACTTAAAGCCAGATCGTCACATTGGCCGCTCTGCTCTCTGAAAAAGTTGTACTTATCGTCTGCAAAGCTATGTCGCGTGCTGCGGTACGTGGACACAATAAAAGCACCATAGTAGAACACAGATGAAGCTTCTAAGTTGATGTAATAGCCAGTAAGAAGTAGTACAATTAAAGTTTTAGGTATCGATTATTGACTTTTTAGCTGGCTTTGATGCCTTGTACATGAGCTAGGACCTTAAGATTCTGCATGAAAGGAGGACTAGCAGCAGAGTTGCACGGGAGAATGTGAAAAGTGTTCATATGTAATAAAAACCTGAGAAATCCATCCGTTTTCATCATTTGTTATCGAATCGACTTAAAGTCAGATCGTCACATTGGCCGCTCTTCTCTCTGAAACGGTTGTACTTATCGTCTGCAAAGCTATGTCGCGTGTTGCCGTAGGCGGAAACAGAAAAGCACCATAGTAGAACAGAGATGAAGCTTCTAAGTTGATGTAATAGCCAGTAAGAAGCAGACCAATTAGAGATTTAGGTATCGATTATTGACTTTTTAGCTGGCTTTGGTGCCTTGGACATGAGATAGGACTTTAAGATTCTGCATAAAAGGAGGACTAACAGCCCAGTTGCACGGGAGAATGTGAAAAGTGTTCATATGTATTAGAAACCTGAGACATCCGTCCGTTTTCGTCATGTGTTATCGAATCGACTTAAAGCCAGATCGTCACATTGGCCGCTCTTCTCTCTGAAACGGTTGTACTTATCGTCTGCAAAGCTATGTCGCGTGCTGCGGTATGCGGAGACACTAAAAGCACCATAGTAGAACACAGATGAAGCTTCTAAGTTGATGTAATAGCGAGTAAGAAGTAGTACAATTCAAGTTTTACGTATCGATTATTTACTTTTTAGCTGGCTTTGGTGCCTTGGACATGAGCTAGTACCTTAAGATTCTGCATGAAAGGAGGACTAGCAGCAGAGTTGCACGGGAGAATGTGAAAAGTGTTCATATGTAATAAAAACCTGAGAAATCCATCCGTTTTCATCATTTGTTATCGAATCGACTTAAAGTCAGATCGTCACATTGGCCGCTCTTCTCTCTGAAACGGTTGTACTTATCGTCTGCAAAGCTATGTCGCGTGTTGCCGTAGGCGGAAACAGAAAAGCACCATAGTAGAACAGAGATGAAGCTTCTAAGTTGATGTAATAGCCAGTAAGAAGCAGACCAATTAGAGATTTAGGTATCGATTATTGACTTTTTAGCTGGCTTTGGTGCCTTGGACATGAGATAGGACTTTAAGATTCTGCATAAAAGGAGGACTAACAGCCCAGTTGCACGGGAGAATGTGAAAAGTGTTCATATGTATTAGAAACCTGAGACATCCGTCCGTTTTCGTCATGTGTTATCGAATCGACTTAAAGCCAGATCGTCACATTGGCCACTCTGCTCTTGAAACGGTTGTACTTATCGTCTGCAAAGCAATGTCGCGTTTTGCCGTAGGCGGAAACAGAAAAGCACCATAGTAGAACACAGATGAAGCTTCTAAGTTGATGTAATAGCCAGTAAGAAGTAGACCAATTCAAGATTTAGGTATCGATTATTGACTTTTTATCTGGTTTTTTGTGCCTTGGACATGAGCTAGGACTTTATGATTCTGCATAAAAGGAGAACTAGCAGCCCAGTTGCACGGGAGAATGTGAAAAGTGTTCATATGTATTAAAAACCTGAGACATCCGTCAGTTTTCGTCATTTGTGATCGAATCGACTTAAAGCCAGATCGTCACATTGGCCGCTCTTCTCTCTGAAACGGTTGTACTTATCGTCTGCAAAGCTATGTCGCGTGCTGCGGTATGCTGAGACACTAAAAGCACCATAGTAGAACACAGATGGAGCTTCTAAGTTGATGTAATAGCCAGTAAGAAGTAGTACAATTCAAGTTTTAGGTATCGATTATTGACTTTTTAGCTGGCTTTGGTGCCTTGGACATGAGCTAGTACCTTAAAATTCTGCATGAAAGGAGGACTAGCAGCCGAGTTGCACGGGAGAATGTGAAAAGTGTTCATATGTAGAAAAAACCTTAGAAATCCATCCGTTTTCGTTATTTGTTATCGAATCGACTTAAAGCCAGATCGTCACATTGGCCGCTATTCTCTCTGAAACGGTTGTACTTATCGTCTGCAAAGCTATGTCGCGTGCTGCGGTATGTGGAAACACTAAAATTACCATAGTAGAACACAGATGAAGCATCTAAGTTGATGTAATAGCCAGTAAGAAGTAATCCAATTCAAGTTTTAGGTATCGATTATTGACTTTTTAGCTGGCTTTGGTGCCTTGGACATTAGCTAGGACCTTAAGATTCTACATGAAAGGAGGACTAGCAGCCGAGTTGCACGGGAGATTGTGAAAAGTGTTCATATGTAGTAAAAACCTGAGAAATCCGTCCGTTTTCGTCATTTGTTATCGAATCGACTTAAAGCCAGATCGTCACATTGGCCGCTCTGCTCTCTGAAAAAGTTGTACTTATCGTCTGCAAAGCTATGTCGCGTGCTGCGGTACGTGGACACAATAAAAGCACCATAGTAGAACACAGATGAAGCTTCTAAGTTGATGTAATAGCCAGTAAGAAGTAGTACAATTAAAGTTTTAGGTATCGATTATTGACTTTTTAGCTGGCTTTGATGCCTTGTACATGAGCTAGGACCTTAAGATTCTGCATGAAAGGAGGACTAGCAGCAGAGTTGCACGGGAGAATGTGAAAAGTGTTCATATGTAATAAAAACCTGAGAAATCCATCCGTTTTCATCATTTGTTATCGAATCGACTTAAAGTCAGATCGTCACATTGGCCGCTCTTCTCTCTGAAACGGTTGTACTTATCGTCTGCAAAGCTATGTCGCGTGTTGCCGTAGGCGGAAACAGAAAAGCACCATAGTAGAACAGAGATGAAGCTTCTAAGTTGATGTAATAGCCAGTAAGAAGCAGACCAATTAGAGATTTAGGTATCGATTATTGACTTTTTAGCTGGCTTTGGTGCCTTGGACATGAGATAGGACTTTAAGATTCTGCATAAAAGGAGGACTAACAGCCCAGTTGCACGGGAGAATGTGAAAAGTGTTCATATGTATTAGAAACCTGAGACATCCGTCCGTTTTCGTCATGTGTTATCGAATCGACTTAAAGCCAGATCGTCACATTGGCCGCTCTTCTCTCTGAAACGGTTGTACTTATCGTCTGCAAAGCTATGTCGCGTGCTGCGGTATGCGGAGACACTAAAAGCACCATAGTAGAACACAGATGAAGCTTCTAAGTTGATGTAATAGCGAGTAAGAAGTAGTACAATTCAAGTTTTACGTATCGATTATTTACTTTTTAGCTGGCTTTGGTGCCTTGGACATGAGCTAGTACCTTAAGATTCTGCATGAAAGGAGGACTAGCAGCAGAGTTGCACGGGAGAATGTGAAAAGTGTTCATATGTAATAAAAACCTGAGAAATCCATCCGTTTTCATCATTTGTTATCGAATCGACTTAAAGTCAGATCGTCACATTGGCCGCTCTTCTCTCTGAAACGGTTGTACTTATCGTCTGCAAAGCTATGTCGCGTGTTGCCGTAGGCGGAAACAGAAAAGCACCATAGTAGAACAGAGATGAAGCTTCTAAGTTGATGTAATAGCCAGTAAGAAGCAGACCAATTAGAGATTTAGGTATCGATTATTGACTTTTTAGCTGGCTTTGGTGCCTTGGACATGAGATAGGACTTTAAGATTCTGCATAAAAGGAGGACTAACAGCCCAGTTGCACGGGAGAATGTGAAAAGTGTTCATATGTATTAGAAACCTGAGACATCCGTCCGTTTTCGTCATGTGTTATCGAATCGACTTAAAGCCAGATCGTCACATTGGCCGCTCTTCTCTCTGAAACGGTTGTACTTATCGTCTGCAAAGCTATGTCGCGTGCTGCGGTATGCGGAGACACTAAAAGCACCATAGTAGAACACAGATGAAGCTTCTAAGTTGATGTAATAGCGAGTAAGAAGTAGTACAATTCAAGTTTTACGTATCGATTATTTACTTTTTAGCTGGCTTTGGTGCCTTGGACATGAGCTAGTACCTTAAGATTCTGCATGAAAGGAGGACTAGCAGCCGAGTTGCACGGGAGAATGTGAAAAGTGTTCATATGTAGTAAAAACCTGAGAAATCCGTCCGTTTTCGTCATTTGTTATCGAATCGACTTTAAGTCAGATCGTCACATTGGCCGTTCTTTTCTCTGAAACGGTTGTACTTATCGTCTACAAAGCTATGTCACGTGCTGCGGTATGTGGAGACACTAAAAGCAAAATAGTAGAACACAGATGAAGCTTCTAAGTTGATGTAATGGCCAGTAAGAAGTAGTACAATTCAAGTTTTAGGTATCGATTAATGACTTTTTAGCTGGCTTTGGTGCCTTCGACATGAGCTAGGACCTTAAGATTCTGCATGTAAGGAGGACCAGCAGCCGAGTTGCACGGAAGAATGTGAAAAGTGTTCATATGCAGTAAAAACCTGAGACATCCGTCCGTTTTCGTCATTTGTTATCGAATCGACTTAAAGCCAGATAGTCACATTGGCCGCTCTTATCTCCGAAACGCTTGTACTTATCGTCTGCAAAGCTATGTCACGTGCTGCGGAATGCGGAGACACTAAAATAACCATAGTAGAACACAGACCAAGCTTCTAAGTTGATGTAATAGCCAGTAAGAAGTAGTACAATTCAAGTTTTAGGTATCGATTATTGACTTTTTGGCTGGCTTTGGTGCCTTGGACATGGGCTAGGACCTTAAGATTCTGCATGAAAGGAGGACTAGCAGCCGAGTTGCAGGGGAAAATGTGAAAAGTGTTCATATGTAGTAAAAACCTGAGAAATCCGTCCGTTTTCGTCATTTGTTATCGAATCGACTTAAAGCCAGATCGTCACATTGGCCGCTCTGCTCTCGGAAACGGTTGTACTTATCGTCTGCAAAGCTATGTCGCGTGTTGCCGTAGGCGGAAACAGGAAAAGCACCATAGTAGAACACAGATGAAGCTTCTAAGTTGATGTAATAGCGAGTAAGAAGTAGTCCAATTCAAGTTTTAGGTATCGATTATTGACTTTTTAGCTGGCTTTGGTGCCTTGGACATGAGCTAGGACCTTAAGATTCTGCATGAAAGGAGGACTAGCAGCCGGGTAGCACGGGAGAATGTGAAAAGTGTTCATATGTAGTAAAAACCTGGGAAATTCGTCCGTTTTCGTCATTTGTTATCGAATCGATTTAAAGCCACATCGTCTTATTTGCCGCTCTTCTCTCTGAAACGCTTGTACTTATCGTCTGCAAAGCTATGTCGCATGCTGCGGTATGCTGAGACACTACAAGCAGCATAGTAGAACACAGATGAAGCTTCTAAGTTGATGTAATAGCCAGTAAGAAGTAGTACAATTCAAGTTTTAGGTATCGATTATTAACTTTTTAGCTAGCTTTGGTGCCTTGGACATGAGCTAGGACCTTAAGATTCTGCATGAAAGGAGGACTAGCAGCCGAGTAGCACGGGAGAATGTGAAAAGTGATCATATGTAGTAAAAACCTGAGAAATTCGTCCGTTTTCGTCATTTGATATCGAATCGACTTAAAGCCAGATCGTCACATTGGCCGCTCTTCTCTCTGAAACGCTTGTACTTATCGTCTGCAAAGCTATGTCGCATGCTGCGGTATGCTGAGACACTACAAGCAGCATAGTAAAACACAGATGTAGCTTCTAAGTTGATGTAATAGCCAGTAAGAAGTAGAACAATTCAAGTTTTAGGTATCGATTATTGACTTTTTAGCTGGCTTTGGTGCCTTGGACATGAGCTAGGACCTTAAGAATCTGCATGAAAGGAGGACTAGCAGCCGAGTTGCAGGGGAGAATGTAAAAAGTGTTCATATGAAGTAAAAACCTGAGTAATCCGTCCGTTTTCGTCATTTGTTATCGAATCGACTTAAAGCCAGATCGTCACATTGGCCGCTCTGCTCTTGAAACGGTTGTACTTATCGTCTGCAAAGCAATGTCGCGTTTTGCCGTAGGCGGAAACAGAAAAGCACCATAGTAGAACACAGATGAAGCTTCTAAGTTGATGTAATAGCCAGTAAGAAGTAGACCAATTCAAGATTTAGGTATCGATTATTGACTTTTTAGCTGGTTTTTTGTGCCCTGGACAAGAGCTAGGACTTTATGATTCTGCATAAAAGGAGGACTAGCAGCCCAGTTGCACGGGAGAATGTGAAAAGTGTTCATATGTAGTAAAAACCTTAGAAATCTATCCGTTTTCGTTATTTGTTATCGAATCGACTTAAAGCCAGATCGTCACATTGGCCGCTATTCTCTCTGAAACGGTTGTACTTATCGTCTGCAAAGCTATGTCGCGTGCTGCGGTATGTGGAGACACTAAAATTACCATAGTAGAACGCAGATGAAGCTTCTAAGTTGATGTAATAGCCAGTAAGAAGTAGACCAATTAGAGATTTAGGTATCGATTATTGACTTTTTAGCTGGCTTTGGTGCCTTGGACATGAGCTAGGACTTTAAGATTCTGCATAAAAGGAGGACTAGCAGCCCAGTTGCACGGGAGAATGTGAAAAGTGTTCACATGTATTAGAAACCTGAGACATCCGTCCGTTTTCGTCATTTGTTATCGAATCGACTTAAAGCCAGATCGTCACATTGGCCGCTCTTCTCTCTGAAACGGTTGTACTTATCGTCTGCAAAGCTATGTCGCGTGCTGCGGTATGCGGAGACACTAAAAGCACCATAGTAGAACACAGATGAAGCTTCTAAGTTGATGTAATAGCCAGTAAGAAGTAGTACAATTCAAGTTTTACATATCGATTATTGACTTTTTAGCTGGCTTTGGTACCTTGGACATGAGCTAGTACCTTAAGATTCTGCATGAAAGGAGGACTAGCAGCCGAGTTGCACGGGAGAATGTGAAAAGTGTTCATATGTAGTAAAAACTTGAGAAATACGTCCGTTTTCGTCATTTGTTATCGAATCGACTTTAAGTCAGATCGTCACATTGGCCGTTCTTCTCTCTGAAACGGTTGTACTTATCGTCTGCAAAGCTATGTCACGTGCTGCGGTATGTGGAGACACCAAAAGCAAAATAGTAGAACACAGATGAAGCTTCTAAGTTGATGTAATAGCCAGTAAGAAGTAGTACAATTCAAGTTTTAGGTATCGATTATTGACTTTTTGGCTGGCTTTGGTGCCTTGGACATGAGCTAGGACCTTAAGATTCTGCATGACAGGAGGACTAGCAGCCGAGTTGCAGGGGAAAATGTGAAAAGTGTTCATATGTGGTAAAAACCTGAGAAATCCGTCCGATTTCGTCATTTGTTATCGAATCGACTTAAAGCCAGATCGCCACATTGGCCGCTCTGCTCTCGGAAACGGTTGTACTTATCGTCTGCAAAGCTATGTCGCGTGTTGCCGTAGGCGGAAACAGGAAAAGCACCATAGTAGAACACAGATGAAGCTTCTAAGTTGATGTAATAGCGAGTAAGAAGCACTCCAATTCAAGTTTTAGGTATCGATTATTGACTTTTTAGCTGGCTTTGGTGCCTTGGACATGGGCTAGGACCTTAAGATTCTGCATGAAAGGAGGACTAGCAGCCGAGTAGCACGGGAGAATGTGAAAAGTGTTCATATGTAGTAAAAACCTGGGAAATTCGTGGGTTTTCGTCATTTGTTATCGAATCGACTTAAAGCCACATCGTCTTATTTGCCGCTCTTCTCTCTGAAACGCTTGTACTTATCGTGTGCAAAGCTATGTCGCATGCTGCGGTATGCTGAGACACTACAAGCAGCATAGTAAAACACAGATGAAGCTTCTAAGTTGATGTAATAGCCAGTAAGAAGTAGTACAATTCAAGTTTTAGGTATCGATTATTGACTTTTTAGCTGGCTTTGGTGCCTTGGACATGAGCTAGGACCTTAAGATTCTGCATGAAAGGAGGACTAGCAGCCGAGTTGCAGGGGAGAATGTAAAAAGTGTTCATATGAAGTAAAAACCTGAGTAATCCGTCCGTTTTCGTCATTTGTTATCGAATCGACTTAAAGCCAGATCGTCACATTGGCCGCTCTGCTCTTGAAACGGTTGTACTTATCGTCTGCAAAGCAATGTCGCGTTTTGCCGTAGGCGGAAACAGAAAAGCACCATAGTAGAACACAGATGAAGCTTCTAAGTTGATGTAATAGCCAGTAAGAAGTAGACCAATTCAAGATTTAGGTATCGATTATTGACTTTTTAGCTGGTTTTTTGTGCCTTGGACATGAGCTAGGACTTTATGATTCTGCATAAAAGGAGAACTAGCAGCCCAGTTGCACGGGAGAATGTGAAAAGTGTTCATATGTATTAAAAACCTGAGACATCCGTCAGTTTTCGTCATTTGTGATCGAATCGACTTAAAGCCAGATCGTCACATTGGCCGCTCTTCTCTCTGAAACGGTTGTACTTATCGTCTGCAAAGCTATGTCGCGTGCTGCGGTATGCTGAGACACTAAAAGCACCATAGTAGAACACAGATGGAGCTTCTAAGTTGATGTAATAGCCAGTAAGAAGTAGTACAATTCAAGTTTTAGGTATCGATTATTGACTTTTTAGCTGGCTTTGGTGCCTTGGACATGAGCTAGTACCTTAAAATTCTGCATGAAAGGAGGACTAGCAGCCGAGTTGCACGGGAGAATGTGAAAAGTGTTCATATGTAGAAAAAACCTTAGAAATCCATCCGTTTTCGTTATTTGTTATCGAATCGACTTAAAGCCAGATCGTCACATTGGCCGCTATTCTCTCTGAAACGGTTGTACTTATCGTCTGCAAAGCTATGTCGCGTGCTGCGGTATGTGGAAACACTAAAATTACCATAGTAGAACACAGATGAAGCATCTAAGTTGATGTAATAGCCAGTAAGAAGTAATCCAATTCAAGTTTTAGGTATCGATTATTGACTTTTTAGCTGGCTTTGGTGCCTTGGACATTAGCTAGGACCTTAAGATTCTACATGAAAGGAGGACTAGCAGCCGAGTTGCACGGGAGATTGTGAAAAGTGTTCATATGTAGTAAAAACCTGAGAAATCCGTCCGTTTTCGTCATTTGTTATCGAATCGACTTAAAGCCAGATCGTCACATTGGCCGCTCTGCTCTCTGAAAAAGTTGTACTTATCGTCTGCAAAGCTATGTCGCGTGCTGCGGTACGTGGACACAATAAAAGCACCATAGTAGAACACAGATGAAGCTTCTAAGTTGATGTAATAGCCAGTAAGAAGTAGTACAATTAAAGTTTTAGGTATCGATTATTGACTTTTTAGCTGGCTTTGATGCCTTGTACATGAGCTAGGACCTTAAGATTCTGCATGAAAGGAGGACTAGCAGCAGAGTGGCACGGGAGAATGTGAAAAGTGTTCATATGTAATAAAAACCTGAGAAATCCATCCGTTTTCATCATTTGTTATCGAATCGACTTAAAGTCAGATCGTCACATTGGCCGCTCTTCTCTCTGAAACGGTTGTACTTATCGTCTGCAAAGCTATGTCGCGTGTTGCCGTAGGCGGAAACAGAAAAGCACCATAGTAGAACAGAGATGAAGCTTCTAAGTTGATGTAATAGCCAGTAAGAAGCAGACCAATTAGAGATTTAGGTATCGATTATTGACTTTTTAGCTGGCTTTGGTGCCTTGGACATGAGATAGGACTTTAAGATTCTGCATAAAAGGAGGACTAACAGCCCAGTTGCACGGGAGAATGTGAAAAGTGTTCATATGTATTAGAAACCTGAGACATCCGTCCGTTTTCGTCATGTGTTATCGAATCGACTTAAAGCCAGATCGTCACATTGGCCGCTCTTCTCTCTGAAACGGTTGTACTTATCGTCTGCAAAGCTATGTCGCGTGCTGCGGTATGCGGAGACACTAAAAGCACCATAGTAGAACACAGATGAAGCTTCTAAGTTGATGTAATAGCGAGTAAGAAGTAGTACAATTCAAGTTTTACGTATCGATTATTGACTTTTTAGCTGGCTTTGGTGCCTTGGACATGAGCTAGTACCTTAAGATTCTGCATGAAAGGAGGACTAGCAGCCGAGTTGCACGGGAGAATGTGAAAAGTGTTCATATGTAGTAAAAACCTGAGAAATCCGTCCGTTTTCGTCATTTGTTATCGAATCGACTTTAAGTCAGATCGTCACATTGGCCGTTCTTTTCTCTGAAACGGTTGTACTTATCGTCTACAAAGCTATGTCACGTGCTGCGGTATGTGGAGACACTAAAAGCAAAATAGTAGAACAGAGATGAAGCTTCTAAGTTGATGTAATGGCCAGTAAGAAGTAGTACAATTCAAGTTTTAGGTATCGATTAATGACTTTTTAGCTGGCTTTGGTGCCTTCGACATGAGCTAGGACCTTAAGATTCTGCATGTAAGGAGGACTAGCAGCCGAGTTGCACGGAAGAATGTGAAAAGTGTTCATATGCAGTAAAAACCTGAGACATCCGTCCGTTTTCGTCATTTGTTATCGAATCGACTTAAAGCCAGATAGTCACATTGGCCGCTCTTATCTCCGAAACGCTTGTACTTATCGTCTGCAAAGCTATGTCACGTGCTGCGGAATGCGGAGACACTAAAATAACCATAGTAGAACACAGACCAAGCTTCTAAGTTGATGTAATAGCCAGTAAGAAGTAGTACAATTCAAGTTTTAGGTATCGATTATTGACTTTTTGGCTGGCTTTGGTGCCTTGGACATGGGCTAGGACCTTAAGATTCTGCATGAAAGGAGGACTAGCAGCCGAGTTGCAGGGGAAAATGTGAAAAGTGTTCATATGTAGTAAAAACCTGAGAAATCCGTCCGTTTTCGTCATTTGTTATCGAATCGACTTAAAGCCAGATCGTCACATTGGCCGCTCTGCTCTCGGAAACGGTTGTACTTATCGTCTGCAAAGCTATGTCGCGTGTTGCCGTAGGCGGAAACAGGAAAAGCACCATAGTAGAACACAGATGAAGCTTCTAAGTTGATGTAATAGCGAGTAAGAAGTAGTCCAATTCAAGTTTTAGGTATCGATTATTGACTTTTTAGCTGGCTTTGGTGCCTTGGACATGAGCTAGGACCTTAAGATTCTGCATGAAAGGAGGACTAGCAGCCGGGTAGCACGGGAGAATGTGAAAAGTGTTCATATGTAGTAAAAACCTGGGAAATTCGTCCGTTTTCGTCATTTGTTATCGAATCGATTTAAAGCCACATCGTCTTATTTGCCGCTCTTCTCTCTGAAACGCTTGTACTTATCGTCTGCAAAGCTATGTCGCATGCTGCGGTATGCTGAGACACTACAAGCAGCATAGTAGAACACAGATGAAGCTTCTAAGTTGATGTAATAGCCAGTAAGAAGTAGTACAATTCAAGTTTTAGGTATCGATTATTAACTTTTTAGCTAGCTTTGGTGCCTTGGACATGAGCTAGGACCTTAAGATTCTGCATGAAAGGAGGACTAGCAGCCGAGTAGCACGGGAGAATGTGAAAAGTGATCATATGTAGTAAAAACCTGAGAAATTCGTCCGTTTTCGTCATTTGATATCGAATCGACTTAAAGCCAGATCGTCACATTGGCCGCTCTTCTCTCTGAAACGCTTGTACTTATCGTCTGCAAAGCTATGTCGCATGCTGCGGTATGCTGAGACACTACAAGCAGCATAGTAAAACACAGATGTAGCTTCTAAGTTGATGTAGTAGCCAGTAAGAAGTAGAACAATTCAAGTTTTAGGTATCGATTATTGACTTTTTAGCTGGCTTTGGTGCCTTGGACATGAGCTAGGACCTTAAGAATCTGCATGAAAGGAGGACTAGCAGCCGAGTTGCAGGGGAGAATGTAAAAAGTGTTCATATGAAGTAAAAACCTGAGTAATCCGTCCGTTTTCGTCATTTGTTATCGAATCGACTTAAAGCCAGATCGTCACATTGGCCGCTCTGCTCTTGAAACGGTTGTACTTATCGTCTGCAAAGCAATGTCGCGTTTTGCCGTAGGCGGAAACAGAAAAGCACCATAGTAGAACACAGATGAAGCTTCTAAGGTGATGTAATAGCCAGTAAGAAGTAGACCAATTCAAGATTTAGGTATCGATTATTGACTTTTTAGCTGGTTTTTTGTGCCCTGGACAAGAGCTAGGACTTTATGATTCTGCATAAAAGGAGGACTAGCAGCCCAGTTGCACGGGAGAATGTGAAAAGTGTTCATATGTAGTAAAAACCTTAGAAATCTATCCGTTTTCGTTATTTGTTATCGAATCGACTTAAAGCCAGATCGTCACATTGGCCGCTATTCTCTCTGAAACGGTTGTACTTATCGTCTGCAAAGCTATGTCGCGTGCTGCGGTATGTGGAGACACTAAAATTACCATAGTAGAACACAGATGAAGCATCTAAGTTGATGTAATAGCCAGTAATAAGTAATCCAATTCAAGTTTTGGGTATCGATTATTGACTTTTTAGCTGGCTTTGGTGCCTTGGACATGAGCTAGGACCTTAAGTTTCTACATGAAAGGAAGACTAGCAGCCGAGTTGCACGGGAGAATGTGAAAAGTGTTCATATGTAGTAAAAACCTGAGAAATCCGTCCGATTTCGTCATTTGTTATCGAATCGTCTTAAAGCCAGATCGTCACATTGGCTGCTCTTCTCTCTGAAACGGTTGTACTTATCGTCTACAAAGCTATGTCACGTGCTTCGGTATGTGGAGACACTAAAAGCACCATAGTAGAACACAGATGAAGCTTCTAAGTTGATGTAATAGCCAGTAAGAAGTAGTACAATTCAAGTTTTAGGTATCGATTATTGACTTTTTAGCTGGCTTTGGTGGCTTCGACATGAGCTAGGACCTTAAGATTCTGCATGTAAGGAATACTAGCAGCCGAGTTGCACGGGAGAATGTGAAAAGTGTTCATATGTAGTAAAAACCTGAGAAATCCGTCCGTTTTCGTCATTTGTTATCGAATCGACTTAAAGCCAGATCGTCACATTGGTCGCTCTTCTCTCTGAAACGGTTGTACTTATCGTCTGCAAAGCTATGTCGCATGCTGCGGTATGCTTAGACACTACAAGCAGCATAGTAGAACACAGATGAAGCTTCTAAGTTGATGTAATAGCCAGTAAGAAGTAGTACAATTCAAGTTTTAGGTATCGATTATTGACTTTTTAGCTAGCTTTGGTGCCTTTGACATGAGCTAGGACCTTAAGATTCAGCATGAAAGGAGAACTAGCAGCCCAGTTGCACGGGAGAATGTGAAAAGTGTTCATATGTATTAAAAACCTGAGACATCCGTCAGTTTTCATCATTTGTGATCGAATCGACTTAAAGCCAGATCGTCACATTGGCCGCTCTTCTCTCTGAAACGGTTGTACTTATCGTCTGCAAAGCTATGTCGCGTGCTGCGGTATGCGGAGACACTAAAAGCACCATAGTAGAACACAGATGTAGCTTCTAAGTTGATGTAATAGCCAGTAAGAAGTAGTACAATTCAAGTTTTAGGTATCGATTATTGACTTTTTAGCTGGCTTTGGTGCCTTGGACATGAGCTAGGACCTTAAGATTCTACATGAAAGGAGGACTAGCAGCCGAGGTGCACGGGAGATTGTGAAAAGTGTTCATATGTAGTAAAAACCTGAGAAATCCGTCCGTTTTCGTCATTTGTTATCGAATCGACTTAAAGCCAGATCGTCACATTGGCCGCTCTTCTCTCTGAAAAAGTTGTACTTATCGTCTGCAAAGCTATGTCGCATGCTGCGGTACGTGGACACAATAAAAGCACCATAGTAGAACACAGATGAAGCTTCTAAGTTGATGTAATAGCCAGTAAGAAGTTGTAGAATTCAAGTTTTTGGTATCGATTATTGACTTTTTTGCTGGCTTTGGTGCCTTGGACATGAGCTAGGACTTTAAGATTCTGCATGAAAGGAGGACTAGCAGCCAAGTTGCACGGGAGAATGCGAAAAGTGTTCATAAGTAGTAAAAACCTGAGAAATCCGTCCGTTTTCGTCATTTGTTATCGAATCGACTTAAAGCCAGATCGTCACATTGGCCGCTCTGCTCTCGGAAACGGTTGTACTTATCGTCTGCAAAGCTATGTCGCGTGTTGCCGTAGGCGGAAACAGGAAAAGCACCATAGTAGAACACAGATGAAGCTTCTAAGTTGATGTAATAGCGAGTAAGAAGTAGTCCAATTCAAGTTTTAGGTATCGATTATTGACTTTTTAGCTGGCTTTGGTGCCTTGGACATGAGCTAGGACCTTAAGATTCTGCATGAAAGGAGGACTAGCAGCCGAGTAGCACGGGAGAATGTGAAAAGTGTTCATATGTAGCAAAAACCTGGGAAATTCGTCCGTTTTCGTCATTTGTTATCGAATCGACTTAAAGCCGCATCGTCTTATTTGCCGCTCTTCTCTCTGAAACGCTTGTACTTATCGTCTGCAAAGCTATGTCGCATGCTGCGGTATGCTGAGACACTACAAGCAGCATAGTAGAACACAGATGAAGCTTCTAAGTTGATGTAATAGCCAGTAAGAAGTAGTACAATTCAAGTTTTAGGTATCGATTATTGACTTTTTAGCTGGCTTTGGTGCCTTGGACATGAGCTAGGACCTTACGATTCTGCATGAATGGAGGATTAGCAGCCGAGTTGCACGGGAGAATGTGAAAAGTCTTCATATGTAGTAAAAACCTGAGAAATCTGTCCGTTTTCGTCATTTGTTATCGAATCGACTTAAAGCCAGATCATCACATTGGCCGCTCTTCTCTCTGAAACGGTTGTACTTATCGTCTGCAAAGCTATGTCGCGTACTGCGGTATGTGGAGACACTAAAAGCACCATAGTAGAACACAGATGAACCTTCTAAGTTGATGTAATAGCCAGTAAGAAATAGTACAATTAAAGTTTTAGGTATCGATTATTGACTTTTTAGCTGGCTTTGGTGCCTTGGACATGAGCTAGGACCTTAAGATTCTGCATGAAAGGAGGACTAGCAGCCGAGTTGCACGGGAGAATGTGAAAAGTGTTCATATGTAGTAAAAACCTGAGAAATCCGTCTGTTTTCGTCGTTTGTTATCGAATTGACTTTAAACCAGATCGTCACATTGGCCGCTCTTCTCTCTGAAACGGGTGTACCTATCGTCTGCAAAGCTATGTCGCGTGCTGCGGTATGTGGAGACACTAAAATTACCATAGTAGAACACAGATGAAGCATCTAAGTTGATGTAATAGCCAGTAAGAAGTAATCCAATTCAAGTTTTGTGTATCGATTATTGACTTTTTAGCTGGCTTTGGTGCCTTGGACATGAGCTAGGACCTTAAGATTCTGCATGAAAGGAGGACTAGCAGCCGAGTTGCACGGGAGAATATGAAAAGTGTTCATATGTTATAAAAACCTGAGAAATCCGTCCGTTTTCGTCATTTGTTATCGAATCGACTTAAAGCCAGATCATCACATTGGCCGCTCTTCTCTCTGATACGGTTGTACTTATCGTCTACTAAGCCATGTCGCGTGCTGCGGTATGCGGAGACACTAAAAGCACCATAGTAGAACACAGATGAAGCTTCTAAGTTGATGTAATAGCCAGTAAGAAGTAGTCCAATTCAAGTTTTAGGTATCGGTTATTGACTTTTTAGCTGGCTTTGGTGCCTTGGACATGAGCTAGGCCCTTAAGATTCTGCATGAAAGGAGGACTAGCAGCCGAGTTGCACGGGAGAATGTGAAAAGTGTTCATATGTAAAAAAATACCTGAGAAATCCGTCCGTTTTCGTCATTTGTTATCGAATCGACTTAAAGCCAGATCGTCACATTGGTCGCTCTTCTCTCTGAAACGTTTGTACTTATCGTCTGCAAAGCTATGTCGCATGCTGCGGTATGCTGAGACACTACAAGCAGCATAGTAGAACACAGATGAAGCTTCTAAGTTGATGTAATAGCCAGTAAGAAGTAGTCCAATTCAAGATTTAAGTATCGATTATTGAATTTTTAGCTAGCTTTGGTGCCTTGGACATGAGCTAGGACCTTAAGATTCAGCATGAAAGGAGGACTAGCAGCCGAGTAGCACGGGAGAATGTGAAAAGTGTTCATATGTAGTAAAAACCTGAGAAATTCGTCCGTTTTCGTCATTTGTTATCGAATCGACTTAAAGCCAGTTCGTCACATTGGCCGCTCTTCTCTCTGAAACGCTTGTACTTATCGTCTGCAAAGCTATGTCGCGTGCTGCGGTATGCGGAGACACTAAAATCACCATAGTAGAACACAGATGAAGCTTCTAAGTTGACGTAATAGCCAGGAAGAAGTAGTACAATTCAAGTTTTAGGTGTCGATTATTGACTTTTTAGCTTGCTTTGGTGCCTTGGACATGAGCTAGGACCTTAACATTCTGCATGAAAGGAGGACTAGCAGCCGATTTGCATGGGAGAATGTTAAAAGTGTTCATATGTAGTAAAAACCCGAGAAATCCGTCCGTTTTCGTCATTTGTTATCGAATCGACTTAAAGCCAGATCGTCACATTAGCCGCTCTTCTCTCTGAAACGGTTGTACTTATCGATTGCAAAGCTATGTCGCGTGTTGCGGTATGCGGAGACACTAAAAGCAACATAGTAGAACACAGATGAAGCTTCTAAGTTGATGTAATAGCCAGTAAGAAGTAGTACAATTAAAGTTTTAGGTATCGGTTAATGACATTTTACCCTTGTTTGGTGCCTTGGACACGAGCTAGGAAATTAAGATTTTGCATGAAGGAGGACTAGCAGCCGAGTTGCACGGGAGAATGTGAAAAGTGTTCATATGTAGTAAAAACCCGAGAAATCCGTCCGTTTTCGTCATTTGTTATCGAATCGACTTAAAGCCAGATCGTCACATTGGCCGCTCTTCTCTCTGAAACGGTTGTACTTATCGTCTACAGAGCTATGTCGCGTGCTGCAATATGCGGAGACACTAAAAGCACCATAGTAGAACACAGATGATGCTTCTAAGTTGAGGTAATAGCCAGTAAGAAGTAGTCCAATTCAAGATTTAGGTATCGATTATTGACTTTTTAGCTGGCTTTGGTGCCTTGGACACGAGCTAGGAAATTAAGATTTTGCATGAAGGAGGACTAGCAGCCGAGTTGCACGAGAGAATGTAAAAAGTGTTCATATGTAGTAAAAACCTGAGAAATCCGTCCGTTTTCGTCATTTGTTATCGAATCGACTTATAGCAAGATAGTCACATTGGCCGCTCTTCTATCCGAAACGCTTGTACTTATCGTCTGCAAAGCTATGTCGCGTGCTGCGGTATGCGGAGACACTAAAGTAACCATAGTAGAACAGAGACCAAGCTTGTAAGTTGATGTAATAGCCAGTAAGAAGTAGTACAATTCAAGTTTTAGGTATCGGTTAATGACTTTTACCCTTCTTTGGTGCCTTGGACACGAGCTAGGAAATTAAGATTTTGCATGATGGAGGACTATCAGCCGAGTTGCACGGGAGAATGTGAAAAGTGTTGATATGTAGTAAAAACCTGAGAAATCCGTCCGTTTTCGTAATTTGTTATCGAATCGACTTAAAGCCAGATCGTCACATTGAACGCTCTGCTCTCGGAAACGGTTGTACTTATCGTCTGCAAAGCTATGTCGCGTGTTGCCGTAGGCGGAAACAGGAAAAGCACCATAGTAGAACACAGATGAAGCTTCTAAGTTGATGTAATAGCCAGTAAGAAGTAGTCCAATTCAAGTTTTAGGTATCGATTATTAACTTTTTAGCTGGCTTTGGTGCCTTGGACATGAGCTAGGACCTTAAGATTCTGCATGTAAGGAGGACTAGCAGCCGAGTTGCACGGGAGGATGTGAAAAGTGTTCATATGTAATAAAAACCTGAGAAATCCGTCCGTTTTCGTCATTTGTTATCGAATCGACTTAAAGCCAGATAGTCACATTGGCCGCTCTTCTCTCCGAAACGCTTGTACTTATCGTCTGCAAAGCTATGTCGCGTGCTGCGGTATGCGGACTCACTAAAAGCACCATAGTAGAACACAGATGAAGCTTCTAAGTTGATGTAATAGCCAGTAAGAAGTAGTACAATTCAAGTTTTACGTATCGATTATTGACTTTTTAGCTGGCTTTGGTGCCTTGGACATGAGCTAGTACCTTAAGATTCTGCATGAAAGGAGGACTAGCAGCCGAGTTGCACGGGAGAATGTGAAAAGTGTTCATATGTAGTAAAAACCTGAGAAATCCGTCCGTTTTTGTCATTTGTTATCGAATCGACTTAAAGCCAGATCGTCACATTGGCCGCTCTTCTCTCTGAAACGGTTGTACTTATCGTCTGCAAAGCTATGTCGCTTGTTGCGGTATGCGGAGACACTAAAATAACCATAGTAGAACACAGACCATGCTTGTAAGTTGATGTAATAGCCAGTAAGAAGTAGTCCAATTCAAGTTTTAGGTATCGATTATTGACTTTTTAGCTAGCTTCGGTGCCTTGGACATGTGCTAGGACCTTAAGATTCTGCATGAAAGGAGGACTAGCAGCCGAGTTGCACGGGAGAATGTGAAAAGTGTTCATATGTAAAAAAATACCTGAAAAATCCGTCCGTTTTCGTCATTTGTTATCGAATCGACTTAAAGCCAGATCCTCACATTGGTCGCTCTTCTCTCTGAACCGTTTGTACTTATCGTCTGCAAAGCTATGTCGCATGCTGCGGTATGCTGAGACACTACAAGCAGCATAGTAGAACACAGATGAAGCTTCTAAGTTGATGTAATAGCCAGTAAGAAGTAGTCCAATTCAAGATTTAGGTATCGATTATTGAATTTTTAGCTAGCTTTGGTGCCTTGGACATGAGCTAGGACCTTAAGATTCAGCATGAAAGTAGGACTAGCAGCCGAGTAGCACGGGAGGATGTGAAAAGTGTTCATATGTAGTAAAAACCTGAGAAATTCGTCCGTTTTCGTCATTAGATATCGAATCGACTTAAAGCCAGATCGTCACATTGGCCGCTCTTCTCTCTGAAACGCTTGTACTTATCGTCTGCAAAGCTATGTCGCGTGCTGCGGTATGCGGAGACACTAAAATCACCATAGTAGAACACAGATGAAGCTTCTAAGTTGACGTAATAGCCAGGAAGAAGTAGTACAATTCAAGTTTTAGGTGTCGATTATTGACTTTTTAGCTTGCTTTGGTGCCTTGGACATGAGCTAGGACCTTAACATTCTGCATGAAAGGAGGACTAGCAGCCGATTTGCATGGGAGAATGTTAAAAGTGTTCATATGTAGTAAAAACCCGAGAAATCCGTCCGTTTTCGTCAATTGTTATCGAATCGACTTAAAGCCAGATCGTCACATTGGCCGCTCTTCTCTCTGAAACGGTTGTACTTATCGTCTACAGAGCTATGTCGCGTGCTGCAATATGCGGAGACACTAAAAGCACCATAGTAGAACACAGATGATGCTTCCAAGTTGAGGTAATAGCCAGTAAGAAGTAGTCCAATTCAAGATTTAGGTATCGATTATTGACTTTTTAGCTGGCTTTGGTGCCTTGGACACGAGCTAGGAAATTAAGATTTTGCATGAAGGAGGACTAGCAGCCGAGTTGCACGAGAGAATGTAAAAAGTGTTCATATGTAGTAAAAACCTGAGAAATTCGTCCGTTTTCGTCATTTGTTATCGAATCGACTTATAGCCAGATAGTCACATTGGCCGCTCTTCTATCCGAAACGCTTGTACTTATCGTCTGCAAAGCTATGTCGCGTGCTGCGGTATGCGGAGACACTAAAGTAACCATAGTAGAACACAGACCAAGCTTGTAAGTTGATGTAATAGCCAGTAAGAAGTAGTACAATTCAAGTTTTAGGTATCGGTTAATGACTTTTACCCTTCTTTGGTGCCTTGGACACGAGCTAGGAAATTAAGATTTTGCATGAAGGAGGACTAGCAGCCGAGTTGCACGGGAGAATGTGAAAAGTGTTGATATGTAGTAAAAACCAGAGAAATCCGTCCGTTTTCGTAATTTGTTATCGAATCGACTTAAAGCCAGATCGTCACTTTGAACGCTCTGCTCTCGGAAACGGTTGTACTTATCGTCTGCAAAGCTATGTCGCGTGTTGCCGTAGGCGGAAACAGGAAAAGCACCATAGTAGAACACAGATGAAGCTTCTAAGTTGATGTAATAGCCAGTAAGAAGTAGTCCAATTCAAGTTTTAGGTATCGATTATTAACTTTTTAGCTGGCTTTGGTGCCTTGGACATGAGCTAGGACCTTAAGATTCTGCATGAAAGGAGGACTAGCAGCCGAGTTGCACGGGAGGATGTGAAAAGTGTTCATATGTAATAAAAACCTGAGAAATCCGTCCGTTTTCGTCATTTGTTATCGAATCGACTTAAAGCCAGATAGTCACATTGGCCGCTCTTCTCTCCGAAACGCTTGTACTTATCGTCTGCAAAGCTATGTCGCGTGCTGCGGTATGCGGACTCACTAAAAGCACCATAGTAGAACACAGATGAAGCTTCTAAGTTGATGTAATAGCCAGTAAGAAGTAGTACAATTAAAGTTTTAGGTATCAGTTAATGACTTTTACCCTTCTTTGGTGCCTTGGACACGAGCTAGGAAATTAAGATTTTGCATGAAGGAGGACTATCAGCCGAGTTGCACGGGAGAATGTGAAAAGTGTTCATATGTAGTAAAAACCTGAGAAATCCGTCCGTTTTTGTCATTTGTTATCGAATCGACTTAAAGCCAGATCGTCACATTGGCCGCTCTTATCTCTGAAACTGTTGTACTTATCGTCTGCAAAGCTATGTCGCTTGCTGCGGTATGCGGAGACACTAAAATGACCATAGTAGAACACAGATGAAGCATCTAAGTTGATGTAATAGCCAGTAAGAAGTAGTCCAATTCAAGTTTTAGGTATCGATTATTGACTTTTTAGCTAGCTTCGGTGCCTTGGACATGTGCTAGGACCTTAAGATTCTGCATGAAAGGAGGACTAGCAGCCGAGTTGCACGGGAGAATGTGAAAAGTGTTCATATGTAGTAAAAACCTGAGAAATCCGTCCGTTTTCGTCATTTGTTATCGAATCGACTTAAAGCCAGATCCTCACATTGGTCGCTCTTCTCTCTGAACCGTTTGTACTTATCGTCTGCAAAGCTATGTCGCATGCTGCGGTATGCTGAGACACTACAAGCAGCATAGTAGAACACAGATGAAGCTTCTAAGTTGATGTAATAGCTAGTAAGAAGTAGTACAATTCAAGTTTTAGGTATCGATTATTGACTTTTTAGCTGGCTTTGGTGCCTTGGACACGAGCTAGGAAATTAAGATTTTGCATGAAGGAGGACTAGCAGCCGAGTTGCACGAGAGAATGTGAAAAGTGATCATATGTAGTAAAAACCTGAGAAATCCGTCCGTTTTCGTCATTTGTTATCGAATCGACTTAAAGCCAGATAGTCACATTGGCCGCTCTTCTATCCGAAACGCTTGCACTTATCGTCTGCAAAGCTATGTCGCGTGCTGCGGTATGCGGAGACACTAAAATAACCATAGTAGAACACAGACCAAGCTTGTAAGTTGATGTAATAGCCTGTAAGAAGTAGTACAACTCAAGTTTTAGGTATCGGTTAATGACTTTTACCCTTCTTTGGTGCCTTGGACACGAGCTAGGAAATTAAGATTTTGCATGACGGAGGACTATCAGCCGAGTTGCACGGGAGAATGTGAAAAGTGTTCATATGTAGTAAAAACCTGAGAAATCCGTCCGTTTTCGTAATTTGTTATCGAATCGACTTAAAGCCAGATCGTCACATTGGCCGCTCTGCTCTCGAAAACGGTTGTACTTATCGTCTGCAAAGCTATGTCGCGTGTTGCCGTAGGCGGAGAAACTAAAATCACCGTAGTAGAACACAGATGAAGCTTCTAAGTTGAAGTAATAGCCAGGAAGAAGTAGTACAATTCAAGTTTTAGGTATCGATTATTGACTTTTTAGCTGGCTTTGGTGCCTTGGACATGAGCTAGGACCTTATGATTCTGCATGAAAGGAGGACTAGCAGCCGAGTTGCACGGAAGAATGTGAAAAGTGTTCATATGTAGTAAAAACCTGAGAAATCCGTCCGTTTTCGTCATTTGTTATCGAATCGACTTAAAGCCAGATCGTCACATTGGCCGCTCTTATCTCTGAGACGGCTGTACTTATCGCCTGCTAAGCTATGTCGCTTGCTGCGGTATGCGGAGACACTAAAATGACCATAGTAGAACACAGATGAAGCATCTAAGTTGATGTAATAGCCAGTAAGAAGTAGTCCAACTCAAGTTTTATGTATCGATTATTGACTTTTTAGCTGGCTTTGGTGCCTTGGACATGAGCTAGGACCTTAAGATTCTGCATGAAAGGAGGACTAGCAGCCGAGTTGCACGGGAGAATGTGAAAAGCGTTCATATGTAAAAAAATACCTGAGAAATCCGTCCGTTTTCGTCATTTGTTATCGAATCGACTTAAAGCCAGATCGTCACATTGGTCGCTCTTCTCTCTGAAACGCTTGTACTTATCGTCTGCAAAGCTATGTCGCATGCTGCGGTATGCTGCGACACTACAAGCAGCATAGTAGAACACAGATGAAGCTTCTAAGTTGATGTAATAGCCAGTAAGAAGTAGTACAAATCAAGTTTTAGGTATCGATTATTGACTTTTTAGCTAGCTTTGGTGCCTTGGACATGAGCTAGGACCTTAAGATTCAGCATGAAAGGAGGACTAGCAGCCGAGTAGCACGGGAGAATGTGAAAAGTGTTCATATGTAGTAAAAACCTGAGAAATTCGTCCGTTTTCGTCATTTGTTATCGAATCGACTTAAAGCCAGATCGTCACATTGGCCGCTCTTCTCTCTGAAACGGTTGTACTTATCATCTGCAAAGCTATGTCGCATGCTGCGGTATGCTGAGACACTACAAGCAGCATAGTAGAACACAGATGAAGCTTCTAAGTTGATGTAATAGCCAGTAAGATGTAGTACAATTCAAGTTTTAGGTATTGATTATTGACTTTTTAGCTGGCTTTGGTGCCTTGGACATGATCTACGGCCTTAAGATTCTGCATGAAAGGAGGACTAGCAGCCGAGTTGCACGGGAGAATAAGAAAAGTGTTCATATGTAAAAAAATACTTGAGAAATCCGTCAGTTTTCGTCATTTGTTATCGAATCGACTTAAAGCCAGATAGTCACATTGGCCGCTCTTCTATCCGAAACGCTTGTACTTATCGTCTGCAAAGCAATGTCGCGTGCTGCGGTATGCGGAGACACTAAAATAACCATAGTAGAACACAGACCATGCTTGTAAGTTGATGTAATAGCCAGTAAGAAGTAGTACAATTAAAGTTTTAGGTATCGGTTAATGACTTTTACCCTTCTTTGGTGCCTTGGACACGAGCTAGGAAATTAAGATGTTGCATGAAGGAGGACTATCAGCCGAGTTGCACGGGAGAATGTGAAAAGTGTTCATATGTAGTAAAAACCTGAGAAATCCGTCCGTTTTCGTAATTTGTTATCGAATCGACTTAAAGCCAGATCGTCACATTGGCCGCTCTGCTCTCGGAAACGGTTGTACTTATCGTCTGCAAAGCTATGTCGCGTGTTGCCGTAGGCGGAAACAGGAAAAGCACCATAGTAGAACACAGATGAAGCTTCTAAGTTGATGTAATAGCCAGTAAGAAGTAGTCCAATTCAAGTTTTAGGTATCGATTATTAACTTTTTAGCTGGCTTTGGTGCCTTGGACATGAGCTAGGACCTTAAGATTCAGCATGAAAGGAGGACTAGCAGCCGAGTAGAACGGGAGAAAGTGAAAAGTGTTCATGTGTAGTAAAAACCTGAGAAATTCGTCCGTTTTCGTCATTTATTATCGAATCGACTTAAAGCCAGATCGTCACATTGGCCGCTCTTCTCTCTGAAACGTTTGTACTTATCGTCTGCAAAGCTATGTCGCATGCTGCGGTATGCTGAGACACTACAAGCAGCATAGTAGAACACAGATGAAGCTTCTAAGTTGATGTAATAGCCAGTAAGAAGTAGTACAATTCAAGTTTTAGGTATCGATTATTGACTTTTTAGCTAGCTTTGGTGCCTTGGACATGAGCTAGGACCTTAAGATTCAGCATGAAAGGAGGACTAGCAGCCGAGTAGCACGGGAGAATGTGAAAAGTGTTCATGTGTAGTAAAAACCTGAGAAATTCGTCCGTTTTCGTCATTTGTTATCGAATCGACTTAAAGCCAGATCGTCACATTGGCCGCTCTTCTCTCTGAAACGCTTGTACTTATCGTCTGCAAAGCTATGTCGCATGCTGCGGTATGCTGAGACACTACAAGCAGCATAGTAGAACACAGATGAAGCTTCTAAGTTGATGTAAAATCCAGTAAGAAGTAGTACAATTCAAGTTTTAGGTATCGATTATTGACTTTTTAGCTGGCTTTGGTGCCTTGGACATGAGCTACGGCCTTAAGATTCTGCATGAAAGGAGGACTAGCAGCCGAGTTGCACGGGAGAATGTGAAAAGTGTTCATATGTAGTAAAAACCTGAGAAATCCGTCCGTTTTCGTCATTTGTTATCGAATCGACTTAGAGCCAGATCGACACATTGGCCGCTCTTCTCTCTGAAACGGTTGTACTTATCGTCTACAAAGCTATGTCGCGTGCTGCGTTATGCGGAGACACTAAAAGCACCGTAGTTGAACACAGATGAAGCTTCTAAGTTGATGTAATAGCCAGTAAGAAGTAGTAGAATTCAAGTTTTAGGTATCGATTATTGACTTTTTAGCTAGCTTTGGTGCCTTGGACATGAGCTAGGACCTTAAGGTTCTGCATGAAGGAGGACTAGCAGCCGAGTTGCACGGGAGAATGTGAAAAGTGTTCATATGTAAAAAAAAATACTTGAGAAATCCGTCCGTTTTCGTCATTTGTTATCGAATCGACTTAAAGCCAGATCGTCACATTGGTCGCTCTTCTCTCTGAAAAGGTTGTACTTATCGTCTACAAAGCTACGTCGCGTGCTGCGGTATGCGGAGACACTAAAATCACCATAGTAGAACACAGATGAGGCTTCTAAGCTGATGTAATAGCCAGTAAGTAGTAGTACAATTCAAGTTTTAGGTATCGATTATTGACTTTTTAGCTAGCTTTGGTGCCTTGGACATGAGCTAGGACCTTAAGGTTCTGCATGAAGGAAGACTAGCAGCCGAGTAGCACGGGAGAATGTGAAAAGTGTTCATATGTAGTAAAAACCTGAGAAATTCGTCCGTTTTCGTCATTTGTTATCGAATCGACTTAAAGCCAGATCGTCACATTGGCCGCTCTTCTCTCTGAAACGCTTGTACTTATCGTCTGCAAAGCTATGTCGCGTGCTGCGGTATGCGGAGACACTAAAATCACCATAGTAGAACACAGATGAATCTTCTAAGTTGACGTAATAGCCAGGAAGAAGTAGTACAATTCAAGTTTTAGGTATCGATTATTGACTTTTTAGCTGGCTTTGGTGCCTTGGACATGAGCTAGGACCTTAACATTCTGCATGAAAGGAGGACTAGCAGCCGATTTGCATGGGAGAATGTGAAAACTGTTCATATGTAGTAAAAACCCGAGAAATCCGTCCGTTTACGTCATTTGTTATCGAATCGACTTAATGCCAGATCGTTACATTAGCCGCTCTTCTCTCTGAAACGGTTGTAGTTATCGATTGCAAAGCTATGTCGCGTGTTGCGGTATGCGGAGACACTAAAAGCACCATAGTAGAACACAGATCAAGCTTCTAAGTTGACGTAATAGCCAGGAAGAAGTAGTACAATTCAAGTTTTAGGTATCGATTATTGACTTTTTAGCTGGCTTTGGTGCCTTGGACACGAGCTAGGACCTTAACATTTTGCATGAAAGGAGGACTAGCAGCCGATTTGCATGGGAGAATGTGAAAAGTGTTCATATGTAGTAAAAACCTGAGAAATCCGTCCACTTTCGTCATTTGTTATCGAATCGACTTAAAGCCAGATCGTCACATTGGCCGCTCTTCTCTCTGAAAAAGTTGTACTTATCGTCTGCAAAGCCATGTCGCGTGCTGCGGTATGCGGAGACACTAAAAGCACCATAGTAGAACACAGATGAAGCTTCTAAGTTGATGTAATAGCCAGTAAGAAGTAGTACAATTAAAATTTTTAGGTTTCGGTTAATGACTTTTTACCCTTGTTTGGTGCCTTGGACACGAGCTAGGAAATTAAGATTTTGCATGAAGGAGGACTAGCAGCCGAGTTGCACGGGAGAATGTGAAAAGTGTTCATATGTAGTAAAAACCCGAGAAATCCGTCCGTTTTCGTCATTTGTTATCGAATCGACTTAAAGCCAGATCGTCACATTGGCCGCTCTTCTCTCTGAAACGGTTGTACTTATCGTCTACAGAGCTATGTCGCGTGCTGCAATATGCGGAGACACTAAAAGCACCATAGTATAACACAGATGATGCTTCTAAGTTGATGTAATAGCCAGTAAGAAGTAGTCCAATTCAAGATTTAGGTATCGATTATTGACTTTTTAGCTGGCTTTGGTGCCTTGGACATGAGCTAGGACTTTAAGATTCTGCATAAAAGGAGGACTAGCAGCCCAGTTGCACGGGAGAATGTGAAAAGTGTTCATATGTATTAAAAACCTGAGAAATCCGTCCGTTTTCGTCATTTGTTATCGAATCGACTTAAAGCCAGAAACGGTTGTACTTATCGTCTGCAAAACTATGTCGCGTGCTGCGGTATGCGGAGACACTAAAATCACCTTAGTAGAACACAGATGAAGCTTCTAAGTTGATGTAATAGCCAGTAAGAAGTAGTAGAATTCAAGTTTTAGGTATCGATTATTGACTTTTTAGCTGGCTTTGGTGCCTTGGACATGAGCTAGCACCTTAAGATTGTGCATGAAAGGAGGACTAGCAGCCGAGTTGCACGGGAGAATGTGAAAAGTGTTCATATGTAGTAAAAACCTGAGAAATCCGTCCGTTTTCGTCATTTGTTATCGAATCGATTTAAAGCCAGATCGTCACATTGGCCGCTCTTCTCTCTGAAACGGGTGTACTTATCGTCTGCAAAGCTATGTCGCGTGCTGCGCTATGTGGAGACACTAAAATTACCATAATAGAACACACATGAAGCATCTAAGTTGATGTAATAGCCAGTAAGAAGTAATCCAATTCAAGTTTTAGATATCGATTATTGACTTTTTAGCTGGCTTTGGTGCCTTGGACATGAGCTAGGACCTTAAGGTTCTGCATGAAAGGAGGACGATAGCCGAGTTGCAGGGGAGAATGTGAAAAGTGTTCATATGTAGTAAAAACCTGAGAAATCCGTCCGTTTTCGTCATTTGTTATCGAATCGACTTAAAGCCAGATCGTCACATTGGCCGATCTTCTCTCTGAAACGGTTGTACTTATCGTCTGCAAAGCTATGTCGCGTGTTGCCGTAGGCGGAAACAGGAAAAGCACCACAGTAGAACACAGATGAAGCTTCTAAGTTGATGTAATAGTCAGTAAGAAGTAGTACAATTCAAGTTTTAGGTATCGATTATTGACTTTTTAGCTGGCTTTGGTGCCTTGGACATGAGCTAGGACCTTAACATTCTGCATGAAAGGAGGACTTGCAGCCGATTTGCATGGGAGAATGTGAAAAGTGTTCATATGTAGTAAAAACCCGAGAAATCCGTCCGTTTTCGTCATTTGTTATCGAATCGACTTAAAGCCAGATCGTCACATTGGCCGCTCTTCTCTCTGAAACGCTTGTACTTATCGTCTGCAAAGCTATGTCGCGTGCTGCGGTATGTGGAGACACTAAAAGCACCATAGTAGAACACAGATGAAGCTTCTAAGTTGATGTAATAGCCAGTAAGAAGTAGTACAATTCAAGTTTTAGGTATCGATTATTGACTTTTTAGCTGGCTTTGGTGCCTTGGACATGAGCTAGGACCTTAACATTCTGCATGAATGGAGGACTAGCAGCCGAGTTGCACAAGAGAATGTGAAAAGTGTTCATATGTAGTAAAAACCTTAGAAATCCGTCCATTTTCGTCATTTGTTATCGAATCGACTTAAAGCCAGATCATTACATTGGCCGCTCTTCTCTCCGAAACGCTTGTACTTATCGTCTGCAAAGCTATGTCGCGTACTGCGGTATCCGGAGACACTGCACTCACCATAGTAGAACACAGTTCAAGCTTCTAAGTTGATGTAATAGCCAGTAAGAAGTAGTACAATTCAAGTTTTAGGTATCGATTATTGACTTTTTAGCTGGCTTTGGTGCCTTGGACATGAGCTAGGACCTTAAGATTCTGCATGAAAGGAGGACTAGCAGCCGAGTTGCAGGGAAGAATGTGAAAAATGTTCATATGTAGTAAAAACCAGAGAAATCCGTCCATTTTCGTCATTTGTTATCGAATCGACTTAAAGCCAGATCGTCACATTGGCCGTTCTGCTCTCGGAAACGCTTGTACTTATCGTCTGCAAAGCTATGTCGCGTGTTGCCGTAGGCGGAAACAGGAAAAGCATCATAGTAGAACACAGATGAAGCTTCTAAGTTGATGTAATAGCCAGTAAGAAGTAGTCCATTTCAAGTTTTAGGTATCGATTATTGACTTTTTTGCTGGCTTTGGTGCCTTGGACATGAGCTAGGACCTTACGATTCTGCATGAAAGGAGGACTGGCAGCCGAGTTGCAGGGGAGAATGTGAAAAGTGTTCATATGTAGTAAAAACCTGAGAAATCCGTCCGTTTTCGTCATTTGTTATCGAATCGACTTAAAGCCAGATCGTCACATTGCCCGCTATGCTCTCGGAAACGGTTGTATTTATCGTCTGCAAAGCTATGTCGCGTGTTGCCGTAGGCGGAGAAACTAAAATCACCGTAGTAGAACACAGATGAAGCTTCTAAGTTGAAGTAATAGCCAGGAAGAAGTAGTACAATTCAAGTTTTAGGTATCGATTATTGACTTTTTAGCTGGCTTTGGTGCCTTGGACATGAGCTAGGACCTTATGATTCTGCATGAAAGGAGGACTAGCAGCCGAGTTGCACGGAAGAATGTGAAAAGTGTTCATATGTAGTAAAAACCTGAGAAATCCGTCCGTTTTCGTCATTTGTTATCGAATCGACTTAAAGCCAGATCGTCACATTGGCCGCTCTTATCTCTGAGACGGTTGTACTTATCGCCTGCTAAGCTATGTCGCTTGCTGCGGTATGCGGAGACACTAAAATGACCATAGTAGAACACAGATGAAGCATCTAAGTTGATGTAATAGCCAGTAAGAAGTAGTCCAACTCAAGTTTTATGTATCGATTATTGACTTTTTAGCTGGCTTTGGTGCCTTGGACATGAGCTAGGACCTTAAGATTCTGCATGAAAGGAGGACTAGCAGCCGAGTTGCACGGGAGAATGTGAAAAGCGTTCATATGTAAAAAAATACCTGAGAAATCCGTCCGTTTTCGTCATTTGTTATCGAATCGACTTAAAGCCAGATCGTCACATTGGTCGCTCTTCTCTCTGAAACGCTTGTACTTATCGTCTGCAAAGCTATGTCGCATGCTGCGGTATGCTGAGACACTACAAGCAGCATAGTAGAACACAGATGAAGCTTCTAAGTTGATGTAATAGCCAGTAAGAAGTAGTACAAATCAAGTTTTAGGTATCGATTATTGACTTTTTAGCTAGCTTTGGTGCCTTGGACATGAGCTAGGACCTTAAGATTCAGCATGAAAGGAGGACTAGCAGCCGAGTAGCACGGGAGAATGTGAAAAGTGTTCATATGTAGTAAAAACCTGAGAAATTCGTCCGTTTTCGTCATTTGTTATCGAATCGACTTAAAGCCAGATCGTCACATTGGCCGCTCTTCTCTCTGAAACGGTTGTACTTATCATCTGCAAAGCTATGTCGCATGCTGCGGTATGCTGAGACACTACAAGCAGCATAGTAGAACACAGATGAAGCTTCTAAGTTGATGTAATAGCCAGTAAGATGTAGTACAATTCAAGTTTTAGGTATTGATTATTGACTTTTTAGCTGGCTTTGGTGCCTTGGACATGATCTACGGCCTTAAGATTCTGCATGATAGGAGGACTAGCAGCCGAGTTGCACGGGAGAATAAGAAAAGTGTTCATATGTAAAAAAATACTTGAGAAATCCGTCAGTTTTCGTCATTTGTTATCGAATCGACTTAAAGCCAGATCGTCACATTGGTCGCTCTTCTCTCTGAAAAAGTTGTACTTATCGTCTGCAAAGCTATGTCGCGTGCTGCGGTATGCGGAGACACTAAAAGCACCATAGTAGAACACAGATGAAGCTTCTAAGTTGATGTAATAGCCAGTAAGAAGTAGTACAATTAAAGTTTTAGGTATTGGTTAATGACTTTTTACCCTTGTTTGGTGCCTTGGACACGAGCTAGGAAATTACGATTTTGCATGAAGGAGGACAAGCAGCCGAGTTGCACGGGAGAATGTGAAAAGTGTTCATATGTAGTAAAAACTCGAGAAATCCGTCCGTTTTCGTCATTTGTTATCGAATCGACTTAAAGCCAGATCGTCACATTGGCCGCTCTTCTCTCTGAAACGGTTGTACTTATCGTCTGCAAAGCTATGTCGCGTGCTGCGGTATGCGGAGACTCTAAAAGCACCATAGTAGAACACAGATGAAGCTTCTAAGTTGATGTAATAGCCAGTAAGAAGTAGTCCAATTCAAGATTTAGGTATCGATTATTAACTTTTTAGCTGGCTTTGGTGCCTTGGACACGAGCTAGGAAATTAAGATTTTGCATGAAGGAGGACTGGCAGCCGAGTTGCACGAGAGAATGTGAAAAGTGTTCATATGTAGTAAAAACCTGAGAAATCCGTCCGTTTTCGTCATTTGTTATCGAATCGACTTAAAGCCAGATAGTCACATTGGCCGCTCTTCTATCCGAAACGCTTGTACTTATCGTCTGCAAAGCAATGTCGCGTGCTGCGGTATGCGGAGACACTAAAATAACCATAGTAGAACACAGACCATGCTTGTAAGTTGATGTAATAGCCAGTAAGAAGTAGTACAATTAAAGTTTTAGGTATCGGTTAATGACTTTTACCCTTCTTTGGTGCCTTGGACACGAGCTAGGAAATTAAGATGTTGCATGAAGGAGGACTATCAGCCGAGTTGCACGGGAGAATGTGAAAAGTGTTCATATGTAGTAAAAACCTGAGAAATCCGTCCGTTTTCGTAATTTGTTATCGAATCGACTTAAAGCCAGATCGTCACATTGGCCGCTCTGCTCTCGGAAACGGTTGTACTTATCGTCTGCAAAGCTATGTCGCGTGTTGCCGTAGGCGGAAACAGGAAAAGCACCATAGTAGAACACAGATGAAGCTTCTAAGTTGATGTAATAGCCAGTAAGAAGTAGTCCAATTCAAGTTTTAGGTATCGATTATTAACTTTTTAGCTGGCTTTGGTGCCTTGGACATGAGCTAGGACCTTAAGATTCAGCATGAAAGGAGGACTAGCAGCCGAGTAGAACGGGAGAATGTGAAAAGTGTTCATGTGTAGTAAAAACCTGAGAAATTCGTCCGTTTTCGTCATTTGTTATCGAATCGACTTAAAGCCAGATCGTCACATTGGCCGCTCTTCTCTCTGAAACGTTTGTACTTATCGTCTGCAAAGCTATGTCGCATGCTGCGGTATGCTGAGACACTACAAGCAGCATAGTAGAACACAGATGAAGCTTCTAAGTTGATGTAATAGCCAGTAAGAAGTAGTACAATTCAAGTTTTAGGTATCGATTATTGACTTTTTAGCTAGCTTTGGTGCCTTGGACATGAGCTAGGACCTTAAGATTCAGCATGAAAGGAGGACTAGCAGCCGAGTATCACGGGAGAATGTGAAAAGTGTTCATGTGTAGTAAAAACCTGAGAAATTCGTCCGTTTTCGTCATTTGTTATCGAATCGACTTAAAGCCAGATCGTCACATTGGCCGCTCTTCTCTCTGAAACGCTTGTACTTAACGTCTGCAAAGCTATGTCGCATGCTGCGGTATGCTGAGACACTACAAGCAGCATAGTAGAACACAGATGAAGCTTCTAAGTTGATGTAAAATCCAGTAAGAAGTAGTACAATTCAAGTTTTAGGTATCGATTATTGACTTTTTAGCTGGCTTTGGTGCCTTGGACATGAGCTACGGCCTTAAGATTCTGCATGAAAGGAGGACTAGCAGCCGAGTTGCACGGGAGAATGTGAAAAGTGTTCATATGTAGTAAAAACCTGAGAAATCCGTCCGTTTTCGTCATTTGTTATCGAATCGACTTAGAGCCAGATCGACACATTGGCCGCTCTTCTCTCTGAAACGGTTGTACTTATCGTCTACAAAGCTATGTCGCGTGCTGCGTTATGCGGAGACACTAAAAGCACCGTAGTTGAACACAGATGAAGCTTCTAAGTTGATGTAATAGCCAGTAAGAAGTAGTAGAATTCAAGTTTTAGGTATCGATTATTGACTTTTTAGCTAGCTTTGGTGCCTTGGACATGAGCTACTACCTTAAGGTTCTGCATGAAGGAGGACTAGCAGCCGAGTTGCACGGGAGAATGTGAAAAGTGTTCATATGTAAAAAAAAATACTTGAGAAATCCGTCCGTTTTCGTCATTTGTTATCGAATCGACTTAAAGCCAGATCGTCACATTGGTCGCTCTTCTCTCTGAAAAGGTTGTACTTATCGTCTACAAAGCTACGTCGCGTGCTGCGGTATGCGGAGACACTAAAATCACCATAGTAGAACACAGATGAGGCTTCTAAGCTGATGTAATAGCCAGTAAGTAGTAGTACAATTCAAGTTTTAGGTATCGATTATTGACTTTTTAGCTAGCTTTGGTGCCTTGGACATGAGCTAGGACCTTAAGGTTCTGCATGAAGGAAGACTAGCAGCCGATTTGCATGGGAGAATGTGAAAACTGTTCATATGTAGTAAAAACCCGAGAAATCCGTCCGTTTACGTCATTTGTTATCGAATCGACTTAATGCCAGATCGTTACATTAGCCGCTCTTCTCTCTGAAACGGTTGTAGTTATCGATTGCAAAGCTATGTCGCGTGTTGCGGTATGCGGAGACACTAAAAGCACCATAGTAGAACACAGATGAAGCTTCTAAGTTGACGTAATAGCCAGGAAGAAGTAGTACAATTCAAGTTTTAGGTATCGATTATTGACTTTTTAGCTGGCTTTGGTGCCTTGGACATGAGCTAGGACTTTAAGATTCTGCATAAAAGGAGGACTAGCAGCCCAGTTGCACGGGAGAATGTGAAAAGTGTTCATATGTATTAAAAACCTGAGAAATCCGTCCGTTTTCGTCATTTGTTATCGAATCGACTTAAAGCCAGAAACGGTTGTACTTATCGTCTGCAAAACTATGTCGCGTGCTGCGGTATGCGGAGACACTAAAATCACCTTAGTAGAACACAGATGAAGCTTCTAAGTTGATGTAATAGCCAGTAAGAAGTAGTAGAATTCAAGTTTTAGGTATCGATTATTGACTTTTTAGCTGGCTTTGGTGCCTTGGACATGAGCTAGCACCTTAAGATTGTGCATGAAAGGAGGACTAGCAGCCGAGTTGCACGGGAGAATGTGAAAAGTGTTCATATGTAGTAAAAACCTGAGAAATCCGTCCGTTTTCGTCATTTGTTATCGAATCGATTTAAAGCCAGATCGTCACATTGGCCGCTCTTCTCTCTGAAACGGGTGTACTTATCGTCTGCAAAGCTATGTCGCGTGCTGCGCTATGTGGAGACACTAAAATTACCATAATAGAACACACATGAAGCATCTAAGTTGATGTAATAGCCAGTAAGAAGTAATCCAATTCAAGTTTTAGATATCGATTATTGACTTTTTAGCTGGCTTTGGTGCCTTGGACATGAGCTAGGACCTTAAGGTTCTGCATGAAAGGAGGACGATAGCCGAGTTGCAGGGGAGAATGTGAAAAGTGTTCATATGTAGTAAAAACCTGAGAAATCCGTCCGTTTTCGTCATTTGTTATCGAATCGACTTAAAGCCAGATGGTCACATTGGCCGCTCTTCTCTCTGAAACGGTTGTACTTATCGTCTGCAAAGCTATGTCGCGTGTTGCCGTAGGCGGAAACAGGAAAAGCACCACAGTAGAACACAGATGAAGCTTCTAAGTTGATGTAATAGTCAGTAAGAAGTAGTACAATTCAAGTTTTAGGTATCGATTATTGACTTTTTAGCTGGCTTTGGTGCCTTGGACATGAGCTAGGACCTTAACATTCTGCATGAAAGGAGGACTTGCAGCCGATTTGCATGGGAGAATGTGAAAAGTGTTCATATGTAGTAAAAACCCGAGAAATCCGTCCGTTTTCGTCATTTGTTATCGAATCGACTTAAAGCCAGATCGTCACATTGGCCGCTCTTCTCTCTGAAACGCTTGTACTTATCGTCTGCAAAGCTATGTCGCGTGCTGCGGTATGTGGAGACACTAAAAGCACCATAGTAGAACACAGATGAAGCTTCTAAGTTGATGTAATAGCCAGTAAGAAGTAGTACAATTCAAGTTTTAGGTATCGATTATTGACTTTTTAGCTGGCTTTGGTGCCTTGGACATGAGCTAGGACCTTAACATTCTGCATGAATGGAGGACTAGCAGCCGAGTTGCACAAGAGAATGTGAAAAGTGTTCATATGTAGTAAAAACCTTAGAAATCCGTCCATTTTCGTCATTTGTTATCGAATCGACTTAAAGCCAGATCATTACATTGGCCGCTCTTCTCTCCGAAACGCTTGTACTTATCGTCTGCAAAGCTATGTCGCGTGCTGCGGTATCCGGAGACACTGCACTCACCATAGTAGAACACAGTTCAAGCTTCTAAGTTGATGTAATAGCCAGTAAGAAGTAGTACGATTCAAGTTTTAGGTATCGATTATTGACTTTTTAGCTGGCTTTGGTGCCTTGGACATGAGCTAGGACCTTAAGATTCTGCATGAAAGGAGGTTTAGCAGCCGAGTTGCAGGGAAGAATGTGAAAAATGTTCATATGTAGTAAAAACCAGAGAAATCCGTCCATTTTCGTCATTTGTTATCGAATCGACTTAAAGCCAGATCGTCACATTGGCCGTTCTGCTCTCGGAAACGCTTGTACTTATCGTCTGCAAAGCTATGTCGCGTGTTGCCGTAGGCGGAAACAGGAAAAGCATCATAGTAGAACACAGATGAAGCTTCTAAGTTGATGTAATAGCCAGTAAGAAGTAGTCCATTTCAAGTTTTAGGTATCGATTATTGACTTTTTTGCTGGCTTTGGTGCCTTGGACATGAGCTAGGACCTTACGATTCTGCATGAAAGGAGGACTGGCAGCCGAGTTGCAGGGGAGAATGTGAAAAGTGTTCATATGTAGTAAAAACCTGAGAAATCCGTCCGTTTTCGTCATTTGTTATCGAATCGACTTAAAGCCAGATCGTCACATTGCCCGCTATGCTCTCGGAAACGGTTGTATTCATCGTCTGCAAAGCTATGTCGCGTGTTGCCGTAGGCGGAAACAGGAGAAGCACCGTAGTAGAACACAGATGAAGCTTCTAAGTTGATGTAATAGCCAGTAAGAAGTAGTCCAATTCAAGTTTTAGGTATCGATTATTGACTTTTTAGCTGGCTTTGGTGCCTTGGACATATGCTAGGACCTTAAGATTCTGCTTGAAAGGAGGACGAGCAGCCGAGTTGCACGGGAGAATGTGAAAAGTGTTCATATGTAGTAAAAACCTGAGAAATCCGTTCGTTTTCGTCACTTGTTATCGAATCGACTTAAAGCCAGATCGTCACAGTAGCCGCTCGGCTCTCTGAAACGGTTGTACTTATCGTCTGCAAAGCTATGTCGCGTGCTGCGGCATGCGGGGACACTAAAATCACCATAGTGGAACACAGATGAAGCTTCTAAGTTGATGTAATAGCCAGTAAGAAGTAGTACAATTCAAGTTTTAGTTACCGATTATTGACTTTTTAGCTGGCTTTGATACCTTGGACATGAGCTAGGACCTTAAGATTCTGCATGAAACGAGGACTAGCAGCCGAGTTGCAAGGGAGAATGTGAAAAGTGTTCATATGTAGTAAAAACCTGAGAAATCCGTCCGTTTTCGTCATTTGTTATCGAATCGACTTAAAGCCAGATCGTCACATTGGCCGCTCTTCTCTCTGAAACGGTTGTACTTATCGTCTGCAAAGCTATGTCGCTTACTGCGGTATGTATAGACACTAAAAGCACCATAGTGGAACACAGATGAACCTTCAAAGCTGATGTAATAGCCAGTAAGAAGTAGTACAATTCAAGTTTTAGGTATCGATTATTGACTTTTTAGCTGGCTTTGGTGCCTTGGACATGAGCTAGCACCTTAAGATTGTGCATGAAAGGAGGACTAGCAGCCGAGTTGCACGGGAGAATGTGAAAAGTGTTCATATGTAGTAAAAACCTGAGAAATCCGTCCGTTTTCGTCATTTGTTATCGAATCGATTTAAAGCCAGATCGTCACATTGGCCGCTCTTCTCTCTGAAACGGGTGTACTTATCGTCTGCAAAGCTATGTCGCGTGCTGCGCCATGTGGAGACACTAAAATTACCATAATAGAACACACATGAAGCATCTAAGTTGATGTAATAGCCAGTAAGAAGTAATCCAATTCAAGTTTTAGATATCGATTATTGACTTTTTAGCTGGCTTTGGTGCCTTGGACATGAGCTAGGACCATAAGGTTCTGCATGAAAGGAGGACGATAGCCGAGTTGCAGGGGAGAATGTGAAAAGTGTTCATATGTAGTAAAAACCTGAGAAATCCGTCCGTTTTCGTCATTTGTTATCGAATCGACTTAAAGCCAGATGGTCACATTGGCCGCTCTTCTCTCTGAAACGGTTGTACTTATCGTCTGCAAAGCTATGTCGCGTGTTGCCGTAGGCGGAAACAGGAAAAGCACCACAGTAGAACACAGATGAAGCTTCTAAGTTGATGTAATGGCCAGTAAGAAGTAGTCCGATTCAAGTTTTAGGTATCGATTATTGACTTTTTAGCTGGCTTTGGTGTCTTGGACATGAGCTAGGACCTTAAGATTCTGCATGAAAGGAGGACTAGCAGCCGAGTTGCAGGGGAGAATGTGAAAAGTGTTCATATGTAGTAAAAACCTGAGAAATCCGTCCGTTTTCGTCATTTGTTATCGAATCGACTTAAAGCCAGATCGTCACATTGGCCGCTCTTCTCTCTGAAACGGTTGTACTTATCGTCTGCAAAGCTATGTCGCGTGCTGCGGTATGTGGAGACACTAAAAGCACCATAGTAGAACACAGATGAAGCTTCTAAGTTGATGTAATAGCCAGTAAGAAGTAGTGGAATTCAAGTTTTAGGTATCGATTATTGACTTTTTAGCTGGCTTTGGTGCCTTGGACATGAGCTAGCACCTTAAGATTCTGCATGAAAGGAGGACTAGCAGCCGAGTTGCACGGGAAAATGTGAAAAGTGTTCATATGTAGTAAAAACCTGAGAAATCCGTCCGTGTTCGTCATTTGTTATCGAATCGACTTAAAGCCAGATCGTCACATTGGCCGCTCTTCTCTCTGAAACGGTTGTACTTATCGTCTGCAAAGCTACGTCGCGTGCTGCGGGATGTGGAGACACTAAAATCACCATAGTACAACACAGATGAAGCTTCTAAGTTGATGTAATAGCCAGTAAGAAGTAGTCCAATTCAAGTTTTAGGTATCGATTATTGACTTTTTAGCTGGCTTTGTTGCCTTGGACATGAGCTAGGACCTTAAATTTCTGCATGAAAGGAGGACTAGCAGCCGCGTTGCACGGGAGAATGTGAAAAGTGTTCATATGTAGTAAAAACCTTAGAAATCCTTCCGTTTTCGTCATTTGTTATCGAATCGACTTAAAGCCAGATCGTCACATTGGCCGCTCTTCTCTCTGAAACGCTTGTACTTATCGTCTGCAAAGCTATGTCGCGTGCTGCGGTATGCGGAGACACTAAAATCACCATAGTAGAACACAGATGAAGCTTTTAAGTTGATGTAATAGCCAGTAAGAAGTAGTACAATTCAAGTTTTAGGTATCGATTATTGACTTTTTAGCTGGCTTTGGTGCCTTGGACATGAGCTACGGCCTTAAGATTCTGCATGAAAGGAGGACTAGCAGTCGAGTTGCACGGGAGAATGTGAAAAGTGTTCATATGTAAAAAAAAAATACTTGAGAAATCCGTCCGTTTTCGTCATTTGTTATCGAATCGACTTAAAGCCAGATCGTCACATTGGTCGCTCTTCTCTCTGAAAAGGTTGTACTTATCGTCTACAAAGCTACGTCGCGTGCTGCGGTATGTTGAGACACTAAAATCACCATAGTAGAACACAGATGAGGCTTCTAAGCTGATGTAATAGCCAGTAAGAAGTAGTACAATTCAAGTTTTAGGTATCGATTATTGACTTTTTAGCTAGCTTTGGTGCCTTGGACATGAGCTAGGACCTTAAGGTTCTGCATGAAGGAGGACTAGCAGCCGAGTAGCACGGGAGAATGTGAAAAGTGTTCATATGTAGTAAAAACCTGAGAAATTCGTCCGTTTTCGTCATTTGTTATCGAATCGACTTAAAGCCAGATCGTCACATTGGCCGCTCTTCTCTCTGAAACGCTTGTACTTATCGTCTGCAAAGCTATGTCGCGTGCTGCGGTATGCGGAGACACTAAAATCACCATAGTAGAACACAGATGAATCTTCTAAGTTGACGTAATAGCCAGGAAGAAGTAGTACAATTCAAGTTTTAGGTATCGATTATTGACTTTTTAGCTGGCTTTGGTGCCTTGGACATGAGCTAGGACCTTAACATTCTGCATGAAAGGAGGACTAGCAGCCGATTTGCATGGGAGAATGTGAAAAGTGTTCATATGTAGTAAAAACCCGAGAAATCCGTCCGTTTACGTCATTTGTTATCGAATCGACTTAATGCCAGATCGTCACATTAGCCGCTCTTCTCTCTGAAACGGTTGTAGTTATCGATTGCAAAGCTATGTCGCGTGGTGCGGAATGCGGAGACACTAAAAGCACCATAGTAGAAGACAGATGAAGCTTCTAAGTTGACGTAATAGCCAGTAAGAAGTAGTACAATTCAAGTTTTAGGTATCGATTATTGACTTTTTAGCTGGCTTTGGTGCCTTGGACACGAGCTAGGACCTTTACATTTTGCATGAAAGGAGGACTAGCAGCCGATTTGCATGGGAGAATGTGAAAAGTGTTCATATGTAGTAAAAACCTGAGAAATCCGTCCACTTTCGTCATTTGTTATCGAATCGACTTAAAGCCAGATCGTCACATTGGCCGCTCTTCTCTCTGAAAAAGTTGTACTTATCGTCTGCAAAGCCATGTCGCGTGCTGCGGTATGCGGAGACACTCAAAGCACCATAGTAGAACACAGATGAAGCTTCTAAGTTGATGTAATAGCCAGTAAGAAGAAGTACAATTAAAGTTTTAGGTATCGGTTAATGACTTTTTACCCTTGTTTGGTGCCTTGGACACGAGCTAGGAAATTAAGATTTTGCATGAAGGAGGACTAGCAGCCGAGTTGCACGGGAGAATGTGAAAAGTGTTCATATGTAGTAAAAACCCGAGAAATCCGTCCGTTTTCGTCATTTGTTATCGAATCGCCTTAAAGCCAGATCGTCACATTGGCCGCTCTTCTCTCTGAAACGGTTGTTCTTATCGTCTACAGAGCTATGTCGCATGCTGCAATATGCGGAGACACTAAAAGCACCATAGTATAACACAGATGATGCTTCTAAGTTGATGTAATAGCCAGTAAGAAGTAGTCCAATTCAAGATTTAGGTTACGATTATTGACTTTTTAGCTGGCTTTGGTGCCTTGGACATGAGCTAGGACTTTAAGATTCTGCATAAAAGGAGGACTAGCAGCCCAGTTGCACGGGAGAATGTGAAAAGTGTTCATATGTATTAAAAACCTGAGAAATCCGTCCGTTTTCGTCATTTGTTATCGAATCGACTTAAAGCCAGAAACGGTTGTACTTATCGTCTGCAAAACTATGTCGCGTGCTGCGGTATGCGGAGACACTAAAAGCACCATAGTAGAACACAGATGAAGCTTCTAAGTTGATGTAATAGCCAGTAAGAAGTAGTAGAATTCAAGTTTTAGGTATCGATTATTGACTTTTTAGCTGGCTTTGGTGCCTTGGACATGAGCTAGGACCTTAAGATTCTGCATGAAAGGAGGACTAGCAGCCGAGTTGCAAGGGAGAATGTGAAAAGTGTTCATATGTAGTAAAAACCTGAGAAATCCGTCCGTTTTCGTAATTTGTTATCGAATCGACTTAAAGCCAGATCGTCACATTGGCCGCTCTTCTCTCTGAAACGGTTGTACTTATCGTCTGCAAAGCTATGTCGCTTACTGCGGTATGTATAGACACTAAAAGCACCATAGTGGAACACAGATGAACCTTCAAAGCTGATGTAATAGCCAGTAAGAAGTAGTACAATTCAAGTTTTAGGTATCGATTATTGACTTTTTAGCTGGCTTTGGTGCCTTGGACATGAGCTAGGACCTTAACATTCTGCATGAAAGGAGGACTAGCAGCCGATTTGCATGGGAGAATGTGAAAAGTGTTCATATGTAGTAAAAACCCGAGAAATCCGTCCGTTTTCGTCATTTGTTATCGAATCGACTTAAAGCCAGATCGTCACATTGGCCGCTCTTCTCTCTGAAACGCTTGTACTTATCGTCTGCAAAGCTACGTCGCGTGCTGCGGTATGTGGACACACTAAAAGCACCATAGTAGAACACAGATGAAGCTTCTAAGTTGATGTAATAGCCAGTAAGAAGTAGTACAATTCAAGTTTTAGGTATCGATTATTGACTTTTTAGCTGGCTTTGGTGCCTTGGACATGAGCTAGGACCTTAACATTCTGCATGAAAGGAGGACTATCAGCCGAGTTGCACGGGAGAATGTGAAAAGTGTTCATATGTAGTAAAAACCTTAGAAATCCGTCCATTTTCGTCATTTGTTATCGAATCGACGTAAAGCCAGATCATTACATTGGCCGCTCTTCTCTCCGAAACGCTTGTACTTATCGTCTGCAAAGCTATGTCGCGTGCTGCGGTATCCGGAGACACTGCACTCACCATAGTAGAACACACATCAAGCTTCTAAGTTGATGTAATAGCCAGTAAGAAGTAGTACAATTCAAGTTTTAGGTATCGATTATTGACTTTTTAGCTGGCTTTGGTGCCTTGGACATGAGCTAGGACCTTAAGATTCTGCATGAAAGGAGGACTAGCAGCCGAGTTGCAGGGGAGAATGTGAAAAGTGTTCATATGTAGAAAAAACCTGAGAAATCCGTCCGTTTTCGTCATTTGTTATCGAATCGACTTAAAGCCAGATCGTCACATTGGCCGCTCTTCTCTCTGAAACGGTTGTACTTATCGTCTGCAAAGCTATGTCGCGTGCTGCGGTATGTGGAGACACTAAAAGCACCATAGTAGAACACAGATGAACCTTCTAAGTTGATGTAATAGCCAGTAAGAAGTAGTCCAATTAAAGTTTTAGGTATCGATTATTGACTTTTTAGCTGGCTTTGGTGCCTTGGACATGAGCTAGCACCTTAAGATTCTGCATGAAAGGAGGACTAGCAGCCGAGTTGCACGGGAAAATGTGAAAAGTGTTCATATGTAGTAAAAACCTGAGAAATCCGTCCGTTTTCGTCATTTGTTATCGAATCGACTTAAAGCCAGATCGTCACATTGGCCGCTCTTCTCTCTGAAACGGTTGTACTTATCGTCTGCAAAGCTACGTCGCGTGCTGCGGGATGTGGAGACACTAAAATCACCATAGTAGAACACAGATGAAGCTTCTAAGTTGATGTAATAGCCAGTAAGAAGTAGTCCAATTCAAGTTTTAGGTATCGATTATTGACTTTTTAGCTGGCTTTGTTGCCTTGGACATGAGCTAGGACCTTAAATTTCTGCATGAAAGGGGGACTAGCAGCCGCGTTGCACGGGAGAATGTGAAAAGTGTTCATATGTAGTAAAAACCTTAGAAATCCTTCCGTTTTCGTCATTTGTTATCGAATCGACTTAAAGCCAGATCGTCACATTGGCCGCTCTTCTCTCTGAAACGCTTGTACTTATCGTCTGCAAAGCTATGTCGCGTGCTGCGGTATGCGGAGACACTAAAATCACCATAGTAGAACACAGATGAAGCTTTTAAGTTGATGTAATAGCCAGTAAGAAGTAGTACAATTCATGTTTTAGGTATCGATTATTGACTTTTTAGCTGGATTTGATGCCTTGGACATGAGCTAGGACCTTAAGATTCTGCATGAAAGGAGGACTAGCAGCCGAGTTGCTCGGGAGAATGTTAATAGTGTTCATATGTAGTAAAAACCTTAGAAATCCGTCCGTTTTCGTCATTTGTTATCGAATCGACTTAAAGCCAGATCGTCACATTGGCCGCTCTTCTCTCTGAAACGCTTGTACTTATCGTCTGCAAAGCTATGTCGCGTGCTGCGGTATGTTGAGACACTAAAAGCACCATAGTAGAACACAGATGAAGCTTCTAAGTTGATGTAATAGCCAGAAAGAAGTAGTACAATTCAAGTTTTAGGTATCGATTATTGACTTTTTAGCTGGCTTTGTTGCCTTGGACATGAGCTAGGACCTTAACATTCTGCATGAAAGGAGGACTAGCAGCCGAGTTGCAGGGGAGAATGTGAAAAGTGTTCATATGTAGTAAAAACCTGAGAAATCCGTCCGTTTTCGTCATTTGTTATCGAATCGACTTAAAGCCAGATCGTCACATTGGCCGCTCTTCTCTCTGAAACGCTTGTACTTATCGTCTGCAAAGCTATGTCGCGTGCTGCGGTATGTGGAGACACTAAAAGCACCATAGTAGAACACAGATGAAGCTTCTAAGTTGATGTAATAGCCAGTAAGAAGTAGTACAATTCAAGTTTTAGGTATCGATTATTGACTTTTTAGCTGGCTTTGGTGCCTTGGACATGAGCTAGGACCTTAACAACCTGCATGAATGGAGGACTAGCAGCCGAGTTGCACGGGAGAATGTGAAAAGTGTTCATATGTAGTAAAAACCTTAGAAATCCGTCCATTTTCGTCATTTGTTATCGAATCGACTTAAAGCCAGATCATTACATTGGCCGCTCTTCTCTCCGAAACGCTTGTACTTATCGTCTGCAAAGCTATGTCGCGTGCTGCGGTATCCGGAGACACTGCACTCACCATAGTAGAACACAGTTCAAGCTTCTAAGTTGATGTAATAGCCAGTAAGAAGTAGTACAATTCAAGTTTTAGGTATCGATTATTGACTTTTTAGCTGGCTTTGGTGCCTTGGACATGAGCTAGGACCTTAAGATTCTGCATGAAAGGAGGACTAGCAGCCGAGTTGCAGGGAAGAATGTGAAAAATGTTCATATGTAGTAAAAACCAGAGAAATCCGTCCATTTTCGTCATTTGTTATCGAATCGACTTAAAGCCAGATCGTCACATTGGCCGTTCTGCTCTCGGAAACGCTTGTACTTATCGTCTGCAAAGCTATGTCGCGTGTTGCCGTAGGCGGAAACAGGAAAAGCATCATAGTAGAACACAGATGAAGCTTCTAAGTTGATGTAATAGCCAGTAAGAAGTAGTCCATTTCAAGTTTTAGGTATCGATTATTGACTTTTTTGCTGGCTTTGGTGCCTTGGACATGAGCTAGGACCTTACGATTCTGCATGAAAGGAGGACTGGCAGCCGAGTTGCAGGGGAGAATGTGAAAAGTGTTCATATGTAGTAAAAATCTGAGAAATCCGTCCGTTTTCGTCATTTGTTATCGAATCGACTTAAAGCCAGATCGTCACATTGCCCGCTATGCTCTCGGAAACGGTTGTATTTATCGTCTGCAAAGCTATGTCGCGTGTTGCCGTAGGCGGAAACAGGAGAAGCACCGTAGTAGAACACAGATGAAGCTTCTAAGTTGATGTAATAGCCAGTAAGAAGTAGTCCAATTCAAGTTTTAGGTATCGATTATTGACTTTTTAGCTGGCTTTGGTGCCTTGGACATGAGCTAGGACCTTAACATTCTGCATGAAAGGAGGACTAGCTGCCGCGTTGCACGGCAGAATGTGAAAAGTGTTCATATGTAGTAAAAACCTTAGAAATCCGTCCATTTTCGTCATTTGTTATCGAATCGACTTAAAGCCAGATCGTCACATTGGCCGCTCTTCTCTCTGAAACGGTTGTACTTATCGTCTGCAATGCTATGTCGCGTGCTGCGGTAAGCGGAGCCACTAAAATCACCATAGTAGAACACAGATGAAGCATCTAAATTGATGTAATAGCCAGTAAGAAGTAATCCAATTCAAGTTTTAGGTATCGATTATTGACTTTTTAGCTGGCTTTGGTGTCTTGGACATGAGCTAGGACCTTAAGATTCTGCATGAAAGGAGGACTAGCAGCCGAGTTGCACGGGAGAATGTGAAAGTGTTCATATGTAGTAAAATCCTGAGAAATCAGGCCGTTTTCGTCATTTGTTATCGAATCGACTTAAAGCCAGATCGTCACAATGGCCGCTCTCCTCTCTGAAACGCTTGTACTTATCGTCTGCAAAGCTATGTCGCGTGCTGCGGTATGCGGAGACACTAAAATCACCATAGTAGAACACAGATGAAGCTTTTAAGTTGATGTAATAGCCAGTAAGAAGTAGTACAATTCATGTTTTAGGTATCGATTATTGACTTTTTAGCTGGCTTTGGTGCCTTGGACATGATCTAGGACCTTAACATTCTGCATGAAAGGAGGACTAGCAGCCGAGTTGCACGGGAGAATGTTAAAAGTGTTCATATGTAGTAAAAACCTTAGAAATCCGTCCGTTTTCGTCATTTGTTATCGAATCGACTTAAAGCCAGATCGTCACATTGGCCGCTCTTCTCTCTGAAACGCTTGTACTTATCGTCTGCAAAGCTATGTCGCGTGTTGCCGTAGGCGGAAACAGGAAAAGCACCGTAGTAGAACACAGATGAAGCTTCTAAGTTGATGTAATAGCCAGTAAGAAGTAGTCCAATTCAAATTTTAGGTATCGATTATTGACTTTTTAGCTGGCTTTGGTGCCTTGGACATGAGCTAGGACCTTTACATTCTGCATGAAAGGAGGACTAGCTGCCGCGTTGCACGGGAGAATGTGAAAAGTGTTCATATGTAGTAAAAACCTTAGAAATACGTTCATTTTCGTCATTTGTTATCGAATCGACTTAAAGCCAGATCGACACATTGGTCGCTCTTCTCTCTGATACGGTTGTACTTATCGTCTGCAATGCTATGTCGCGTGCTGCGGTAAGCGGAGACACTAAAATCACCATAGTAGAACACAGATGAAGCATCTAAGTTGATGTAATAGCCAGTAAGAAGTAATCCAATTCAAGTTTTAGGTATCGATTATTGACTTTTTAGCTGGCTTTGGTGCCTTGGACATGAGCTAGGACCTTAAGATTCCGAATGAAAGGAGGACTAGCAGCCGAGTTGCACGGGAGAATGTGAAAAGTGTTCGTATGTAGTAAATTCCTGAGAAATCAGTCCGTTTTCGTCATTTGTTATCGAATCGACTTAATGCCAGATCGTCACATTGGCCGCTCTTCTCTCTGAAACGGTTGTACTTATCGTCTGCAAAGCTATGTCGCGTGCTGCGGTATGTGGAGACACTAAAAGCACCATAATAGAACACAGATGAAGCTTCTAAGTTGATGTAATTGCCAGTAAGAAGTAGTACAATTCAAGTTTTAGGTATCGATTATTGACTTTTTAGCTGGCTTTGGTGCCTTGGACATGAGCTAGGACCTTAAATTTATGCATGAAATGAGGACTAGCAGCCGCGTTGCATGGAAGAATGTGAAAAGTGTTCATATGTAGTAAAAACCTTAGAAGTCCTTCCGTTTTCGTCATTTGTTATCGAATCGACTTAAAGCCAGATCGTCACATTGGCCGCTCTTCTCTCTGAAACGCTTGTACTTATCGTCTGCAAAGCTATGTCGCGTGCTGCGGTATGCGGAGACACTAAAATCACCATAGTAGAACACTGATGAAGCTTTTAAGTTGATGTAATAGCCAGTAAGAAGTAGTACAATTCATGTTTTAGGTATCGATTATTGACTATTTAGCTGGCTTTGGTGCCTTGGACATGATCTAGGACCTTAACATTCTGCATGAAAGGAGGACTAGCAGCCGAGTTGCAGGGGAGAATGTGAAAAGTGTTCATATGTAGTAAAAACCTGAGAAATCCGTCCGTTTTCGTCATTTGTTATCGAATCGACTTAAAGCCAGATCGTCACATTGGCCGCTCTTCTCTCTGAAACGCTTGTACTTATCGTCTGCAAAGCTATGTCGCGTGCTGCGGTATGTGGAGACACTAAAAGCACCATAGTAGAACACAGATGAAGCTTCTAAGTTGATGTAATAGCCAGTAAGAAGTAGTGGAATTCAAGTTTTAGGTATAGATTATTGACATTTTAGCTGGCTTTGGTGCCTTGGACATGAGCTAGCACCTTAAGATTCTGCATGAAAGGAGGACTAGCAGCCGAGTTGCACGGGAGAATGTGAAAAGTGTTCATATGTAGAAAAAACCTGAGAAATCCGTCCGTTTTCGTCATTTGTTATCGAATCGACTTAAAGCCAGATCGTCACATTGGCCGCTCTTCTCTCTGAAACGGTTGTACTTATCGTCTGCAAAGCTATGTCGCGTGCTGCGGTATGTGGAGACACTAAAATCACCATAGTAGAACACAGATGAAGCTTCTAAGTTGATGTAATAGTCAGTAAGAAGTAGTACAATTCAAGTTTTAGGTATCGATTATTGACTTTTTAGCTGGCTTTGGTGCCTTGGACATGAGCTAGGACCTTAACATTCTGCATGAAAGGAGGACTAGCAGCCGATTTGCATGGGAGAATGTGAAAAGTGTTCACATGTAGTAAAAACCCGAGAAATCCGTCCGTTTTCGTCATTTGTTATCGAATCGACTTAAAGCCAGATCGTCACATTGCCCGCTGTGCTCTCGGAAACGATTGTACTTATCGTCTGCAAAGCTATGTCGCGTGTTGCCGTAGGCGGAAACAGGAAAAGCACCGTAGTAGAACACTGATGAAGCTTCTAAGTTGATGTAATAGCCAGTAAGAAGTAGTCCAATTCAAGTTTTAGGTATCGATTATTGACTTTTTAGCTGGCTTTGGTGCCTTGGACATGAGCTAGGACCTTAACATTCTGCATGAAAGGAGGACTAGCTGCCGCGTTGCACGGGAGAACGTGAAAAGTGTTCATATGTAGTAAAAACCTTAGAAATCCGTCCATTTTCGTCATTTGTTATCGAATCGACTTAAAGCCAGATCGTCACATTGGCCGCTCTTCTCTCTGAAACGGTTGTACTTATCGTCTGCAATGCTATGTCACGTGCTGCGGTAAGCGGAGCCACTAAAATCACCATAGTAGAACACAGATGAAGCATCTAAATTGATGTAATAGCCAGTAAGAAGTAATCCAATTCAAGTTTTAGGTATCGATTATTGACTTTTTAGCTGGCTTTGGTGTCTTGGACATGAGCTAGGACCTTAAGATTCTGCATGAAAGGAGGACTAGCAGCCGAGTTGCACGGGAGAATGTGAAAGTGTTCATATGTAGTAAAAACCTGAGAATTCCGTTCGTTTTCGTCATTTGTTATCGAATCGACTTAAAGCCAGATCGTCACATTGGCCGCTCTTCTCTCTGAAACGGTTGTACTTATCGTCTGCAAAGCTATGTCGCGTGCTGCGGTATGTGGAGACACTAAAAGCACCATAGTAGAACACAGATGAAGCTTCTAAGTTGATGTAATTGCCAGTAAGAAGTAGTACAATTCAAGTTTTAGGTATCGATTATTGACTTTTTAGCTGGCTTTGGTGCCTTGGACATGAGCTAGAACCTTAAATTTCTGCATGAAAGTATTACTAGCAGCCGCGTTGCACGGGAGAATGTGAAAAGTGTTCATATGTAGTAAAAACCTTAGAAATCCTTCCGTTTTCGTCATTTGTTATCGAATCGACTTAAAGCCAGATCGTCACAATGGCCGCTCTCCTCTCTGAAACGCTTGTACTTATCGTCTGCAAAGCTATGTCGCGTGCTGCGGTATGCGGAGACACTAAAATCACCATAGTAGAACACCGATGAAGCTTTTAAGTTGATGTAATAGCCAGTAAGAAGTAGTACAATTCATGTTTTAGGTATCGATTATTGACTTTTTAGCTGGCTTTGGTGCCTTGGACATGATCTAGGACCTTAACATTCTGCATGAAAGGAGGACTAGCAGCCGAGTTGCACGGGAGAATGTTAAAAGTGTTCATATGTAGTAAAAACCTTAGAAATCCGTCCGTTTTCGTCATTTGTTATCGAATCGACTTAAAGCCAGATCGTCACATTGGCCGCTCTTCTCTCTGAAACGCTTGTACTTATCGTCTGCAAAGCTATGTCGCGTGTTGCCGTAGGCGGAAACAGGAAAAGCACCGTAGTAGAACACAGATGAAGCTTCTAAGTTGATGTAATAGCCAGTAAGAAGTAGTCCAATTCAAGTTTTAGGTATCGATTATTGACTTTTTTGCTGGCTTTGGTGCCTTGGACATGAGCTAGGACCTTAACATTCTGCATGAAAGGATGACTAGCTGCCGCGTTGCACGGGAGAATGTGAAAAGTGTTCATATGTAGTAAAAACCTTAGAAATACGTCCATTTTCGTCATTTGTTATCGAATCGACTTAAAGCCAGATCGTCACATTGGTCGCTCTTCTCTCTGAAACGGTTGTACTTATCGTCTGCAATGCTATGTCGCGTGCTGCGGTAAGCGGAGACACTAAAATCACCATAGTAGAACACAGATGAAGTATATAAGTTGATGTAATAGCCAGTAAGAAGTAATCCAATTCAAGTTTTACGTATCGATTATTGACTTTTTAGCTGGCTTTGGTGCCTTGGACATGAGCTAGGACCTTAAGATTCCGAATGAAAGGAGGACTAGCAGCCGAGTTGCACGGGAGAATGTGAAAAGTGTTCATATGTAGTAAAATCCTGAGAAATCAGTCCGTTTTCGTCATTTGTTATCGAATCGACTTAATGCCAGATCGTCACATTGGCCGCTCTTCTCTCTGAAACGGTTGTACTTATCGTCTGCAAAGGTATGTCGCGTGCTGCGGTATGTGGAGACACTAAAAGCACCATAGTAGAACACAGATGAAGCTTCTAAGTTGATGTAATTGCCAGTAAGAAGTAGTACAATTCAAGTTTTAGGTATCGATTATTGACTTTTTAGCTGGCTTTGGTGCCTTGGACATGAGCTAGGACCTTAAATTTATGCATGAAATGAGGACTAGCAGCCGCGTTGCACGGAAGAATGTGAAAAGTGTTCATATGTAGTAAAAACCTTAGAAATCCTTCCGTTTTCGTCATTTGTTATCGAATCGACTTAAAGCCAGATCGTCACATTGGCCGCTCTTCTCTCTGAAACGCTTGTACTTATCGTCTGCAAAGCTATGTCGCGTGCTGCGTTATGCGGAGACACTAAAATCACCATAGTCGAACACTGATGAAGCTTTTAAGTTGATGTAATAGCCAGTAAGAAGTAGTACAATTCATGTTTTAGGTATCGATTATTGACTATTTAGCTGGCTTTGGTGCCTTGGACATGATCTAGGACCTTAACATTCTGCATGAAAGGAGGACTAGCAGCCGAGTTGCACGGGAGAATGTTAAAAGTGTTCATATGTAGTAAAAACCTTAGAAATCCGTCTGTTTTCGTCATTTGTTATCGAATCGACTTAAGGCCAGATCGTCACATTGGCCGCTCTTCTCTCTGAAACGCTTGTACTTATCGTCTGCAAAGCTATGTCGCGTGCTGCGGTATCCGGAGACACTGCACTCACCATAGTAGAACACAGTTCAAGCTTCTAAGTTGATGTAATAGCCAGTAAGAAGTAGTACAATTCAAGTTTTAGGTATCGATTATTGACTTTTTAGCTGGCTTTGGTGCCTTGGACATGAGCTAGGACCTTACGATTCTGCATGAAAGGAGGACTGGCAGCCGAGTTGCAGGGGAGAATGTGAAAAGTGTTCATATGTAGTAAAAACCTGAGAAATCCGTCCGTTTTCGTCATTTGTTATCGAATCGACTTAAAGCCAGATCGTCACATTGCCCGCTGTGCTCTCGGAAACGGTTGTACTTATCGTCTGCAAAGCTATGTCGCGTGTTGCCGTAGGCGGAAACAGGAAAAGCACCGTAGTAGAACACAGATGAAGCTTCTAAGTTGATGTAATAGCCAGTAAGAAGTAGTCCAATTCAAGTTTTAGGTATCGATTATTGACTTTTTAGCTGGCTTTGGTGCTTGGACATGAGCTAGGACCTTAAATTTCTGCATGAAAGGAGGACTAGCAGCCGCGTTGCACGGGAGAATGTGAAAAGTGTTCATATGTAGTAAAAACCTTAGAAATCCGTCCATTTTCGTCATTTGTTATCGAATCGACTTAAAGCCAGATCGTCACAATGGCCGCTCTTCTCTCTGAAACGCTTGTACTTATCGTCTGCAAAGCTATGTCGCGTGCTGCGGTATGCGGAGACACTAAAATCACCATAGTAGAACACAGATGAAGCTTTTAAGTTGATGTAATAGCCAGTAAGAAGTAGTACAATTCAAGTTTTAGGTATCGATTATTGACTTTTTAGCTGGCTTTGGTGCCTTGGACATGAGCTAGGACCTTACGATTCTGCATGAAAGGAGGACTGGCAGCCGAGTTGCAGGGGAGAATGTGAAAAGTGTTCATATTTAGTAAAAACCTGAGAAATCCGTCCGTTTTCGTCATTTGTTATCGAATCGACTTAAAGCCAGATCGTCACATTGCCCGCTGTGCTCTCGGAAACGGTTGTACTTATCGTCTGCAAAGCTATGTCGCGTGTTGCCGTAGGCGGAAACAGGAAAAGCACCGTAGTAGAACACAGATGAAGCTTCTAAGTTGATGTAATAGCCAGTAAGAAGTAGTCCAATTCAAGTTTTAAGTATCGATTATTGACTTTTTAGCTGTCTTTGGTGCCTTGGACATGAGCTAGGACCTTATCATTCTGCATGAAAGGAGGACTAGCTGCCGCGTTGCACGGGAGAATGTGAAAAGTGTTCATGTGTAGTAAAAACCTTAGAAATCCGTCCATTTTCGTCATTTGTTATCGCATCGACTTAAAGCCAGATCGTCACATTGGCCGCTCTTCTCTCTGAAACGGTTGTACTTATCGTCTGCAATGCTATGTCGCGTGCTGCGGTAAGCGGAGACACTAAAATCACCATAGTAGAACACAGATCAAGCATCTAAGTTGATGTAATAGCCAGTAATAAGTAATCCAATTCAAGTTTTAGGTATCGATTATTGACTTTTTAGCTGGCTTTGGTGCCTTGGACATGAGCTAGGACCGTAAGATTCTGCATGAAAGGAGGACTAGCAGCCGAGTTGCACGGGAGAATGTGAAAAGTGTTCATATGCAGTAAAAACCTGAGACGTCCGTCCGTTTTCGTCATTTGTTATCGAATCGAATTAAAGCCAGATAGTCACATTGGCCGCTCTTCTCTCTGAAACGGTTGTACTTATCGTCTGCAAACCTGTGTCGCGTGCTGCGGTATGCGGAGACACTAAAATCACCATAGTAGAACACAGATCAAGCTTCTAAGTTGATGTAATAGCAAGTAAGAAGTATTACAATTCGAGTTTTAGGTATCGATTATTGACTTTTTAGCTGGCTTTGGTGCCTTGGACATGAGCTAGGACCTTACGATTCTGCATGAAAGGAGGACTAGCAGCCGAGTTGCAGGGGAGAATGTGAAAAGTGTTCATATGTAGTAAAAACCTGAGAAATCCGTTCGTTTTTGTCATTTGTTATCGAATTGACTTAAAGCCAGATCGTCATATTGGCCGCTCTGCTCTCGGAAACGGTTGTACTTATCGTCTGCAAAGCTATGTCGAGTGTTGCCGTAGGCGGAAACAGGAAAAGCACCATAGTAGAACACAGATGAAGCTTCTAAGTTGATGTAATAGCCAGTAAGAAGTAGTCCAATTCAAGTTTTAGGTATCGATTATTGACTTTTTAGCTGGCTTTGGTGCCTTGGACATGAGCTAGGACCTTAATATTCTGCATGAAAGGAGGACTAGCAATCGAGTTGCACGGGAGAATGTGAAAAGTGTTCACATGTAGTTAAAACCTGAGACATCCGTCCGTTTTCGTCATTTGTTATCGAATCGACTTAAAGCCAGATTGTCACATTGGCCGCTCTTCTCTCTGAAACGGTTGTACTTATCGTCTGCAAAGCTATGTCGCGTGCTGCGGTATGCGGAGACACTAAAAGCACCATAGTAGAACACAGATGAAGCTTCTAAGTTGACGTAATAGCCAGGAAGAAGTAGTACAATTCAAGTTTTAGGTATTGAATATTGACCATTTAGCTGGCTTATTGCCTTGGACATGAGCTAGGACCTTAACATTCTTCATGAAAGGAGGACTAGCAGCCGATTTGCATGGGAGAATGTGAAAAGTGTTCATATGTAGTAAAAACCCGAGAAATCCGTCCGTTTTCGTCATATGTTAACGAATCGACTTAAAGCCAGATCGTCACATTGGCCGCTCTTCTCTCTGAAACGGTTGTACTTGTCCTTAGCAAAGCTATGTCGCGTGCTGCGGTATGCTGAGACACTAAAAGCACCATAGTAGAACACAGATGAAGCTTCTAAGTTGATGTAATAGCCAGTCAGAAGTAGTACAATTCAAGTTTTAGGTATCGATTATTGACTTTTTAGCTGGATTTGGTAGCTTGGACATGAGCTAGGACCTTAAGATTCTGCATGAAAGGAGGACTAGCAGCCGAGTTGCATGGGAGAATGTGAAAAGTGTTCATATGTAGTAAAAACCTGAGAAATCCGTCCGTTTTCGTCATTTGTTATCGAATCGACTTAAAGCCAGATCGTCACATTGGCCCCTCTTCTCTCTGAAACGGTTGTACTTATCGTCTGCAAAGCTACGTCGCGTGCTGCGGTATGCGGAGACACTAAAAGCACCATAGTAGAACACAGATGAAGCTACTAAGTTGATGTAATAGCCAGTAAGAAGAAGTACAATTCAAGTTTTAGGTATCGATTATTGACTTTTTAGCTGGCTTTGGTGAGTTGGACATGAGCTAGGACCTTAACATTCTGCATGAAAGGAGGACTAGCTGCCGCGTTGCACGGGAGAATGTGAAAAGTGTTCATATGTAGTAAAAATCTGAGAAATCCGTCCGTTTTCGTCATTTGTTATCGAATCGACTTAAAGCCAGATCGTCACATTGGCCGCTCTGCTCTCGGAAACGGTTGTACTTAACGTCTGCAAAGCTATGTCGCGTGTTGCCGTAGGCGGAAACAGGAAAAGCACCATAGTAGAACACAGATGAAGCTTCTAAGTTGATGTAATAGCCAGTAAGAAGTAGTCCAATTCAAGTTTTAGGTATCGATTATTGACTTTTTAGCTGGCTTTGGTGCCTTGGACATGAGCTAGGACCTTATCATTCTGCATGAGAGAAGGACTAGCTGCCGCGTTGCACGGGAGAATGTGAAAAGTGTTCATATGTAGTAAAAACCTGAAAATCCGTCCATTTTCGTCATTTGTTATCGCATCGACTTAAAGCCAGATCGTCACATTGGCCGCTCTTCTCTCTGAAACGGTTGTACTTATCGTCTGCAATGCTATGTCGCGTGCTGCGGTAAGCGGAGACACTAAAATCACCATAGTAGAACACAGATGAAGCATCTAAGTTGATGTAATAGCCAGTAAGAAGTAATCCAATTCAAGTTTTAGGTATTGATTATTGACTTTTTAGCTGGCTTTGGTGCCTTGGACTTGAGCTAGGACCTTAAGATTCTGCATGAAAGGAGGACTAGCAGCCGAGTTGCACGGGAGAATGTGAAAAGTGTTCATATGCAGTAAAAACCTGAGACATCCGTCCGTTTTCGTCATTTGTTATCGAATCGACTTAAAGCCAGATAGTCACATTGGCCGCTCTTCTCTCTGAAACGCTTGTACTTATCGTCTGCAAAGCAGTGTCGCGTGATGCGGTATGCGGAGACACTAAAATCACCATAGTAGAACACAGATCAAGCTTCTAAGTTGATGTAATAGCAAGTAAGAAGTAGTACAATTCAAGTTTTAGGTATCGATTATTGACTTTTTAGCTGGCTTTGGTGCCTTGGACATGAGCTAGGACCTTACGATTCTGCATGAAAGGAGGACTAGCGGCCGAGTTGCAGGGGAGAATGTGAAAAGTGTTCATATGTAGTAAAAACGTGAGAAATCCGTTCGTTTTTGTCATTTGTTATCGAATTGACTTAAAGCCAGATCGTCACATTGGCCGCTCTGCTCTCGGAAACGGTTGTACTTATCGTCTGCAAAGCTATGTCGAGTGTTGCCGTAGGCGGAAACAGGAAAAGCACCATAGTAGAACACAGATGAAGCTTCTTAGTTGATGTAATAGCCAGTAAGAAGTAGTCCAATTCAAGTTTTAGGTATCGATTATTGACTTTTTAACTGGCTTTGGTGCCTTGGACATGAGCTAGGACCTTAATATTCTGCATGAAAGGAGGACTAGCAATCGAGTTGCACGGGAGAATGTGAAAAGTGTTCACATGTAGTAAAAACCTGAGACATCCGTCCGCTTTCGTCATTTGTTATCGAATCGACTTAAAGCCAGATCGTCACATTGGCCGCTCTTCTCTCTGAAACGGTTGTACTTATCGTCTGCAACGCTATGTCGCGTGCTGATGTATGCGGAGACACTAAAAGCACCATAGTAGAACACAGATGAAGCTTCTAAGTTGACGTAATAGCCAGGAAGAAGTAGTACAATTCAAGTTTTAGGTATAGAATATTGACCTTTTAGCTGGCTTTGGTGCCTTGGACATGAGCTAGGACCTTAACATTCTTCATGAAAGGAGGACTAGCAGCCGATTTGCATGGGAGAATGTGAAAAGTGTTCATATGTAGTAAAAACCCGAGAAATCCGTACGTTTTCGTCATTTGTTATCGAATCGACTTAAAGCCAGATCGTCACATTGGCCGCTCTTCTCTCTGAAACGGTTGTACTTATCGTCTGCAAAACTATGTCGCGGTCTGCGGTATGCGGAGATACTAAAACCACCGTAGTAGAACACACATGAAGGTTCTAAGTTGATGTAATAGCCAGTAAGAAGTAGTCCAATTCAAGTTTTAGGTATTGATTATTGACTTTTTAGCTGGCTTTGGTGCCTTGGACATGAGCTAGGACCTTAAGATTCTGCATGAAAGGAGGACTAGCAGCCGAGTTGCACGGGAGAATGTGAAAAGTGTTCATATGTAGTAAAAACCTGAGAAATCCGTCCGTTTTCGTCATTTGTTATCGAATCGACTTAAAGCCAGATCGTCACATTGGCCGCTCTTCTCTCTGAAACGGTTGTACTTATCGTCTGCAAAGCTATGTTGCGTGCTGCGGTATGTGGAGACACTAAAAGCACCATAGTAGGAAACAGATGAAGCATCTAAGTTGAAGTAATAGCCAGTAAGAAGTAATCCAATTCAAGTTTTGGGTATCGATTATTGACTTTTTAGCTTGCTTTGGTGCCTTGGACATGAGCTAGGACCTTAAGATTCTGCATGAAAGGAGGACTAGCAGCCGAGTTGCACGGGAGAATGTGAAAAGTTTTCATATGTAGTAAAAACCTGAGAAATCCGTCCGTTTTCGTCATTTGTTATCGAATCGACTTAAAGCCAGATCGACACATTGGCCGCTCTTCTCTCTGAAACGGTTGTACTTATCGTCTGCAAAGCTATGTCGTGTGCTGCGGTATGCTGAGACACTACAAGCACCATAGTAGAACACAGATGAAGCTTCTAAGTTGATGTACTAGCCAGTAAGAGGTAGTACAATTCAAGTTTTAGGTACTGAATATTGACCTTTTAGCTGGCTTTGGTGCCTAGGACATGAGCTAGGACCTTAAGATTCTGCATGAAAGGAGGACTAGCAGCCGAGTTGCACGGGAGAATGTGAAAAGTGTTCATATGTAGTAAAAACCTGAGACATCCGTCCGTTTTCGTCATTTGTTATCGAATCGACTTAAAGCCAGATCGTCACATTGGCCGCTCTTCTCCCTGAAACGATTGTACTTATCGTCTGCAAAACTATGTCGCGTGCTGCGGTATGCGGAGAAACTAAAACCACCGTAGTAGAACACACATGAAGCTTCTAAGTTGATGTAATAGCCAGAAAGAAGTAGTACAATTCTAGTTTTAGGTATCGATTATTGACTTTTTAGCTGGCTTTGGTGCCTTGGACATGTGCTAGGACCTTAAGATTCTGCATGAAAGGAGGACTAGCAGCCGAGTTGCAGGGGAGAATGTGAAAAGTGTTCAAATAGAGTAAAAACCTGAGACATCCATCCGGTTTCGTCATTTGTTATCCAATCGACTTAAAGCCAGATCGTCACATTGGCCGCTCTGCTCTCGGAAACGGTTGTACTTATCGTCTGCAAAGCTATGTCGAGTGTTGCCGTAGGCGGAAACAGGAAAAGCACCATAGTAGAACACAGATGAAGCTTCTAAGTTGATGTAATAGCCAGTAAGAAGTAGTCCAATTCAAGTTTTAGGTATCGATTATTGACTTTTTAGCTGGCTTTGGTGCCTTGGACATGAGCTAGGACCTTAATATTCTGCATGAAAGGAGGACTAGCAATCGAGTTGCACGGGAGAATGTGAAAAGTGTTCACATGTAGTTAAAACCTGAGACATCCGTCCGTTTTCGTCATTTGTTATCGAATCGACTTAAAGCCAGATTGTCACATTGGCCGCTCTTCTCTCTGAAACGGTTGTACTTATCGTCTGCAAAGCTATGTCGCGTGCTGCGGTATGCGGAGACACTAAAAGCACCATAGTAGAACACAGATGAAGCTTCTAAGTTGACGTAATAGCCAGGAAGAAGTAGTACAATTCAAGTTTTATGTATTGAATATTGACCATTTAGCTGGCTTATTGCCTTGGACATGAGCTAGGACCTTAACATTCTTCATGAAAGGAGGACTAGCAGCCGATTTGCATGGGAGAATGTGAAAAGTGTTCATATGTAGTAAAAACCCTAGAAATCCGTCCGTTTTCGTCATTTGTTAACGAATCGACTTAAAGCCAGATCGTCACATTGGCCGCTCTTCTCTGAAACGGTTGTACTTGTCCTTAGCAAAGCTATGTCGCGTGCTGCGGTATGCTGAGACACTAAAAGCACCATAGTAGAACACAGATGAAGCTTCTAAGTTGATGTAATAGCCAGTCAGAAGTAGTACAATTCAAGTTTTAGGTATCGATTATTGACTTTTTAGCTGGATTTGGTACCTTGGACATGAGCTAGGACCTTAAGATTCTGCATGAAAGGAGGACTAGCTGCCGTGTTGCACGGGAGAATGTGAAAAGTGTTCATATGTAGTAAAAATCTGAGAAATCCGTCCGTTTTCGTCATTTGTTATCGAATCGACTTAAAGCCAGATCGTCACATTGGCCGCTCTGCTCTCGGAAACGGTTGTACTTATCGTCTGCAAAGCTATGTCGCGTGTTGCCGTAGGCGGAAACAGGAAAAGCACCATAGTAGAACACAGATGAAGCTTCTAAGTTGATGTAATAGCCAGTAAGAAGTAGTCCAATTCAAGTTTTAGGTATCGATTATTGACTTTTTAGCTGGCTTTGGTGCCTTGGACATGAGCTAGGACCTTATCATTCTGCATGAGAGGAGGTCTAGCTGCCGCGTTGCACGGAAGAATGTGAAAAGTGTTCATATGTAGTAAAAACCTGAAAATCCGTCCATTTTCGTCATTTGTTATCGCATCGACTTAAAGCCAGATCGTCACATTGGCCGCTCTTCTCTCTGAAACGGTTGTACTTATCGTCTGCAATGCTATGTCGCGTGCTGCGGTAAGCGGAGACACTAAAATCACCATAGTAGAACACAGATGAAGCATCTGAGTTGATGTAATAGCCAGTAAGAAGTAATCCAATTCAAGTTTTAGGTATTGATTATTGACTTTTTAGCTGGCTTTGGTGCCTTGGACTTGAGCTAGGACCTTAAGATTCTGCATGAAAGGAGGACTAGCAGCCGAGTTGCACGGGAGAATGTGAAAAGTGTTCATATGCAGTAAAAACCTGAGACATCCGTCCGTTTTCGTCATTTGTTATCGAATCGACTTAAAGCCAGATAGTCACATTGGCCGCTCTTCTCTCTGAAACGCTTGTACTTATCGTCTGCAAAGCTGTGTCGCGTGATGCGGTATGCGGAGACACTAAAATCACCATAGTAGAACACAGATCAAGCTTCTAAGTTGATGTAATAGCAAGTAAGAAGTAGTACAATTCAAGTTTTAGGTATCGATTATTGACTTTTTAGCTGGCTTTGGTGCCTTGGACATGAGCTAGGACGTTACGATTCTGCATGAAAGGAGGACTAGCGGCCGAGTTGCAGGGGAGAATGTGAAAAGTGTTCATATGTAGTAAAAACTTGAGAAATCCGTTCGTTTTTGTCATTTGTTATCGAATTGACTTAAAGCCAGATCGTCACATTGGCCGCTCTGCTCTCGGAAACGGTTGTACTTATCGTCTGCAAAGCTATGTCGAGTGTTGCCGTAGGCGGAAACAGGAAAAGCACCATAGTAGAACACAGATGAAGCTTCTTAGTTGATGTAATAGCCAGTAAGAAGTAGTGGAATTCAAGTTTTAGGTATCGATTATTGACTTTTTAGCTGGCTTTGGTGCCTTGGACATGAGCTAGGACCTTAATATTCTGCATGAAAGAAGGACTAGCAATCGAGTTGCACGGGAGAATGTGAAAAGTGTTCACATGTAGTAAAAACCTGAGACATCCGTCCGCATTCGTCATTTGTTATCGAATCGACTTAAAGCCAGATCGTCACATTGGCCGCTCTTCTCTCTGAAACGGTTGTACTTATCGTCTGCAACGCTATGTCGCGTGCTGATGTATGCGGAGACACTAAAAGCACCATAGTAGAACACAGATGAAGCTTCTAAGTTGACGTAATAGCCAGGAAGAAGTAGTACAATTCAAGTTTTAGGTATAGAATATTGACCTTTTAGCTGGCTTTGGTGCCTTGGACGTGAGCTAGGACCTTAACATTCTTCATGAAAGGAGGACTAGCAGCCGATTTGCATGGGAGAATGTGGAAAGTGTTCATATGTAGTAAAAACCCGAGAAATCCGTCCGTTTACGTCATTTGTTATTGAATCGACTTAAAGCCAGTTCGTCACATTGGCCGCTCTTCTCTCTGAAACGGTTGTACTTGTCGTTTGCAAAGCTATGTCGCGTGCTGCGGTATGCTGAGACACTAAAAGCACCATAGTAGAACACAGATGAAGCTTCTAAGTTGATGTAATAGCCAGTAAGAAGTAGTCCATTTCAAGCTTTAGGTATCGATTATTGACTTTTTAGCTGGCTTTGGTGCCTTGGACATGAGCTAGGACCTTACGATTCTGCATGAAAGGAGGACTGGCAGCCGAGTTACAGGGGAGAATGTGAAAAGTGTTCATATGTAGTAAAAACCTGAGAAATCCGTCCGTTTTTGTCATTTGTTATCGAATCGACTTAAAGCCAGATCGACACATTGGCCGCTCTTCTCTCTGAAACGGTTGTACTTATCGTCTGCAAAGCTATGTCGCGTGCTGCGGTATGCTGAGACACTACAAGCACCATAGTAGAACACAGATGAAGCTTCTAAGTTGATGTACTAGCCAGTAAGAGGTAGTACAATGCAAGTTTTAGGTACTGAATATTGACCTTTTAGCTGGCTTTGGTGCCTTGGACATGAGCTAGGACCTTAAGATTTTGCATGAAAGGAGGACTAGCAGCCGAGTTGCACGGGAGAATGTGAAAAGTGTTCATATGTAGTTAAAACCTGAGACATCCATCCGTTTTCGTCATTTGTTATCGAATCGACTTAAAGCCAGATCGTCACATTGGCCGCTCTTCTCTCTGAAACGGTTGTACTTATCGTCTGCAAAACTATGTCGCGGTCTGCGGTATGCGGAGATACTAAAACCACCGTAGTAGAACACACATGAAGGTTCTAAGTTGATGTAATAGCCAGTAAGAAGTAGTCCAATTCAAGTTTTAGGTATTGATTATTGACTTTTTAGCTGGCTTTGGTGCCTTGGACATGAGCTAGGACCTTAAGATTCTGCATGAAAGGAGGACTAGCAGCCGAGTTGCACGGGAGAATGTGAAAAGTGTTCATATGTAGTAAAAACCTGAGAAATCCGTCCGTTTTCGTCATTTGTTATCGAATCGACTTAAAGCCAGATCGTCACATTGGCCGCTCTTCTCTCTGAAACGGTTGTACTTATCGTCTGCAAAGCTATGTTGCGTGCTGCGGTATGTGGAGACACTAAAAGCACCATAGTAGGAAACAGATGAAGCATCTAAGTTGATGTAATAGCCAGTAAGAAGTAATCCAATTCAAGTTTTGGGTATCGATTATTGACTTTTTAGCTTGCTTTGGTGCCTTGGACATGAGCTAGGACCTTAAGATTCTGCATGAAAGGAGGACTAGCAGCCGAGTTGCACGGGAGAATGTGAAAAGTTTTCATATGTAGTAAAAACCTGAGAAATCCGTCCGTTTTCGTCATTTGTTATCGAATCGACTTAAAGCCAGATCGTCACATTGGCCGCTCTTCTCCCTGAAACGATTGTACTTATCGTCTGCAAAACTATGTCGCGTGCTGCGGTATGCGGAGAAACTAAAACCACCGTAGTAGAACACACATGAAGCTTCTAAGTTGATGTAATAGCCAGAAAGAAGTAGTACAATTCTAGTTTTAGGTATCGATTATTGACTTTTTAGCTGGCTTTGGTGCCTTGGACATGTGCTAGGACCTTAAGATTCTGCATGAAAGGAGGACTAGCAGCCGAGTTGCAGGGGAGAATGTGAAAAGTGTTCAAATAGAGTAAAAACCTGAGAAATCCGTCCGGTTTCGTCATTTGTTATCCAATCGACTTAAAGCCAGATCGTCACATTGGCCGTTCTGCTCTCGGAAACGCTTGTACTTATCGTCTGCAAAGCTATGTCGCGTGTTGCCGTAGGCGGAAACAGGAAAAGCATCATAGCAGAACACAGATGAAGCTTCTATGTTGATGTAATAGCCAGTAAGAAGTAGTCCATTTCAAGTTGTAGGTATCGGTTATTGACTTTTTAGCTGGCTTTGGTGCCTTGGACATGAGCTAGGACCTTAAGATTTTGCATGAAAGGAGGACTAGCAGCCGAGTTGCACGGGAGAATGTGAAAAGTGTTCATATGTAGTAAAAACCTGAGACATCCATCCGTTTTCGTCATTTGTTATCGAATCGACTTAAAGCCAGATCGTCACATTGGCCGCTCTTCTCTCTGAAACGGTTGTACTTATCGTCTGCAAAACTATGTCGCGGTCTGCGGTATGCGGAGATACTAAAACCACCGTAGTAGAACACACATGAAGGTTCTAAGTTGATGTAATAGCCAGTAAGAAGTAGTCCAATTCAAGTTTTAGGTATTGATTATTGACTTTTTAGCTGGCTTTGGTGCCTTGGACATGAGCTAGGACCTTAAGATTCTGCATGAAAGGAGGACTAGCAGCCGAGTTGCACGGGAGAATGTGAAAAGTGTTCATATGTAGTAAAAACCTGAGAAATCCGTGCGTTTTCGTCATTTGTTATCGAATCGACTTAAAGCCAGATCGTCACATTGGCCGCTCTTCTCTCTGAAACGGTTGTACTTATCGTCTGCAAAGCTATGTTGCGTGCTGCGGTATGTGGAGACACTAAAAGCACCATAGTAGGAAACAGATGAAGCATCTACGTTGATGTAATAGCCAGTAAGAAGTAATCCAATTCAAGTTTTGGGTATCGATTATTGACTTTTTAGCTTGCTTTGGTGCCTTGGACATGAGCTAGGACCTTACGATTCTGCATGAAAAGAGGACTGGCAGCCGAGTTGCAGGGGAGAATTTGAAAAGTGTTCATATGTAGTAAAAACCTGAGAAATCCGTCCGTTTTCGTCATTTGTTATCGAATAGACTTAAAGCCAGATCGTCACATTGGCCGCTCTTCTCTCTGAAACGGTTGTACTTATCGTCTGCAAAGCTATGTTGCGTGCTGCGGTATGTGGAGACACTAAAAGCACCATAGTAGGAAACAGATGAAGCATCTAAGTTGATGTAATAGCCAGTAAGAAGTAATCCAATTCAAGTTTTGGGTATCGATTATTGACTTTTTAGCTGGCTTTGGTGCCTTGGACATGAGCTAGGACCTTAAGATTCTGCATGAAAGGAGGACTAGCAGCCGAGTTGCACGGGAGAATGTGAAAAGTTTTCATATGTAGTAAAAACCTGAGAAATCCGTCCGTTATCGTCATTTGTTATCGAATCGACTTAACGCCAGATCGACACATTGGCCGCTCTTCTCTCTGAAACGGTTGTACTTATCGTCTGCAAAGCTATGTCGCGGGCTGCGGTATGCTGAGACACTACAAGCACCATAGTAGAACGCAGATGAAGCTTCTAAGTTGATGTACTAGCCAGTAAGAGGTAGTACAATTCAAGTATTAGGTACTGAATATTGACCTTTTAGCTGGCTTTGGTGCCTTGGACATGAGCTAGGACCTTAAGATTTTGCATGAAAGGAGGACTAGCAGCCGAGTTGCACGGGAGAATATGAAAAGTTTTCATATGTAGTAAAAACCTGAGACATCCATCCGTTTTCGTCATTTGTTATCGAATCGACTTAAAGCCAGATCGTCACATTGGCCGCTCTTCTCTCTGAAACGGTTGTACTTATCGTCTGCAAAACTATGTCGGTTGCTGCGGTATGCGGAGAAACTAAAACCACCGTAGTAGACCACACATGAAGCTTCTAAGTTGATGTAATATCCAGTAAGAAGTAGTACAATTCAAGTTTTAGGTATTGATTATTGTCTTTTTAGCTGGCTTTGGTGCCTTGGACATGAGCTAGGACCTTAAGATTCTGCATGAAAGGAAGACTAGCAGCCGAGTTGCACATGAGAATGTGAAAAGTGTTCATATGTAGTAAAAACCTGAGAAATCCGTCCGTTTTCGTCATTTGTTATCGAATCGACTTAAAGCCAGATCGTCACATTGGCCGCTCTGCTCTCTGAAACGGTTGTACTTATCGTCTGCAAAGCTATGTCGCGTACTGCGGTATTCGGAGACACTAAAAGCACCACAGTAGAACACAGATGAAGCTTCTAAGTTGATGTAATATCCAGTAAGAAGTAGTACAATTCAAGTTTTAGGTATCGATTATTGACTTTTTAGCTGGCTTTGGTGCCTTGGACATCAGCTAGGACCTTAAGTTTCTGCATGAAAGGAGGACTAGCAGCCGAGTTGCACGGGAGAATGTGAAAAGTGTTCATATGTAGTAAAAACCTGAGAAATCCGTCCGTTTTCGTCATTTGTTATCGAATCGACTTAAAGCCAGATCGTCAAATTGGCCGCTCTTCTCTCTGAAACGGTTGTACTTATCGTCTGCAAAGCTATGTCGTGTGCTGCGGTATGCTGAGACACTACAAGCACCATAGTAGAACACAGATGAAGCTTCTAAGTTGATGTACTAGCCAGTAAGAGGTAGTACAATTCAAGTTTTAGGTACTGAATATTGACCTTTTAGCTGGCTTTGGTGCCTAGGACATGAGCTAGGACCTTAAGATTCTGCATGAAAGGAGGACTAGCAGCCGAGTTGCACGGGAGAATGTGAAAAGTGTTCATAAGTAGTAAAAACCTGAGACATCCGTCCGTTTTCGTCATTTGTTATCGAATCGACTTAAAGCCAGATCGTCACATTGGCCGCTCTTCTCCCTGAAACGATTGTACTTATCGTCTGCAAAACTATGTCCCGTGCTGCGGTATGCGGAGAAACTAAAACCACCGTAGTAGAACACACATGAAGCTTCTAAGTTGATGTAATAGCCAGTAAGAAGTAGTACAATTCTAGTTTTAGGTATCGATTATTGACTTTTTAGCTGGCTTTGGTGCCTTGGACATCAGCTAGGACCTTAAGTTTCTGCATGAAAGGAGGACTAGCAGCCGAGTTGCACGGGAGAATGTGAAAAGTGTTCATATGTAGTAAAAACCTGAGAAATCCGTCCGGTTTCGTCATTTGTTATCGAATCGACTTAAAGCCAGATCGTCACATTGGCCGTTCTGCTCTCGGAAACGCTTGTACTTATCGTCTGCAAAGCTATGTCGCGTGATGCCGTAGGCGGAAACAGGAAAAGCATCATAGCAGAACACAGATGAAGCTTCTAAGTTGATGTAATAGCCAGTAAGAAGTAGTCCATTTCAAGTTTTAGGTATCGATTATTGACTTTTTAGCTGGCTTTGGTGCCTTGGACATGAGCTAGGACCTTACGATTCTGCATGAAAAGAGGACTGGCAGCCGAGTTGCAGGGGAGAATTTGAAAAGTGTTCATATGTAGTAAAAACCTGAGAAATCCGTACGTTTTCGTCATTTGTTATCGAATAGACTTAAAGCCAGATCGTCACATTGGCCGCTCTTCTCTCTGAAACGGTTGTACTTATCGTCTGCAAAGCTATGTTGCGTGCTGCGGTATGTGGAGACACTAAAAGCACCATAGTAGGAAACAGATGAAGCATCTAAGTTGATGTAATAGCCAGTAAGAAGTAATCCAATTCAAGTTTTGGGTATCGATTATTGACTTTTTAGCTGGCTTTGGTGCCTTGGACATGAGCTAGGACCTTAAGATTCTGCATGAAAGGAGGACTAGCAGCCGAGTTGCACGGGAGAATGTGAAAAGTTTTCATATGTAGTAAAAACCTGAGAAATCCGTCCGTTTTCGTCATTTGTTATCGAATCGACTTAACGCCAGATCGACACATTGGCCGCTCTTCTCTCTGAAACGGTTGTACTTATCGTCTGCAAAGCTATGTCGCGGGCTGCGGTATGCTGAGACACTACAAATACCATAGTAGAACACAGATGAAGCTTCTAAGTTGATGTACTAGCCAGTAAGAGGTAGTACAATTCAAGTTTTAGGTACTGAATATTGACCTTTTAGCTGGCTTTGGTGCCTTGGACATGAGCTAAAGATTTTGCATGAAAGGAGGACTAGCAGCCGAGTTGCACGGGAGAATGTGAAAAGTGTTCATATGTAGTAAAAACCTGAGACATCCATCCGTTTTCGTCATTTGTTAACGAATCGACTTAAAGCCAGATCGTCACATTGGCCGCTCTTCTCTCTGAAACGGTTGTACTTATCGTCTGCAAAACTATGTCGCGTGCTGCGGTATGCGGAGAAACTAAAACCACCGTAGTAGACCACACATGAAGCTTCTAAGTTGATGTAATATCCAGTAAGAAGTAGTACAATTCAAGTTTTAGGTATTGATTACTGTCTTTTTAGCTGGCTTTGGTGCCTTGGACATGAGCTAGGACCTTAAGATTCTGCATGAAAGGAAGACTAGCAGCCGAGTTGCACGGGAGAATGTGAAAAGTGTTCATATGCAGTAAAAACCTGAGAAATCCGTCCGTTTTCGTCATTTGTTATCGAATCGACTTAAAGCCAGATCGTCACATTGGCCGCTCTGCTCTCTGAAACGGTTGTACTTATCGTCTGCAAAGCTATGTCGCGTACTGCGGTATTCGGAGACACTAAAAGCACCACAGTAGAACACAGATGAAGCTTCTAAGTTGATGTAATATCCAGTAAGAAGTAGTACAATTCAAGTTTTAGGTATCGATTATTGACTTTTTAGCTGGCTTTGGTGCCTTGGACATCAGCTAGGACCTTAAGTTTCTGCATGAAAGGAGGACTAGCAGCCGAGTTGCACGGGAGAATGTGAAAAGTGTTCATATCTAGTAAAAACCTGAGAAATCCGTCCGTTTTCGTCATTTGTTATCGAATCGACTTAAAGCCAGATCGTCAAATTGGCCGCTCTTCTCTCTGAAACGGTTGTACTTATCGTCTGCTAAGCTATGTCGCGTGCTGCGGTATGCGGAGACACTAAAGGCACCATAGTAGAACACAGATCAAGCTTCTAAGTTGATGTAATAGCCAGTAAGAAGTAGTACAATTCAAGTTTTCGGTATTGAATATTGACTTTTTAGCTGGCTTTGGTGCCTTGGACATGAGCTAGGACCTTAAGATTCTGCATGAAAGGAGGACTAACAGCCGAGTTGCACGGGAGAATGTGAAAAGTGTTCATATGTAGTAAAAACCTGAGACATCCGTCCGTTTTCGTCATTTGTTATCGAATCGACTTAAAGCCACATCGTCACATTGGCCGCTCTTCTCTCTGAAACGGTTGTACTTATCGTCTGCAAAACTATGTCGCGTGCTGCGGTATGCGGAGAAACTAAAAGCACCGTAGTAGAACACAGATGAAGCTTCTAAGTTGATGTAATAGCCAGTAAGAAGTAGTAGAATTCAAGTTTTAGGTATCGATTATTGACTTTTTAGCTGGCTTTGTTGCCGTGGACATGAGCTAGGACCTTAAGATTCTGCATGAAAGGAGGACTAGCAGCCGAGTTGCACGGGAGGATGTGAAAAGTGTTCATATGTAGTAAAAACCTGAGAAATCCGTCCGTTTTCCTCATTTGTTATCGAATCGACTTAAAGCCAGATCGTCACATTGGCCGCTCTTCCCTCTGAAACGGTTGTACTTATCGTCTGCAAAGCTATGTCGCCTGCTGCGGTATGCTGAGACACTACAAGCACCACAGTAGAACACAGATCAAGCTTCTAAGTTGGTGTAAGAAGTAGTACAATTCAAGTTTTAGGTATTGAATATTGAATTTTTAGCTGGCTTTGGTGCCTTGGACATGAGCTAGAACCTTAATATTCTGCATGAAAGGAGGACTAGCAGCCGAGTTGCATGAGAGGATGTGAAAAGTGTTCAAATGTAGTAAAAACCTGAGAAATCCGTCCGTTTTCCTCATTTGTTATCGAATCGACTTAAAGCCAGATCGTCACATTGGCCGCTCTTCTCTCTGAAACGGTTGTACTTATCGTCTGCAAAGCTATGTCGCGTGCTGCGGTATGTGGAGACACTAAAAGCACCATAGTAGAACACAGATGAAGCTTCTAAGTTAATGTAATAGCCAGTAACAAGTAGTAGCATTCAAGTTTTAGGTATCGATTATTGAGTTTTTAGCTGGCTTTGGTGCCTTGGACATGAGCTAGGACCTTAATATTCTGCATGAAAGGAGGACTAGCAATCGAGTTGCACGGGAGAATGTGAAAAGTGTTCATATGTAGTAAAACCCTGAGAAATCCGTCCGTTTTCGTCATTTGTTATCGAATCGACATAAAGCCAGATCGTCACATTGGCCGCTCTTCTCTCTGAAACGGTTGTACTTATCGTCTGCAAAACTATGTCGCGTGCTGCGGTATGTGGAGACACTAAAAGCACCATAGTAGAACACAGATGAAGCTTCTAAGTTGATGTAATTGCCAGTAAGAAGTAGTACAATTCAAGTTTTAGGTATCGATTATTGACTTTTTAGCTGGCTTTGGTGCCTTGGACATGAGCTAGGACCTAAACATTCTGCATGAGAGGAGGAGTAGCAGCCGAGTTGCACTGGAGAATGTGAAAAGTGTTCATATGTAGTAAAAACCTTAGAAATCCGTCCGTTTTCGTCATTTGTTATCGAATCGACTTAAAGCCAGATCGTCACATTGGCCGCTCTTCTCTCTGAAACGGTTGTACTTATCGTCTGCAAAGCTATGTTGCGTGCTGCGGTATGTGGAGACACTAAAAGCACCATAGTAGGAAACAGATGAAGCATCTAAGTTGATGTAATAGCCAGTAAGAAGTAATCCAATTCAAGTTTTGGGTAACGATTATTGACCTTTTAGCTGGCTTTGGTGCCTTGGACGTGAGCTAGGACCTTAAGATTCTGCATGAAAGGAGGACTAGCAGCCGAGTTGCACGGGAGAATGTGAAAAGTTTTCATATATAGTAAAAACCTGAGAAATCCGTCCGTTTTCGTCATTTGTTATCGAATCGACTTAAAGCCAGATCGACACATTGGCCGCTCTTCTCTCTGAAACGGTTGTACTTATTGTCTGCAAAGCTATGTCCCGTGCTGCGGTATGCTGAGACACTACAAGCACCATAGTAGAACACAGATGAAGCTTCTAAGTTCATGTAATAGCAGGTAAGAAGTAGTACAATTCAAGTTTTAGGTACTGAATATTGACCTTTTAGCTGGCTTTGGTGCCTTGAACATGAGCTAGGACCTTAAGATTTTGCATGAAAGGAGGACTAGCAGGCGAGTTGCACGGGAGAATGTGAAAAGTGTTCATATGTAGTAAAAACCTGAGACATCCATCCGTTTTCGTCTTTTGTTATCGAATCGACTTAAAGCCAGATCGTCACATTGGCCGCTCTTCTCTCTGAAACGGTTGTACTTATCGTCTGCAAAACTATGTCGCGTGCTGCGGTATGCGGAGAAACTAAAACCACCGTAGTAGAACACACATGAAGGTTCTAAGTTGATGTAATAGCCAGTAAGAAGTAGTACAATTCAAGTTTTAGGTACTGATTATTGACTTTTTAGCTGGCTTTGGTGCCTTGGACATGAGCTAGGACCTTAAGATTCTGCATGAAAGGAGGACTAACAGCCGAGTTGCAGGGGAGAATGTGAAAAGTGTTCAAATAGAGTAAAAACCTGAGAAATCCGTCCGTTTTCGTCATTTGTTATCGAATCGACTTAAAGCCAGTTCGTCACATTGGCCGTTCTGCTCTCGGAAACGGTTGTACTTATCGTCTGCAAAGCTATGTCGCGTGTTGCCGTAGGGGGAAACAGGAAAAGCATCATAGTAGAACACAGATGAAGCTTCTAAGTTGATGTAATAGCCAGTAAGAAGTAGTCCATTTCAAGTTTTAGGTATCGATTATTGACTTTTTAGCTGGCTTTGGTGCCTTGGACATGAGCTAGGACCTTAATATTCTGCATGAAAGGAGGACTAGCAATCGAGTTGCACGGGAGAATGTGAAAAGTGTTCATATGTAGTAAAAACCTGAGAAATCCGTCCGTTTACGTCATTTGTTATCGAATCGACATAAAGCCAGATCGTTATATTGGCCGCTCTTCTCTCTGAAAAGGTTGAACTTATCGTCTGCAAAGCTATGTCGCGTGCTGCTGTATGCGGAAACACTAAAATCACCAAAGTAGAACACAGATGAAGCTTCTAAATTCATGTAATAGCAGGTAAGAAGTAGTACAATTCAAGTTTTAGGTATCGATTATTGACTTTTTAGCTGGCTTTGGTGCCTTGGACATGAGCTAGGACCTAAACATTCTGCATGAAAGGAGGAGTAGCAGCCGAGTTGCACGGGAGAATGTGAAAAGTGTTCATATGTAGTAAAAACCTTTGAAATCCGTCCGTTTTCGTCATTTGTTATCGAATCGACTTAAAGCCAGATCGTCACATTGGCCGCTCTTCTCTCTGAAACGGTTGTACTTATCGTCTGCAAAGCTATGTTGCGTGCTGCGGTATGTGGAGACACTAAAAGCACCATAGTAGGAAACAGATGAAGCATCTAAGTTGATGTAATAGCCAGTAAGAAGTAATCCAATTCAAGTTTTGGGTATCGATTATTGACTTTTTAGCTGGCTTTGGTGCCTTGGACATGAGCTAGGACCTTAAGATTCTGCATGAAAGGAGGACTAGCAGCCGAGTTGCACGGGAGAATGTGAAAAGTGTTCATATGCAGTAAAAACCTGAGACATCCGTCCGTTTTCGTCATTTGTTATCGAATCGACTTAAAGCCAGATCGTCACATTGGCCGCTCTTCTCTCTGAAACGGTTGTACTTATCGTCTGCAAAGCTATGTCGCGTGCTGCGGTATGCTGAGACACTACAAGCACCACAGTAGAACACAGATGAAGCTTCTAAGTTGATGTAATAGCCAGTAAGAAGTAGTACAATTCAAGTTTTAGGTATTGAATATTGAATTTTTAGCTGGCTTTGGTGCCTTGGACATGAGCTAGGACCTTAATATTCTGCATGAAAGGAGGACTAGCAGCCGAGTTGCATGAGAGAATGTGAAAAGTGGTCAAATGTAGTAAAAACCTGAGAAATACGTCTGTTTTCGTCATTTGTTATCGAATCGACTTAAAGCCAGATCGACACATTGGCCGCTCTTCTCTCTGAAACGGTTGTACTTATCGTCTGCAAAGCTATGTCGCGTGCTGCGGTATGCTGAGGCACTACAAGCACCATAGTAGAACACAGATGAAGCTTCTAAGTTGATGTACTAGCTAGTAAGAGGTAGTACAATTCAAGTTTTAGGTACTGAATATTGACCTTTTAGCTGGCTTTGGTGCCTTGGACATGAGCTAGGACCTTAAGATTTTGCATGAAAGGAGGGCTAGCAGCCGAGTTGCACGGGAGAATGTGAAAAGTGTTCATATGTAGTAAAAACCTGAGACATCCATCCGTTTTCGTCATTTGTTATCGAATCGACTTAAAGCCAGATCGTCACATTGGCCGCTCTTCTCTCTGAAACGGTTGTACTTATCGTCTGCAAAGCTATGTCGCCTGCTGAGGTATGCTGAGACACTACAAGCACCACAGTAGAACACAGATGAAGCTTCTAAGTTGATGTAATAGCCAGTACGAAGTAGTACAATTCAAGTTTTAGGTATTGAATATTGAATTTTTAGCTGGCTTTGGTGCCTTGGACATGAGCTAGGACCTTAATATTCTGCATGAAAGGAGGACTAGCAGCCGAGTTGCATGAGAGAATGTGAAAAGTGTTCATATGTAGTAAAAACCTGAGAAATACGTCTGTTTTCGTCATTTGTTATCGAATCGACTTACAGCCAGATCGTCACATTGGCCGCTCTTCTCTCTGAAACGGTTGTACTTATCGTCTGCAAAGCTATGTCGCGTGCTGCGGTATGCGGAGACACTAAAAGCACCATAGTAGAACACAGATGAAGCTTCTAAGTTGATGTAATAACCAGTAAGAAGTAGTACAATTCCAGTTTTAGGTATCGATTATTGACTTTTTAGCTGGCTTTGGTGCCTTGGACATGAGCTAGGACCTTAAGATTCTGAATGAAAGAAGGACTAGCAGCCGAGTTGCACGGGAGAATGTGAAAAGTGTTCATATGCAGTAAAAACCTGAGACATCCGTCCGTTTTCGTCATTTGTTATCGAATCGACTTAAAGCCAGATCGTCACATTGGCCGCTCTTCTCTCTGAAACGGTTGTACTTATCGTCTGCAAAGCTATGTCGCGTGCTGCGGTATGCTGAGACACTACAAGCACCATAGTAGAACACAGTTGAAGCTTCTAAGTTGATGTAATATCCAGTAAGAAGTAGTACAATTCAAGTTTTAGGTATTGAATATTGAATTTTTAGCTGGCTTTGGTGCCTTGGACATGAGCTAGGACCTTAATATTCTGCATGAAAGGAGGACTAGCAGCCGAGTTGCACGGGAGAATGTGAAAAGTGTTCATATGTAGTAAAAACCTGAGAAATCCGTCCGTTTTCGTCATTTGTTATCGAATCGACTTAAAGCCAGATCGTCACATTGACCGCTCTGCTCTCTGAAACGGTTGTACTTATCGTCTGCAAAGCTATGTCGCGTACTGCGGTATTCGGAGACATTAAAAGCACCATAGTAGAACACAGATGAAGCTTCTAAAATGATGTAATAGCCAGTAAGAAGTAGTACAATTCAAGTTTTAGGTATCGGTTATTGACTTTTTAGCTGGCTTTGGTGCCTTGGACATGAGCTAGGACCTTAAGATTCTGCATGAAAGGAGGACTAGCAGCCGAGTTGCACGAGAGAATGTGAAAAGTGTTCATATGTAGTAAAAACCTGAGAAATCCGTCCATTTTCGTCATTTGTTTATCGAATCGACTTAAAGCCAGATCGTCACATTGGCCGATCTTCTCTCTGAAACGGATGTACTTATCATCTGCAAAGCTATGTCGCGTGCTGCGGTATGCTGAGACACTAAAAGCACCATAGTAGAACACAGATCAAGCTTCTAAGTTGATGTAATAGCCAGTAAGAAGTAGTACAATTCAAGTTTTAGGTATTGGATATTGACCTTTTAGCTGGCTTTGGTGCTTTGGACATGAGCTAGGACCTTAAGATTCTGCATGAAAGGAGGACTAGCAGCCGAGTTGCAGGGGAGAATGTGAAAAGTGTTCATATGTAGTAAAAACCTGAATATCCGTCCGTTTTGGTCATTTGTTGTCGAATCGACTTAAAGCCACATCGTCACATTGGCCGATCTTCTCTCTGAAACGCTTGCACTTATCGTCTGCAAAGCTATGTCGCGTGCTGCGGTATGTGGAGACACTAAAAGCACCATAGTAGAACACAGATGCAGCTTCTAAGTTGATGTAATAGCCAGTAAGAAGTAGTGGAATTCAAGTTTTAGGTATTGATTATTGACTTTTTAGCTGGCTTTGGTGCCTTGGACATGAGCTAGGACTTAAGATTCTGCATGAAAGGAGGAATAGCAGCCGAGTTGCACGGGAGAATGTGAAAAGTGTGCATATGTAGTAAAAACGTGAGAAATCCGTCCGTTTTCGTCATTTGTTATCGAATCGACTTAAAGCCAGATCGTCACATTGGCCGATCTTCGCTCTGAAACGGATATACTTATCGTCTGCAAAGCTATGTCGCGTGCTGCGGTATGCTGAGACACTAAAAGCACCATAGTAGAACACAGATCAAGCTTCTAAGTTGATGTAATAGCCAGTAAGAAGTAGTACAATTCAAGTTTTAGGTATTGAATATTGACCTTTTAGCTGGCTTTGGTGCTTTGGACATGAGCTAGGACCTTAAGATTCTGCATGAAAGGAGGACTAGCAGCCGAGTTGCAGGGGAGAATGTGAAAAGTGTTCATATGTAGTAAAAACCTGAGAAATCCGTCCGTTTTGGTCATTTGTTATCGAATCGACTTAAAGCCAGATCGTCACATTGGCCGCTCTTCTCTCTGAAATGCTTGTACTTATCGTCTGCAAAGCTGTGTCGCGTGCTGCGGTATGCGGAGACACTAAAAGCACCATAGTAGAACACAGATCAAGCTTCTAAGTTGATGTAATAGCCAGTAAGAAGTAGGACAATTCAAGTTTTAGGTATTGAATATTGAATTTTTAGCTGGCTTTCGTGCCTTGGACATGAGCTAGGACCTTAATATTCTGCATGAAAGGACGACTAGCAGCCGAGTTGCACGGGAGAATGTGAAAGTGTTCATATGTAGTAAAAACCTGAGAAATCCGTCCGTTTTCGTCATTTGTTATCGAATCGACTTAAAGCCAGATCGTCACATTGACCGCTCTGCTCTGTGAAACGGTTGTACTTATCGTCTGCAAAGCTATGTCGCGTACTGCGGTATTCGGAGACACTAAAAGCACCATAGTAGAACACAGACGAAGCTTCTAAAATGATGTAATAGCCAGTAAGAAGTAGGACAATTCAAGTTTTAGGTATCGGTTATTGACTTTTTAGCTGGCTTTGGTGCCTTGGACATGAGCTAGGACCTTAAGATTCTGCATGAAAGGAGGACTAGCAGCCGATTTGCACGGGAGAATGTGAAAAGTGTTCATATGTAGTAAAAACCTGAGAAATCCGTCCGTTTTCGTCATTTGTTTATCGAATCGACTTAAAGCCAGATCGTCACATTGGCCGATCTTCTCTCTGAAACGGATGTACTTATCATCTGCAAAGCTATGTCGCGTGCTGCGGTATGTGGAGACACTAAAAGCACCATAGTAGAACACAGATCAAGCTTCGAAGTTGATGTAATAGCCAGTAAGAAATAGTGGAATTCAAGTTTTATGTATCGATTATTGACTTTTTAGCTGGCTTTGGTGCCTTGGACATGAGCTAGGACCTTAAGATTCTGCATGAAAGGAGGACTAGCAGCCGAGTTGCACGGGAAATGTGAAAAGTGTTCATATGTAGTAAAAACCTGAGAAATCCGTCCGTTTTCGTCATTTGTTATCGAATCGGCTTAAAGCCAGATCGTCACATTGGCCGATCTTCTCTCTGAAACGGATGTACTTATCGTCTGCAAAGCTATGTCGCGTGCTGCGGTATGCGGAGACACTAAAAGCACCATAGTAGAACACAGATCAAGCTTCGAAGTTGATGTAATAGCCAGTAAGAAGTAGTACAATTCAAGTTTTAGGTATTGAATATTGACCTTTTAGCTGGCTTTGGTGCCTTGGACATGAGCTAGGACCTTAATATTCTGCATGAAAGGACGACTAGCAGCCGAGTAGCACGGGAGAATGTGAAAAGTGTTCATATGTAGTAAAAACCTGAGACATCCGTCCGTTTTCGTCATTCGTTATCGAATCGACTTAAAGCCACATCGTCACATTGGCCGCTCTTCTCTCTGAAACGGTTGTACTTATCGTCTACAAAACTATGTCGCGTGCTGCGGTATGCGGAGAAACTAAAAGCACCGTAGTAGAACACAGATGGAGGTTCTAATTTTGATGTATTAGCCAGTAAGAAGTAGTACAATTCAAGTTTTAGGTATTGATTATTGACTTTTTAGCTGGCTTTGGTGCCTTGGACATGAGCTAGGACCTTAAGATTCTGCATGAAAGGAGGACTAGCAGCCGAGTAGCACGGGGCAATGTGAAAAGTGTTCATATGTAGTAAAAACCTGAGAAATCCGTCCGTTTTCGTCATTTGTTACCGAATCGACTTAAAGGCAGATCGTCACATTGGCCGATCTTCTCTCTGAAACGGTTGTACTTATCGTCTGCAAAGCTAAGTCGCGTGTTGCCGTAGGCGGAAACAGGAAAAGCACCATAATAGAACACAGATGAAGCTTCTAAGTTGATGTAATAGCCAGTAAAAAGTAGTCCAATTCAAGTTTTAGGTATCGGTTATTGACTTTTTAGCTGGCTTTGGTGCCTTGACCATGAGCTAGGACCTTAAGATTCTGCATGAAAGGAGGACTAGCAGCCGAGTTGCACGGCAGAATGTGAAAAGTGTTCATATGTAATAAAAACCTGAGAAATCCGTCCGTTTTCGTCATTTGTTATCGAATCGACTTAAAGCCAGATCGTCACATTGGCCGCTCTTCTCTCTGAAACGGTTGTACTTATCGTCTGCAAAACTATGTCGCGTGCTGCGGTATGTGGAGAAACTAAAACCATCGTAGGAGAACACACATGAAGCTTCTAAGTTGATGTAATAGCCAGTAAGAAGTAGTACAATTCAAGTGTTAGGTATTGAATATTGACCTTTTAGCTGGCTTTGGTGCTTTGGACATGAGCTAGGACCTTAAGATTCTGCATGAAAGGAGGACTAGCAGCCGAGTTGCACGGGAGAATGTGAAAAGTGTTCATATGTAATAAAAACCTGAGACATCCGTCCGTTTTCGTCATTGGTTATCGAATCGACGTAAAGCCAGATCGTCACATTGGCCGCTCTGCTCTCTGAAATGGTTGTACTTATCGTCTGCAAAGCTATGTCGCGTACTGCGGTATTCGGAGACACTAAAAGCACCACAGTAGAACACAGATAAAGCTTCTAAGTTGATGTAATATCCAGTAAGAAGTAGTACAATTCAAGTTTTAGGTATCGATTATTGACTTTTTAGCTGGCTTTGGTGCCTTGGACATGAGCTAGGACCTTAAGATTCTGCATGAAAGGAGGACTAGCTGCCGAGTTTCACGGGAGAATGTGAAAAGTGTTCATATGTAGTAAAAACCTGAGAAATCCGTCCGTTTTCGTCATTTGTTATCGAATCGACTTAAAGCCAGATCGTCACATTGGCCGCTCTTCTCTCTGAAACGGTTGCACTTATCGTCTGCAAAGCTATGTCGCGTGCTGCGATATGCTGAGACACTAGAAGCACCATAGTAGAACACAGATCACGCTTCTAAGTTGATGTAATAGCCAGTAAGAAGTAGCACAATTCAAGTTTTAGGTATTGAATATTGACCTTTTAGCTGGCTTTGGTGCCTTGGACATGAGCTAGGACCTTAAGGTTCTGCATGAAAGGAGGACTAGCAGCCGAGTTGCACGGGAGAATGTGAAAAGTGTTCATATGTAGTAAAAAATGAGACATCCGTCCGTTTTCGTCATTTGTTGTCGAATTGACTTAAAGCCACATCGTCACATTGGCCGCTCTTCTCTCTGAAACGGTTGTACTTATCGTCTACAAAGCTATGTCGCGTGCTGCGGTATGCGGAGACACTAAAAGCACCACAGTAGAACACAGATGAAGCTTCTAAGTTAATGTAATAGCCAGTAAGAAGTAGTACAATTCAAGTTTTAGGTATCGATTATTGACTTTTTAGCTGGCTTTGGTGCCTTGGACATGAGCTAGGACCTTAAGATTCTGCATGAGAGGAGGACTCGCAGCCGAGTTGCACGGGAGAATGTGAAAAGTGTTCATATGTAGTAAAAACCTGAGACATCCGTCCGTTTTCGTCATTTGCTATCGAATCGACTTAAAGCCAGATCGTCACATTGGCCGCTCTTCTCTCAGAAACGGTTGTACTTATCGTCTGCAAAGCTATGTCGCCTGCTGCGGTATGCTGAGACACTACAAGCACCACAGTAGAACACAGATGAAGCTTCTAAGTTGATGTAATAGTCAGTAAGAAGTAGTACAATTCAAGTTTTAGGTATTGAATATTGAATTTTTAGCTGGCTTTGGTGCCTTGGACATGAGCTAGGACCTTAAGATTTTGCATGAAAGGAGGACTCGCAGCCGAGTTGCACGGGAGAATGTGAAAAGTGTTCATATGTAGTAAAAACCTGAGAAATCCGTGAGTTTTCGTCATTTGTTATCGAATCGACTTAGAGCCAGATCGACACATTGGCCGCTCTTCTCTCTGAAACGGTTGTACTTATCGTCTACAAAGCTATGTCGCGTGCTGCGTTATGCGGAGACACTAAAAGCACCGTAGTTGAACACAGATGAAGCTTCTAAGTTGATGTAATAGCCAGTAAGAAGTAGTAGAATTCAAGTTTTAGGTATCGATTATTGACTTTTTAGCTGGCTTTGGTGCCTTGGACATGAGCTAGGACCTTAAGATTCTGCATGAAAGGAGGACTAGCAGCCGAGTTGCACGGGAGAATGTGAAAAGTGTTCATATGCAGTAAAAACCTGAGACATCCGTCCGTTTTCGTCATTTGTTATCGAATCGACTTAAAGCCAGATCGTCACATTGGCCGCTCTGCTCTCTGAAACGGTTGTACTTATCGTCTGCAAAGCTATGTCGCGTACTGCGGTATTCGGAGACACTAAAAGCACCATAGTAGAACACAGATGAAGCTTCTAAAATGATGTAATAGCCAGTAAGAAGTAGTACAATTCAAGTTTTAGGTATCGGTTATTGACTTTTTAGCTGGCTTTGGTGCCTTGGACATGAGCTAGGACCTTAAGATTCTGCATGAAAGGAGGACTAGCAGCCGAGTTGCACGGGAGAATGTGAAAAGTGTTCATATGTAGTAAAAACCTGAGAAATCCGTCCGTTTTCGTCATTTGTTATCGAATCGACTTAAAGCCAGATCGTCACATTGGCCGATCTTCTCTCTGAAACGGATGTACTTATCGTCTGCAAAGCTATGTCGCGTGCTGCGGTACGCTGAGACACTAAAAGCACCATTGTAGAACACAGATCAAGGTTCTAAGCTGATGTAATTGCCAGTAAGAAGTAGTACAATTCAAGTTTTAGGTATTGAATATTGACCTTTTAGCTGGCTTTGGTGCTTTGGACATGAGCTAGGACCTTAAGATTCTGCATGAAAGGAGGACTAGCAGCCGAGTTGCAGGGAAGAATGTGAAAAGTGTTCATATGTAGTAAAAACCTGAGAAATCCGTCCGTTTTGGTCATTTGTTATCGAATCGACTTAAAGCCAGATCGTCACATTGGCCGCTCTTCTCTCTGAAACGCTTGTACTTATCGTCTGCAAAGCTATGTCGCGTGCTGCGGTATGTGGAGACACTAAAAGCACCATAGTAGAACACAGATGAAGCTTCTAAGTTGATGTAATAGCCAGTAAGAAGTAGTGGAATTCAAGTTTTAGGTATCTCTTATTGACTTTTTAGCTGGCTTTGGTGCCTTGGACATGAGCTAGGACCTTAAGATTCTGAATGAAAGGTGGACTAGCAGCCGAGTTGCACGGGAGAATGTGAAAAGTGTTCATATGTAGTAAAAACCTGAGAAATCCGTCCTTTTCCTCATTTGTTATCGAATCGACTTAAAGCCAGATCGTCACATTGGCCGATCTTCTCTCTGAAACGGATGTACTTATCGTCTGCAAAGCTATGTCGCGTGCTGCGGTATGCTGAGACACTAAAAGCACCATAGTAGAACACAGATCAAGCTTCTAAGTTGATGTAATAGCCAGTAAGAAGTAGTACAATTCAAGTTTTAGGTATTGAATATTGACCTTTTAGCTGGCTTTGGTGCCTTGGACATGAGCTAGGACCTTAAGATTCTGCATGAAAGGAGGACTAGCAGCCGAGTTGCACGGGAGAATGTGAAAAGTGTTCATATGTAATAAAAACCTGAGACATCCGTCCGTTTTCGTCATTGGTTATCGAATCGACGTAAAGCCAGATCGTCACATTGGCCGCTCTGCTCTCTGAAATGGTTGTACTTATCGTCTGCAAAGCTATGTCGCGTACTGCGGTATTCGGAGACACTAAAAGCACCACAGTAGAACACAGATTAAGCTTCTAAGTTGATGTAATAGCCAGTAAGAAGTAGTACAATTCAAGTTTTAGGTATTGAATATTGACCTTTTAGCTGGCTTTGGTGCCTTGGACATGAGCTAGGACCTTAAGGTTCTGCATGAAAGGAGGACTAGCAGCCGAGTTGCACGGGAGAATGTGAAAAGTGTTCATATGTAGTAAAAAATGAGACATCCGTCCGTTTTCGTCATTTGTTATCGAATTGACTTAAAGCCACATCGTCACATTGGCCGCTCTTCTCTCTGAAACGGTTGTACTTATCGTCTACAAAGCTATGTCGCGTGCTGCGGTATGCGGAGACACTAAAAGCACCACAGTAGAACACAGATGAAGCTTCTAAGTTAATGTAATAGCCAGTAAGAAGTAGTACAATTCAAGTTTTAGGTATCGATTATTGACTTTTTAGCTGGCTTTGGTGCCTTGGACATGAGCTAGGACCTTAAGATTCTGCATGAAAGGAGGACTAGCTGCCGAGTTGCACGGGAGAATGTGAAAAGTGTTCATATGCAGTAAAAACCTGAGACATACGTCCGTGTTCGTCATTTGCTATCGAATCGACTTAAAGCCAGATCGTCACATTGGCCGCTCTTCTCTCTGAAACGGTTGTACTTATCGTCTGCAAAGCTATGTCGCCTGCTGCGGTATGCTGAGACACTACAAGCACCACAGTAGAACACAGATGAAGCTTCTAAGTTGATGTAATAGCCAGTAAGAAGTAGTACAATTCAAGTTTTAGGTATTGAATATTGAATTTTTAGCTGGCTTTGGTGCCTTGGACATGAGCTAGGACCTTAATACTCTGCATGAAAGGAGGACTAGCAGCCGAGTTGCATGAGAGAATGTGAAAAGTGTTCAAATGTAGTAAAAACCTGTGAAATACGTCGGTTTTCGTCATTTGTTATCGTATCGACTTAAAGCCAGATCGTCACATTGGCCGCTCTTCTCTCTGAAACGGTTGTACTTATCGTCTGCAAAGCTATGTCGCGTGCTGCGGTATGTGGAGACACTAAAAGCACCATAGTAGAACACAGATGAAGCTTCTAAGTTGATGTTATACCCAGTAAGAATTAGTACAATTCAAGTTTTAGGTATTGATTATTGACTTTTTAGCTGGCTTTGGTGCCTTGGACATGAGCTAGGACCTTAGGATTCTGCATGAAATGAGGACTAGCAGCCGAGTTGCACGGGAGAATTTGAAAAGTGTTCATATGTAGTAAAATCCTGAGAAATCCGTCCGTTTTCGTCATTTGTTATCGAATCGACTTAGAGCCAGATCGACACATTGGCCGCTCTTCTCTCTGAAACGGTTGTACTTATCGTCTACAAAGCTATGTCGCGTGCTGCGTTATGCGGAGACACTAAAAGCACCGTAGTTGAACACAGATGAAGCTTCTAAGTTTATGTAATAGCCAGTAAGAAGTAGTAGAATTCAAGTTTTAGGTATCGATTATTGACTTTTTAGCTGGCTTTGGTGCCTTGGACATGAGCTAGGACCTTAAGATTCTGCATGAAAGGAGGACTAGCAGCCGAGTTGCACGGGAGAATGTGAAAAGTGTTCATATGCAGTAAAATCCTGAGACATGCGTCCGTTTTCGTCATTTGTTATCGAATCGACTTAAAGCCAGATCGTCACATTGGCCGCTCTGCTCTCTGAAACGGTTGTACTTATCGTCTGCAAAGCTATGTCGCGTACTGCGGTATTCGGAGACACTAAAAGCACCATAGTAGAACACATATGAAGCTTCTAAAATGATGTAATAGCCAGTAAGAAGTAGTACAATTCAAGTTTTAGGTATCGGTTATTGACTTTTTAGCTGGCTTTGGTGCCTTGGACATGAGCTAGGACCTTAAGATTCTGCATGAAAGGAGGACTAGCAGCCAAGTTGCACGGGAGAATGTGAAAAGTGTTCATATGTAGTAAAAACCTGAGAAATCCGTCCGTTTTGGTCATTTGTTATCGAATCGACTTAAAGCCAGATCGTCACATTGGCCGCTCTTCTCTCTGAAACGCTTGTACTTATCGTCTGCAAAGCTATGTCGCGTGCTGCGGTATGTGGAGACACTAAAAGCACCATAGTAGAACACAGATGAAGCTTCTAAGTTGATGTAATAGCCAGTAAGAAGTAGTGGAATTCAAGTTTTAGGTATCTCTTATTGACTTTTTAGCTGGCTTTGGTGCCTTGGACATGAGCTAGGACCTTAAGATTCTGAATGAAAGGAGGACTAGCAGCCGAGTTGCACGGGAGAATGTGAAAAGTGTTCATATGTAGTAAAACCTGAGAAATCCGTCCTTTTCCTCATTTGTTATCGAATCGACTTAAAGCCAGATCGTCACATTGGCCGATCTTCTCTCTGAAACGAATGTACTTATCGTCTGCAAAGCTATGTCGCGTGCTGCGGTATGCTGAGACACTAAAAGCACCATAGTAGAACACAGACCAAGCTTCTAAGTTGATGTAATAGCCAGTAAGAAGTAGTACAATTCAAGTTTTAGGTATTGAATATTGACCTTTTAGCTGGCTTTGGTGCCTTGGACATGAGCTAGGACCTTAAGATTCTGCATAAAAGGAGGACTAGCAGCCGAGTAGCACGGGAGAATGTGAAAAGTGTTCATATGTAGTAAAAACCTGAGAAATCCGTCCGTTTTCGTCATTTGTTATCGAATCGACTTAGAGCCACATCGTCACATTGGCCGCTCTTCTCTCTGAAACGGTTGTACTTATCGTCTACAAAACTATGTCGCGTGCTGCGGTATACGGAGAAACTAAAAGAACCGTAGTAGAACACAGATGAAGCTTATAAGTTGATGTATTAGCCAGTAAGAAGTAGTACAATTCAAGTTTTAGGTATTGATTATTGACTTTTTAGCTGGCTTTAGTGCCTTGGACATGAGCTACGACCTTAAGATTCTGCATGAAAGGAGGACTAGCAGCCAAGTTGCACGAGAGAATGTGAAAAGTGTTCATATGTAGTAAAAACCTGAGAAATCCGTCCGTTTTCGTCATTTGTTATCGAATCGACTTAAAGCCAGATCGTCAAATTGGCCGCTCTTCTCTCTGAAACGGTTGTACTTATCGTCTGCAAAACTATGTCGCGTGCTGCGGTATGCGGAGAAACTAAAAGCACCATAGTAGAACACATATGAAGCTTCTAAAATGATGTAATAGCCAGTAAGAAGTAGTACAATTCAAGTTTTAGGTATCGGTTATTGACTTTTTAGCTGGCTTTGGTGCCTTGGACATGAGCTAGGACCTTAAGATTCTGCATGAAAGGAGGACTAGCAGCCGAGTTGCACGGGAGAATGTGAAAAGTGTTCATATGTAGTAAAAACCTGAGAAATCCGTCCGTTTTCGTCATTTGTTACCGAATCGACTTAAAGCCAGATCGTCACATTGGCCGATCTTCTCTCTGAAACGGTTGTACTTATCGTCTGCAAAGCTATGTCGCGTGTTGCCGTAGGCGGAAACAGGAAAAGCACCATAATAGAACACAGATGAATTTTCTAAGTTGATGTAATAGCCAGTAAGAAGTAGTCCAATTCAAGTTTTAGGTATCGGTTATTGACTTTTTAGCTGGCTTTGGTGCCTTGACCATGAGCTAGGACCTTAAGATTCTGCATGAAAGGAGGACTAGCAGCCAAGTTGCACGGCAGAATGTGCAAAGTGTTCATATGTATTAAAAACCTGAGAAATCCGTCCGTTTTCGTCATTTGTTATCGAAACGACTTAAAGTCAGATCGTCACATTGGCCGCTCTTCTCTCTGAAACGGTTGTACTTATCGTCTGCAAAACTATGTCGCGTGCTGCGGTATGCGGAGAAACTAAAACCACCGTAGGAGAACACACATGAAGCTTCTAAGTTGATGTAATAGCCAGTAAGAAGTAGTACAATTCAAGTTTTAGGTATTGATTATTGACTTTTTAGCTGGCTTTGGTGCCTTGGACATGAGCTAGGACCTTAAGATTCTGCATGAAAGGAGGACTAGCAGCCGAGTTGCACGGGAGAATGTGAAAAGTGTTCATATGTAGTAAAAACCTGAGAAATCCGTCCGTTTTCGTCATTTGTTATCGCATCGACTTAAAGCCAGATTGACACATTGGCCGCTCTTCTCTCTGAAACGGTTGTACTTATCGTCTGCAAAGCTTTGTCGCGTGCTGCGGTATGCTGAGACACTACAAGCACCATAGTAGAACACAGATGAAGCTTCTAAGTTGAGGTAATAGCCAGTAAGAAGTAGTACAATTCAAGTTTTAGGTATTTACTATTGACCTTTTAGCTGGCTTTGGTGCTTTGGACATGAGCTAGGACCTTAAGATTCTGCATGAAAGGAGGACTAGCTGCCGAGTTGCACGGGAGAATGTGAAAAGTGTTCATATGTAGTAAAAAAATGAGACATCCGTCCGTTTTCGTCATTTGTTATCGAATCGACTTAAAGCCAGATCGTCACATTGGCCGTTCTGCTCTCGGAAACGGTTGTACTTATCGTCTGCAAAGCCATGTCGCGTGTTGCCGTAGGCGGAAACAGGAAAAGCATCATAGTAGAACACAGATGAAGCTTCTAAGTTGATGTAATAGCCAGTAAGAAGTAGTCCATTTCAAGTTTTAGGTATCGATTATTGACTTTTTAGCTGGCTTTGGTGCCTTGGACATGAGCTAGGACCTTAATATTCTGCATGAAAGGAGGACTAGCAATCGGGTTGCACGGGAGAATGTGAAAAGTGTTCGTATGTAATAAAAACCTGAGAAATCCGTCCGTTTTCGTCATTTGTTATAGAATTGACTTAAAGCCAGATCGTCACATTTGCCGCTCTTCTCTCTGAAACGGTTGTACTTATCGTCTACAAAGCTATGTCGCGTTCTGCGGTATGCGGAGACACTAAAAGCACCATAGTAGAACACAGATGAAGCTTCTAAGTTAATGTAATAGCCAGTAAGAAGTAGTACAATTCAAGTTTTAGGTATCAATTATTGACTTTTTAGCTGGCTTTGGTGCCTTGGACATGAGCTAGGACCTTAGGATTCTGCATGAAAGGAGGACTAGCAGCCGAGTTGCACGGGAGAATGTGAAAAGTGTTCATATGTAATAAAAACCTGAGAAATCCGTCCGTTTTCGTCATTTGTTATCTAATTGACTTAAAGCCAGAGCGTCACATTGGCCGCTCTTCTCTCTGAAACGGTTGTACTTATCGTCTACAAAGCTATGTCGCGTGCTGCGGTATGCGGAGACACTAAAAGCACCATAGTAGAACACAGATGAAGCTTCTAAGTTAATGTAATAGCCAGTAAGAAGTAGTACAATTCAAGTTTTAGGTATCGATTATTGACTTTTTAGCTGGCTTTGGTGCCTTGGACATGACCTAGGACCTTAAGATTCTGCATGAAAGGAGGACAAGCGGCCGAGTTGCACGGGAGAATGTGAAAAGTGTTCATATGCAGTAAAAACCTGAGACATCCGTCCGTTTACGTCATTTGTTATCGAATCGACTTAAAGCCAGATCGTCACATTGGCCGCTCTTCTCTCTGAAACGGTTGTACTTATCGTCTGCAAAGCTATGTCGCGTGCTGCGGTATGCAAAGACACTAAAAGCACCATAGTAGAACACAGATGAAGCTTGTAAGTTGATGTAATACCCAGTAAGAATTAGTACAATTCAAGTTTTAGGTATTGATTATTGACTTTTTAGCTGGCTTTGGTGCCTTGGACATGAGCTAGGACCTTAAGATTCTGCATGAAAGGAGGACTAGCAGCCGAGTTGCACGGGAGAATGTGAAAAGTGTTCATATGTAGTAAATACCTGAGAAATCCGTCCGTTTTCGTCATTTGTTATCGAATCGACTTAAAGCCAGATCGTCACATTGGCCGCTCTTCTCTCTGAAACGGTTGTACTTATCGTCTGCAAAGCTATGTCGCGTGCTGCGGTATGCTGAGACACTAAAAGCACCATAGTAGAACACAGATCAAGCTTCTAAGTTGATGTAATAGCCAGTAAGAAGTAGTACAATTCAAGTTTTAGGTATTGAATATTGACCTTTTAGCTGGCTTTGGTGCCTTGGACATGAGCTAGGACCTTAAGATTCTGCATGAAAGGAGGACTAGCAGCCGAGCTGCACGGGAGAATGTGAAAAGTGTTCATATGTAGTAAAAACCTGAGACATCCGTCCGTTTTCGTCATTTGTTATCGAATCGACTTAACGCCACATCGTCACATTGGCCGCTCTTCTCTCTGAAACGGTTGTACTTATCGTCTGCAAAACTATGTCGCGTGCTGCGGTATGCGGAGAAACTAAAAGCACCGTAGTAGAACACAGATGAAGCTTCTAAGTTGATGTATTAGCCAGTAAGAAGTAGTACAATTCAAGTTTTAGGTATTGATTATTGACTTTTTAGCTGGCTTTGGTGCCTTGGACATTAGCTAGGACCTTAAGATTCTGCATGAAAGGACGACTAGCAGCCAAGTTGCACGGGAGAATGTGAAAAGTTTTCATATGTAGTAAAAACCTGAGAAATCCGTCTGTTTTCGTCATTTGTTATCGAATCGACTTAAAGCCAGATCGTCACATTGGCCGCTCTTCTCTCTGAAACGGTCGTACTTATCGACTGCAAAGCTATGTCGCGTACTGCGGTATTCGGAGACACTAAAAGCACCATAGTAGAACACAGATGAAGCTTCTAAAATGATGTAATAGCCAGTAAGAAGTAGTACAATTCAAGTTTTAGGTATCGGTTATTGACTTTTTATCTGGCTTTGGTGCCTTGGACATGAGCTAGGACCTTAAGATTCTGCATGAAAGGAGGACTAGCAGCCGAGTTGCACGGGAGAATGTGAAAAGTGTTCATATGTAGTAAAAACCTGAGATATCCGTCCGTTTTCGTCATTTGTTATCGAATCGACTTAAAGCCAGATCGCCACATTGGCCGCTCTTCTCTCTGAAAAAGTTGTACTTATCGTCTGCAAAGCTATGTCGCGTGCTGCGGTATGCGGACACACTAAAAGCACCATAGTAGAACCCAGATGAAGCTTCTAAGTTGATGTAATAGCCAGTAAGAAGTAGTACAATTAAAGTTTTAGGTATTGATTATTGACTTTTTAGCTGGCTTTGGTGCCTTGGACATGAGCTAGGACCTTAAGATTCTGCATGAAAGGAGGACTAGCAGCCGAGTTGCACGGGAGAATGTGAAAAGTGTTCATATGTAGTAAATACCTGAGAAATCCGTCCGTTTTCGTCATTTGTTATCGAATCGACTTAAAGCCAGATCGTCACATTGGCCGATCTTCTCTCTGAAACGGTTGTACTTATCGTCTGCAAAGCTATGTCGCGTGTTGCCGTAGGCGGAAACAGGAAAAGCACCATAACAGAACACAGATGAAGCTTCTAAGTTGATGTAATAGCCAGTAAGAAGTAGTCCAATTCAAGTTTTATGTATCGGTTATTGACTTTGTAGCTGGCTTTGGTGCCTTGGACATGAGCTAGGACCTTAAGATTCTGCATGAAAGGAGGACTAGCAGCCGAATTGCACGGGAGAATGTGAAAAGTGTTCATATGTAGTAAAAACCAGAGAAATACGTCCGTTTTCGTCATTTGTTATCGAGTCGACTTAAAGCCAGATCGTCACATTGGCCGATCTTCTCTCTGAAATGGTTGTACTTATCGTCTGCAAAGCTATGTCGCGTGCTGCGGTATGCGGCGAAACTAAAAGCACCTTAGTAGAACACAGATGAAGCTTCTAAGTTGATGTAATAGCCAGTAAGAAGCAGTACAATTCAAGTTTTAGGTATTGATTATTGACTTTTTAGCTGGCTTTGGTGCCTTGGACATGAGCTAGGACCTTAAGATTCTGCATGAAAGGAGGACTAGCAGCCGAGTTGCACGGGAGAATGTGAAAAGTGTTCATATGTAGTAAAAACCTGAGAAACCCGTCCGTTTTCGTCATTTGTTATCGAATCGACTTAAAAGCCAGATCGTCACATTGGCCGATCTTCTCTCTGAAACGGTTGTACTTATCGTCTGCAAAGCTATGTCGCGTGTTGCCGTAGGCGGAAAAAGGAAAAGCACCATAACAGAACACAGATGAAGTTTCTAAGTTGATGTAAGAGCCAGTAAGAAGTAGTCCAATTCAAGTTTTATGTATCGGTTATTGACTTTGTAGCTGGCTTTGGTGCCTTGGACATGAGCTAGGACCTTAAGATTCTGCATGAAAGGAGGACTAGCAGCCGAATTGCACGGGAGAATGTGAAAAGTGTTCATATGTAGTAAAAACCAGAGAAATACGTCCATTTTCGTCATTTGTTATCGAGTCGACTTAAAGCCAGATCGTCACATTGGCCGATCTTCTCTCTGAAATGGTTGTACTTATCGTCTGCAAAGCTGTGTCGCGTGTTGCCGTAGGCGGAAACAGGAAAAGCACCATAATAGAACACAGATGAAGCTTCTAAGTTGATGTAATAGCCAGTAAGATGTAGTCCAATTCAAGTTTTAGGTATCGATTATTGACTTTTTAGCTGGCTTTGGTGCCTTGGACATGAGCTAGGACCTTAAGATTCTGCATGAAAGGAGGACTAGCAGCCGAGTTGCACGGGAGAATGTGAAAAGTGTTCATATGTAGTAATAACCTGAGAAATCCGTTCTTTTTCGTCATTTGTTATCGAATCGACTTAAAGCCAGATCGTCAAATTGGCAGCTCTTCTCTCTGAAATGGTTGTACTTATCGTCTGCAAATCTCTGTCGCGTGCTGCGGTATGCTGAGACACTACAAGCACCATAGTAGAACAAAGATGAAGCTTCTAAGTTGATGTAATAGCCAGTAAGAGGTAGTAGAATTCAAGTTATAAATATTGAATATTGACCTTTTAGCTGGCTTTGGTGCCTTGGACATGAGCTAGAATCTTAAGATTCTGCATGAAAGGAGGACTAGCAGCCGAGTTGCACGGGAGAATGTGAAAAGTGTTCATATGTAGTAAAAACCTGAGAAATCCGTCCGTTTTCCTCATTTGTTATCGAATCGACTTAAAGCCAGATCGTCACATTAGCCGCTCTTCTCTCTGAAACGGTTGTACTTATCGTCTGCAAAGCTATGTCGCGTGCTGCGGTATGCGGAGACACTAAAATCACCACAGTAGAACACAGATGAAGCTTCTAAGTTGATGTAACAGCCAGTAAGAAGTAGTACAATTCAAGTTTTAGGGATTGAATATTGATCTTTTTGCTGGCTTTGGTGCCTTGGACATGTGCTAGGACCTTAAGATTCTGCATGAAAGGAGGACTAGCTGCCGAGTTGCACGGGAGAATGTGAAAAGTGTTCATATGTAGTAAAAACCTGAGAAATCCGTCCGTTTTCGCCATTTGTTATCGAATTGACTTAAAGCCAGATCGTCACATTGGCCGCTCTTCTTTCTGAAACGGTTGTACTTATCGTCTACAAAGCTATGTCGCGTGCTGCGGTATGCGGAGACACTAAAAGCACCATAGTAGAACACAGATGAAGCTTCTAAGTTAATGTAATAGCCAGTAAGAAGTAGTAGAATTCAAGTTTTAAGTATCGATTATTGACTTTTTAGCTGGCTTTGGTGCCTTGGACATGAGCTAGGACCTTAAGATTCTGCATGAAAGGAGGACTAGCAGCCGACTTGCACGGGAGAATGTGAAAAGTGTTCATATGCAGTAAAAACCTGAGACATCCGTCCGTTTTCGTCATTTGTTATCGAATCGACTTAAAGCTAGATCGTCACATTGGCCGCTCTTCTCTCTGAAACGGTTGTACTTATCGTCTGCAAAGCTATGTCGCGTACTGCGGTATGCTGAGACACTAAAAGCACCATAGTAGAACACAGATGAAGCTTCTAAGTTGATGTAATAGCCAGTAAGAAGTAGTACAATTCAAGTTTTAGGTATTGAATATTGAATTTTTAGCTGGCTTTGGTGCCTTGGACATGAGCTAGGACATTAATATTCTGCATGAAAGGAGGACTAGCAGCCGAGTTGCATGAGAGAATGTGAAAAGTGTTCAAATGTAGTAAAAACCTGAGAAATACGTCTGTTTTCGTCATTGGTTATCGAATCGACTTAAAGCCAGATCGTCACATTGGCCGCTCTTCTCTCTGAAACGCTTGTACTTATCGTCTGCAAAGCTATGTCGCGTGCTGCGGTATGCGGAGACACTAAAAGCACCATAGTAGAACACAGATGAAGCTTGTAAGTTGATGTAATACCCAGTAAGAATTAGTACAATTCAAGTTTTAGGTATTGATTATTGACTTTTTAGCTGGCTTTGGTGCCTTGGACATGAGCTAGGACCTTAAGATTCTGCATGAAAGGAGGACTAGCAGCCGAGTTGCACGGGAGAATGTGAAAAGTGTTCATATGTAGTAAATACCTGAGAAATCCGTCCGTTTTCGTCATTTGTTATCGAATCGACTTAAAGCCAGATCGTCACATTGGCCGCTCTTCTCTCTGAAACGGTTGTACTTATCGTCTGCAAAGCTATGTCGCGTGCTGCGGTATGCTGAGACACTAAAAGCACCATAGTAGAACACAGATCACGCTTCTAAGTTGATGTAATAGCCAGTAAGAAGTAGTACAATTCAAGTTTTAGGTACTGAATATTGACCTTTTTGCTGGCTTTGGTGCTTTGGACATGAGCTAGGACCTTAAGGTTCTGCATGAAAGGAGGACTAGCAGCCGAGTTGCACGGGAGAATGTGAAAAGTGTTCATATGTAGTAAAAAAATGAGACATCCGTCCGTTTTCGTCATTTGTTATCGAGTCGACTTAAAGCCACATCGTCACATTGGCCGCTCTTCTCTCTGAAACGGTTGTACTTATCGTCTGCAAAACTATGTCGCGTGCTGCGGTATGCGGAGAAACTAAAAGCACCGTAGTAGAACACAGATGAAGCTTCTAAGTTGATGTAATAGCCAGTAAGTAGTACAATTCAAGTTTTAGGTATTGATTATTGACTTTTTAGCTGGCTTTAGTGCCTTGGAGATGAGCTTGGATCTTAATATTCTGCATGAAAGGAGGACTAGCAGCCGAGTTGCACGGGAGAAAGTGAAAAGTGTTCATATGTAGTAAAAACCTTAGAAATCCGTCCGTTTTCGTCATTTGTTATCGAATCGACTTAAAGCCAGATCGTCACATTAGCCGCTCTTCTCTCTGAAACGGTTGTACTTATCGTCTGCAAAGCTATGTCGCGAGCTGTGGTATGCGGAGACACTAAACTCACCATAGTAGGAACAGATGGAGCATCTAAGTTGATGTAATAGCCAGTAAGAAGTAATCCAATTCAAGATTTGGGTATCGATTATTTACTTTTTAGCTGGCTTTGGTGCCTTGGACATGAGCTAGGACCTTAGGATTCTGCATGAAAGGAGGACTAGCAGCCGAGTTGCACGGGAGAATGTGAAAAGTGTTCATATGTAATAAAAACCTAGGAAATCCGTCCGTTTTCGTCATTTGTTATCGAATTGACTGAAAGCCAGATCGTCACATTGGCCGCTCTTCTCTCTGAAACGGTTGTACTTATCGTCTACAAAGCTATGTCGCGTGCTGCGGTATGCGGATACACTAAAAGCACCATAGTAGAACACAGATGAAGCTTCTAAGTTAATGTAATAGCCAGTAAGAAGTAGTACAATTCAAGTTTTAGGTATCGATTATTGACTTTTTAGCTGGCTTTGGTGCCTTGGACATGAGCTAGGACCTTAAGATTCTGCATGAAAGGAGGACTAGCAGCCGAGTTGCACGGGAGAATGTGAAAAGTGTTCATATGCAGTAAAAACCTGAGACATCCGTCCGTTTTCGTCATTTGTTATCGAATCGACTTAAAGCCAGATCGTCACATTGGCCGCTCTTCACTCTGAAACGGTTGTACTTATCGTCTGCAAAGCTATGTCGCGTGCTGCGGTATGCTGAGACACTAAAAGCACCATAGTAGAACACAGATGAAGCTTCTAAGTTGATGTAATAGCCAGTAAGAAGTAGTACAATTCAAGTTTTAGGTATTGAATATTGACCTTTTAGCTGGCTTTTTTTGCCTTGGACATGAGCTAGGACCTTAAGGTTCTGCATGAAAGGAGGACTAGCAGCCGAGTGGCACGGGAGAATGTGAAAAGTGTTCATATGTAGTAAAAAAATGAGACATCCGTCCGTTTTCGTCATTTGTTATCGAATCGACTTAAAGCCACATCGTCACATTGGCCGCTCTTCTCTCTGAAACGGTTGTACTTATCGTCTGCAAAACTATGTCGCGTGCTGCGGTATGCGGAGAAACTAAAAGCACCGTAGTAGAACACAGATGAAGCTTCTAAGTTGATGTAATAGCCAGTAAGAAGTAGTACAATTCAAATTTTAGGTGTTGATTATTGACTTTTTAGCTGGCTTTGGTGCCTTGGACACGAGCTTGGATCTTAATATTCTGCATGAAAGGAGGACTAGCAGGCGAGTTGCACGGGAGAATGTGAAAAGTGTTCATATGTAGTAAAAACCTTAGAAATCCGTCCGTTTTCGTCATTTGTTATCGAATCGACTTAAAGCCAGATCGTCACATTAGCCGCTCTTCTCTCTGAAACGGTTGTACTTATCGTCTGCAAAGCTATGTTGCGTGCTGCGGTATGCGGAGACACTAAAAGCACCATAGTAGAACACAGATGAAGCTTCTAAGTTAATGTAATAGCCAGTAAGAAGTAGTACAATTCAAGTTTTAGGTATCGATTATTGACTTTTTAGCTGGCTTTGGTGCCTTGGACATGAGCTAGGACCTTAAGAATCTGCATGAAAGGAGGACTAGCAGCCGAGTTGCACGGGAGAATGTGAAAAGTGTTCATATGTAGTAAAAACCTGAGAAATCCGTCCGTTTTCGTCATTTGTTATCGAATCGACTTAAAAGCCAGATCATCACATTGGCCGATCTTCTCTCTGAAACGGTTGTACTTATCGTCTGCAAAGCTATGTCGCGTGTTGCCGTAGGCGGAAACAGGAAAAGCACCATAACAGAACACAGGTGAAGCTTCTAAGTTGATGTAATAGCCAGTAAGAAGTAGTACAATTAAAGTATCGATTATTGGCTTTTTAGCTGGCTTCGGTGCCTTGGACATGAGCTAGGACCTTAAGATTCTGCATGAAAGGAGGACTAGCAGCCGAGTTGCACGGGAGAATGTGAAAAGTGTTCATATGTAGTAAAAACCTGAGAAATTCGTCCGTTTTCGTCATTTGTTATCGAATCGACTTAAAGCCAGATCGTCACATTGGCCGATCTTCTCTCTCAAATGGTTGTACTTATCGTCTGCAAAGCTATGTCGCGTGTTGCAGTAGGCGGAAACAGGAAAAGCACCATAATAGAACACAGATGAAGCTTCTAAGTTGATGTAATAGCCAGTAAGAAGTAGTCCAATTCAAGTTTTAGGTATCGATTATTGAATTTTAGCTGGCTTTGGTGCCTAGGACATGAGCTAGGACCTTAAGATTCTGCATGAAAGGAGGACTAGCAGCCGAGTTGCACGGGAGAATGTGAAAAGTGTTCATATGTAGTAAAAACATGAGAAATCCGTCCGTTTTCGTCATTTGTTATCGCATCGACTTAAAGCCATATCGAAAAATTGGCCGCTCTTCTCTCTGAAACGGTTGTACTTATCGTCTGCAAAGCTCTGTCGCGTGCTGCGGTATGCTGAGACACTACAAGCACCATAGTAGAACACAGATGAAGCTTCTAAGTTGATGTAATAGCCAGTAAGAGGTAGTACAATTCAAGTTATAGGTATTGAATATTGACCTTTTAGCTGGCTTTGGTGTCTTGGACATGAGCTAGGACCTTAAGATTCTGCATGAAAGGAGGGCTAGCAGCCGAGTTGCACGGGAGAATGTGAAAAGTGTTCATATGTAGTAAAAACCTGAGACATCCGTCCGTTTTCGTCATTTGTTATTGAATCGATGTAAAGCCGGATCGTCTCATTGGCCGCTCTTCTCTCTGAAACGGTTGTACTTATCGTCTGCAAAGCTATGTCGCGTACTGCGGTATTCGGAGACACTAAAAGCACCACAGTAGAACACAGATGTAGCTTCTAAGTTGATGTAATATCCAGTAAGAAGTAGTACAATACAAGTTTTAGGTATCGATTATTGACAGTAAGAAGTAGTACAATTCAAGTTTTAGGTATTGATTATTGACTTTTTAGCTGGCTTTGGTGCCTTGGACATGAGCTAGGACCTTAAGATTCTGCATGAAAGGAGGACTAGCAGCCGAGTAGCACGGGAGAATGTGAAAAGTGTTCATATGTAGTAAATACCTGAGAAATCCGTCCGTTTTCGTCATTTGTTATCGAATCGACTTAAAGCCAGATCGTCACATTGGCCGCTCTTCTCTCTGAAACGGTTGTACTTATCGTCTGCAAAGCTATGTCGCGTGCTGCGGTATGCTGAGACACTAAAAGCACCATAGTAGAACACAGATCACGCTTCTAAGTTGATGTAATAGCCAGTAAGAAGTAGTACAATTCAAGTTTTAGGTACTGAATATTGACCTTTTTGCTGGCTTTGGTGCTTTGGACATGAGCTAGGACCTTAAGGTTCTGCATGAAAGGAGGACTAGCAGCCGAGTTGCACGGGAGAATGTGAAAAGTGTTCATATGTAGTAAAAAAATGAGACATCCGTCCGTTTTCGTCATTTGTTATCGAGTCGACTTAAAGCCACATCGTCACATTGGCCGCTCTTCTCTCTGAAACGGTTGTACTTATCGTCTGCAAAACTATGTCGCGTGCTGCGGTATGCGGAGAAACTAAAAGCACCGTAGTAGAACACAGATGAAGCTTCTAAGTTGATGTAACAGCCAGTAAGTAGTACAATTCAAATTTTAGGTATTGATTATTGACTTTTTAGCTGGCTTTAGTGCCTTGGAGATGAGCTTGGATCTTAATATTCTGCATGAAAGGAGGACTAGCAGCCGAGTTGCACGGGAGAAAGTGAAAAGTGTTCATATGTAGTAAAAACCTTAGAAATCCGTCCGTTTTCGTCATTTGTTATCGAATCGACTTAAAGCCAGATCGTCACATTAGCCGCTCTTCTCTCTGAAACGGTTCTACTTATCGTCTGCAAAGCTATGTCGCGAGCTGTGGTATGCGGAGACACTAAACTCACCATAGTAGGAACAGATGAAGCATCTAAGTTGATGTAATAGCCAGTAAGAAGTAATCCAATTCAAGATTTGGTTATCGATTATTTACTTTTTAGCTGGCTTTGGTGCCTTGGACATGAGCTAGGACCTTAGGATTCTGCATGAAAGGAGGACTAGCAGCCGAGTTGCACGGGAGAATGTGAAAAGTGTTCATATGTAATAAAAACCTAGGAAATCCGTCCGTTTTCGTCATTTGTTATCGAATTGACTTAAAGCCAGATCGTCACATTGGCCGCTCTTCTCTCTGAAACGGTTGTACTTATCGTCTACAAAGCTATGTCGCGTGCTGCGGTATGCGGATACACTAAAAGCACCATAGTAGAACACAGATGAAGCTTCTAAGTTAATGTAATAGCCAGTAAGAAGTAGTACAATTCAAGTTTTAGGTATTGATTATTGACTTTTTAGCTGGCTTTGGTGCCTTGGACATGACCTAGGACCTTAAGATTCTGCATGAAAGGAGGACTAGCAGCCGAGTTGCACGGGAGAATGTGAAAAGTGTTCATATGCAGTAAAAACCTGAGACATCCGTCCGTTTTCGTCATTTGTTATCGAATCGACTTAAAGCCAGATCGTCACATTGGCCGCTCTTCACTCTGAAACGGTTGTACTTATCGTCTGCAAAGCTATGTCGCGTGCTGCGGTATGCTGAGACACTAAAAGCACCATAGTAGAACACAGATGAAGCTTCTAAGTTGATGTAATAGCCAGTAAGAAGTAGTACAATTCAAGTTTTAGGTATTGAATATTGACCTTTTAGCTGGCTTTTTTTGGTTTGGACATGAGCTAGGACCTTAAGGTTCTGCATGAAAGGAGGACTAGCAGCCGAGTGGCACGGGAGAATGTGAAAAGTGTTCATATGTAGTAAAAAAATGAGACATCCGTCCGTTTTCGTCATTTGTTATCGAATCGTGTTAAAGCCACATCGTCACATTGGCCGCTCTTCTCTCTGAAACGGTTGTACTTATCGTCTGCAAAACTATGTCGCGTGCTGCGGTATGCGGAGAAACTAAAAGCACCGTAGTAGAACACAGATGAAGCTTCTAAGTTGATGTAATAGCCAGTAAGAAGTAGTACAATTCAAATTTTAGGTGTTGATTATTGACTTTTTAGCTGGCTTTGGTGCCTTGGACACGAGCTTGGATCTTAATATTCTGCATGAAAGGAGGACTAGCAGCCGAGTTGCACGGGAGAATGTGAAAAGTGTTCATATGCAGTAAAAACCTGAGACATCCGTCCGTTTTCGTCATTTGTTATCGAATCGACTTAAAGCTAGATCGTCACATTGGCCGCTCTTCTCTCTGAAACGGTTGTACTTATCGTCTGCAAAGCTATGTCGCGTACTGCGGTATGCTGAGACACTAAAAGCTCCATAGTAGAACACAGATGAAGCTTCTAAGTTGATGTAATACCCAGTAAGAATTAGTACAATTCAAGTTTTAGGTATTGATTATTGACTTTTTAGCTGGCTTTGGTGCCTTGGACATGAGCTAGGACCTTAAGATTCTGCATGAAAGGAGGACTAGCAGCCGAGTAGCACGGGAGAATGTGAAAAGTGTTCATATGTAGTAAATACCTGAGAAATCCGTCCGTTTTCGTCATTTGTTATCGAATCGACTTAAAGCCAGATCGTCACATTGGCCGCTCTTCTCTCTGAAACGGTTGTACTTATCGTCTGCAAAGCTATGTCGCGTGCTGCGGTATGCTGAGACACTAAAAGCACCATAGTAGAACACAGATCACGCTTCTAAGTTGATGTAATAGCCAGTAAGAAGTAGTACAATTCAAGTTTTAGTTATTGAATATTGAATTTTTAGCTGGCTTTGGTGCCTTGGACATGAGCTAGGACGTTAATATTCTGCATGAAAGGAGGACTAGCAGCCGAGTTGCATGAGAGAATGTGAAAAGTGTTCAAATGTAGTAAAAACCTGAGAAATACGTCTGTTTTCGTCATTGGTTATCGAATCGACCTAAAGCCACATCGTCACATTGGCCGCTCTTCTCTCTGAAACGCTTGTACTTATCGTCTGCAAAGCTATGTCGCGTGCTGCGGTATGCGGAGACACTAAAAGCACCATAGTAGAACACAGATGAAGCTTGTAAGTTGATGTAATACCCAGTAAGAATTAGTACAATTTAAGTTTTAGGTATTGATTATTGACTTTTTAGCTGGCTTTGGTGCCTTGGACATGAGCTAGGAACTTAAGATTCTGCATGAAAGGAGGACTAGCAGCCGAGTTGCACGGGAGAATGTGAAAAGTGTTCATATGTAGTAAATACCTGAGAAATCCGTCCGTTTTCGTCATTTGTTATCGAATCGACTTAAAGCCAGATCGTCACATTGGCCGCTCTTCTCTCTGAAACGGTTGTACTTATCGTCTGCAAAACTATGTCGCGTGCTGCGGTATGCGGAGAAACTAAAAGCACCGTAGTAGAACACAGATGAAGCTTCTAAGTTGATGTATTAGCCAGTAAGAAGTAGTACAATTCAAGTTTTAGGTATTGATTATTGACTTTTTAGCTGGCTTTGGTGCCTTGGACATGAGCTACGACCTTAAGATTCTGCATGAAAGGAGGACTAGCAGCCGAGTTGCACGGGAGAATGTGAAAAGTGTTCATATGTAGTAAAAACCTGAGAAATCCGTCCGTTTTCGTCATTTGTTATCGAATCGACTTAAAAGCCAGATCGTCACATTGGTCGATCTTCTCTCTGAACGGTTGTACTTATCGTCTGCAAAGCTCTGTCGCGTGCTGCGGTATGCTGAGACACTACAAGCACCATAGTAGAACACAGATGAAGCTTCTAAGTTGATGTAATAGCCAGTAAGAGGTAGTACAATTCAAGTTATAGGTATTGAATATTGACCTTTTAGCTGGCTTTGGTGCCTTGGACATGAGCTAGGACCTTAAGATTCTGCATGAAAGGAGGGCTAGCAGCCGAGTTGCACGGGAGAATGTGAAAAGTGTTCATATGTAGTAAAAACCTGAGACATCCGTCCATTTTCGTCATTTGTTATTGAATCGATGTAAAGCCGGATCGTCTCATTGGCCGCTCTTCTCTCTGAAACGGTTGTACTTATCGTCTGCAAAGCTATGTCGCGTACTGCGGTATTCGGAGACACTAAAAGCACCACAGTAGAACACAGATGTAGCTTCTAAGTTGATGTAATATCCAGTAAGAAGTAGTACAATACAAGTTTTAGGTATCGATTATTGACAGTAAGAAGTAGTACAATTCAAGTTTTAGGTATTGAATATTGACCTTTTAGCTGGCTTTGGTGCCTTGGACATGAGCTAGGACCTTAAGATTCTGCATGAAAGGAGGACTAGCAGCCGAGTTGCACGGGAGAATGTGAAAAATGTTCATATGTAGTAAAAAAATGAGACATCCGTCCGTTTTCGTCATTTGTTATCGAATCGACTTAAAGCCACATCGTCACATTGGCCGCTTTTCTCTCTGAAACGGTTGTACTTATCGTCTGCAAAACTATGTCGCGTGCTGCGGTATGCGGAGAAACTAAAAGCACCGTAGTAGAACACAGATGAAGCTTCTAAGTTGATGTAATAGCCAGTAAGAAGTAGTACAATTCAAGTTTTAGGTATTGATTGTTGACTTTTTAGCTGGTTTTGGTGCCTTGGACATGAGCTAGGACCTTAATATTCTGCATGAAAGGAGGACTAGCAGCCGAGTTGCACGGGAGAATGTGAAAAGTGTTCATATGTAGTAAAAACCTTAGAAATCCGTCTGTTTTCGTCATTTGTTATCGAATCGACTTAAGGCCAGATCGTCACATTGGCCGCTCTTCTCTCTGAAACGCTTGTACTTATCGTCTGCAAAGCTATGTCGCGTGCTGCGGTATGCTGAGACACTACAAGCACCATAGTAGAACACAGATGAAGCTTCTAAGTTGATGTAATAGCCAGTAAGAGGTAGTACAATTCAAGTTATAGGTATTGAATATTGATCTTTTAGCTGGCTTTGGTGCCTTGGACATGAGCTAGGACCTTAAGATTCTGCATGAAAGGAGGGCTAGCAGCCGAGTTGCACGGGAGAATGTGAAAAGTGTTCATATGTAGTAAAAACCTGAGACATCCGTCCGTTTTCGTCATTTGTTATAGAATCGATGTAAAGCCAGATCGTCACATTGGCCGCTCTTCTCTCTGAAACGGTTGTACTTATCGTCTGCAAAGCTATTTCGCGTACTGCGGTATTCGGAGACACTAAAAGCACCACAGTAGAACACAGATGTAGCTTCTAAGTTGATGTAATATCCAGTAAGAAGTAGTACAATACAAGTTTTAGGTATCGATTATTGACTTTTTAGCTGGCTTTGGTGCCTTGGACATGAGCTGTTACCTTAAGATTCTGCATGAAGGGAGGACTAGCAGCCGAGTTGCACGGGAGAATGTGAAAACTGTTCAAGTGTAGTAAAAACCTGAGAAATCCGTCCGTTTTCGTCATTTGTTATCGAATCGACTTAAAGCCAGATCGTCACATTGGCCGCTCTTCTCTCGGAAACGGTTGTACTTATCGTCTGCAAAGCTATGTCGCGTGCTGCGATATGCTGAAACACTAAAAGCACAATAGTAGAATACAGATCAAGCTTCTAAGTTGATGTAATAGCCAGTAAGATGTAGTACAATTCAAGTTTTAGGTATTGAATATTGACCTTTTAGCTGGCTTTGGTGCCTTGGACATGAGCTAGGACCTTAAGATTCTGCATGAAAGGAGGACTAGCAGCCGAGTTGCACGGGAGAATGTGAAAAATGTTCATATGTAGTAAAAAAATGAGACATCCGTCCGTTTTCGTCATTTGTTATCGAATCGACTTAAAGCCACATCGTCACATTGGCCGCTCTTCTCTCTGAAACGGTTGTACTTATCGTCTGCAAAACTATGTCGCGTGCTGCGGTATGCGGAGAAACTAAAAGCACCGTAGTAGAACACAGATGAAGCTTCTAAGTTGATGTAATAGCCAGTAAGAAGTAGTACAATTCAAGTTTTAGGTATTGATTATTGACTTTTTAGCTGGTTTTGGTGCCTTGGACATGGGCTAGGACCTTAATATTCCACATGAAAGGAGGACTAGCAGCCGAGTTGCACGGGAGAATGTGAAAAGTGTTCATATGTAGTAAAAACCTTAGAAATCCGTCCGTTTTCGTCATTTGTTATCGAAACGACTTAAAGCCAGATCGTCACATCGGCCGCTCCTCTCTCTGAAACGGTTGTACTTGTCGTCTGCAAAGCTATGTCACGTGCTGCGGTATGCGGAGACACTAAAATTACCACAGTAGAACACAGATGAAGCTTCTAAGTTGATGTAATAGCCAGTAAGAAGTACTACAATTCAAGTTTTACGTATTGAATATTGACCTTTTTGCTGGCTTTGGTGCCTTGGACATGTGCTAATACCTTAAGATTCTGCATGAAAGGAGGACTAGCAGCCGAGTTGCAAGGGAGAATGTAAAAAGTGTTCATATGTAGTAAAAACCTGAGAAATCCGTCCGTTTTCGTCATTTGTTATCGAATCGACTTAAAGCCAGATAGTCACATTGGCCGCTCTTCTCTCTGAAACGGTTGTACTTATCGTCTGCAAAGCTATGTCGCGTACTGCGGTATTCGGAGACACTAAAAGCACCATAGTAGAACACAGATGAAGCTTCTAAGATGAAGTAATAACCTGTAAGAAGAAGTAAAATTCAAGTTTTAGGTATCGGTTATTGACTTTTCAGCTGGCGTTGGTGCCTTGGACATGAGCTAGGACCTTAAGATTCTGCATGAAAGGAGGACTAGCAGCCGAGTTGCACGGGAGAATGTGAAAACTGTTCAAGTGTAGTAAAAACCTGAGAAATCCGTCCGTTTTCGTCATTTGTTATCGAATCGACTTTAAGCCAGATCGTCACATTGGCCGCTCTTCTCTCTGAAACGGTTGTACTTATCGTCTGCAAAGCTATGTCGCGTGCTGCGATATGCTGAAACACTAAAAGCACAATAGTAGAATACAGATCAAGCTTCTAAGTTGATGTAATAGCCAGTAAGATGTAGAACAATTCAAGTTTTAGGTATTGAATATTGACCTTTTAGCTGGCTTTGGTGCCTTGGACATGAGCTAGGACCTTAAGATTCTGCATGAAAGGAGGACTAGCAGCCGAGTTGCACGGGAGAATGTGAAAAATGTTCATATGTAGTAAAAAAATGAGACATCCGTCCGTTTTCGTCATTTGTTATCGAATCGACTTAAAGCCACATCGTCACATTGGCCGCTCTTCTCTCTGAAACGGTTGTACTAATCGTCTGCAAAACTATGTCGCGTGCTGCGGTATGCGGAGAAACTAAAAGCACCGTAGTAGAACACAGATGAAGCTTCTAAGTTGATGTAATAGCCAGTAAGAAGTAGTCCAATTCAAGTTTTAGGTATCGATTATTGACTTTTTAGATGGCTTTGGTGCCTTGGACAAGAGCTAGGACTTTAAGATTCTGCATAAAAGGAGGACTAGCAGCCCAGTTGCACGGGAGAATGTGAAAAGTGTTCATATGTAGTAAAAACCTGAGACATCCGTCCGTTTTCGTCATTTGTTATCGAATTGACTTAAAGCCAGATCGTCACATTTTCCGCTCTTCTCTCTGAAACGGTGGTACTTATCGTCTGCAAAGCTATGTCACGTGCTGCGGTATGCGGAGACACTAAAAGCACCATAGTAGAACACAGATGATGCTTCTAAGTTGATGTAATAGCCAGTAAGAAGTAGTACAATTCAAGTTTTAGGTATCGGTTATTGACTTTTTACCCTTCTTTGGTGCCTTGGACACGAGCTAGGAACTTAAGATTTTGCATGAAGGAGGACTAGCAGCCGAGTTGCACGGGAGAATGTGAAAAGTGTTCATATGTAGTAAAACCTGAGAAATACGTCCGTTTTCGTCATTTGTTATCGAATCGACTTAAAGCCAGATCGTCACATTGGCCGCTCTTCTCTCTGAAACGGTTGTACTTATCGTCTGCGAAGCTATGTCGCGTGTTGCCGTAGGCGGAAACAGGAAAAGCACCATAATAGAACACAGATGAAGCCTCTAAGTTGATGTAATAGCCAGTAAGAAGTAGTCCAATTCAAGTTTTAGGTATCGATTATTGACTTTTTAGATGGCTTTGGTGCCTTGGACATGAGCTAGGACTTTAAGATTCTGCATAAAAGGAGGACTAGCAGCCCAGTTGCACGGGAGAATGTGAAAAGTGTTCATATGTAGTAAAAACCTGAGACATCCGTCCGTTTTCGTCATTTGTTATCGAATTGACTTAATGCCAGATCGTCACATTTTCCGCTCTTCTCTCTGAAACGGTTGTACTTATCGTCTGCAAAGCGATGTCGCGTGCTGCGGTATGCGGAGACACTAAAAGCACCATAGTAGAACACAGATGATGCTTCTAAGTTGATGTAATAGCCAGTAAGAAGTAGTACAATTCAAGTTTTAGGTATCGGTTATTGACTTTTTACCCTTCTTTGGTGCCTTGGACACGAGCTAGGAACTTAAGATTTTGCATGAAGGAGGACTAGCAGCCGAGTTGCACGGGAGAATGTGAAAAGTGTTCATATGTAGTAAAACCTGAGAAATACGTCTGTTTTCGTCATTTGTTATCGAATCGACTTAAAGCCAGATCGTCACATTGGCCGCTCTTCTCTCTGAAACGGTTGTACTTATCGTCTGCAAAGCTATGTCGCGTGCTGCGGTATGCTGAGACACTAAAAGCACCATAGTAGAACACAGATGAAGCTTCTAAGTTGATGTAATAGCCAGTAAGAGGTAGTACAATTCAAGTTATAGGTATTGAATATTGATCTTTTAGCTGGCTTTGGTGCCTTGGACATGAGCTAGGACCTTAAGATTCTGCATGAAAGGAGGGCTAGCAGCCGAGTTGCACGGGAGAATGTGAAAAGTGTTCATATGTAGTAAAAACCTGAGACATCCGTCCGTTTTCGTCATTTGTTATTGAATCGATGTAAAGCCAGATCGTCACATTGGCCGCTCTTCTCTCTGAAACGGTTGTACTTATCGTCTGCAAAACTATGTCGCGTGCTGCGGTATGCGGAGAAACTAAAAGCACCGTAGTAGAACACAGATGAAGCTTCTAAGTTGATGTAATAGCCAGTAAGAAGTAGTACAATTCAAGTTTTAGGTATTGATTGTTGACTTTTTAGCTGGTTTTGGTGCCTTGGACATGAGCTAGGACCTTAATATTCTGCATGAAAGGAGGACTAGCAGCCGAGTTGCACGGGAGAATGTGAAAAGTGTTCATATGTAGTAAAAACCTTAGAAATCCGTCTGTTTTTGTCATTTGTTATCGAATCGACTTAAGGCCAGATCGTCACATTGGCCGCTCTTCTCTCTGAAACGCTTGTACTTATCGTCTGCAAAGCTATGTCGCGTGCTGCGGTATCCGGAGACACTGCACTCACCATAGTAGAACACAGTTCAAGCTTCTAAGTTGATGTAATAGCCAGTAAGAAGTAGTACAATTCAAGTTTTAGGTATCGATTATTGACTTTTTAGCTGGCTTTGGTGCCTTGGACATGACCTAGGACCTTAAGATTCTGCATGAAAGGAGGACTAGCAGCCGAGTTGCACGGGAGAATGTGAAAAGTGTTCATATGCAGTAAAAACCTGAGACATCCGTCCGTTTTCGTCATTTGTTATCGAATCGACTTAAAGCCAGATCGTCACATTGGCCGCTCTTCACTCTGAAACGGTTGTACTTATCGTCTGCAAAGCTATGTCGCGTGCTGCGGTATGCTGAGACACTAAAAGCACCATAGTAGAACACAGATGATGCTTCTAAGTTGATGTAATAGCCAGTAAGAAGTAGTACAATTCAAGTTTTAGGTATCGGTTATTGACTTTTTACCCTTCTTTGGTGCCTTGGACACGAGCTAGGAACTTAAGATTTTGCATGAAGGAGGACTAGCAGCCGAGTTGCACGGGAGAATGTGAAAAGTGTTCATATGTAGTAAAACCTGAGAAATACGTCCGTTTTCGTCATTTGTTATCGAATCGACTTAAAGCCAGATCGTCACATTGGCCGCTCTTCTCTCTGAAACGGTTGTACTTATCGTCTGCAAAGCTATGTCGCGTGTTGCCGTAGGCGGAAACAGGAAAAGCACCATAATAGAACACAGATGAAGCCTCTAAGTTGATGTAATAGCCAGTAAGAAGTAGTCCAATTCAAGTTTTAGGTATCGATTATTGACTTTTTAGATGGCTTTGGTGCCTTGGACATGAGCTAGGACTTTAAGATTCTGCATAAAAGGAGGACTAGCAGCCCAGTTGCACGGGAGAATGTGAAAAGTGTTCATATGTAGTAAAAACCTGAGACATCCGTCCGTTTTCGTCATTTGTTATCGAATTGACTTAATGCCAGATCGTCACATTTTCCGCTCTTCTCTCTGAAACGGTTGTACTTATCGTCTGCAAAGCGATGTCGCGTGCTGCGGTATGCGGAGACACTAAAAGCACCATAGTAGAACACAGATGATGCTTCTAAGTTGATGTAATAGCCAGTAAGAAGTAGTACAATTCAAGTTTTAGGTATCGGTTATTGACTTTTTACCCTTCTTTGGTGCCTTGGACACGAGCTAGGAACTTAAGATTTTGCATGAAGGAGGACTAGCAGCCGAGTTGCACGGGAGAATGTGAAAAGTGTTCATATGTAGTAAAACCTGAGAAATACGTCTGTTTTCGTCATTTGTTATCGAATCGACTTAAAGCCAGATCGTCACATTGGCCGCTCTTCTCTCTGAAACGGTTGTACTTATCGTCTGCAAAGCTATGTCGCGTGCTGCGGTATGCTGAGACACTAAAAGCACCATAGTAGAACACAGATGAAGCTTCTAAGTTGATGTAATAGCCAGTAAGAGGTAGTACAATTCAAGTTATAGGTATTGAATATTGATCTTTTAGCTGGCTTTGGTGCCTTGGACATGAGCTAGGACCTTAAGATTCTGCATGAAAGGAGGGCTAGCAGCCGAGTTGCACGGGAGAATGTGAAAGGTGTTCATATGTAGTAAAAACCTGAGACATCCGTCCGTTTTCGTCATTTGTTATTGAATCGATGTAAAGCCAGATCGTCACATTGGCCGCTCTTCTCTCTGAAACGGTTGTACTTATCGTCTGCAAAACTATGTCGCGTGCTGCGGTATGCGGAGAAACTAAAAGCACCGTAGTAGAACACAGATGAAGCTTCTAAGTTGATGTAATAGCCAGTAAGAAGTAGTACAATTCAAGTTTTAGGTATTGATTGTTGACTTTTTAGCTGGTTTTGGTGCCTTGGACATGAGCTACGACCTTAATATTCTGCATGAAAGGAGGACTAGCAGCCGAGTTGCACGGGAGAATGTGAAAAGTGTTCATATGTAGTAAAAACCTTAGAAATCCGTCTGTTTTCGTCATTTGTTATCGAATCGACTTAAGGCCAGATCGTCACATTGGCCGCTCTTCTCTCTGAAACGCTTGTACTTATCGTCTGCAAAGCTATGTCGCGTGCTGCGGTATCCGGAGACACTGCACTCACCATAGTAGAACACAGTTCAAGCTTCTAAGTTGATGTAATAGCCAGTAAGAAGTAGTACAATTCAAGTTTTAGGTATCGATTATTGACTTTTTAGCTGGCTTTGGTGCCTTGGACATGACCTAGGACCTTAAGATTCTGCATGAAAGGAGGACTAGCAGCCGAGTTGCACGGGAGAATGTGAAAAGTGTTCATATGCAGTAAAAACCTGAGACATCCGTCCGTTTTCGTCATTTGTTATCGAATCGACTTAAAGCCAGATCGTCACATTGGCCGCTCTTCACTCTGAAACGGTTGTACTTATCGTCTGCAAAGCTATGTCGCGTGCTGCGGTATGCTGAGACACTAAAAGCACCATAGTAGAACACAGATGAAGCTTCTAAGTTGATGTAATAGCCAGTAAGAAGTAGTACAATTCAAGTTTTAGGTATTGAATATTGACCTTTTAGCTGGCTTTTTTTGCCTTGGACATGAGCTAGGACCTTAAGGTTCTGCATGAAAGGAGGACTAGCAGCCGAGTGGCACGGGAGAATGTGAAAAGTGTTCATATGTAGTAAAAAAATGAGACATCCGTCCGTTTTCGTCATTTGTTATCGAATCGACTTAAAGCCACATCGTCACATTGGCCGCTCTTCTCTCTGAAACGGTTGTACTTATCGTCTGCAAAACTATGTCGCGTGCTGCGGTATGCGGAGAAACTAAAAGCACCGTAGTAGAACACAGATGAAGCTTCTAAGTTGATGTAATAGCCAGTAAGAAGTAGTACAATTCAAATTTTAGGTGTTGATTATTGACTTTTTAGCTGGCTTTGGTGCCTTGGACACGAGCTTGGATCTTAATATTCTGCATGAAAGGAGGACTAGCAGGCGAGTTGCACGGGAGAATGTGAAAAGTGTTCATATGTAGTAAAAACCTTAGAAATCCGTCCGTTTTCGTCATTTGTTATCGAATCGACTTAAAGCCAGATCGTCACATTAGCCGCTCTTCTCTCTGAAACGGTTGTACTTATCGTCTGCAAAGCTATGTTGCGTGCTGCGGTATGCGGAGACACTAAAAGCACCATAGTAGAACACAGATGAAGCTTCTAAGTTAATGTAATAGCCAGTAAGAAGTAGTACAATTCAAGTTTTAGGTATCGATTATAGACTTTTTAGCTGGCTTTGGTGCCTTGGACATGAGCTAGGACCTTAAGATTCTGCATGAAAGGAGGACTCGCAGCCGAGTTGCACGGGAGAATGTGAAAAGTGTTCATATGCAGTAAAAACCTGAGACATCCGTCCGTTTTCGTCATTTGTTATCGAATCGACTTAAAGCTAGATCGTCACATTGGCCGCTCTTCTCTCTGAAACGGTTGTACTTATCGTCTGCAAAGCTATGTCGCGTACTGCGGTATGGTGAGACACTAAAAGCACCATAGTAGAACACAGATGAAGCTTCTAAGTTGATGTAATAGCCAGTAAGAAGTAGTACAATTCAAGTTTTAGGTATTGAATATTGAATTTTTAGCTGGCTTTGGTGCCTTGGACATGAGCTAGGACCTTAATATTCTGCATGAAAGGAGGACTAGCAGCCGAGTTGCATGAGAGAATGTGAAAAGTGTTCAAATGTAGTAAAAACCTGAGAAATACGTCTGTTTTCGTCATTGGTTATCGAATCGACTTAAAGCCACATCGTCACATTGGCCGCTCTTCTCTCTGAAACGCTTGTACTTATCGTCTGCAAAGCTATGTCGCGTGCTGCGGTATGCGGAGACACTAAAAGCACCATAGTAGAACACAGATGAAGCTTGTAAGCTGATGTAATACCCAGTAAGAATTAGTACAATTTAAGTTTTAGGTATTGATTATTGACTTTTTAGCTGGCTTTGGTGCCTTGGACATGAGCTAGGACCTTAAGATTCTGCATGAAAGGAGGACTAGCAGCCGAGTTGCACGGGAGAATGTGAAAAGTGTTCATATGTAGTAAATACCTGAGAAATCCGTCCGTTTTCGTCATTTGTTATCGAATCGACTTAAAGCCAGATCGTCACATTGGCCGCTCTTCTCTCTGAAACGGTTGTACTTATCGTCTGCAAAACTATGTCGCGTGCTGCGGTATGCGGAGAAACTAAAAGCACCGTAGTAGAACACAGATGAAGCTTCTAAGTTGATGTATTAGCCAGTAAGAAGTAGTACAATTCAAGTTTTAGGTATTGAATATTGATCTTTTAGCTGGCTTTGGTGCCTTGGACATGAGCTAGGACCTTAAGATTCTGCATGAAAGGAGGGCTAGCAGCCGAGTTGCACGGGAGAATGTGAAAAGTGTTCATATGTAGTAAAAACCTGAGACATCCGTCCGTTTTCGTCATTTGTTATTGAATCGATGTAAAGCCAGATCGTCACATTGGCCGCTCTTCTCTCTGAAACGGTTGTACTTATCGTCTGCAAAACTATGTCGCGTGCTGCGGTATGCTGAGACACTAAAAGCACCATAGTAGAACACAGATGAAGCTTCTAAGTTGATGTAATAGCCAGTAAGAGGTAGTACAATTCAAGTTATAGGTATTGAATATTGATCTTTTAGCTGGCTTTGGTGCCTTGGACATGAGCTAGGACCTTAAGATTCTGCATGAAAGGAGGGCTAGCAGCCGAGTTGCACGGGAGAATGTGAAAAGTGTTCATATGTAGTAAAAACCTGAGACATCCGTCCGTTTTCGTCATTTGTTATTGAATCGATGTAAAGCCAGATCGTCACATTGGCCGCTCTTCTCTCTGAAACGGTTGTACTTATCGTCTGCAAAACTATGTCGCGTGCTGCGGTATGCGGAGAAACTAAAAGCACCGTAGTAGAACACAGATGAAGCTTCTAAGTTGATGTAATAGCCAGTAAGAAGTAGTACAATTCAAGTTTTAGGTATTGATTGTTGACTTTTTAGCTGGTTTTGGTGCCTTGGACATGAGCTAGGACCTTAATATTCTGCATGAAAGGAGGACTAGCAGCCGAGTTGCACGGGAGAATGTGAAAAGTGTTCATATGTAGTAAAAACCTTAGAAATCCGTCTGTTTTTGTCATTTGTTATCGAATCGACTTAAGGCCAGATCGTCACATTGGCCGCTCTTCTCTCTGAAACGCTTGTACTTATCGTCTGCAAAGCTATGTCGCGTGCTGCGGTATCCGGAGACACTGCACTCACCATAGTAGAACACAGTTCAAGCTTCTAAGTTGATGTAATAGCCAGTAAGAAGTAGTACAATTCAAGTTTTAGGTATCGATTATTGACTTTTTAGCTGGCTTTGGTGCCTTGGACATGACCTAGGACCTTAAGATTCTGCATGAAAGGAGGACTAGCAGCCGAGTTGCACGGGAGAATGTGAAAAGTGTTCATATGCAGTAAAAACCTGAGACATCCGTCCGTTTTCGTCATTTGTTATCGAATCGACTTAAAGCCAGATCGTCACATTGGCCGCTCTTCACTCTGAAACGGTTGTACTTATCGTCTGCAAAGCTATGTCGCGTGCTGCGGTATGCTGAGACACTAAAAGCACCATAGTAGAACACAGATGATGCTTCTAAGTTGATGTAATAGCCAGTAAGAAGTAGTACAATTCAAGTTTTAGGTATCGGTTATTGACTTTTTACCCTTCTTTGGTGCCTTGGACACGAGCTAGGAACTTAAGATTTTGCATGAAGGAGGACTAGCAGCCGAGTTGCACGGGAGAATGTGAAAAGTGTTCATATGTAGTAAAACCTGAGAAATACGTCCGTTTTCGTCATTTGTTATCGAATCGACTTAAAGCCAGATCGTCACATTGGCCGCTCTTCTCTCTGAAACGGTTGTACTTATCGTCTGCAAAGCTATGTCGCGTGTTGCCGTAGGCGGAAACAGGAAAAGCACCATAATAGAACACAGATGAAGCCTCTAAGTTGATGTAATAGCCAGTAAGAAGTAGTCCAATTCAAGTTTTAGGTATCGATTATTGACTTTTTAGATGGCTTTGGTGCCTTGGACATGAGCTAGGACCTTAATATTCTGCATGAAAGGAGGACTAGCAGCCGAGTTGCACGGGAGAATGTGAAAAGTGTTCATATGTAGTAAAAACCTTAGAAATCCGTCTGTTTTTGTCATTTGTTATCGAATCGACTTAAGGCCAGATCGTCACATTGGCCGCTCTTCTCTCTGAAACGCTTGTACTTATCGTCTGCAAAGCTATGTCGCGTGCTGCGGTATCCGGAGACACTGCACTCACCATAGTAGAACACAGTTCAAGCTTCTAAGTTGATGTAATAGCCAGTAAGAAGTAGTACAATTCAAGTTTTAGGTATCGATTATTGACTTTTTAGCTGGCTTTGGTGCCTTGGACATGACCTAGGACCTTAAGATTCTGCATGAAAGGAGGACTAGCAGCCGAGTTGCACGGGAGAATGTGAAAAGTGTTCATATGCAGTAAAAACCTGAGACATCCGTCCGTTTTCGTCATTTGTTATCGAATCGACTTAAAGCCAGATCGTCACATTGGCCGCTCTTCACTCTGAAACGGTTGTACTTATCGTCTGCAAAGCTATGTCGCGTGCTGCGGTATGCGGAGACACTAAAAGCACCATAGTAGAACACAGATGATGCTTCTAAGTTGATGTAATAGCCAGTAAGAAGTAGTACAATTCAAGTTTTAGGTATCGGTTATTGACTTTTTACCCTTCTTTGGTGCCTTGGACACGAGCTAGGAACTTAAGATTTTGCATGAAGGAGGACTAGCAGCCGAGTTGCACGGGGGAATGTGAAAAGTGTTCATATGTAGTAAAACCTGAGAAATACGTCTGTTTTCGTCATTTGTTATCGAATCGACTTAAAGCCAGATCGTCACATTGGCCGCTCTTCTCTCTGAAACGGTTGTACTTATCGTCTGCAAAGCTATGTCGCGTGCTGCGGTATGCTGAGACACTAAAAGCACCATAGTAGAACACAGATGAAGCTTCTAAGTTGATGTAATAGCCAGTAAGAGGTAGTACAATTCAAGTTATAGGTATTGAATATTGATCTTTTAGCTGGCTTTGGTGCTTTGGACATGAGCTAGGACCTTAAGATTCTGCATGAAAGGAGGGCTAGCAGCCGAGTTGCACGGGAGAATGTGAAAAGTGTTCATATGTAGTAAAAACCTGAGACATCCGTCCGTTTTCGTCATTTGTTATTGAATCGATGTAAAGCCAGATCGTCACATTGGCCGCTCTTCTCTCTGAAACGGTTGTACTTATCGTCTGCAAAACTATGTCGCGTGCTGCGGTATGCGGAGAAACTAAAAGCACCGTAGTAGAACACAGATGAAGCTTCTAAGTTGATGTAATAGCCAGTAAGAAGTAGTACAATTCAAGTTTTAGGTATTGATTGTTGACTTTTTAGCTGGTTTTGGTGCCTTGGACATGAGCTACGACCTTAATATTCTGCATGAAAGGAGGACTAGCAGCCGAGTTGCACGGGAGAATGTGAAAAGTGTTCATATGTAGTAAAAACCTTAGAAATCCGTCTGTTTTCGTCATTTGTTATCGAATCGACTTAAGGCCAGATCGTCACATTGGCCGCTCTTCTCTCTGAAACGCTTGTACTTATCGTCTGCAAAGCTATGTCGCGTGCTGCGGTATCCGGAGACACTGCACTCACCATAGTAGAACACAGTTCAAGCTTCTAAGTTGATGTAATAGCCAGTAAGAAGTAGTACAATTCAAGTTTTAGGTATCGATTATTGACTTTTTAGCTGGCTTTGGTGCCTTGGACATGACCTAGGACCTTAAGATTCTGCATGAAAGGAGGACTAGCAGCCGAGTTGCACGGGAGAATGTGAAAAGTGTTCATATGCAGTAAAAACCTGAGACATCCGTCCGTTTTCGTCATTTGTTATCGAATCGACTTAAAGCCAGATCGTCACATTGGCCGCTCTTCACTCTGAAACGGTTGTACTTATCGTCTGCAAAGCTATGTCGCGTGCTGCGGTATGCTGAGACACTAAAAGCACCATAGTAGAACACAGATGAAGCTTCTAAGTTGATGTAATAGCCAGTAAGAAGTAGTACAATTCAAGTTTTAGGTATTGAATATTGACCTTTTAGCTGGCTTTTTTTGCCTTGGACATGAGCTAGGACCTTAAGGTTCTGCATGAAAGGAGGACTAGCAGCCGAGTGGCACGGGAGAATGTGAAAAGTGTTCATATGTAGTAAAAAAATGAGACATCCGTCCGTTTTCGTCATTTGTTATCGAATCGACTTAAAGCCACATCGTCACATTGGCCGCTCTTCTCTCTGAAACGGTTGTACTTATCGTCTGCAAAACTATGTCGCGTGCTGCGGTATGCGGAGAAACTAAAAGCACCGTAGTAGAACACAGATGAAGCTTCTAAGTTGATGTAATAGCCAGTAAGAAGTAGTACAATTCAAATTTTAGGTGTTGATTATTGACTTTTTAGCTGGCTTTGGTGCCTTGGACACGAGCTTGGATCTTAATATTCTGCATGAAAGGAGGACTAGCAGGCGAGTTGCACGGGAGAATGTGAAAAGTGTTCATATGTAGTAAAAACCTTAGAAATCCGTCCGTTTTCGTCATTTGTTATCGAATCGACTTAAAGCCAGATCGTCACATTAGCCGCTCTTCTCTCTGAAACGGTTGTACTTATCGTCTGCAAAGCTATGTTGCGTGCTGCGGTATGCGGAGACACTAAAAGCACCATAGTAGAACACAGATGAAGCTTCTAAGTTAATGTAATAGCCAGTAAGAAGTAGTACAATTCAAGTTTTAGGTATCGATTATAGACTTTTTAGCTGGCTTTGGTGCCTTGGACATGAGCTAGGACCTTAAGATTCTGCATGAAAGGAGGACTCGCAGCCGAGTTGCACGGGAGAATGTGAAAAGTGTTCATATGCAGTAAAAACCTGAGACATCCGTCCGTTTTCGTCATTTGTTATCGAATCGACTTAAAGCTAGATCGTCACATTGGCCGCTCTTCTCTCTGAAACGGTTGTACTTATCGTCTGCAAAGCTATGTCGCGTACTGCGGTATGGTGAGACACTAAAAGCACCATAGTAGAACACAGATGAAGCTTCTAAGTTGATGTAATAGCCAGTAAGAAGTAGTACAATTCAAGTTTTAGGTATTGAATATTGAATTTTTAGCTGGCTTTGGTGCCTTGGACATGAGCTAGGACCTTAATATTCTGCATGAAAGGAGGACTAGCAGCCGAGTTGCATGAGAGAATGTGAAAAGTGTTCAAATGTAGTAAAAACCTGAGAAATACGTCTGTTTTCGTCATTGGTTATCGAATCGACTTAAAGCCACATCGTCACATTGGCCGCTCTTCTCTCTGAAACGCTTGTACTTATCGTCTGCAAAGCTATGTCGCGTGCTGCGGTATGCGGAGACACTAAAAGCACCATAGTAGAACACAGATGAAGCTTCTAAGTTGATGTAATAGCCAGTAAGAGGTAGTACAATTCAAGTTATAGGTATTGAATATTGATCTTTTAGCTGGCTTTGGTGCCTTGGACATGAGCTAGGACCTTAAGATTCTGCATGAAAGGAGGGCTAGCAGCCGAGTTGCACGGGAGAATGTGAAAAGTGTTCATATGTAGTAAAAACCTGAGACATCCGTCCGTTTTCGTCATTTGTTATTGAATCGATGTAAAGCCAGATCGTCACATTGGCCGCTCTTCTCTCTGAAACGGTTGTACTTATCGTCTGCAAAACTATGTCGCGTGCTGCGGTATGCGGAGAAACTAAAAGCACCGTAGTAGAACACAGATGAAGCTTCTAAGTTGATGTAATAGCCAGTAAGAAGTAGTACAATTCAAGTTTTAGGTATTGATTGTTGACTTTTTAGCTGGTTTTGGTGCCTTGGACATGAGCTAGGACCTTAATATTCTGCATGAAAGGAGGACTAGCAGCCGAGTTGCACGGGAGAATGTGAAAAGTGTTCATATGTAGTAAAAACCTTAGAAATCCGTCTGTTTTCGTCATTTGTTATCGAATCGACTTAAGGCCAGATCGTCACATTGGCCGCTCTTCTCTCTGAAACGCTTGTACTTATCGTCTGCAAAGCTATGTCGCGTGCTGCGGTATCCGGAGACACTGCACTCACCATAGTAGAACACAGTTCAAGCTTCTAAGCTGATGTAATAGCCAGTAAGAAGTAGTACAATTCAAGTTTTAGGTATCGATTATTGACTTTTTAGCTGGCTTTGGTGCCTTGGACATGAGCTGTTACCTTAAGATTCTGCATGAAGGGAGGACTAGCAGCCGAGTTGCACGGGAGAATGTGAAAACTGTTCAAGTGTAGTAAAAACCTGAGAAATCCGTCCGTTTTCGTCATTTGTTATCGAATCGACTTAAAGCCAGATCGTCACATTGGCCGCTCTTCTCTCGGAAACGGTTGTACTTATCGTCTGCAAAGCTATGTCGCGTGCTGCGATATGCTGAAACACTAAAAGCACAATAGTAGAATACAGATCAAGCTTCTAAGTTGATGTAATAGCCAGTAAGATGTAGTACAATTCAAGTTTTAGGTATTGAATATTGACCTTTTAGCTGGCTTTGGTGCCTTGGACATGAGCTAGGACCTTAAGATTCTGCATGAAAGGAGGACTAGCAGCCGAGTTGCACGGGAGAATGTGAAAAATGTTCATATGTAGTAAAAAAATGAGACATCCGTCCGTTTTCGTCATTTGTTATCGAATCGACTTAAAGCCACATCGTCACATTGGCCGCTCTTCTCTCTGAAACGGTTGTACTTATCGTCTGCAAAACTATGTCGCGTGCTGCGGTATGCGGAGAAACTAAAAGCACCGTAGTAGAACACAGATGAAGCTTCTAAGTTGATGTAATAGCCAGTAAGAAGTAGTACAATTCAAGTTTTAGGTATTGATTATTGACTTTTTAGCTGGTTTTGGTGCCTTGGACATGAGCTAGGACCTTAATATTCCACATGAAAGGAGGACTAGCAGCCGAGTTGCACGGGAGAATGTGAAAAGTGTTCATATGTAGTAAAAACCTTAGAAATCCGTCCGTTTTCGTCATTTGTTATCGAATCGACTTAAAGCCAGATCGTCACATCGGCCGCTCTTCTCTCTGAAACGGTTGTACTTGTCGTCTGCAAAGCTATGTCACGTGCTGCGGTATGCGGAGACACTAAAATTACCACAGTAGAACACAGATGAAGCTTCTAAGTTGATGTAATAGCCAGTAAGAAGTACTACAATTCAAGTTTTACGTATTGAATATTGACCTTTTTGCTGGCTTTGGTGCCTTGGACATGTGCTAATACCTTAAGATTCTGCATGAAAGGAGGACTAGCAGCCGAGTTGCAAGGGAGAATGTAAAAAGTGTTCATATGTAGTAAAAACCTGAGAAATCCGTCCGTTTTCGTCATTTGTTATCGAATCGACTTAAAGCCAGATAGTCACATTGGCCGCTCTTCTCTCTGAAACGGTTGTACTTATCGTCTGCAAAGCTATGTCGCGTACTGCGGTATTCGGAGACACTAAAAGCACCATAGTAGAACACAGATGAAGCTTCTAAGATGAAGTAATAACCTGTAAGAAGAAGTAAAATTCAAGTTTTAGGTATCGGTTATTGACTTTTCAGCTGGCGTTGGTGCCTTGGACATGAGCTAGGACCTTAAGATTCTGCATGAAAGGAGGACTAGCAGCCGAGTTGCACGGGAGAATGTGAAAACTGTTCAAGTGTAGTAAAAACCTGAGAAATCCGTCCGTTTTCGTCATTTGTTATCGAATCGACTTTAAGCCAGATCGTCACATTGGCCGCTCTTCTCTCTGAAACGGTTGTACTTATCGTCTGCAAAGCTATGTCGCGTGCTGCGATATGCTGAAACACTAAAAGCACAATAGTAGAATACAGATCAAGCTTCTAAGTTGATGTAATAGCCAGTAAGATGTAGAACAATTCAAGTTTTAGGTATTGAATATTGACCTTTTAGCTGGCTTTGGTGCCTTGGACATGAGCTAGGACCTTAAGATTCTGCGTGAAAGGAGGACTAGCAGCCGAGTTGCACGGGAGAATGTGAAAAATGTTCATATGTAGTAAAAAAATGAGACATCCGTCCGTTTTCGTCATTTGTTATCGAATCGACTTAAAGCCACATCGTCACATTGGCCGCTCTTCTCTCTGAAACGGTTGTACTAATCGTCTGCAAAACTATGTCGCGTGCTGCGGTATGCGGAGAAACTAAAAGCACCGTAGTAGAACACAGATGAAGCTTCTAAGTTGATGTAATAGCCAGTAAGAAGTAGTCCAATTCAAGTTTTAGGTATCGATTATTGACTTTTTAGATGGCTTTGGTGCCTTGGACAAGAGCTAGGACTTTAAGATTCTGCATAAAAGGAGGATTAGCAGCCCAGTTGCACGGGAGAATGTGAAAAGTGTTCATATGTAGTAAAAACCTGAGACATCCGTCCGTTTTCTTCATTTGTTATCGAATTGACTTAAAGCCAGATCGTCACATTTTCCGCTCTTCTCTCTGAAACGGTGGTACTTATCGTCTGCAAAGCTATGTCACGTGCTGCGGTATGCGGAGACACTAAAAGCACCATAGTAGAACACAGATGATGCTTCTAAGTTGATGTAATAGCCAGTAAGAAGTAGTACAATTCAAGTTTTAGGTATCGGTTATTGACTTTTTACCCTTCTTTGGTGCCTTGGACACGAGCTAGGAACTTAAGATTTTGCATGAAGGAGGACTAGCAGCCGAGTTGCACGGGAGAATGTGAAAAGTGTTCATATGTAGTAAAACCTGAGAAATACGTCCGTTTTCGTCATTTGTTATCGAATCGACTTAAAGCCAGATCGTCACATTGGCCGCTCTTCTCTCTGAAACGGTTGTACTTATCGTCTGCAAAGCTATGTCGCGTGTTGCCGTAGGCGGAAACAGGAAAAGCACCATAATAGAACACAGATGAAGCCTCTAAGTTGATGTAATAGCCAGTAAGAAGTAGTCCAATTCAAGTTTTAGGTATCGATTATTGACTTTTTAGATGGCTTTGGTGCCTTGGACATGAGCTAGGACTTTAAGATTCTGCATAAAAGGAGGACTAGCAGCCCAGTTGCACGGGAGAATGTGAAAAGTGTTCATATGTAGTAAAAACCTGAGACATCCGTCCGTTTTCGTCATTTGTTATCGAATTGACTTAATGCCAGATCGTCACATTTTCCGCTCTTCTCTCTGAAACGGTTGTACTTATCGTCTGCAAAGCGATGTCGCGTGCTGCGGTATGCGGAGACACTAAAAGCACCATAGTAGAACACAGATGATGCTTCTAAGTTGATGTAATAGCCAGTAAGAAGTAGTACAATTCAAGTTTTAGGTATCGGTTATTGACTTTTTACCCTTCTTTGGTGCCTTGGACACGAGCTAGGAACTTAAGATTTTGCATGAAGGAGGACTAGCAGCCGAGTTGCACGGGAGAATGTGAAAAGTGTTCATATGTAGTAAAACCTGAGAAATACGTCTGTTTTCGTCATTTGTTATCGAATCGACTTAAAGCCAGATCGTCACATTGGCCGCTCTTCTCTCTGAAACGGTTGTACTTATCGTCTGCAAAGCTATGTCGCGTGCTGCGGTATGCTGAGACACTAAAAGCACCATAGTAGAACACAGATGAAGCTTCTAAGTTGATGTAATAGCCAGTAAGAGGTAGTACAATTCAAGTTATAGGTATTGAATATTGATCTTTTAGCTGGCTTTGGTGCCTTGGACATGAGCTAGGACCTTAAGATTCTGCATGAAAGGAGGGCTAGCAGCCGAGTTGCACGGGAGAATGTGAAAAGTGTTCATATGTAGTAAAAACCTGAGACATCCGTCCGTTTTCGTCATTTGTTATTGAATCGATGTAAAGCCAGATCGTCACATTGGCCGCTCTTCTCTCTGAAACGGTTGTACTTATCGTCTGCAAAACTATGTCGCGTGCTGCGGTATGCGGAGAAACTAAAAGCACCGTAGTAGAACACAGATGAAGCTTCTAAGTTGATGTAATAGCCAGTAAGAAGTAGTACAATTCAAGTTTTAGGTATTGATTGTTGACTTTTTAGCTGGTTTTGGTGCCTTGGACATGAGCTACGACCTTAATATTCTGCATGAAAGGAGGACTAGCAGCCGAGTTGCACGGGAGAATGTGAAAAGTGTTCATATGTAGTAAAAACCTTAGAAATCCGTCTGTTTTCGTCATTTGTTATCGAATCGACTTAAGGCCAGATCGTCACATTGGCCGCTCTTCTCTCTGAAACGCTTGTACTTATCGTCTGCAAAGCTATGTCGCGTGCTGCGGTATCCGGAGACACTGCACTCACCATAGTAGAACACAGTTCAAGCTTCTAAGTTGATGTAATAGCCAGTAAGAAGTAGTACAATTCAAGTTTTAGGTATCGATTATTGACTTTTTAGCTGGCTTTGGTGCCTTGGACATGACCTAGGACCTTAAGATTCTGCATGAAAGGAGGACTAGCAGCCGAGTTGCACGGGAGAATGAGAAAAGTGTTCATATGCAGTAAAAACCTGAGACATCCGTCCGTTTTCGTCATTTGTTATCGAATCGACTTAAAGCCAGATCGTCACATTGGCCGCTCTTCACTCTGAAACGGTTGTACTTATCGTCTGCAAAGCTATGTCGCGTGCTGCGGTATGCTGAGACACTAAAAGCACCATAGTAGAACACAGATGATGCTTCTAAGTTGATGTAATAGCCAGTAAGAAGTAGTACAATTCAAGTTTTAGGTATCGGTTATTGACTTTTTACCCTTCTTTGGTGCCTTGGACACGAGCTAGGAACTTAAGATTTTGCATGAAGGAGGACTAGCAGCCGAGTTGCACGGGAGAATGTGAAAAGTGTTCATATGTAGTAAAACCTGAGAAATACGTCCGTTTTCGTCATTTGTTATCGAATCGACTTAAAGCCAGATCGTCACATTGGCCGCTCTTCTCTCTGAAACGGTTGTACTTATGGTCTGCAAAGCTATGTCGCGTGTTGCCGTAGGCGGAAACAGGAAAAGCACCATAATAGAACACAGATGAAGCCTCTAAGTTGATGTAATAGCCAGTAAGAAGTAGTCCAATTCAAGTTTTAGGTATCGATTATTGACTTTTTAGATGGCTTTGGTGCCTTGGACATGAGCTAGGACTTTAAGATTCTGCATAAAAGGAGGACTAGCAGCCCAGTTGCACGGGAGAATGTGAAAAGTGTTCATATGTAGTAAAAACCTGAGACATCCGTCCGTTTTCGTCATTTGTTATCGAATTGACTTAATGCCAGATCGTCACATTTTCCGCTCTTCTCTCTGAAACGGTTGTACTTATCGTCTGCAAAGCGATGTCGCGTGCTGCGGTATGCGGAGACACTAAAAGCACCATAGTAGAACACAGATGATGCTTCTAAGTTGATGTAATAGCCAGTAAGAAGTAGTACAATTCAAGTTTTAGCTATCGGTTATTGACTTTTTACCCTTCTTTGGTGCCTTGGACACGAGCTAGGAACTTAAGATTTTGCATGAAGGAGGACTAGCAGCCGAGTTGCACGGGAGAATGTGAAAAGTGTTCATATGTAGTAAAACCTGAGAAATACGTCTGTTTTCGTCATTTGTTATCGAATCGACTTAAAGCCAGATCGTCACATTGGCCGCTCTTCTCTCTGAAACGGTTGTACTTATCGTCTGCAAAGCTATGTCGCGTGCTGCGGTATGCTGAGACACTAAAAGCACCATAGTAGAACACAGATGAAGCTTCTAAGTTGATGTAATAGCCAGTAAGAGGTACTACAATTCAAGTTATAGGTATTGAATATTGATCTTTTAGCTGGCTTTGGTGCCTTGGACATGAGCTAGGACCTTAAGATTCTGCATGAAAGGAGGGCTAGCAGCCGAGTTGCACGGGAGAATGTGAAAAGTGTTCATATGTAGTAAAAACCTGAGACATCCGTCCGTTTTCGTCATTTGTTATTGAATCGATGTAAAGCCAGATCGTCACATTGGCCGCTCTTCTCTCTGAAACGGTTGTACTTATCGTCTGCAAAACTATGTCGCGTGCTGCGGTATGCGGAGAAACTAAAAGCACCGTAGTAGAACACAGATGAAGCTTCTAAGTTGATGTAATAGCCAGTAAGAAGTAGTACAATTCAAGTTTTAGGTATTGATTGTTGACTTTTTAGCTGGTTTTGGTGCCTTGGACATGAGCTAGGACCTTAATATTCTGCATGAAAGGAGGACTAGCAGCCGAGTTGCACGGGAGAATGTGAAAAGTGTTCATATGTAGTAAAAACCTTAGAAATCCGTCTGTTTTCGTCATTTGTTATCGAATCGACTTAAGGCCAGATCGTCACATTGGCCGCTCTTCTCTCTGAAACGCTTGTACTTATCGTCTGCAAAGCTATGTCGCGTGCTGCGGTATCCGGAGACACTGCACTCACCATAGTAGAACACAGTTCAAGCTTCTAAGCTGATGTAATAGCCAGTAAGAAGTAGTACAATTCAAGTTTTAGGTATCGATTATTGACTTTTTAGCTGGCTTTGGTGCCTTGGACATGACCTAGGACCTTAAGATTCTGCATGAAAGGAGGACTAGCAGCCGAGTTGCACGGGAGAATGTGAAAAGTGTTCATATGCAGTAAAAACCTGAGACATCCGTCCGTTTTCGTCATTTGTTATCGAATCGACTTAAAGCCAGATCGTCACATTGGCCGCTCTTCACTCTGAAACGGTTATACTTATCGTCTGCAAAGCTATGTCGCGTGCTGCGGTATGCTGAGACACTAAAAGCACCATAGTAGAACACAGATGAAGCTTCTAAGTTGATGTAATAGCCAGTAAGAAGTAGTACAATTCAAGTTTTAGGTATTGAATATTGACCTTTTAGCTGGCTTTTTTTGCCTTGGACATGAGCTAGGACCTTAAGGTTCTGCATGAAAGGAGGACTAGCAGCCGAGTGGCACGGGAGAATGTGAAAAGTGTTCATATGTAGTAAAAAAATGAGACATCCGTCCGTTTTCGTCATTTGTTATCGAATCGACTTAAAGCCACATCGTCACATTGGCCGCTCTTCTCTCTGAAACGGTTGTACTTATCGTCTGCAAAACTATGTCGCGTGCTGCGGTATGCGGAGAAACTAAAAGCACCGTAGTAGAACACAGATGAAGCTTCTAAGTTGATGTAATAGCCAGTAAGAAGTAGTACAATTCAAATTTTAGGTGTTGATTATTGACTTTTTAGCTGGCTTTGGTGCCTTGGACACGAGCTTGGATCTTAATATTCTGCATGAAAGGAGGACTAGCAGGCGAGTTGCACGGGAGAATGTGAAAAGTGTTCATATGTAGTAAAAACCTTAGAAATCCGTCCGTTTTCGTCATTTGTTATCGAATCGACTTAAAGCCAGATCGTCACATTAGCCGCTCTTCTCTCTGAAACGGTTGTACTTATCGTCTGCAAAGCTATGTTGCGTGCTGCGGTATGCGGAGACACTAAAAGCACCATAGTAGAACACAGATGAAGCTTCTAAGTTAATGTAATAGCCAGTAAGAAGTAGTACAATTCAAGTTTTAGGTATCGATTACTGACTTTTTAGCTGGCTTTGGTGCCTTGGACATGAGCTAGGACCTTAAGATTCTGCATGAAAGGAGGACTCGCAGCCGAGTTGCACGGGAGAATGTGAAAAGTGTTCATATGCAGTAAAAACCTGAGACATCCGTCCGTTTTCGTCATTTGTTATCGAATCGACTTAAAGCTAGATCGTCACATTGGCCGCTCTTCTCTCTGAAACGGTTGTACTTATCGTCTGCAAAGCTATGTCGCGTACTGCGGTATGGTGAGACACTAAAAGCACCATAGTAGAACACAGATGAAGCTTCTAAGTTGATGTAATAGCCAGTAAGAAGTAGTACAATTCAAGTTTTAGGTATTGAATATTGAATTTTTAGCTGGCTTTGGTGCCTTGGACATGAGCTAGGACCTTAATATTCTGCATGAAAGGAGGACTAGCAGCCGAGTTGCATGAGAGAATGTGAAAAGTGTTCAAATGTAGTAAAAACCTGAGAAATACGTCTGTTTTCGTCATTGGTTATCGAATCGACTTAAAGCCACATCGTCACATTGGCCGCTCTTCTCTCTGAAACGCTTGTACTTATCGTCTGCAAAGCTATGTCGCGTGCTGCGGTATGCGGAGACACTAAAAGCACCATAGTAGAACACAGATGAAGCTTGTAAGTTGATGTAATACCCAGTAAGAATTAGTACAATTTAAGTTTTAGGTATTGATTATTGACTTTTTAGCTGGCTTTGGTGCCTTGGACATGAGCTAGGACCTTAAGATTCTGCATGAAAGGAGGACTAGCAGCCGAGTTGCACGGGAGAATGTGAAAAGTGTTCATATGTAGTAAATACCTGAGAAATCCGTCCGTTTTCGTCATTTGTTATCGAATCGACTTAAAGCCAGATCGTCACATTGGCCGCTCTTCTCTCTGAAACGGTTGTACTTATCGTCTGCAAAACTATGTCGCGTGCTGCGGTATGCGGAGAAACTAAAAGCACCGTAGTAGAACACAGATGAAGCTTCTAAGTTGATGTATTAGCCAGTAAGAAGTAGTACAATTCAAGTTTTAGGTATTGATTATTGACTTTTTAGCTGGCTTTGGTGCCTTGGACATGAGCTACGACCTTAAGATTCTGCATGAAAGGAGGACTAGCAGCCGAGTTGCACGGGAGAATGTGAAAAGTGTTCATATGTAGTAAAAACCTGAGAAATCCGTCCGTTTTCGTCATTTGTTATCGAATCGACTTAAAAGCCAGATCGTCACATTGGCCGATCTTCTCTCTGAACGGTTGTACTTATCGTCTGCAAAGCTCTGTCGCGTGCTGCGGTATGCTAAGACACTACAAGCACCATAGTAGAACACAGATGAAGCTTCTAAGTTGATGTAATAGCCAGTAAGAGGTAGTACAATTCAAGTTATAGGTATTGAATATTGACCTTTTAGCTGGCTTTGGTGCCTTGGACATGAGCTAGGACCTTAAGATTCTGCATGAAAGGAGGGCTAGCAGCCGAGTTGCACGGGAGAATGTGAAAAGTGTTCATATGTAGTAAAAACCTGAGACATCCGTCCGTTTTCGTCATTTGTTATTGAATCGATGTAAAGCCGGATCGTCTCATTGGCCGCTCTTCTCTCTGAAACGGTTGTACTTATCGTCTGCAAAGCTATGTCGCGTACTGCGGTATTCGGAGACACTAAAAGCACCACAGTAGAACACAGATGTAGCTTCTAAGTTGATGTAATATCCAGTAAGAAGTAGTACAATACAAGTTTTAGGTATCGATTATTGACAGTAAGAAGTAGTACAATTCAAGTTTTAGGTATTGAATATTGACCTTTTAGCTGGCTTTGGTGCCTTGGACATGAGCTAGGACCTTAAGATTCTGCATGAAAGGAGGACTAGCAGCCGAGTTGCACGGGAGAATGTGAAAAATGTTCATATGTAGTAAAAAAATGAGACATCCGTCCGTTTTCGTCATTTGTTATCGAATCGACTTAAAGCCACATCGTCACATTGGCCGCTCTTCTCTCTGAAACGGTTGTACTTATCGTCTGCAAAATTATGTCGCGTGCTGCGGTATGCGGAGAAACTAAAAGCACCGTAGTAGAACACAGATGAAGCTTCTAAGTTGATGTAATAGCCAGTAAGAAGTAGTACAATTCAAGTTTTAGGTATTGATTGTTGACTTTTTAGCTGGTTTTGGTGCCTTGGACATGAGCTAGGACCTTAATATTCTGCATGAAAGGAGGACTAGCAGCCGAGTTGCACGGGAGAATGTGAAAAGTGTTCATATGTAGTAAAAACCTTAGAAATCCGTCTGTTTTCGTCATTTGTTATCGAATCGACTTAAGGCCAGATCGTCACATTGGCCGCTCTTCTCTCTGAAACGCTTGTACTTATCGTCTGCAAAGCTATGTCGCGTGCTGCGGTATCCGGAGACACTGCACTCACCATAGTAGAACACAGTTCAAGCTTCTAAGTTGATGTAATAGCCAGTAAGAAGTAGTACAATTCAAGTTTTAGGTATCGATTATTGACTTTTTAGCTGGCTTTGGTGCCTTGGACATGAGCTAGGACCTTACGATTCTGCATGAAAGGAGGACTGGCAGCCGAGTTGCAGGGGAGAATGTGAAAAGTGTTCATATGTAGTAAAAACCTGAGAAATCCGTCCGTTTTCGTCATTTGCTATCGCATCGACTTAAAGCCATATCGACACATTGGCCGATCTTCTCTCTGAAACGGTTGTACTTATCGTCTGCAAAGCTCTGTCGCGTGCTGCGGTATGCTGAGACACTACAAGCACCATAGTAGAACACAGATGAAGCTTCTAAGTTGATGTAATAGCCAGTAAGAGGTAGTACAATTCAAGTTATAGGTATTGAATATTGATCTTTTAGCTGGCTTTGGTGCCTTGGACATGAGCTAGGACCTTAAGATTCTGCATGAAAGGAGGGCTAGCAGCCGAGTTGCACGGGAGAATGTGAAAAGTGTTCATATGTAGTAAAAACCTGAGACATTCGTCCGTTTTCGTCATTTGTTATTGAATCGATGTAAAGCCAGATCGTCACATTGGCCGCTCTTCTCTCTGAAACGGTTGTACTTATCGTCTGCAAAGCTATTTCGCGTACTGCGGTATTCGGAGACACTAAAAGCACCACAGTAGTACACAGATGTAGCTTCTAAGTTGATGTAATATCCAGTAAGAAGTAGTACAATACAAGTTTTAGGTATCGATTATTGACTTTTTAGCTGGCTTTGGTGCCTTGGACATGAGCTGTTACCTTAAGATTCTGCATGAAGGGAGGACTAGCAGCCGAGTTGCACGGGAGAATGTGAAAACTGTTCAAGTGTAGTAAAAACCTGAGAAATCCGTCCGTTTTCGTCATTTGTTATCGAATCGACTTAAAGCCAGATCGTCACATTGGCCGCTCTTCTCTCGGAAACGGTTGTACTTATCGTCTGCAAAGCTATGTCGCGTGCTGCGATATGCTGAAACACTAAAAGCACAATAGTAGAATACAGATCAAGCTTCTAAGTTGATGTAATAGCCAGTAAGATGTAGTACAATTCAAGTTTTAGGTATTGAATATTGACCTTTTAGCTGGCTTTGGTGCCTTGGACATGAGCTAGGACCTTAAGATTCTGCATGAAAGGAGGACTAGCAGCCGAGTTGCACGGGAGAATGTGAAAAATGTTCATATGTAGTAAAAAAATCAGACATCCGTCCGTTTTCGTCATTTGTTATCGAATCGACTTAAAGCCACATCGTCACATTGGCCGCTCTTCTCTCTGAAACGGTTGTACTTATCGTCTGCAAAACTATGTCGCGTGCTGCGGTATGCGGAGAAACTAAAAGCACCGTAGTAGAACACAGATGAAGCTTCTAAGTTGATGTAATAGCCAGTAAGAAGTAGTACAATTCAAGTTTTAGGTATTGATTATTGACTTTTTAGCTGGTTTTGGTGCCTTGGACATGAGCTAGGACCTTAATATTCCACATGAAAGGAGGACTAGCAGCCGAGTTGCACGGGAGAATGTGAAAAGTGTTCATATGTAGTAAAAACCTTAGAAATCCGTCCGTTTTCGTCATTTGTTATCGAATCGACTTAAAGCCAGATCGTCACATCGGCCGCTCTTCTCTCTGAAACGGTTGTACTTGTCGTCTGCAAAGCTATGTCACGTGCTGCGGTATGCGGAGACACTAAAATTACCACAGTAGAACACAGATGAAGCTTCTAAGTTGATGTAATAGCCAGTAAGAAGTACTACAATTCAAGTTTTACGTATTGAATATTGACCTTTTTGCTGGCTTTGGTGCCTTGGACATGTGCTAATACCTTAAGATTCTGCATGAAAGGAGGACTAGCAGCCGAGTTGCAAGGGAGAATGTGAAAAGTGTTCATATGTAGTAAAAACCTTAGAAATCCGTCCGTTTTCGTCATTTGTTATCGAATCGACTTAAAGCCAGATAGTCACATTGGCCGCTCTTCTCTCTGAAACGGTTGTACTTATCGTCTGCAAAGCTATGTCGCGTACTGCGGTATTCGGAGACACTAAAAGCACCATAGTAGAACACAGATGAAGCTTCTAAGATGAAGTAATAACCTGTAAGAAGAAGTAAAATTCAAGTTTTAGGTATCGGTTATTGACTTTTCAGCTGGCGTTGGTGCCTTGGACATGAGCCAGGACCTTAAGATTCTGCATGAAAGGAGGACTAGCAGCCGAGTTGCACGGGAGAATGTGAAAACTGTTCAAGTGTAGTAAAAACCTGAGAAATCCGTCCGTTTTCGTCATTTGTTATCGAATCGACTTTAAGCCAGATCGTCACATTGGCCGCTCTTCTCTCTGAAACGGTTGTACTTATCGTCTGCAAAGCTATGTCGCGTGCTGCGATATGCTGAAACACTAAAAGCACAATAGTAGAATACAGATCAAGCTTCTAAGTTGATGTAATAGCCAGTAAGATGTAGAACAATTCAAGTTTTAGGTATTGAATATTGATCTTTTAGCTGGCTTTGGTGCCTTGGACATGAGCTAGGACCTTAAGATTCTGCATGAAAGGAGGACTAGCAGCCGAGTTGCACGGGAGAATGTGAAAAATGTTCATATGTAGTAAAAAAATGAGACATCCGTCCGTTTTCGTCATTTGTTATCGAATCGACTTAAAGCCACATCGTCACATTGGCCGCTCTTCTCTCTGAAACGGTTGTACTAATCGTCTGCAAAACTATGTCGCGTGCTGCGGTATGCGGAGAAACTAAAAGCACCGTAGTAGAACACAGATGAAGCTTCTAAGTTGATGTAATAGCCAGTAAGAAGTAGTCCAATTCAAGTTTTAGGTATCGATTATTGACTTTTTAGATGGCTTTGTTGCCTTGGACAAGAGCTAGGACTTTAAGATTCTGCATAAAAGGAGGACTAGCAGCCCAGTTGCACGGGAGAATGTGAAAAGTGTTCATATGTAAGAAAAACCTGAGACATCCGTCCGTTTTCGTCATTTGTTATCGAATTGACTTAAAGCCAGATCGTCACATTTTCCGCTCTTCTCTCTGAAACGGTGGTACTTATCGTCTGCAAAGCTATGTCACGTGCTGCGGTATGCGGAGACACTAAAAGCACCATAGTAGAACACAGATGATGCTTCTAAGTTGATGTAATAGCCAGTAAGAAGTAGTACAATTCAAGTTTTAGGTATCGGTTATTGACTTTTTACCCTTCTTTGGTGCCTTGGACACGAGCTAGGAACTTAAGATTTTGCATGAAGGAGGACTAGCAGCCGAGTTGCACGGGAGAATGTGAAAAGTGTTCATATGTAGTAAAACCTGAGAAATACGTCCGTTTTCGTCATTTGTTATCGAATCGACTTAAAGCCAGATCGTCACATTGGCCGCTCTTCTCTCTGAAACGGTTGTACTTATCGTCTGCAAAGCTATGTCGCGTGTTGCCGTAGGCGGAAACAGGAAAAGCACCATAATAGAACACAGATGAAGCCTCTAAGTTGATGTAATAGCCAGTAAGAAGTAGTCCAATTCAAGTTTTAGGTATCGATTATTGACTTTTTAGATGGCTTTGGTGCCTTGGACATGAGCTAGGACTTTAAGATTCTGCATAAAAGGAGGACTAGCAGCCCAGTTGCACGGGAGAATGTGAAAAGTGTTCATATGTAGTAAAAACCTGAGACATCCGTCCGTTTTCGTCATTTGTTATCGAATTGACTTAATGCCAGATCGTCACATTTTCCGCTCTTCTCCCTGAAACGGTTGTACTTATCGTCTGCAAAGCGATGTTGCGTGCTGCGGTATGCGGAGACACTAAAAGCACCATAGTAGAACACAGATGATGCTTCTAAGTTGATGTAATAGCCAGTAAGAAGTAGTACAATTCAAGTTTTAGGTATCGGTTATTGACTTTTTACCCTTCTTTGGTGCCTTGGACACGAGCTAGGAACTTAAGATTTTGCATGAAGGAGGACTAGCAGCCGAGTTGCACGGGAGAATGTGAAAAGTGTTCATATGTAGTAAAACCTGAGAAATACGTCCGTTTTCGTCATTTGTTATCGAATCGACTTAAAGCCAGATCGTCACATTGGCCGCTCTTCTCTCTGAGACGGTTGTACTTATCGTCTGCAAAGCTAAGTCGCGTGCTGCGGTATGCTGAGACACTAAAAGCACCATAGTAGAACACAGATGAAGCTTCTAAGTTGATGTAATAGCCAGTAAGAGGTAGTACAATTCAAGTTATAGGTATTGGATATTGATCTTTTAGCTGGCTTTGGTGCCTTGGACATGAGCTAGGACCTTAAGATTCTGCATGAAAGGAGGGCTAGCAGCCGAGTTGCACGGGAGAATGTGAAAAGTGTTCATATGTAGTAAAAACCTGAGACATCCGTCCGTTTTCGTCATTTGTTATTGAATCGATGTAAAGCCAGATCGTCACATTGGCCGCTCTTCTCTCTGAAACGGTTGTACTTATCGTCTGCAAAACTATGTCGCGTGCTGCGGTATGCGGAGAAACTAAAAGCACCGTAGTAGAACACAGATGAAGCTTCTAAGTTGATGTAATAGCCAGTAAGAAGTAGTACAATTCAAGTTTTAGGTATTGATTGTTGACTTTTTAGCTGGTTTTGGTGCCTTGGACATGAGCTAGGACCTTAATATTCTGCATGAAAGGAGGACTAGCAGCCGAGTTGCACGGGAGAATGTGAAAAGTGTTCATATGTAGTAAAAACCTTAGAAATCCGTCTGTTTTCGTCATTTGTTATCGAATCGACTTAAGGCCAGATCGTCACATTGGCCGCTCTTCTCTCTGAAACGCTTGTACTTATCGTCTGCAAAGCTATGTCGCGTGCTGCGGTATCCGGAGACACTGCACTCACCATAGTAGAACACAGTTCAAGCTTCTATGTTGATGTAATAGCCAGTAAGAAGTAGTACAATTCAAGTTTTAGGTATCGATTATTGACTTTTTAGCTGGCTTTGGTGCCTTGGACATGAGCTAGGACCTTACGATTCTGCATGAAAGGAGGACTGGCAGCCGAGTTGCAGGGGAGAATGTGAAAAGTGTTCATATGTAGTAAAAACCTGAGAAATCCGTCCGTTTTCGTCATTTGCTATCGCATCGACTTAAAGCCATATCGACACATTGGCCGATCTTCTCTCTGAAACGGTTGTACTTATCGTCTGCAAAGCTCTGTCGCGTGCTGCGGTATGCTGAGACACTACAAGCACCATAGTAGAACACAGATGAAGCTTCTAAGTTGATGTAATAGCCAGTAAGAGGTAGTACAATTCAAGTTATAGGTATTGAATATTGATCTTTTAAACTGGCTTTGGTGCCTTGGACATGAGCTAGGACCTTAAGATTCTGCATGAAAGGAGGGCTAGCAGCCGAGTTGCACGGGAGAATGTGAAAAGTGTTCATATGTAGTAAAAACCTGAGATATCCGTCCGTTTTCGTCATTTGTTATTGAATCGATGTAAAGCCAGATCGTCACATTGGCCGCTCTTCTCTCTGAAACGGTTGTACTTATCGTCTGCAAAGCTATTTCGCGTACTGCGGTATTCGGAGACACTAAAAGCACCACAGTAGAACACAGATGTAGCTTCTAAGTTGATGTAATATCCAGTAAGAAGTAGTACAATACAAGTTTTAGGTATCGATTATTGACTTTTTAGCTGGCTTTGGTGCCTTGGACATGAGCCGTTACCTTAAGATTCTGCATGAAGGGAGGACTAGCAGCCGAGTTGCACGGGAGAATGTGAAAACTGTTCAAGTGTAGTAAAAACCTGAGAAATCCGTCCGTTTTCGTCATTTGTTATCGAATCGACTTAAAGCCAGATCGTCACATTGGCCGCTCTTCTCTCTGAAACGGTTGTACTTATCGTCTGCAAAGCTATGTCGCGTGTTGCCGTAGGCGGAAACAGGAAAAGCACCATAATAGAACACAGATGAAGCCTCTAAGTTGATGTAATAGCCAGTAAGAAGTAGACCAATTCAAGTTTTAGGTATCGATTATTGACTTTTTAGATGGCTTTGGTGCCTTGGACATGAGCTAGGACTTTAAGATTCTGCATAAAAGGAGGACTAGCAGCCCAGTTGCACGGGAGAATGTGAAAAGTGTTCATATGTAGTAAAAACCTGAGACATCCGTCCGTTTTCGTCATTTGTTATCGAATTGACTTAATGCCAGATCGTCACATTTTCCGCTCTTCTCTCTGAAACGGTTGTACTTATCGTCTGCAAAGCTATGTCGCGTGCTGCGATATGCTGAAACACTAAAAGCACAATAGTAGATTACAGATCAAGCTCCTAAGTTGATGTAATAGCCAGTAAGATGTAGTACAATTCAAGTTTTAGGTATTGAATATTGACCTTTTAGCTGGCTTTGGTGCCTTGGACATGAGCTAGGACCTTAAGATTCTGCATGAAAGGAGGACTAGCAGCCGAGTTGCACGGGAGAATGTGAAAAATGTTCATATGTAGTAAAAAAATGAGACATCCGTCCGTTTTCGTCATTTGTTATCGAATCGACTTAAAGCCACATCGTCACATTGGCCGCTCTTCTCTCTGAAACGGTTGTACTTATCGTCTGCAAAACTATGTCGCGTGCTGCGGTATGCGGAGAAACTAAAAGCACCGTAGTAGAACACAGATGAAGCTTCTAAGTTGATGTAATAGCCAGTAAGAAGTAGTACAATTCAAGTTTTAGGTATTGATTATTGACTTTTTAGCTGGTTTTGGTGCCTTGGACATGAGCTAGGACCTTAATATTCCACATGAAAGGAGGACTAGCAGCCGAGTTGCACGGGAGAATGTGAAAAGTGTTCATATGTAGTAAAAACCTTAGAAATCCGTCCGTTTTCGTCATTTGTTATCGAATCGAGTTAAAGCCAGATCGTCACATCGGCCGCTCTTCTCTCTGAAACGGTTGTACTTGTCGTCTGCAAAGCTATGTCACGTGCTGCGGTATGCGGAGACACTAAAATTACCACAGTAGAACACAGATGAAGCTTCTAAGTTGATGTAATAGCCAGTAAGAAGTACTACAATTCAAGTTTTACGTATTGAATATTGACCTTTTTGCTGGCTTTGGTGCCTTGGACATGTGCTAATACCTTAAGATTCTGCATGAAAGGAGGACTAGCAGCCGAGTTGCAAGGGAGAATGTAAAAAGTGTTCATATGTAGTAAAAACCTGAGAAATCCGTCCGTTTTCGTCATTTGTTATCGAATCGACTTAAAGCCAGATAGTCACATTGGCCGCTCTTCTCTCTGAAACGGTTGTACTTATCGTCTGCAAAGCTATGTCGCGTACTGCGGTATTCGGAGACACTAAAAGCACCATAGTAGAACACAGATGAAGCTTCTAAGATGAAGTAATAACCAGTAAGAAGAAGTAAAATTCAAGTTTTAGGTATCGGTTATTGACTTTTCAGCTGGCTTTGGTGCCTTGGACATGAGCTAGGACCTTAAGATTCTGCATGAAAGGAGGACTAGCAGCCGAGTTGCACGGGAGAATGTGAAAACTGTTCAAGTGTAGTAAAAACCTGAGAAATCCGTCCGTTTTCGTCATTTGTTATCGAATCGACTTTAAGCCAGATCGTCACATTGGCCGCTCTTCTCTCTGAAACGGTTGTACTTATCGTCTGCAAAGCTATGTCGCGTGCTGCGATATGCTGAAACACTAAAAGCACAATAGTAGAATACAGATCAAGCTTCTAAGTTGATGTAATAGCCAGTAAGATGTAGAACAATTCAAGTTTTAGGTATTGAATATTGACCTTTTAGCTGGCTTTGGTGCCTTGGACATGTGCTAGGACCTTAAGATTCTGCATGAAAGGAGGACTACCAGCCGAGTTGCACGGGAGAATGTGAAAAATGTTCATATGTAGTAAAAAAATGAGACATCCGTCCGTTTTCGTCATTTGTTATCGAATCGACTTAAAGCCACATCGTCACATTGGCCGCTCTTCTCTCTGAAACGGTTGTACTAATCGTCTGCAAAACTATGTCGCGTGCTGCGGTATGCGGAGAAACTAAAAGCACCGTAGTAGAACACAGATGAAGCTTCTAAGTTGATGTAATAGCCAGTAAGAAGTAGTCCAATTCAAGTTTTAGGTATCGATTATTGACTTTTTAGATGGCTTTGGTGCCTTGGACAAGAGCTAGGACTTTAAGATTTGCATAAAAGGAGGACTAGCAGCCCAGTTGCACGGGAGAATGTGAAAAGTGTTCATATGTAGTAAAAACCTGAGACATCCGTCCGTTTTCGTCATTTGTTATCGAATTGACTTAAAGCCAGATCGTCACATTTTCCGCTCTTCTCTCTGAAACGGTGGTACTTATCGTCTGCAAAGCTATGTCACGTGCTGCGGTATGCGGAGACACTACAAGCACCATAGTAGAACACAGATGATGCTTCTAAGTTGATGTAATAACCAGTAAGAAGTAGTACAATTCAAGTTTTAGGTATCGGTTATTGACTTTTTACCCTTCTTTGGTGCCTTGGACACGAGCTAGGAACTTAAGATTTTGCATGAAGGAGGACTAGCAGCCGAGTTGCACAGGAGAATGTGAAAAGTGTTCATATGTAGTAAAACCTGAGAAATACGTCCGTTTTCGTCATTTGTTATCGAATCGACTTAAAGCCAGATCGTCACATTGGCCGCTCTTCTCTCTGAAACGGTTGTACTTATCGTCTGCAAAGCTATGTCGCGTGTTGCCGTAGGCGGAAACAGGAAAAGCACCATAATAGAACACAGATGAAGCCTCTAAGTTGATGTAATAGCCAGTAAGAAGTAGTCCAATTCAAGTTTTAGGTATCGATTATTGACTTTTTAGATGGCTTTGGTGTCTTGGACATGAGCTAGGACTTTAAGATTCTGCATAAAAGGAGGACTAGCAGCCCAGTTGCACGGGAGAATGTGAAAAGTGTTCATATGTAGTAAAAACCTGAGACATCCGTCCGTTTTCGTCATTTGTTATCGAATTGACTTAATGCCAGATCGTCACATTTTCCGCTCTTCTCTCTGAAACGGTTGTACTTATCGTCTGCAAAGCGATGTCGCGTACTGCGGTATGCGGAGACACTAAAAGCACCATAGTAGAACACAGATGATGCTTCTAAGTTGATGTAATAGCCAGTAAGAAGTAGTACAATTCAAGTTTTAGGTATCGGTTATTGACTTTTTACCCTTCTTTGGTGCCTTGGACACGAGCTAGGAACTTAAGATTTTGCATGAAGGAGGACTAGCAGCCGAGTTGCACGGGAGAATGTGAAAAGTGTTCATATGTAGTAAAACCTGAGAAATACGTCCGTTTTCGTCATTTGTTATCGAATCGACTTAAAGCCAGATCGTCACATTGGCCGCTCTTCTCTCTGAAACGGTTGTACTTATCGTCTGCAAAGCTATGTCGCGTGCTGCGGTATGCTGAGATACTGAAAGCACCATAGTAGAACACAGATGAAGCTTCTAAGTTGATGTAATAGCCAGTAAGAAGTAGTACAATTCAAGTTTTAGGTATTGAATATTGACCTTTTAGCTGGCTTTGGTGCCTTGGACATGAGCTAGGACCTTAAGATTCTGCATGAAAGGCGGACTAGCAGCCGAGTTGCACGGGAGAATGTGAAAAGTGTTCATATGTAGTAAAAACCTGAGAAATCCGTCCGTTTTCGTCATTTGTTATCGAATTGACTTAAAGCCAGATCGTCACATTGGCCGCTCTTCTCACTGAAACGGTTGTACTTATCGTCTGCAAAGCTATGTCGCGTGCTGCGGTATGTGGAGACACTAAAAGCACCTTAATAGAACACAGATGAAGCTTCTAAGTTGATGTAATACCCAATAAGAAGTAGTACAATTCAAGTTTTAGGTATCGAATATTGACTTTTTAGCTGGCTTTGGTGCCTTGGACATGAGCTAGGACCTTAAGATTCTGCATGAAAGGAGAACTAGCACCCGAGTTGCACGGGAGAATGTGAAAAGTGTTCATATGTAGTAATAACCTGAGAAATCCGTCCTTTTTCGTCATTTGTTATCGAATCGACTTAAAGCCAGATCGTCACATAGGCCGCTCTTCTCTCTGAGACGGATGTACTTATCGTCTGCAAAGCTATGTCACGTGCTGCGGTATGTGGTGACACTAAAATCACCGCAGTAGAACACAGATGAAGCTTCTAAGATGATGTAATATCCAGTAAGAAGTAGTACAATTCAAGTTTTAGGTATCGATTATTGACTTTTCAGCTGGCTTTGGTGCATTGGACATGAGCTAGGACCTTAAGATTCTGCATGAAAGGAGGACTAGCAGCCGAGTTGCACGGGAGAATGTGAAAAGTGTTCATATGTAGTACAAACCTGAGAAATCCGTCCGTTTTCGTCATTTGTTATCGAATCGACTTAAAGCCAGATCGTCACATTGGCCGCTCTTCTCTCTGAAACGGCTGTACTTACCGTCTGCAAAGCTATGTCGCGTGCTGCGGTTTGCGGAGACACTAAAATCACCATAGTAGAACACAGATGAAGCTTCTAAGTTGATGCAATAGCCAGTAAGAAGTAGAACAATTCAAGTTTTAGGTATCGATTATTGACTCTTTAGCTGGCTTCGGTACCTTGGACATGAGCTAGGACCTTAAGATTCTGCATGAAAGGAGGACTAGCAGCCGAGTTGCACGTCAGAATGTGAAAAGTTTTCATATGTAGTAAAAACCTGAGAAATCCGTCCGTTTTCGTCATTTGTTATCGAATCGACTTAAAGCCAGATGGTCACATTGGCCGCTCTTCTCTCTGAAACGTTTGTACATATCGTCTGCAAAGCTATGTCGCGTGCAGCGGTATGTGGAGACACTAAAATCACCATAGTAGAACACAGATGAAGCATCTAAGTTGATGTAATAGCCAGTAAGAAGTAGTACAATTCAAGTTTTAGGAATCGATTATTGACTTTTTAGCTAGCTTTGGTGCCTTGGACATGAGCTAGGACTTTAAGATTCTGCATGTAAGGAGGACTAGCAGCCGAGTTGCACGGGAGAATGTGAAAAGTGTTCATATGTAGTAAAAACCTGAGAAATCCGTCCGTTTTCGTCATTTGTTATCGAATCGACTTAAAGCCAGATCGTCACATTGGCCGCTCTTCTCTCTGAAACGATTGTACTTATCGTCTGTAAAGCTATGTCGCGTGCTGCGGTATGCGGAGACACTAAAAGCACCATAGTAGACCACAGATCAAGCTTCTAAGTTGATGTAATAGCCAGTAAGAAGTAGTACAATTCAAGTTTTAGGTATTGATTATGGACCTTTTAGCTGGCTTTGGTGCCTTGGACATGAGCTAGGACCTTAAGATTCTGCATGAAAGTAGGACTAGCAGCCGAGTTGCACGGGAGAATGTGAAATGTGTTCATATGAAGTAATAACCTGAGAAATCCGTCCTTTTTCGTCATTTGTTAGCGAATCGACTTAAAGCCAGATCGTCACATTGGCCGCTCTTCTCTCTGAAACGGTTGTACTTATCGTCTGCAAAGTTATGTCGCGTACTGCGGTATTCGGAGACACTAAAAGCATCATAGTATAACACAGATGAAGCTTCTAAGATGATGTAATAGCCAGCAAGAGGAAGTACAATTCAAGTTTTAGGTATCGGTTATTGACTTTTTAGCTGGCTTTGGTGCCTTGGACATGAGCTAGGACCTTAAGATTCTGCATGAAAGGAGGACTAGCAGCCGAGTTGCACGGGAGAATGTGAAAAGTGTACATATGTAGTACAAACCTGAGAAATCCGTCCGTTTTCGTCATTTGTTATCGAATCGACTTAAAGCCAGATCGTCACATTGGCCGCTCTTCTCTCTGAAACGGTTCTACTTATCGTCTGCAAAGCTATGTCACGTGCTGCGGTATGCTGAGACACTAAAAGCACCATAGTAGAACACAGATGAAGCTTCGAAGTTGATGTAATAGCCAGTAAGAAGTAGTACATTTCAAGTTTTAGGTATCGAATATTGACTTTTTAGCTGGCTTTGGTGCCTTGGACATGAGCTAGGACCTTAAGATTCTGCATGAAAGGAGGACTAGCAGCCGAGTTGCACGGGAGAATGTGAAAAGTGTTCATATGTAGTAATAACCTGAGAAATCCGTATTTTTTCGTCATTTGTTATCGAATCGACTTAAAGCCAGATTGTCACATTGGCCGCTCTTCTCTCTGAAACGGTTGTACTTATCGTCTGCAAAGCTATGTCACGTGCTGCGGTATGCGGAGACACTAAAAGCACCATAGTAGAACACAGATGAAGCTTCTAAGTTGATGTAATACCCAGTAAGAAGTAGTACAATTCAAGTTTAAGGTATCGATTATTGACTTTTTAGCTGGCTTTGGTGCCTTGGACATGAGCTAGGACCTTAACATTCTTCATGAAAGGAGGACTAGCAGCCGAGTTGCACAGGAGAATGTGAAAAGTGTTCATATGTAGTAAAAACCTTAGACATCCGTCCGTTTTCGTCATTTGTTATCGAATCGACTTAAAGCCAGATCGTCACATTGGCCGCTCTTCTCTCTGAAACGGTTGTACTTGTCGTCTGCAAAGCTATGTCACGTGCTGCGGTATGCGGAGACACTAAAATCACCACAGTAGAACACAGATGAAGCTTCTAAGTTGATGTAATAGCCAGTAAGAAGTAGTACAATTCAAGTTTTAGGTATTGAATATTGACCTTTTTGCTGGCTTTGGTGCCTTGGACATGTGCTAGGACCTTAAGATTCTGCATGAAAGGAGGACAAGCAGCCGAGTTGCACGGGAGGATGTGAAAAGTGTTCATATGTAGTAAAAACCTGAGAAATACGTCAGTTTTCGTCATTTGTTATCGAATCGACTTAAAGGCAGATCGTCACATTGGCCGCTCTTCTCTCTGAAACGGATGTACTTATCGTCTGCAAAGCTATGTCGCGTACTGCGGTATTCGGAGACACTAAAACCACCATAGTAGAACACAGATGAAGCTTCTAAGATGATGTAATAGCCAGTAAGAAGAAGTACAATTCAAGTTTTAGGTATCGGTTGTTGACTTTTTAGCTGGCTTTGGTGCCTTGGACATGAGCTAGGACCTTAAGATTCTGCATGAAAGGAGGACTAGCAGCCGAGTTGCACGGGAGAATGTGAAAAGTGTTCATATGTAGTACAAACCTGAGAAATCCGTCCGTTTTCGTCATTTGTTATCGAATCGACTTAAAGCAGATCGTCACATTGGCCGCTCTTCTCTCTGAAACGGTGGTACTTATCGTCTGAAAAACTATGTCGCGTACTGCGGTATTCGGAGACACTAAAAGCACCATAGTAGAACACAGATGTAGCTTCTAAGATGATGTAATAGCCAGTAAGAAGTAGTCAAATTCAAGATTTAGGTATCGATTATTGACTTTTTAGCTGGCTTTCGTGCCTTGGACATGAGCTAGGACCTTAAGATTCTGCATGAAAGGAGGACTAGCAGCCGAGTTGCATGGGAGAATGGGAAAAATGTTCATATGTAGTAAAAAAATGAGAAATCCGTCCGTTTTCGTCATTTGTTATCGAATCGACTTAAAGCCAGATCGTCACATTGGTCGCTCTTCTCTCTGAAACGGTTGTACTTGTCGTCTGCAAAGCTATGTCACGTGCTGCGGTATGCGGAGAAACTAAAATCACCACATTAGAACACAGATGAAGCTTCTAAGTTGATGTAATAGCCAGTAAGAAGTAGTACAATTCAAGTTTTAGGTATTGAATATTGATCTTTTTGCTGGCTTTGGTGCCTTGGACATGTGCTAGGACCTTAAGATTCTGCATGAAAGGAAGACTAGCAGCCATGTAGCACGGGAGAATGTGAAAAGTGTTCATATGTAGTACAAACCTGAGAAATCCGTCCGTTTTCGTCATTTGTTATCGAATCGACTTAAAGCCAGATCGTCACATTGGCCGCTCTTCTCTCTGAAACGGTTGTACTTATCGTCTGCAAAGCCATGTCGCGTACTGCGGTATTCGGAGACACTAAAAGCACGATAGTAGAACACAGATGAAGCTTCTAAGATGATGTAATAGCCAGTAAGAAGAAGTACAATTCAAGTTTTAGGTATCGGTTATTGACTTTTTAGCTGGCTTTGGTGCCTTGGACATGAGCTAGGACCTTAAGATTCTGCATGAAAGGAGGACTAGCAGCCGAGTTGCACGGGAGAATGTGAAAAGTGTTCATATGTAGTACAAACCTGAGAAATCCGTCCGTTTTCGTCATTTGTTATCGAATCGACTTAAAGAAGATCGTCACATTGGCCGCTCTTCTCTCTGAAACGGTGGTACTTATCGTCTGCAAAACTATGTCGCGTACTGCGGTATTCGGAGACACTAAAAGCACCATAGTAGATCACAGATGTAGCTTCTAAGATGATGTAATAGCCAGTAAGAAGTAGTCCAATTCAAGATTTAGGTATCGATTATTGACATTTTAGCTGGCTTTCGTGCCTTGGACATGAGCTAGGACTTTAAGATTCTGCATAAAAGGAGGACCAGCAGCCCAGTTGCACGGGAGAATGGGAAAAGTGTTCATATGTAGTAAAAACCTGAGAAATCCGTCCGTTTTCGTCATTTGTTATCGAATCGACTTAAAGCCAGATCGTCACATTGGCCGCTCTTCTCTCTGAAACGGTTGTACTTATCGTCTGCAAAGCTATGTCGCGTGCTGCGGTATGCTGACACACTAAAATCACCATAGTAATACACAGATGAAGCTTCGAAGTTGATGTAATAGCCAGTAAGAAGTAGTACAATTCAAGTTTTAGGTATCGAATATTGACTTTTTGCTGGCTTTGGTGCCTTGGACATGAGCTAGGACCTTAAGATTCTGCATGAAAGGAGGACTAGCAGCCGAGTTGCACGGGAGAATGTGAAAAGTGTTCATATGTAGTAATAACCTGAGAAATCCGTAATTTTCGTCATTTGTTATCGAATCGACTTAAAGCCAGATCGTCACATTGGCCGCTCTTCTCTCTGAAACGGTTGTACTTATCGTCTGCAAAGCTATGTCACGTGCTGCGGTATGTGGTGACACTAAAATCACCGCAATAGAACGCAGATGAAGCTTCTAAGATGATGTAATATCCAGTAAGAAGTAGTACAATTCAAGTTTTAGGTATCGATTATTGACTTTTCAGCTGGCTTTGGTGCATTGGACATGAGCTAGGACCTTAAGATTCTGCATGAAAGGAGGACTAGCAGCCGAGTTGCACGTCAGAATGTGAAAAGTGTTCATATGTAGTACAAACCTGAGAAATCCGTCCGTTTTCGTCAATTCTTATCGAATCGACTTAAAGCCAGATCGTAACATTGGCCGCTCTTCTCTCTAAAACGGTTGTACTTATCGTCTGCAAAGCTATGTCGCGTGCTGCGGTATGCGGAGACACTAAAAGCACCATAGTAGAACACAGATGAATCTTCTAAGTTGATGTAATACCCAGTAAGAAGTAGTACAATTCAAGTTTTAGGTATCGATTATTGACTTTTTAGCTGGTTTTGGTGCCTTGGACATGAGCTAGGACCTTAAGATTCCGCATGAAAGGAGGACTAGCAGCCGAGTTGCATGGGAGAATGTGAAAACTGTTCATATGTAGTAAAAAAATGAGAAATCCGTCCGTTTTCGTCATTTGTTATCGAATCGACTTAAAGCCAGATCGTCACATTGGTCGCTCTTCTCTCTGAAACGGTTGTACTTGTCGTCTGCAAAGCTATGTCACGTGCTGCGGTATGCGGAGACACTAAAATCACCACATTAGAACACAGACGAAGTTTCTAAGTTGATGTAATAGCTAGTAAGAAGTAGTACAATTCAAGTTTTAGGTATTGAATATTGATCTTTTTGCTGGCTTTGGTGCCTTGGACATGTGCTAGGACCTTAAGATTCTGCATAAAAGGAGGACTAGCAGCCCAGTTGCACGGGAGAATGTGAAAAGTGTTCATATGTAGTAAAAACCTGAGACATCCGTCCGTTTTCGTCATTTGTTATCGAATTGACTTAATGCCAGATCGTCACATTTTCCGCTCTTCTCTCTGAAACGGTTGTACTTATCGTCTGCAAAGCGATGTCGCGTGCTGCGGTATGCGGAGACACTAAAAGCACCATAGTAGAACACAGATGATGCTTCTAAGTTGATGTAATAGCCAGTAAGAAGTAGTACAATTCAAGTTTTAGGTATCGGTTATTGACTTTTTACCCTTCTTTGGTGCCTTGGACACGAGCTAGGAACTTAAGATTTTGCATGAAGGAGGACTAGCAGCCGAGTTGCACGGGAGAATGTGAAAAGTGTTCATATGTAGTAAAACCTGAGAAATACGTCCGTTTTCGTCATTTGTTATCGAATCGACTTAAAGCCAGATCGTCACATTGGCCGCTCTTCTCTCTGAAACGGTTGTACTTATCGTCTGCAAAGCTATGTCGCGTGCTGCGGTATGCTGAGACACTAAACGCACCATAGTAGAACACAGATGAAGCTTCTAAGTTGATGTAATAGCCAGTAAGAAGTAGTACAATTCAAGTTTTAGGTATTGAATATTGACCTTTTAGCTGGCTTTGGTGCCTTGGACATGAGCTAGGACCTTAAGATTCTGCATGAAAGGCGGACTAGCAGCCGAGTTGCACGGGAGAATGTGAAAAGTGTTCATATGTAGTAAAAACCTGAGAAATCCGTCCGTTTTCGTCATTTGTTATCGAATTGACTTAAAGCCAGATCGTCACATTGGCCGCTCTTCTCACTGAAACGGTTGTACTTATCGTCTGCAAAGCTATGTCGCGTGCTGCGGTATGTGGAGACACTAAAAGCACCTTAATAGAACACAGATGAAGCTTCTAAGTTGATGTAATACCCAATAAGAAGTAGTACAATTCAAGTTTTAGGTATCGAATATTGACTTTTTAGCTGGCTTTGGTGCCTTGGACATGAGCTAGGACCTTAAGATTCTGCATGAAAGGAGAACTAGCACCCGAGTTGCACGGGAGAATGTGAAAAGTGTTCATATGTAGTAATAACCTGAGAAATCCGTCCTTTTTCGTCATTTGTTATCGAATCGACTTAAAGCCAGATCGTCACATTGGCCGCTCTTCTCTCTGAGACGGATGTACTTATCGTCTGCAAAGCTATGTCACGTGCTGCGGTATGTGGTGACACTAAAATCACCGCAGTAGAACACAGATGAAGCTTCTAAGATGATGTAATATCCAGTAAGAAGTAGTACAATTCAAGTTTTAGGTATCGATTATTGACTTTTCAGCTGGCTTTGGTGCATTGGACATGACCTAGGACCTTAAGATTCTGCATGAAAGGAGGACTAGCAGCCGAGTTGCACGGGAGAATGTGAAAAGTGTTCATATGTAGTACAAACCTGAGAAATCCGTCCGTTTTCGTCATTTGTTATCGAATCGACTTAAAGCCAGATCGTCACATTGGCCGCTCTTCTCTCTGAAACGGCTGTACTTACCGTCTGCAAAGCTATGTCGCGTGCTGCGGTTTGCGGAGACACTAAAATCACCATAGTAGAACACAGATGAAGCTTCTAAGTTGATGCAATAGCCAGTAAGAAGTAGAACAATTCAAGTTTTAGGTATCGATTATTGACTCTTTAGCTGTCTTCGGCACCTTGGACATGAGCTAGGACCTTAAGATTCTGCATGAAAGGAGGACTAGCAGCCGAGTTGCACGTCAGAATGTGAAAAGTGTTCATATGTAGTAAAAACCTGAGAAATCAGTCCGTTTTCGTCATTTGTTATCGAATCGACTTAAAGCCAGATGGTCACATTGGCCGCTCTTCTCTCTGAAACGTTTGTACATATCGTCTGCAAAGCTATGTCGCGTGCAGCGGTATGTGGAGACACTAAAATCACCATAGTAGAACACAGATGAAGCATCTAAGTTGATGTAATAGCCAGTAAGAAGTAGTACAATTCAAGTTTTAGGAATCGAATATTGACTTTTTAGCTAGCTTTGGTGCCTTGGACATGAGCTAGGACTTTAAGATTCTGCATGTAAGGAGGACTAGCAGCCGAGTTGCACGGGAGAATGTGAAAAGTGTTCATATGTAGTAAAAACCTGAGAAATCCGTACGTTTTCGTCATTTGTTATCGAATCGACTTAAAGCCAGATCGTCACATTGGCCGCTCTTCTCTCTGAAACGATTGTACTTATCGTCTGTAAAGCTATGTCGCGTGCTGCGGTATGCGGAGACACTAAAAGCACCATAGTAGACCACAGATCAAGCTTCTAAGTTGATGTAATAGCCAGTAAGAAGTAGTACAATTCAAGTTTTAGGTATTGATTATGGACCTTTTAGCTGGCTTTGGTGCCTTGGACATGAGCTAGGACCTTAAGATTCTGCATGAAAGTAGGACTAGCAGCCGAGTTGCACGGGAGATTGTGAAATGTGTTCTTATGAAGTAATAACCTGAGAAATCCGTCCTTTTTCGTCATTTGTTAGCGAATCGACTTAAAGCCAGATCGTCACATTGGCCGCTCTTCTCTCTGAAACGGTTGTACTTATCGTTTGCAAAGTTATGTCGCGTACTGCGGTATTCGGAGACACTAAAAGCATCATAGTATAACACAGATGAAGCTTCTAAGATGATGTAATAGCCAGCAAGAGGAAGTACAATTCAAGTTTTAGGTATCGGTTATTGACTTTTTAGCTGGCTTTGGTGCCTTGGACGTGAGCTAGGACCTTAAGATTCTGCATGAAAGGAGGACTAGCAGCCGAGTTGCACGGGAGAATGTGAAAAGTTTTCATATGTACTACAAACCTGAGAAATCCGTCCGTTTTCGTCATTTGTTATCGAATCGACTTAAAGCCAGATCGTCACATTGGCCGCTCTTCTCTCTGAAACGGTTCTACTTATCGTCTGCAAAGCTATGTCACGTGCTGCGGTATGCTGAGACACTAAAAGCACCATAGTAGAACACAGATGAAGCTTCGAAGTTGATGTAATAGCCAGTAAGAAGTAGTACAATTCAAGTTTTAGGTATCGAATATTGACTTTTTAGCTGGCTTTGGTGCCTTGGACATGAGCTAGGACCTTAAGATTCTGCATGAAAGGAGGACTAGCAGCCGAGTTGCACGGGAGAATGTGAAAAGTGTTCATATGTAGTAATAACCTGAGAAATCCGTATTTTTTCGTCATTTGTTATCGAATCGACTTAAAGCCAGATTGTCACATTGGCCGCTCTTCTCTCTGAAACGGTTGTACTTATCGTCTGCAAAGCTATGTCACGTGCTGCGGTATGCGGAGACACTAAAAGCACCATAGTAGAACACAGATGAAGCTTCTAAGTTGATGTAATACCCAGTAAGAAGTAGTACAATTCAAGTTTAAGGTATCGATTATTGACTTTTTAGCTGGCTTTGGTGCCTTGGACATGAGCTAGGACCTTAACATCCTTCATGAAAGGAGGACTAGCAGCCGAGTTGCACGGGAGAATGTGAAAAGTGTTCATATGTAGTAAAAACCTTAGACATCCGTCCGTTTTCGTCATTTGTTATCGAATCGACTTAAAGCCAGATCGTCACATTGGCCGCTCTTCTCTCTGAAACGGTTGTACTTGTCGTCTGCAAAGCTATGTCACGTGCTGCGGTATGCAAAGACACTAAAATCACCACAGTAGAACACAGATGAAGCTTCTAAGTTGATGTAATAGCCAGTAAGAAGTAGTACAATTCAAGTTTTAGGTATTGAATATTGACCTTTTTGCTGGCTTTGGTGCCTTGGACATGTGCTAGGACCTTAAGATTCTGCATGAAAGGAGGACAAGCAGCCGAGTTGCACGGGAGGATGTGAAAAGTGTTCATATGTAGTAAAAACCTGAGAAATCCGTAAGTTTTCGTCATTTGTTATCGAATCGACTTAAAGGCAGATCGTCACATTGGCCGCTCTTCTCTCTGAAACGGTTGTACTTATCGTCTGCAAAGCTATGTCGCGTACTGCGGTATTCGGAGACACTAAAAGCACCATAGTAGAACACAGATGAAGCTTCTAAGATGATGTAATAGCCAGTAAGAAGAAGTACAATTCAAGTTTTAGGTATCGGTTGTTGACTTTTTAGCTGGCTTTGGTGCCTTGGACATGAGATAGGACCTTAAGATTCTGCATGAAAGGAGGACTAGCAGCCGAGTTGCACGGGAGAATGTGAAAAGTGTTCATATGTAGTACAAACCTGAGAAATCCGTCCGTTTTCGTCATTTGTTATCGAATCGACTTAAAGCAGATCGTCACATTGGCCGCTCTTCTCTCTGAAACGGTGGTACTTATCGTCTGCAAAACTATGTCGCGTACTGCGGTATTCGGAGACACTAAAAGCACCATAGTAGAACACAGATGTAGCTTCTAAGATGATGTAATAGCCAGTAAGAAGTAGTCAAATTCAAGATTTAGGTATCGATTATTGACTTTTTAGCTGGCTTTCGTGCCTTGGACATGAGCTAGGACCTTAAGACTCTGCATGAAAGGAGGACTAGCAGCCGAGTTGCATGGGAGAATGGGAAAAATGTTCATATGTAGTAAAAAAATGAGAAATCCGTCCGTTTTCGTCATTTGTTATCGAATCGACTTAAAGCCAGAACGTCACATTGGTCGCTCTTCTCTCTGAAACGGTTGTACTTGACGTCTGCAAAGCTATGTCACGTGCTGCGGTATGCGGAGACACTAAAATCACCACATTAGAACACAGATGAAGCTTCTAAGTTGATGTAATAGCCAGTAAGAAGTAGTACAATTCAAGTTTTAGGTATTGAATATTGATCTTTTTGCTGGCTTTGGTGCCTTGGACATGTGCTAGGACCTTAAGATTCTGCATGAAAGGAGGACTAGCAGCCGTGTAGCACGGGAGAATGTGAAAAGTGTTCATATGTAGTACAAACCTGAGAAATCCGTCCGTTTTCGTCATTTGTTATCGAATCGACTTAAAGCCAGATCGTCACATTGGCCGCTCTTCTCTCTGAAACGGTTGTACTTATCGTCTGCAAAGCCATGTCGCGTACTGCGGTATTCGGAGACACTAAAAGCACGATAGTAGAACACAGATGAAGCTTCTAAGATGATGTATTAGCCAGTAAGAAGAAGTACAATTCAAGTTTTAGGTATCGGTTATTGACTTTTTAGCTGGCTTTGGTGCCTTGGACATGAGCTAGGACCTTAAGATTCTGCATGAAAGGAGGACTAGCAGCCGAGTTGCACGGGAGAATGTGAAAAGTGTTCATATGTAGTACAAACCTGAGAAATCCGTCCGTTTTCGTCATTTGTTATCGAATCGACTTAAAGCAGATCGTCACATTGGCCGCTCTTCTCTCTGAAACGGTGGTACTTATCGTCTGCAAAACTATGTCGCGTACTGCGGTATTCGGAGACACTAAAAGCACCATAGTAGATCACAGATGTAGCTTCTAAGATGATGTAATAGCCAGTAAGAAGTAGTCCAATTCAAGATTTAGGTATCGATTATTGACTTTTTAGCTGGCTTTCGTGCCTTGGACATGAGCTAGGACTTTAAGATTCTGCATAAAAGGAGGACCAGCAGCCCAGTTGCACGGGAGAATGGGAAAAGTGTTCATATGTAGTAAAAACCTGAGAAATCCGTCCGTTTTCGTCATTTGTTATCGAATCGACTTAAAGCCAGATCGTCACATTGGCCGCTCTTCTCTCTGAAACGGTTGTACTTATCGTCTGCAAAGCTATGTCGCGTGCTGCGGTATGCTGACACACTAAAATCACCATAGTAGAACACAGATGAAGCTTCGAAGTTGATGTAATAGCCAGTAAGAAGTAGTACAATTCAAGTTTTAGGTATTGAATATTGACCTTTTAGCTGGCTTTTGTGCCTTGGACATGAGCTAGGACCTCAAGATTCTGCATGAAAGGAGGACTAGCAGCCGAGTTGCACAGGAGAATGTGAAAAGTGTTCATATGTAGTAAAAACCTGAGAAATCCGTCCGTTTTCGTCATTTGTTATCGAATTGACTTAAAGCCAGATCGTCACATTGGCCGCTCTTCTCACTGAAACGGTTGTACTTATCGTCTGCAAAGCTATGTCGCGTACTGCGGTATTCGGAGACACTAAAAGCACCTTAATAGAACACAGATGAAGCTTCTAAGTTGATGTAATACCCAATAAGAAGTAGTACAATTCAAGTTTTAGGTATCGAATATTGACTTTTTGCTGGCTTTGGTGCCTTGGACATGAGCTAGGACCTTAAGATTCTGCATGAAAGGAGGACTAGCAGCCGAGTTGCACGGGAGAATGTGAAAAGTGTTCATATGTAGTAATAACCTGAGAAATCCGTAATTTTCGTCATTTGTTATCGAATCGACTTAAAGCCAGATCGTCACATTGGCCGCTCTTCTCTCTGAAACGGTTGTACTTATCGTCTGCAAAGCTATGTCACGTGCTGCGGTATGTGGTGACACTAAAATCACCGCAATAGAACGCAGATGAAGCTTCTAAGATGATGTAATATCCAGTAAGAAGTAGTACAATTCAAGTTTTAGGTATCGATTATTGACTTTTCAGCTGGCTTTGGTGCATTGGACATGAGCTAGGACCTTAAGATTCTGCATGAAAGGAGGACTAGCAGCCGAGTTGCACGTCAGAATGTGAAAAGTGTTCATATGTAGTACAAACCTGAGAAATCCGTCCGTTTTCGTCAATTCTTATCGAATCGACTTAAAGCCAGATCGTAACATTGGCCGCTCTTCTCTCTAAAACGGTTGTACTTATCGTCTGCAAAGCTATGTCGCGTGCTGCGGTATGCGGAGACACTAAAAGCACCATAGTAGAACACAGATGAAGCTTCTAAGTTGATGTAATACCCAGTAAGAAGTAGTACAATTCAAGTTTTAGGTATCGATTATTGACTTTTTAGCTGGTTTTGGTGCCTTGGACATGAGCTAGGACCTTAAGATTCTGCATGAAAGGAGGACTAGCAGCCGAGTTGCATGGGAGAATGTGAAAAATGTTCATATGTAGTAAAAAAATGAGAAATCCGTCCGTTTTCGTCATTTGTTATCGAATCGACTTAAAGCCAGATCGTCACATTGGTCGCTCTTCTCTCTGAAACGGTTGTACTTGTCGTCTGCAAAGCTATGTCACGTGCTGCGGTATGCGGAGACACTAAAATCACCACATTAGAACACAGACGAAGTTTCTAAGTTGATGTAATAGCCAGTAAGAAGTAGTACAATTCAAGTTTTAGGTATTGAATATTGATCTTTTTGCTGGCTTTGGTGCCTTGGACATGTGCTAGGACCTTAAGATTCTGCATGAAAGGAGGACTAGCAGCCGAGTAGCACGGGAGAATGTGAAAAGTGTTCATATGTAGTACAAACCTGAGAAATCCGTCCGTTTTCGTCATTTGTTATCGAATCGACTTAAAGCCAGATCGTCATATTGGCCGCTCTTCTCTCTGAAACGGTTGTACTTATCGTCTGCAAAGCCATGTCGCGTACTGCGGTATTCGGAGACACTAAAAGCACGATAGTAGAACACAGATGAAGCTTCTAAGATGATGTAATAGCCAGTAAGAAGAAGTACAATTCAAGTTTTAGGTATCGGTTATTGACTTTTTAGCTGGCTTTGGTGCCTTGGACATGATCTAGGACCTTAAGATTCTGCATGAAAGGAGGACTAGCAGCCGAGTTGCACGGGAGAATGTGAAAAGTGTTCATATGTAGTACAAACCTGAGAAATCCGTCCGTTTTCGTCATTTGTTATCGAATCGACTTAAAGCAGATCGTCACATTGGCCGCTCTTCTCTCTGAAACGGTGGTACTTATCGTCTGCAAAGCTATGTCGCGTGTTGCCGTAGGCGGAAACAGGAAAAGCACCATAGTAGAACACAGACGAAGCTTCTAAGTTGATGTAATAGCCAGTAAGAAGTAGTCCAATTCAAGATTTAAGTATCGATTATTGACTTTTTAGCTGGCTTTCGTGCCTTGGACATGAGCTAGGACTTTAAGATTCTGCATAAAAGGAGGACCAGCAGCCCAGTTGCACGGGAGAATGGGAAAAGTGTTCATATGTAGTAAAAACCTGAGAAATCCGTCCGTTTTCGTCATTTGTTATCGAATCGACTTAAAGCCAGATCGTCACATTGGCCGCTCTTCTCTCTGAAACGGTTGTACTTATCGTCTGCAAAGCTATGTCGCGTGCTGCGGTATGCTGACACACTAAAATCACCATAGTAGAACACAGATGAAGCTTCGAAGTTGATGTAATAGCCAGTAAGAAGTAGTACAATTCAAGTTTTAGGTATTGAATATTGACATTTTAGCTGGCTTTTGTGCCTTGGACATGAGCTAGGACCTCAAGATTCTGCATGAAAGGAGGACTAGCAGCCGAGTTGCACAGGAGAATGTGAAAAGTGTTCATATGTAGTAAAAACCTGAGAAATCCGTCCGTTTTCGTCATTTGTTATCGAATTGACTTAAAGCCAGATCGTCACATTGGCCGCTCTTCTCACTGAAACGGTTGTACTTATCGTCTGCAAAGCTATGTCGCGTACTGCGGTATTCGGAGACACTAAAAGCACCTTAATAGAACACAGATGAAGCTTCTAAGTTGATGTAATACCCAATAAGAAGTAGTACAATTCAAGTTTTAGGTATCGAATATTGACTTTTTGCTGGCTTTGGTGCCTTGGACATGACCTAGGACCTTAAGATTCTGCATGAAAGGAGGACTAGCAGCCGAGTTGCACGGGAGAATGTGAAAAGTGTTCATATGTAGTAATAACCTGAGAAATCCGTAATTTTCGTCATTTGTTATCCAATCGACTTAAAGCCAGATCGTAACATTGGCCGCTCTTCTCTCTAAAACGGTTGTACTTATCGTCTGCAAAGCTATGTCGCGTGCTGCGGTATGGGGAGACACTAAAAGCACTATAGTAGAACACAGATGAAGCTTCTAAGTTGATGTAATACCCAGTAAGAAGTAGTACAATTCAAGTTTTAGGTATCGATTATTGACTTTTCAGCTGGCTTTGGTGCATTGGACATGAGCTAGGACCTTAAGATTCTGCATGAAAGGTGGACTAGCAGCCGAGTTGCACGGGAGAATGTGAAAAGTGTTCATATGTAGTAAAAACCTGAGAAATCCGTCCGTTTTCGTCATTTGTTATCGAATCGACTTAAAGCCAGATCGTCACATTGGCCGCTCTTTTCTCTGAAATGGTTGTACTTATCGTCTGCAAAGCTATGTCACGTGCTGCGGTATGCGGAGACACTAAAATCACCACAGTAGAACACAGATGAAGATTCTAAGTTGATGTAATATCCAGTAAGAAGTAGTACAATTCGAGTTTTAGGTATCGATTATTGACTTTTTAGCTGGCTTTGGTGCCTTGGACATGAGCTAGGACCTTAAGATTCTGCATGAAAGGAGGACTAGCAGCCGAGTTGCACGGGAGAATGTGAAAAGTGTTCATATGTAGTTAAAACCTGAGAAATCCGTCCGTTTTCGTCATTTGTTATCGAATCGACTTAAAGCCAGATCGTCACATTGGCCGCTCTTCTCTCTGAAACGGTTGTACTTATCGTCTTCAAAGGTATGTCGCGTGTTGCCGTAGGCGGAAAAAGGGAAAGCACCAAAGTAGAACACAGATGAAGCATCTACGTTGATGTAATAGCCAGTAAGAAGTAGTACAATTCAAGTTTTAGGAATCGATTATTGACTTTTTAGCTGGCTTTGGTGCCTTGGATATGGGCTAGGACTTTAAGATTCTGCATGAAAGGAGGACTAGCAGCCGAGTTGCGCGGGAGAATGTGAAAAGTGTTCATATGTAGTAAAAACCTGAGAAATCCGTCCGTTTTCGTCATTTGTTATCGAATCGACTTAAAGCCATATCGTCACATTGGCCGCTCTTCTCTCTGAAACTGTTGTACTTATCATCTGCAAAGCTATGTCACGTGCTGCGGTATGCGGAGACACTAAAATCACCATAGTAGAACACTGCTGAAGCATCTAAGTTGATGTAATATCCAGTAAGAAGTAGTACAATTCAAGTTTTAGGTATCGATTATTGACTTTTTAGCTAGCTTTGGTGCCTTGGACATGAGCTAGGACCATAAGATTCTGCATGAAAGTAGGACTTGCAACCGAGTTGCACGGGAGACTGTGAAAAGTGTTCATATGTAGTAAAAACCTTACAAATCCGTCCGTTTTCGTCATTTGTTATCGAATCGACTTAAAGCCAGATCGTCACATTGTGCCGCTCTTCTCTCTGAAACGGTTGTACTTATCGTCTGCAATGCTATGTCGCGTGTTGCGGTATGCTGAGACACTAAAAGCACCATAATAGAACACAGATCAAGCTTCTAAGTTGATGTAATAGCCAGTAAGAAGTAGTAAAATTCAAGTATAAGGTACTGAATATTGAATTTTTAGCTGGCTTTGGTGCCTTGGACATGAGCTAGGACCTTAATATTCTGCATGAAAGGAGGACTAGCAGCCGAGTTGCACGGGAGAATGTGAAAACTGTTCAAATATAGTAAAAACCTGAGAAATCCGTCCGTTTTCGTCATTTGTTATCGAATCGACTTAAAGCCAGATCGTCACATTGGCCGCTCTTCTCTGTGAAACGGATGTACTTATCGTCTGCAAAGCTATGTCGCGTGCTGCGGTATGCGGAGACACTAAAAGCACCATAGTAGAACACAGATGAAGCTTCTAAGTTGATGTAATACCCAGTAAGAAGTAGTACAATTCAAGCTTAAGGCATCGATTATTGACTTTTTAGCTGGCTTTGGTGCATTGGACATGAGCTAGGACCTTAATATTCTGCATGAAAGGTGGACTAGCAGCCGAGTTGCACGGGAGAATGTGAAAAGTGTTCATATGTAGCAAAAACCTGAGAAATCCGTCCGTTTTCGTCATTTGTTATCGAATCGACTTAAAGGCAGATCGTCACATTGGCCGCTCTTCTCCCTGAAACGGTTGTACATATCGTCTGCAAAACTATGTCGCGTACTGCGGTATTCGGAGACACTAAAAGCACCATAGTAGAACACAGATGAAGCTTCTAAGATGATGTAATAGCCAGTAAGAAGAGGTACAATTCAAGTTTTAGGTATCGGTTATTGACTTTTTAGCTGGCTTAGGTGCCTTGGACATGAGCTAGGACCTTAAGATTCTGCATGAAAGGAGGACTAGCAGCCGAGTTGCACGGGAGAATGTGAAAAGTGTTCATATGTAGTAATAACCTGAGAAATCCGTCCGTTTTCCTCATTTGTTAACGAATCGACTTAAAGCCAGATCGTCACATTGGCCGCTCTTCTCTCTGAAACGGTTGTAATTATCGTCTGCAAAGCTATGTCGCGAGTTGCTTTAGGCGGAAACAGGAAAAGCACCATAATAGAACACAGATGAAGCTTCTAAGTTGATGTAATACCCAGTAAGAAGTAGTCCAATTCAAGTTTTAGGTATCGATTATTGACTTTTTAGCTGGCTTTGGTGCCTTGGACATGAGCTAGGACTTTAAGATTCTGCATAATAGGAGGACTAGCAGCCGAGTTGCACGGGAGAATGTGAAAAGTGTTCATATGTAGTAATAACCTGAGAAATCCGTTCTTTTTCGTCATTTGTTATCGAATCGACTTAAAGCCAGATCGTCACATTGGCAGCTCTTCTCTCTGAAATGGTTGTACTTATCGTCTGCAAAACTATGTCGCGTGCTGCGGTATGCGGAGAAACTAAAAGCACCGTAGTAGAACACAGATGAAGCTTCTAAGTTGATGTAATAGCCAGTAAGAAGTAGTACAATTCAAGTTTTAGGTATTGATTATTGACTTTTTAGCTGGCTTTGGTGATTTGGACATGAGCTAGGACCTTAAGATTCTGCATGAAAGGAGGACTAGCAGCCGAGTTGCACGGGAGAATGTGAAAAGTGGTCATATGTAGTATAAACCTGAGAAATCCGTTCGTTTTCGTCATTTGTTATCGAATCGACTTAAAGCCAGATCGTCACATTGGCCGCTCTTCTCTCTGAGACGGATGTACTTATCGTCTGCAAAGCTATGTCACGTGCTGCGGTATGTGGTGACACTAAAATCACCGCAGTAGAACACAGATGAAGCTTCTAAGATGATGTAATATCCAGTAAGAAGTAGTACAATTCAAGTTTTAGGTATCGATTATTGACTTTTCAGCTGGCTTTGGTGCATTGGACATGACCTAGGACCTTAAGATTCTGCATGAAAGGAGGACTAGCAGCCGAGTTGCACGGGAGAATGTGAAAAGTGTTCATATGTAGTACAAACCTGAGAAATCCGTCCGTTTTCGTCATTTGTTATCGAATCGACTTAAAGCCAGATCGTCACATTGGCCGCTCTTCTCTCTGAAACGGCTGTACTTACCGTCTGCAAAGCTATGTCGCGTGCTGCGGTTTGCGGAGACACTAAAATCACCATAGTAGAACACAGATGAAGCTTCTAAGTTGATGCAATAGCCAGTAAGAAGTAGAACAATTCAAGTTTTAGGTATCGATTATTGACTCTTTAGCTGTCTTCGGCACCTTGGACATGAGCTAGGACCTTAAGATTCTGCATGAAAGGAGGACTAGCAGCCGAGTTGCACGTCAGAATGTGAAAAGTGTTCATATGTAGTAAAAACCTGAGAAATCAGTCCGTTTTCGTCATTTGTTATCGAATCGACTTAAAGCCAGATGGTCACATTGGCCGCTCTTCTCTCTGAAACGTTTGTACATATCGTCTGCAAAGCTATGTCGCGTGCAGCGGTATGTGGAGACACTAAAATCACCATAGTAGAACACAGATGAAGCATCTAAGTTGATGTAATAGCCAGTAAGAAGTAGTACAATTCAAGTTTTAGGAATCGAATATTGACTTTTTAGCTAGCTTTGGTGCCTTGGACATGAGCTAGGACTTTAAGATTCTGCATGTAAGGAGGACTAGCAGCCGAGTTGCACGGGAGAATGTGAAAAGTGTTCATATGTAGTAAAAACCTGAGAAATCCGTACGTTTTCGTCATTTGTTATCGAATCGACTTAAAGCCAGATCGTCACATTGGCCGCTCTTCTCTCTGAAACGATTGTACTTATCGTCTGTAAAGCTATGTCGCGTGCTGCGGTATGCGGAGACACTAAAAGCACCATAGTAGACCACAGATCAAGCTTCTAAGTTGATGTAATAGCCAGTAAGAAGTAGTACAATTCAAGTTTTAGGTATTGATTATGGACCTTTTAGCTGGCTTTGGTGCCTTGGACATGAGCTAGGACCTTAAGATTCTGCATGAAAGTAGGACTAGCAGCCGAGTTGCACGGGAGATTGTGAAATGTGTTCTTATGAAGTAATAACCTGAGAAATCCGTCCTTTTTCGTCATTTGTTAGCGAATCGACTTAAAGCCAGATCGTCACATTGGCCGCTCTTCTCTCTGAAACGGTTGTACTTATCGTTTGCAAAGTTATGTCGCGTACTGCGGTATTCGGAGACACTAAAAGCATCATAGTATAACACAGATGAAGCTTCTAAGATGATGTAATAGCCAGCAAGAGGAAGTACAATTCAAGTTTTAGGTATCGGTTATTGACTTTTTAGCTGGCTTTGGTGCCTTGGACGTGAGCTAGGACCTTAAGATTCTGCATGAAAGGAGGACTAGCAGCCGAGTTGCACGGGAGAATGTGAAAAGTTTTCATATGTACTACAAACCTGAGAAATCCGTCCGTTTTCGTCATTTGTTATCGAATCGACTTAAAGCCAGATCGTCACATTGGCCGCTCTTCTCTCTGAAACGGTTCTACTTATCGTCTGCAAAGCTATGTCACGTGCTGCGGTATGCTGAGACACTAAAAGCACCATAGTAGAACACAGATGAAGCTTCGAAGTTGATGTAATAGCCAGTAAGAAGTAGTACAATTCAAGTTTTAGGTATCGAATATTGACTTTTTAGCTGGCTTTGGTGCCTTGGACATGAGCTAGGACCTTAAGATTCTGCATGAAAGGAGGACTAGCAGCCGAGTTGCACGGGAGAATGTGAAAAGTGTTCATATGTAGTAATAACCTGAGAAATCCGTATTTTTTCGTCATTTGTTATCGAATCGACTTAAAGCCAGATTGTCACATTGGCCGCTCTTCTCTCTGAAACGGTTGTACTTATCGTCTGCAAAGCTATGTCACGTGCTGCGGTATGCGGAGACACTAAAAGCACCATAGTAGAACACAGATCTGTCTCGCGTGTGTATGTAATACCCAGTAAGAAGTAGTACAATTCAAGTTTAAGGTATCGATTATTGACTTTTTAGCTGGCTTTGGTGCCTTGGACATGAGCTAGGACCTTAACATCCTTCATGAAAGGAGGACTAGCAGCCGAGTTGCACGGGAGAATGTGAAAAGTGTTCATATGTAGTAAAAACCTTAGACATCCGTCCGTTTTCGTCATTTGTTATCGAATCGACTTAAAGCCAGATCGTCACATTGGCCGCTCTTCTCTCTGAAACGGTTGTACTTGTCGTCTGCAAAGCTATGTCACGTGCTGCGGTATGCAAAGACACTAAAATCACCACAGTAGAACACAGATGAAGCTTCTAAGTTGATGTAATAGCCAGTAAGAAGTAGTACAATTCAAGTTTTAGGTATTGAATATTGACCTTTTTGCTGGCTTTGGTGCCTTGGACATGTGCTAGGACCTTAAGATTCTGCATGAAAGGAGGACAAGCAGCCGAGTTGCACGGGAGGATGTGAAAAGTGTTCATATGTAGTAAAAACCTGAGAAATCCGTAAGTTTTCGTCATTTGTTATCGAATCGACTTAAAGGCAGATCGTCACATTGGCCGCTCTTCTCTCTGAAACGGTTGTACTTATCGTCTGCAAAGCTATGTCGCGTACTGCGGTATTCGGAGACACTAAAAGCACCATAGTAGAACACAGATGAAGCTTCTAAGATGATGTAATAGCCAGTAAGAAGAAGTACAATTCAAGTTTTAGGTATCGGTTGTTGACTTTTTAGCTGGCTTTGGTGCCTTGGACATGAGATAGGACCTTAAGATTCTGCATGAAAGGAGGACTAGCAGCCGAGTTGCACGGGAGAATGTGAAAAGTGTTCATATGTAGTACAAACCTGAGAAATCCGTCCGTTTTCGTCATTTGTTATCGAATCGACTTAAAGCAGATCGTCACATTGGCCGCTCTTCTCATCTGTCTCGCGTGTGT